>NW_006399821.1:6310352-6356064 GCF_000299155.1 Elephantulus edwardii | reverse complement strand
CTCTTCACCATCCATCCTGATGCTGCCAATTGGTCCAGTGGTGAGAATCTTTGTCTTCTTGACATTGAGCCTCAATCCATATTGTAGGCTACACTCTGGCTGCCCTTAAAAGACATATTTCTTTATAATCCAGGTAGTGTATAACCAAGGTTCTTCACACCCACTTTCATTTAATGGCACCAGGTTGTTCTGAAGTCATCTCTACTTTTTCTTCAATTTCAAATGCATGCAAATGAAGCAACTGGGAATACAATGGCTTTGGGTCAGTCCCACATTAGTCCTCAACATGAAATCTTTACCTCCCCCCTTCTTTCTCTCTTTTTTAATTGTACTAATTTATTTACAAAATCTTTGCTTTTTAACACTTTAAAGAAATTCTTTGCCCAATGAAGCATGTAATTTGATTTTTTAACCGCTTGTTGTTGTTGTTATGTGCCATCGGGTCGTTTGCGCCTCATAGCGACCCTATGCACAACAGCCCTAAACCCGTTTCTATCCTGCGCCAACTGCAATGCCTCTGACACACCCATCCCAATTACCCCAGTCACCGAATCAATCCATCTCATAGAGGGTCTTCCCCTCCTGCGCTGACCCTCCACCCTCCCAAGCATGATGTCCCTCTCCAAGGACCCGTCCCTCCTGGCAACATGTCCAAAGTATGTCAGACGAAGCCCCAGAATCCTTGCCTCCAAGGAGTAGCTTGTTTAATCCTCTCCAAGATGAATCTGTTTGATTTCCTGGCAGTCCATGGTACATTCAGTACTCTTCTCCAGCACCACAGCTCAAAAGCATCCACTCTCCTTCTGTCCTCCCTAGTCATTGTCCAACTCTCTGATGCATAACAAGCGATTGCAAAGACCATGGCCTGTATCAGGCGCACCTTAGTCTCCAGAGAGACACCGTTGCTCCTGAGTACTTTAGAGAGGTCCCTAACAGCAGACTTTGCCGTCGCGATACGCTTTTTGATATCCTGACTGTTGGTGCCGAGTGTTGGCTGTGGAGCCAAGCAAACTGAAGCTGTGAACAATCTCAATCTCTTCGCCATCCATCCTGATGCTGCCAATTGGTCCAGTGGTGAGAATCTTTGTCTTCTTGACATTGAGCCTCAGTCCATACTGAAGGCTGCAGTGTCCTTGACCCTTCGCAGCAAGTGCATGAGGTCCTCCTCAGTTTCAGCAAGCAGGGTTGTGTCATCTGCATAACGCAGATTGTTAATAGATCTTCCACCAATCCTGATGCCACAATTCTCCTCATAGAGCCCAGCCTCTCGGATAACCTGCTCTGCATACATGTTGAAAAGGTATGGAGACAGGACACTTATCTTTGTAGCTAATAAGAGGCAATCTGGAATGTTGTTGTTGTTTTTGTTATGTGTCATCGAGTCTTTTGTGACTCATAGTGACCCTATGTACAAGAGCCCTAAACTCCGTTCTATCCTGGGCCAACCTCTTGTCTCAAACATATTCATTCCCACCACTCCACTCAAAGAATTGATCCATCTCATCAAGGGTCTTCCTCTACTGTGCCGTCCCTCCACTCTCCCAAACATGATGTCCCTCTCCAAGGACCAGTCCCTCCTTGCAACCGGTACATCTATGATAATTTATTGTGTATTTAATAAAATATTTGATAACCTCAATCTTTTCTTTCCCCTTTACCATGATGTTGCTTTATTGGTCTACTTAAAAGGATTTTTATTTCCTTTATTTTCAGACACTATCTATACTGGGGATTACGGCCTTTGATCTTCATGAGTAAGTGTGTCAAGTCTTTGCATTCGGCAAGCCAGAATAAATTTTCCTCCAATCCTGATGCCACATTCTTCATATGGTCCAGTTTCTCAGATTATTTGCTTAGCATAGAGATTAAAAAATACAGTGAAAGTTTGAAATACAAATTTACACTTCCCTGATTCTAAACCATATCTTGTTGTTGTTATGTTCTGTTCTGTCGCCTGTCACTCATAGCGACCCTGTGTACAACAGCCCTAAACCCTGTTCCATCCTGTGCCAATCTCACTGTTTCTGACACAACTACCTTCATTACCCCAGTCACTGAATCCATACACCTTATAGAAGATCTTCCTCTTCTGTGCTGTCCCTCCACCCTCCCAAGCATGACGTCCCTCTCCAAGGACTGGTCTCTACTTGTGACATGTCCAAAGTAGGTCTGATGAAGCTTCAGAATCCTTGCCTCCAAGAGCAGCCTGGTTTAACCCTCTGTAGGATGAACCTGTTCGTTTTCTTAGTAGTCCATGGTATATTCTATACACTTTTCCAATACCACAGCTCAAAGGCATAATTTCATCTATCATCCTTAGTCATTGTCCAGCTCTCTGACGTATAGCAAGTGACTGCAAAGACCATGGCCAGTATCAGAGGCACCTTTGTCTCCAGAAGGACATCATTGCTCTTCAGTACTTTGGAGATGTCTCTAACCGCAGACTTTCCCATTGCAGTAAGTCTTTTAATTTCCTGGCTGCTGGTGCTTAGATTGTTGACTGTGGAGCCAAACAAACTAAAGCTGATTGTAGAGCCCAGCAAACTGAAGCTATTAACAATCTTAACCTCTTCACCATCATGAACCATATGATAGCCCTTTATTCTTTTCAAACTGTCTCTTGATCTATCATAAAAAAAAGTTTTGGAATTCTCACTCTTTGCAATATTATATGCAATTTATTATTATCCAGTAAAATACTTCTACACAATAACGGAACACAGATAAAAATATCTTTCTGATATTCTGTTTTCAGCCAAGATTCATCTGACATCAGCAATGACCTGCACCACAAAAATGCTAAAAGAAGTTCTTTAGGATAAAAAAGCAAAGGCATCAGATAGAAAGGAATAAAAATCATCAAACTCAACTCATTGCCATTGAGTCAAAGCTGACTCAAAGCTGACGCTTCAGTGGGTTCTTAGAGGTCTCCCTCAATGCACTACTGCAACCCCCTTTGAAATAGCTTCAAAGAGATTTTACTTGTGCAACATTATTGACACTGATAATTTCAGAATTATATTAGATCTTCTTTCTTTGGAATCTTTAGATAGACACAAATAGCTATCTCTTCCAGTCAGCTGGACAAGTATCTATCTTCCACATTTTTTTGTCATAAATGTGTGAATGCTTCTAGTATTTCATTTATTGGTTAAATCACCCCAATTGATGCTTCATCAATTTCTGAAGCCTTGTTTTGCATCTACAGTGCACTTGAACTTCTTCCTTCAATAATGCATATTCTTGATCATAGACTACCTCTTGAAATGGTCGAATGTCAACCAATTCCTTTTTTGTACAGTCACTGTGTATATATATTCCCTCCATTTTCTTGTGATGCGTCCTGCAGTAGTCAATATTTTGTCCATAGAACCCTTTACTGTTGCAACTCAGCACCTTGAGAAATTTCAAACCTGTTCTACCCTTTTGATTTTCTAATCATACACTGCACATTTCATTATAATAATTTATTTTGTCTTCTCATGCCTTTTGAAATCTTCTCTTTAGCTTTCTTATTTCATCATTCTGTCCATTCATATTAGCTACTCTGAAAAGCAAGTTTTTATTACTCTTAGTTTGGTCCTTTCATTCTTTTCTGCCTGTTGAATGACTTTTTGTTCTCTTCATGTATGATATTCCTTTTTTAAAATTTAAATTTTATTTTAATTGTGATTTTAATTAACGTTTACAGAGAAGTCAGATTTTCATTCATTTGTTGTTTCACATTTTACCCCCTCTTCCTCCCTTCCCTTCCCTTCCCCTCCCCCAGTTCACTTTTTAAAAAAATATTTATTCATTGTTGCACAATTACCTACTTCCACCACCCACAAGTCTTCTTTGCAATGATGTACCTCTTATTCTAGGCTGTTGTCATACATACACTGTCTAATCATATATTCTTTTTAAACAATTCTTTCCTTCTTCTGTTCCAATGCAGTAGTCATTATCTCTCTCCTCTTTTCCTATTCTCTTCCCAAACCCCCATGTCAGACCTGATTTGTAACTGTGGTTCTATGCCATATTTTTCCTTTTTGTGACTGAGATATTTCACTCAGCATGATGTGCTTCAGGTGTCCCCGCCATGTTATGTAATGTTTTACAAGTTCATTTTTAAAATGCTGCATAGTATTTCATTGTATGACTATACTGTAGTTTTTCTATCCATTCATTTGTTGATGGGCACTTGGGTTGCTTCCATCTCTTTGCTATTGTAAATAACACTGCAGTAAACATGGATGTGCATAAATCTGTTTGGACAATGGTTATCAGGGCTTTTTAGGGTATATTCTCAGTAATGGCATTCCTGGGTCAAATGGTATTTCTATTTGCAACTTTTTGGGAAAGCGTCAAACTTCCTTCCATAGAGGTTGCATCATTTTACACTCCCACCAGCAGTGAATAAGGGTTATAATCTCTTCACAATCTCACCAGCATTTATCATTGGCTTCTCTGTTGAATTTTGCTTTTGTTATTGGGGTGATATGTTATCTCATAATTGTTTTTATTTGCATGTCTCTGATAGCCAGGGATTTTGAATATTTCTTGATGTGTTCGCTTGCCATCTAAATGTCTTATTTGGCCAAGTATCTATTCATATCCGATGCCCATTTTGTGATTGGGTTGTTTACTTTTTTCTTGTTGAGGTGCATCTTTGATATACTTGATGTCATCCCACAAGTCGTCTGGTCTTAGGTCATTAATATTCATTACACCAAATCTATTGTTTAGGTGGTCTCTAAATTCAGGTAGGATAAGCTCAAGCTTGTTTTTCTTCAGCTTTAGTTTTTATTTGCATATGAGAAATTTGATGACTGGGCCACAGCTGTCCTTAGACTTGTTCTGACTCATGATGTTGAACTTCTCCATTATCTCTTCATATATTGTTGTTTGCCACCAAATCAGAACCAATCCATAGCTGATCCTCCAGTAGGTTTTCCAAAGACAGTAAGTTGCATGGGAGGAGATTGCCCACCTGATCCTTCAGATAAATGAGAATTAGTGGCTAGAACTGGAACTGGGGTTTTTTCTTAATTATATCATGTGATGGTCCTGGATTTAAAGGGGAGAAATTGTGGAAAAGACCAAGGATCCAAATTGGTAGATTTCCTGATCTTGCACCACTTTCTGCCCTCTGGCCAGTGGCTCTGTTAGCTCAGAATGGGGTAGTCTGGGCAGGGCAGACATTTGGAGTTGGGACACCAAGGACAAGGACAGCTTAGAGGTGTCCAGAAGCCCTAGAGACACATAGGCCTGAATCAGATAAATTGGTGTATATATCTACTTTTTTTTACTCTGCAACAACTTCTTTAAACTAGAAAAGTTAAGGAGTGAGCTGTGCTGTTATCTTAAAAGTTGGCTTTTTTTAGCCATTCCTTTAGCCCCCTCTGGTCTCCAGCTACCTTAACTGTAGACACATGGTCTTGTAAATCATCAATAGCTGTGGGACTAGGATAAGAAAGATAGTGCTTTCCACATTAGGCAGCAAGACTTGAGAAAGACTAGAACAAGATCCTGGTGAAAAGCCAGATCAGAGTGAAACCCTGGTGAGACCTTGGCAAGACCTTGGTGATGGTGATGGACAGACTATGTCGTTGCTCTGGAGAAACTGTGGCATTGTTGTGGAGAAACTGTGGCAAGGTGTGACCTTAAGCTTCTTGCATTTGTGCAGGCCACAGTTAAGGGTTTTGCTATTCTTGCTGGATCCTTTAAGGGGAAATTGCCTTATAATTGCACTGAGATAAGCCTTGCTGGATGATTGAGGAAACCAGAGGCTTCTTTAATTTATGTTGCTGAACTGAACTTTTACTAATTAAAAATTGTGTTTTACTGTTAATCTGAGTTGGGACTGCTGGACTAAACTTGGACTTGTGAGATATTCTTTGTCTCTCTCACTCTTCAACCTATTTCCCTAATAAACCTTACTCTTGGTACCACAACTGTGAGTAAAGTCTGTGAGTCAACAATGAATATGAACCCAGTGATTGGTAGAAATAGGCACAGGAGCATGGGGGATGGTGTGTCTGGCATAGCAGCTGTGTGCTGCTATGGATATTACTGGTGGGGAAAGTTTTCCTTTATGAAATGGGCAGAAGTCAGACAACACCACCTTCATGTTGCAATGGCTCCTTTTGCAAACATCATACTGGAAAAGAGCCAGAGAAATAGGAAAGGCCTTTTTCCTTCAGGTAGAACTGAGAAAGCTACCACGGTCATTTGGAGAGGTGAAACTGGGTCCTTTTCTTAATTATATCATGTGATGGTCCTGGATTTAAAGGGGAGAAATTGTGGAAAAGACCAAGGATCCAAATTGGTAGATTTCCTGATCTTGCACCACTTTCTGCCCTCTGGCCGGTGGCTCTGTTAGCTCAGAATGGGGTAGTCTGGGCAGGGCAGACATTTGGAGTTGGGACACCAAGGACAAGGACAGCTTAGAGGTGTCCAGAAGTCCTAGGGACACATAGGCCTGAGTCAGATAAATTGGTGTATATCTTTTTGTGACTCTGCAATAGCTTCTTTAAACTGTTAAAGTGAAAATGTCTTTGGACTAGAGAGTACTACTCATCTGGCATTTCACATTACTTTTCTTGATCATGTTGATGTTGAAACTGGATTAGAAAGCACCTTGGAAAGGGTTCCTCATATTTATTCCAGTCTGGATATTTGATACTATCCTTCTTGGCATGCTAATTGTGAAAATGGCTGGGTGGTGTAAGTCTGGTTTTGACCTTCAACATGAATCACATTTTTTTTTAAAGGCCTGGTACCTCATTGCAATGTTATTCAAATTAGCCTTCTGCCTTGCACTCTGTTAAACTAGAACAGTTCGCTACCATGAATCTGTCTTATTTCTTCATTCTTTTATCGACCTTATTGGCTGGGGCTTTTACAGAACTTGGATATAACATATCTTTTGTGAAAGACTGACTTCAAAATACATCATTTCATATTTCTTGTCATTCAACTACAAATGTTCTGAATCTTTACAAGCTTCAAGACTACCAAAGGATTAAGGTGGGAAATTACCAAATGTAGTTTTATACTGCTTCCATAAAATAGGCATGACTAATAAAGAATCAATTTTTTTATTAACCAGAAATTATTATACTTAATTATTCCATATTTGAGTATTTTCTCTTAATATCTAGTGTAAATAAATTTTGTTCTAAACTTTTTTTTAAAAAGAAAGACCTTTCATGAGATGAATTGATACATGACTATAACGATGGGCAAGTATATCCGAGATTGTCAGGAAGGTTCAGGGTGGGGCCAGGTTCCAATCTGTTAGTCATAAGTTTACTATGAGTAGTAGTTGCCTCAATAGCATTTAATAGCTACAACAATATAAAACTGAACCTCCCCAAATGGAATACATATGAATCACATTTACTCTAACTGTGAAAAGGAAGGATGGAGAGGTTCAGTATCAGCAGTCAGAGCAAGGCCAGTTGAGGAAAAGACCACATATTTCTCATATACAAGTTCATATCGAAGCTGAAGAAAATTAAAACAATTTCACAAGAGTCAAAATATATAATTGAGTATATCCCATTTGCATTTTGAGAGCATCTTATTTTGGTAGATTTGATGCATTAAAAATTAGTGATCAAAGACCTTATACAAGGAGAAAACAAAGTATTTTTTTTTAAGATGTAAAGAAAATACCAAAATGAATGTGACAACAGACTGAGACTTGCTCTATGACATGCTGTTGGTAGGTACTGTTGAGCTGGCTCCATATCGTTGTGCTGCTATATACAACAGAACAAAATTCTTCTCAATTTTGTGTCCTTTTAACAGTCTATTGTGCCCATTGTGGCAGTCACTGTGTCAATCTATCTCACTGAGGCATTTCTATTGCACGTCTCAACTTTTCTAAGCATCATGTCTTTCTCCAAGGACCACATGAGCAAAGTATGTGAGTTTAAGTTTTACCATCTTAGTTCCTAAGAAGCACTCTGGCTGCACTTTTCCTAAGACAGGTTTATATAAAATATTATTTGGCAGCATATTAATCTGAAGGCATTAATATTTTTTCAGTCTTCTTAACTTTTATACAAATAGCAGGTTTTCAAAAATAACATGGCTTTAGATCAGGGGTACCTTAAATCTTTAAACTGACATTACTCTGACATTTTAAAAGATGTCTTTCATAGAAGATTTGCTTAATGCAATGCCTTTTAATTTCTTTTTTCTAATTTTTTATTTATTATTTATTGTTACGCATTCTCTTCTGCCCTCCACGCCCTTAGCCTACCCTGTAATGCAGCCCTTTTTCCAGATTATTGTCATATATATAATGTGTAATCATATATTCTTTTCAGACATTTCTTCCCCTCATCTATTATAATGCAGTATTTGTTATCTATTCACTTTCCCCTCATTCCCCCCCCCAACTCCCCTCTATATGTCCTATTTTATAACAGGAATATTAAGCAGTATTTGTCCTTTTGTGACTGAAATATTTCACTCAACATAATGTCCTCTAGGCTCTCTCATGTTGTGTAATGTTTTGAGTGTACTGTTTTTCAAGCTGTATAATATTTCATTATGTTAATGTATCATAGTTTTTCTTCTCATTTTTGTTGTTGTTGTTGTTGATGTGCACTTGGGTTGCTTCCATCTTTTTGCAATTGTGAATAACACAGCAATAAACATGGGTGTGAATATATTTGTTTGAGTCATGGCTCTAGTTTATTTAGAATATATTCTCAGGAATGCAATTGTTTGGTCAAATAGTATTTCTGTTTCCAAATTTTTGAGAAAGCACTGGACTGCCTTCCATAGTGACTTCACAATTTAATACCCCCACCAGCAGTAAATAAGAGTTCCAATCTCTCCACAACCTCACCAGTATTTGTTTTTGTTGTCCTGTTCAACTTTCCTATTGTTATTGGGATGAGATGGCAGTTTTGATGTTATTTGACTTGTTACCATGGGTGTAAACTGTGGATCTAAGTAAAATAAAACCATTGACTACTTCAATCTTTTGTCCATTTGTCATTATATTGTTTATTGGTCCAGATTATGCTGAAGCATAACCTACGATGAAGATTTTAATCTATGGGATTCATGGATAGCCCTAGAACATATTATAATGTCCAAATAATAAAGAACAGAAGAACACATTTGAAACTTTTCACAATCTCAAATTGAAATGCTCAAGGATTCTATAAGCAAATTCTTGAAGCAAATTCAGGAAGGATCAAAAGAAATGGAAAGACTACATAGAGTCATTGTAGCGTATGATCAAGAAACAATATTGTATAAGCAAAATTGATGAGCATGACCTTCTAAAACTTATGTCTTTATGTGAATCAAAAACTTTTCCAATCAGATGAAAAGAAAACCTAAGGACTGGGGAAAAACGTTTGGCAATGGCATTTCAGACAAGGTCTCATAAAGATATTTTACAGAATACTACAGGGTATCCACAAGAAAAAGACTGATATACCAATAAAAGATGGTCAAAAGACATGAAAAGATACTTCACAAAGAAAGACAGTCAGATGAACAACAGGCACATAAATAAATACCCAAAATCACTGGCAAACACACAGATGCAAGTCAAAACCACAATGAGATACCATATCACCCCCATAGCAGTAGCAAACTTTAATAGGGCAGCAAGCAGTAACTGTTGGAGAGGACATGGGGAGACTGGAACTCTCATGCACTGTTGGTGGGATTGTAATATGGTACAACCATTTGGAAATAGTTTGGCATCTCCTCAAAAAGCTGAACGTAGAAATCCCATATGACCCAGCTGCTAAGAATATACCCCAAGAAAATGAGAACTGAGACATGAATGAAGTTTTGTACATCTATATTCATAGCAGAGTTATTCACAATGGTAAGAACATGGAAACAGGCCAAATGCCCATTAACAAGTGAATGGATTGAGAAATTATGGCACTTTCACACAATGAAATACTATGCAGCACTAAGGGGCAATGATACTTTAAAATACTATATAACATAAGAAAGTCTAGAGAGCATTATGCTAAATGAACTAAGTCAGTCTCATAAGGACAAATACTGCATTAGACAATTACTGTAAGAAAAAAAAAAAGAAGGATAACTAGTAAGATATGTATAAATGTCCAAAAAGGGAAAGGGGAAAAAAGATGGGGCAGAAAAGGGGAAGGGTGGAAATCTCTAGGACAACTGAATTTAGTGGGCAGATTGGGGGAGGAGACAGGAATGGCAAAGATTTAATTTGGACTTGAAAAAATGGTATCACAATAGGCATATATCAATGGCAATTAAGTATATGGGATACAATGTATATATAAACAACCTACCTTCCAGAATACAACTGCTTCAAGCAAGAGGCTTTTAGACATGTCCCAACCAACCCTTAATCACAAAGGCCTGCCCAAAAGGCCTTTAAACAAGATTTAAACAAGAAGCTCCTAGCCCACAAATGAGTGTTAATTAGATAAAAGAAGATCAATAAGAACAGCAGAACTGAACACCATCCTGTTCTTTGCCATCTGCACACTTCCTGACACACTGTTTATCAAATAAAAATGACCTACCTTCCAGAATCCAGCTGCTTCAAACAACTATTATTTGAGTAATAGTCAGTTGTGGGCTGTTTGGTTTCTTAATTTAATAAACAGTAAGATGTGGGTTATTTTGTCTTTTCTATTTAATTAACAATAGTTGTAGTCTAAGAGCCTCTTGTTTAAGCTGATTAGGACCTGGTGGGCAGGACTTTGTGATTAAAAGTTGGTTGGGCCTTCAGGCCTGTTGCCTTCAGGCTTGGTGTGAAGACTGATTTGCTATTAGATTTACAAACTAAATTATCAGTTTGTTGTGTTTAGGGATAACATTGTTCTAATTGGTACAGTACTTGTCTGTCAGTTTGCTATAATGAGATAACTTGTGGATTCCTGTAATACTAAAAGCTATGATACAACGTGCCACAATGTCACAAGGGTTACCCATGGTGGGCAGATTTTAGTAGTGCTCTCATATTAAGACAGACTAGAAAGCAGGATTGGCTATCCACTTCTTAAATAACAGGCCTCTGAAAACTCTATAAACAGTAGAAGAACAGGAGTAGTTATATTAGTGGTAGAGCCCAGATTGAAAGAAAAAAATAATGGCAAACATCCTTTAATAACTGGAAGATGGAATGCACGAAGCTTGAATGTTGAAAATCTGAAAAATGAAACTCATAAACATTGACATACTAGGCATAAGTGAAATGAGATGGACTAGCTTTGTCCACTTTAAATGAGATAATCATATGGTATACTATGTAACGACAATGACCAAGGAGGATAGAAGGAGAATTGATGCCTTTGAGCTGTGGTGCTGGAGAAGAGTATTGAGAATACCATGGACTGCTAGGAAAACAAATAGATTTGTCCTGGAGAGGGTTAAACCAGGTGGCTCCTTGGAGGCAAGGATTCTGAGGCTCTGTCTAACTTACTTTGGACATGTAGTGAGGAGAGACCGGTCCTTAGAGAGGGACATCATGCTTGGGAGGGTGGAGGGACGGCACAGGAGAGGAAGGCCCTCTATGAGGTGGATTGATTCAGTGACTGGGATAATTGGGATGGGAGTGTCAGAGACAGTGCGATTGGCACAGGACAGAGCGGAGTTTAGGGCTGTTGTACATAGGGTCGCTATGAGTTGCAGGCGACTTGATGGCACATAACAACAACAACAACAACTATGTAACGAATGAAAAATAGAAGAAAAAGGATGTTGCATTCATTGTCAAACAGTCAATTTCAAGTTCTATCCTGAAATAAAATGTTGTGTTGTTTCTGTTGTTAGGTGCTGTCAATGTAAGATTCATACTGACCCTATGAACAGTTTATCTGAATCCTGTCCTACTCTGCCACCTACCTGCACATTTCCTGACACACTAGAGCCCATTGCTGCAGTCACTGCATCAACCTACCTAGTTGAGGGTCTTCCTCACTTTTGCCACACTCCACCCTTCCAAGCATCATGTTCCTCTCCAAGGAACATGCTAAAAGTATGTGAGGTGGTGGGTCATCATTCTTGCCTCCAAAGACTCCTTTGGCAGCACCCTCTCCAAGACATATCTATTCGTTCTTCTGGGAGTTCTCTAACACCGTAACTCAAAGACATCAGTTCTTTTCTGTCAAGTTGTGAGTGATATTATCCACACACATACAAGGAAGACATGTTAATATGACTATTATTTAAATATATGTTCCTACATCTAGAACTAAAGAGGAAGAAATCGAAAATTTTTACAAAATCTTGCAGTTTGAAATTGACCAAGCATGCAATCAAGATGCATTAATGATAATTGGTGACTGGAATACAGAATTTGAAAACCGTGAAGAAGAAATGTTGTGTACAAATGTTGTGTACCATAGAGTCAGAACTGACCCATAGCTGACCTTCCAGTGGGTTTTCAGAAGCAGTTAATTGCATAGGAGGAGATTGCCCATCATTCTCCCACAGAGCAGCTGGTGGTCTTGAAACTCGTGACTTTGGTATTTCAGCACAGCTTCTTGCTACTAGGCTACCAGAGCTAGTAGTTATAAAATATGGGCTTGATGATAGAAATGAGGCTGGAAATAGAATGATAGAATTTTGTATTTTCATTCATTGCAAATAACTGTTTAAAAGATGTAAATGTTGAATTTACATATGAACTTCACCTGATGGGCTGCATAGGAATTAGACTGACTACATACATCTGTGGAAAGAATCATTGGAAAAGCTCAGTATCAGCATCTTATTGCAGCAGCAATAGCAAATGTTAACAGGACAGCAAACAATAAACGTTGGTGAGGACATGGAAAGACTGAAATTCTCAAGCACTGATGGTGGGATTATAAAAGGATTAATTCACTATCAAAGGCAACCTCACATTTCCTCAAAAATATAAATTTAGAAATTTCATATGGCTTTACTATTTCACTACTAGGAATAGACTTTAAGGAAAATAGGACTGAAATATCGAGATGTGTACACCTATGTTCACTGCAGCATTATTCACAATAGCAGTAAGATTGAAACAACCCAAATGCCTATCAATTAACATGGACAAAGAAACTGTGGTACATTGATACAATGGAATACTATGAATCACTAAAGAAAAATAAAATATTTGTCAAATATTACACAATTTGGGGAAAGAAAGAATATATCCCTGAGGTACTCTTCTTAATTTTGAGCCATGCAATTTTTCATTGCTCTGTTCAAGCAACAACTTCTTTTGGTCTAGGTATAGCCCTGAAAACAATCATGTGTTCCGAGTTTCTCATTCTTCTCAGTGTTAACCACTAGACCTGGAGATTAAGGACTACAGTTTCAGGGAACATCTAGGTGAACTGGCATGAATATATTCCACAAAAGCTGTTCTAAATTCTACTGTTATTAGTGGTGACTGAGCTCTTAACATTTTGTGAGCAGTCACTTAACATGCAACTTCTGGTCTCTCTTTATCAAGAGCAAAAAAGAGTAATGAAAAGAAAAGCCTCAGGGAAGAAAAATAGTTCAAAGTAATAAATCATACCAGCTGCAGACTCTACTACCTTAGACATGCAGAACTAGATGGTGTCTGGCTAAAAATACCTACAGCTCTGACCAGGAACACAATAAAAGGTCCTGCACAGAAGGAGGAGGGAATGTGAAACAAAATTCAAAATTGCTCTGAAGGAATAGGCAAAAAACAAGGCACCAGGAATTGCTGGAATACCAATTGGTATATTTCAGCAAATAGATGCTGCCCTTGGACGTGCTCACCAGTTTGTGCCAAGAAATCTGAAAAACAGCTAACCGACCAACTGACTAGAAGAGATCCATATTTATTTTCATTTTTAAAGAAGGTGACCTGACATTGTGGAAATTATAGAGAAATGTCACTAACATCACGCAAGCCAAATTCTACTGAAGATTATCCAAAAACAACTGAAGCAGTACATTAACAGAGAACTACGAGAAATACAAACTGGATTTAGAAAAGGATATAGCACTAGAGACATTATCACAAAGGTTAGATGGATCTTGGCAGAAAGCAAAGAGTACCAGAGGAATATTTATGTTTCATTGACTATGCAAAGACACTTGACTGTGTGGATCACAACAAATTATGGGTAACCTTGAGGAAAATGGAAATCCCAGACACTTGATCATGCTTATGTGAAACCTGTACTCGGACCAGGAAGCAGTCCTCAGACAGAGCAAGGAAACACTGTATGGTTCAAAATCAGAAAAAGAATGCATCAGGGATGCCTCATGCCTTATAAGGAGGATTGTGGTATCAGGATTTGAGGAAAATTCATCAACAACCTGCATTATGCTGGTGACACAACCTTGTTTGCCTAAACTGAGGAGGACCTGAAGTACTTGTTGCAGCCAATCAAGCACTGTAATCTTCAATATGGATTGAAACTCAACAACAAGAAAACAAAGATTCTCACCATTGGGTCAATTGACAGCACCATGAGAGATGGAGAAGAGATTGAGGTTGTTAACAGTTAAAGCTTACTCAGATCCACAATCAGCACTTTTGGCACCAGCAGCCAGGAAATCAAAAGATTAATTACACTGGGGAAATCTGCTGTCAGAGACCTCTTCAGAGTACTGAGTAGCAACAATGTCAGTCTAGGGACTAAGGTGTGCCTGGTCAAGACCATGGTCTTCTCAATTACTTGCTATGCATCGAGAGCTGCACATTGATCAAGGATGACAGAAGAAGACTCGACGCCTTTGAGTTATGGTGCTGCTGAAGAATATTGAACATACCATGGACCAACAAAAGAACAAACAAGTCTGTCTTAGAGGAAGTGAAACATGTTTCTCCTTGGAGGCTAGGATTTTGAAGCTCCATCTCACATATTTTGAGCATGTAGCCAGGAGGAACCAGTCCTTGGAGAAAGACATCATGCTTTGAAGGATGGAGGTACAGTGTAGGAGATGAAGACTCTGGATGAGATGGATTGACACAGTAACTGGGGTAATGAGAGTAGATGTGTCAGAGTCAGTGAGACTGGCTCAGGACAGTTGAGAGGCAGAGTTGAGAGCTATTGTACATAGGGTCGCTATTAGTCACAAGCAACTTGATGACATATAACAACAACAAAAACAAAGACAATACTTACTGGTCTAAGAGAGACTAGTGGAACTCCTGAGACTGTGTCCTTTAGATAGATACCCTTCAATTAGAATCAAACCTACCACCGAGGACTAATTTTCAGGCAAACAATAGATAGCTTTATGAAGTGAAAGGAAGAATGCATCTCTCAGTATAATCAGAGGAATATACTTCCCAGTACAATCAACTACATGAAATTAACAGGGCAGTATTTGCCCCTACTTCCAAAAAACCAACAAACCACAAAAGGACAGAAAGAAGTAGGGGACAAAAACAAATCACAAATATAAAGCCTCAGAAAGACAGGAAGGAGGTAGAAAAGAAGAAGCAAAGGAAACAGAATCCAGGTAAAATGTGAGAAAAGAGTTATTATATTGAAAAAGTGGAAATTAATTACAAATTTTAGTTCATTGCTTGAGGTAAGGAGGCTGTTGGTGCAGTACATATGATGTTAGGCCACTAATGGAAAGGTTAGTGGTGCAAATGCACTATCCACTCCGTAGGGGAAAGATAGGCATTCTCTTTTGTAAAGTTGTGCAGCCTCAGAAACCAATGGAGGGTCACTCTGAGTCACAATCCACTCAGTGGCAGTAGATATATTCCTGAAAAGAATCTCATTTGGGAAAAAGTTTTATTTAATATTTTAATAAGATCATATCCATTTAGGGCATGTCTTAAACCAATCACTTTAACTTTTTTTTTTTAAAAAAAAGCTTTGATTAGGGGAAGACAGAAAAGGACTCATAGGTGAGAGAAGATAGCTGACAGCTGACATACCGTATGAATATTGTCAAAGGATGGCAAAAATGGAAGATAAAATCAAATAAGAACCTTCCCAAGAACTGACAGTGAAGGATTTTCCTAGAGGGATGCTCTAAATTCTGACCTCTAATCCTCTGCAAATTTGAGGAAATAATTTTGTGTTTTCTTTTTCTTTTTCTTTTTTTTTTACAATTAGAGGATTTATTAGGAAAGTTGACAGGATACAATTCAGTTTATCAACAGCCAAAAGGATACAGTTTTTGAGGACAGCTTCTAAATAGACTCTTCTGCTTTCAGCCTAGTAGTTTTGTGTTTTCTAAGAAAGGTGATTCAATAGAATATGGAAATTATCAAATAATATCATTAATGTGACAGGCAAGCAAAATATTGCTGAAGGTCATCTAAAAAATGGCTATAACAGTACATTGACAGGGAACTGCCAGAAGTTTGAGTTGAGTATAGAAAAGGCCAGAGCAACCAGAGTAACCATTGTTGTTAAGCGACTCGTAGCGACCCTGTGTACAAGAGTCCTAAATCCTGCTCTGTCCTGTGTCAACCTCACTGTCTCCTACACACCTACTCCCACTATCCCAATCACTGAATCAATCCATCTCATTGAGGGTCTTCCTCTCCTGTGCTGTCCCTTCACTCTCCCAAGCATTATGTCCCTCCTTGCAACATGCCTAAAGTATGTCAGACGAAGCTTCAGAATCCTTGACACCAAGGAGCAGCCCAGTTTCACACTCTCCAGGACAAACCTGTTTTTTCTCCTAGCAGTCCATGGTATACCCAATACTATTCTCCAGACCACAGCTCAAAGGCATCAATTCTCTTTCTATCATCCCTAGTCACTGTCGAGCTCTCTGATGTATAGCACACAGTTGCAAAGACTATAGTCCAGATCAGGCTAACCTTATTCTCCAGCCTGATGTTGCTCTTCAATTCTCTGGAGAGGTCCCTGACAGCTGACTTTCCCCATTATAATTCATCTCTTGATTTCCTGGCTGTTGGTACCAAGTGTTGACTGTGGAGCCAAGCAAACTAAAACTGTTAACTATCTAAATGTTTTCACCATCCATATTGATGTTGTCAGTTGGCTCAGTGGTGAGAATCTTCGTTTTCTTGATGTTGAGATTCAATCCATATTGGGCTGAAGTCCTTGACCTTCTGCATCTGTTATTGCTAATGTCAAAACGGTCCTGGAGGAAAACTGAAAATACCAGAAGAATATTTGATTTATTAACTATGCAAAGACATTTGACTGGGTAGATAACAACAAACTATGGCTAGCATTGAGAAGAATGAGAATCCCAGAACACTTAATTGTGCTCATACAAAATCGTATCTAGACCAAGAAACTGTTGTCTGAATGTAACAAGGAAACACTGAATAGTTTAAAATAGGGAATGGTGGGCATCAAGGTTGTACCTATTCAATATGTATGTTGAGCAAATAATTTGTGAAGCTGGACTCCATGAAGAAGAATGTGGCATCAGGCTTGGAGGAAGGCTCATCAACAACCTGCTTTATGCAGATGATATAACCTTGCCTGCTGTAAGTGAGGAGGATCTCAATCGCTTGTTGCAAAGTAGATTATTTCTCAACATCAAGAAAACAAAGATCCTTACCTTTGGGCCATTAGGAACATCATGACTGAAGGAGAAAGGGTTGAAACTCAATTTCATCTTACTTGGAACCAGCAATAAGTCGATAATGACACATATTGCTTTGGGCAAGGCCACTGTTAAAGCTCTCTTCAATATACTGAAGAGCAAGGAATGTCAATTTGAAGACTAAGGTGTGTCTGATTCAGGCCATGATCCTTTCCCATCACTTTCTATGTGTCTGAGAACTAAACAATCAATGAAGATGAAAGAAGAATTGATGCCCTTGAGTTGTCATGTTGGAAAAGAGTTCTGAATATCCTATAGACTGACAAAAGAACAAACAGTATCTCTTGGATAAACGACGTCCAGAGTGCTCCTTGGATGCATGGATGGCAAAGCTTTGCCTCCCATACTTCAAACATGTTCCAAAAGACAGCCTATTCCTTAGAAAGGGATTTTATGTTTGGAAAGGTGGATGGTCAGCAAAAGAGGGGAAGACTCTCATCAAGATGGATGGAGGCTTTGGACTGAAATGTGTATCAGAGATGGTGAGGATGGCACAGGATAGGAGAAGATTCAGATCTGTTGTTCATAGGGTGTCTATGAGTAGTAGTCGAGCCACTCAATGGCACCTAACAACAACAACAACAACAAAGGTACTTTTGTGGTGTTACTGTTACTGCAGCACGAAGAAATGAGGAATCTCCTTTTTCTGGATTGAAAACCAAAACAGATTGCTTCAAGTTGGTTGGCCAAATGGTTGTCTTTCAAATTTGTTGGCAGAGATGGGTGAGCATATCTAGGGCTTCATCTATTTCCTGAAATACCTCACTGAATATTCTATCAATTCCTGGGGCTGTGTTTTTTTTTTTTTCAAATCCTTCAGTGCAGCTTAGATTTCCTATTTCAGTTCTATTGAGTTTTGACCATATGCTACCTCGTGAAATGGTTCAACATCAACCAACTCTTTTTGGTGCAGTGATAGTGTATTCCTTCAATCTTTTTTTCACGTTTCCTGCATCATATGATATTTTCCCCATAAAATCTTATGAGCAACATATTTGAAACTTTTCTTATCCTGTACTTTCCTCAGGATCTCTGTCATTCTTGAGTCCATTGTGGTAGTCACCATGTCAATTCATCTAATTTAATATCTTTTCTTTTGCTGACCCTCTACTTTTTCCAACATGATATCTTTTTTTTTATGATATCTTTTTTCAAAGACTGGTCCCTTGTGAAAATATGCTGAAAGTATGTCAGACCAAGATTCACCATCATTACCTCTGATGAGCCTTCTGGTGGCACTTCTTCCAACACAGATTTGTTTGTTCTTTAGACAGTCCATGGAATAGTGAGAATTCATCTACAATAAGACAATTCAAAGACATTGATTCTTCCTTTGTCTTCCTTATTCATTTTCCAACTTTCACATGCATAAAAAGCAATTCAAAACACCATGACTTGGAGCAGGTACATCTGAAACTGAGTGAGCTCTGGTGGTTTAGTGGTAAGAAACTGCACTGCAATAACAAAGGCATATGATTCAAATCTACCATCTGCTCCTCCAGAAAAGGATGGACAATCTCCTTCTGTGCATTTAACTGCTTCTGGAAACGTGCTGGACCTGACAGTAAACACAAACAACAATATTTTAGCAAGTTTGAGATGTTCTTGGCAGCAGATATCCTAATGCAACATATCTTTGGAATTTTTTAACTATTGCTGCCATGGGTGTTATTTGACGTTCCAAGTAAAATGAAATCATCAACTTCAATCTTTTCCCCATCTTCCATGATGTTGTCTATTGGCAATGATTTTTCTTTTCTAGATGTTGAGATATAATGCATATTGAAGGTTGTAGTATTTGATCTTTGATAAGTGCCCTAAGTCTCCTTTATTTTCTGCTTAATACAGGTTCTGAAAGTTTTTCTCCAACCCTGATGCCATATTCTTTTTCATAAGTCCACTTTCTCAAATTATTTGCTCAGCATAGAGAATGAATAGGTATGGAGAAAGGATACATCCCTGATGCATACTTTCCCTGCTTTTAAACCATGCAGTGTTCTCTTGTTCTGTTTGTGTAACTGCTTCTCGACCTTGGTAGAAGGCTTGCGTGAGCACAATTAGTGTTCTGGGGTTCTCATTCTTATCAATATTGTCCTTATTTTTTATTATTCAGACAGCAAAATGCCTTGGCATAATAAATAAAAGACAAATAAATATATTTCTGGTATTCACTACTTTCAATTAAGATCCATCTGACATCAACAATGTAATCCTACATTCCAGGAGCTCTTCTAAATTCAGCCTAAATTTCTGGCAGTTACCTGTTGATGGTACTATTCACTTATTTTCCCTTGTATATGACATTAATGTTGGTTTTGGTTATTGTGTACTGTTAAGTCAGAACTGACCCATTGCTGTCCTTCCAGAAGGTTTTCAGAGGCAGCAAATGACTCGGGAGAAGATTGTTTATCTCTCTTGTGTACAACAGCTAGTGGTTTCACCTTTGCATTTGCAGCAGAAGATAGGAACATTACTAGCAAGAAAGAAGAAACAGAAAATGTAGCATTTACCTTTTGGGGCTAGAGATTCCTACAGCAGTGAGACTAGGACTAGTAACTACAGTGGAGAATCAGAGACCAGTGTGAGATAGAAATGACTATCCCACAGACTCCTAGCCAGAGGCCTTCATTCAACCTTGTTGGAAGACTGGAGTTGGGGGGGGACGTAATAATTGACAGGACTAAGAGAGCTTTGATCTATGTAACAATGATGAAGTCATGAGGCCAAAAGGCATTCAAGCATGCTTGAGAAGCTGTTCTGATTAAAGAATTATACTGTTACCAACCTGAATTATAATCTTCTAGCCAATAAGCACCAAAACCATGAGTATGGTTCTATGAGATCTGTGTGGCCATTGCAACAGATATGGACCCAGATGTATATTGGTGAGAACCCAGGGAAGGATGGTTGATGTTAAAATCTGTAGAGGTAGGTGCAGGAATGTGGGGTCCATATCTAACCTCATTGGAATTGATTCTGAACTGTGGATGTTGTTGATGAGGGCAGCTCACTCATACAAATCTAGTAAATGTCAGCAAAGCTAATAAAGGACAAAGCTGCCATCCTCATGACTCTCCTACTCTTGTTACTGGTGGTGTCTGTCTATCCTCTATGTTTAGTTTCATTTCTATCTTGGTAGAATTTGCATCTCAGTGATTTATTAATGGAAAAACTCTTCAACTTTTAAAGTCATCAGTGGTATACATAATACAAATAGATACATTAAATTTCATCAAAAGGAAAAAGTTTTTGGATCAAAAGACATTTTCAAGAAAGTTGGAAAGGCAATGTAGAGAAAGGAAGAAAATAATCAGAAATAATTTATCTTATAAAGGTTTACTTATCTACAATATACAAAGTATGCTCATAACTCAACAACAAGAAAGCACACAATTTAAAAAGGCAAAAGATTTGAACAGATTTCTTTTGAAAGAAGATTTATAATGGCCAAGAAATACAAAAAAGATTATGAGCATCATTAGTCTTCAGAAAAATTCGAATGATAAGAACAATGAAATGCCACTTAATTACTGGTCTTTTTAGGGGCCAATTAATCACTTCCAGCTCTTAATGACAGCAGTGCCACCTTCACAATCATTGCTGGGCTTGTGGTCATTGTCGGTGACACTGTGTCAATTAATCTCCTTAATGGTTTTCCTCTCTGTCACTGACTTGCTGCTTTCCCGAGCATGATGACCTTTTCCTTTTTTAAAAATGGAAATAACAAATGTTAGTAAGGATGTGGAGAAATTGAGACCTGTGTGCACTCCTAATGGGAGTCTGCAGCCTTGATGAAGCCTCTGTTTAGAAAGCAACCAACCAACCACACACCAGTTTGGTGGCTCCTCCTCAATATGGTGATCAGGAGGGTGGTGCGGGACAGGGCAAGGGTCAGATCTGTTGTTCATAATGTAACTACGAGTGGTAGTCAATTTAATAGCACATAACAACAATCACAATAATAAAGCGTAGCAGCCAGCACCATATTCCCATGTACTCCTTGGACACTTCTCATTTGATATCTTTTCCTAAAACCCTTCCCACTGAGTCCCTCTGATGGCAGAGAAGGAATAATGGCTCTCTGAGGGTAAAAGGCAGACAGGAATGAGCCTTGATTGACTCCCTCCCTGTCTGGTCAGAATTCTGTCATCATCATTCAAGTGCCTTCAGAGTCAGAGCTCAAAAGAGGCCCATGACATCAGAACCAAAGCAGGAAATGAAACATGCAGGGGGAGGTCTTCACAATCACTAACCTTCTCCATCAACTCTGCTCAGCAGTCAGAGAGCTGTCCTTTTTTTAGAAACAAACAAAAAGATGAAAGGAAAGAGTAGGGCATACTTCCCCCAAAGCTCTAAGCAAGCTGGTGCTAGGGGAGGAGAGCGGCTGACTGCATTTCCTCCTGTCATTATCCGCTTGGGTGCTGCACAAACAGCACTGCTTTGTGGGCCTGCTGCTGTTGGGCTGT
Organism: Elephantulus edwardii; assembly: GCF_000299155.1. NCBI lineage: Eukaryota > Metazoa > Chordata > Mammalia > Macroscelidea > Macroscelididae > Elephantulus > Elephantulus edwardii. The sequence goes on along the minus strand of NW_006399821.1, from coordinate 6,334,069 downwards.
CTGCCTCAGAGGCAGCAGGAGTTTCCAGCCCTCTGATGAGTCACTCTCTGGTTGGGCGAGATTTTAAATGTGCATGTGTGTTCTTCTGATTATACACTAATAGACATCCAGCAGGGTGCTGGGAGGAGGAGGGGCACAGGCCATAGTAGAAGTCAAATGAGAAGAAAGCTTGCTACCAGCCATCTGTAGAGCCGAGGAGCCCCAGGTGCTGGCCTACACCAACAACCACTGCCATTTATAGATGTGCTATTTGCCCACCAGGTGCACAGACACTGCCTCTCATCTTTACAATGTAACCAAACAGGTTCTCATTCTTCAGATGCAGTAATAAAGGCTCTGAGAGTTAGAGGCTAGGAAGTACCTGAGTAGGCACACTCCTCCAGAGTGGTGTTTAAATGCACATGTAGGAAATGTGTAGCCTGTTACAAAGAAGAACAACAACAGTTGCCATGTACTCAGAGGGTTTTCAGTGGTTGATTCTTTTAGCAGATTCTTTTAGATCACCTTTCTTCTGGGATGACTTGAACCTTCTCAAACCTTGTAGTTAGGAGCTGAGTGATTTAATGTTCGCACCACCTAGGGACTCGGCATTTGTTGTTGTTGTCAAGTGCCCTAGAGTTGATCAAGACTCATGGTGACCTTACGAACAACACATCTGAACCTTACCGTGTCCTGTGCCATCCTCATCAGCTCTGATATACTTGAGCCCATTGATATAGTCAGGGTTTCCCTCTCTTTCACTGACCCTCCTCCTGTCCAAGCATGATGTCTTTTTCCAAGGACTAGCCTCTCCTAACAACATGCCAAAGTATGTAAGATGAGGTTTCACCATACTTGCTTCCCAGGAACACCTTGGTTGTGCTTTCTCCAAGATACTCTTTTGGCAGGTGGTGGAATATTTATTTAATACTCTTCTCCAATATCATAACTCAAAGGCATTGATTCTTCTTTTGTCATCCTCATTCATTGTATAACTTCTAGATGTTTAACAAGTAATTGAAAAGATCATGGCTTGGATCAGGTGCACTTTAGTCTTTAAACTAGTATCATTGCTCTTTAGCACTTTGAAAAGGTTCTTGACAGCAAATTTTCCCAATGTCACACACTTTTTAAATTTCTTGACTGTTGGTACAAATGATATTGATTGTGGATCCAAGTAAGATGAAATCTTTGACAATGTCAATTTTTCCTCAATCTATCATGATGTTGCCAATTGGCCTAGTGGTGAGGATTTTTGTTTTCTTGATGCTGTGATGTAACACATATTGAAGGCTACAGTCTTTGATCTCTTATGGCAAATGTTTCAAGTGCTCATCACTTTTAGCAAGAAGGGTTGTATCATCTGCAGAATACAGGTTATTGATGAGTTTTTCTCCATTCCTGATGTCACATTCTTTTTTTTTTAGTGCAGCTTCTCGAATTGCCATCTGGCAGGGGCTCCAGTTTCCACAATATTGTCTCCTTCAGGTCTTGTCCTGTGCTTGTAAATAGTCCCAAATTTCCTCTTTGAGCTAAATAACCAGCCAAGGGACAAATTATCTTCTGAAATTTTGTGAGACTATGACAACAGTGAATTTGGCCTGGAAGCAAGTTATATGGATAGGCTCTGGAAGGCTCCAGTTGACCCTTCAGAGCCAGAGATGTAGGGTGTGTACAGTACGGAGATCAGGTATGTAAACCTGGAGGGAAGAGAAAGCCCAAGAAACCTGTCCTTAGACTGAGAGGAGGCCCCAAGTGTCCATAGCCTGCTGGGCTGAGAGGATCCTGGACTGGCTTCTGCAATTAGACAGGATGAGGCCATGATTTTGTCCATGGTCACACATCCAAAATAAGCCAACCATTTAATGGGGCAGATAGAATCAGTATCATTTATAATTACAGCATCATCATGAGTTTTATAGAGCATTTTCCCCTCCATAAACACAGCCTGCTTTCATATGTAGCTTCTCATTTCCTACTCACAAAGCCTGCTCTGGGGCACCTATAATTATCGTAATTTTACAGTTGGAGAACCTGGCCCCAGAAAGAAGGTGGATTACTGTGAATCCAAAGCAGTCCTGGGCCCTGCTCAACCAACCACAGAGCACCCCTGCCTTTGAGGATAGTAAGGTCAGCACTCACTCCACCCTGCCCAAGCCTTTCAGACTCACATGGGCTTCTCCTTGTAGTGAGGCTCTGGAGTCCTTCCCATCCTAGCCGTGTCAACCCAGCCAGTCAACCCTTAAAGCTTGGTTTTCTGAGATGAGAAATTGAGGTAGTCATACCTCATACAATGCTTTAATAACATTGCTCTGTGGAAATATGACGCAAGCTGAAAGTGTGAAACACACAGGAAATTAAAATTTCCCAGTGGCTACATTTTAGAAAGTGAAATTAATTTCAAGAATCTGTTTAACAAATTCTTTCAAAAATATCATTTTTATGTAATCAGCATAAGATGTGCTATGAAGCAATGATGGCTGCTTAAAGACTAAGGTGCAGATGATTCAAGCCAATAACTCATACTTACTATGCATCTGAAATTCTTCTACGTGATATAGCTCTGGTCTGTTCATCTGCTGTATGGAGGTAACTTGTGGCTGCTGTGATGCAAAACACTGTGACACTGATGTGTCAAATGGTTACCCATGGTGGACAGTGTTTGGTGGGGCTTCCCAATTAAAATAAACTTGGAAGCAGGAGTGGCATCCACTTCCAAATGGCTTGTCTCCGATGAAACTCAGTGAATGTGGAGAAACAAAGAACTTTATATGTGTTCAGGTCTTTCGTTCATAGGGTCACTATGAGTCGTCTACTACTCGATGGCACTTAACACAACAACAACATCCATCTGAAAGTTGAACTATTAATAAAGTTAATGGCAGAAGAATTGATGTGTTTGAGTTGTGCTGCAGAGGGCTCCTGAGTATCCCATGAACTGCCAAAAGAACAAACATGTCTTTGAGAAAATGCAACCAGCCTTCTCCTTAGAGGTGAGGATGATGAACTTTCCTGCCACATACTTTGAGCATGTTGGGTCCAGTTCTTGGAAAAAGAGATCATACTTGAAAAGGTGGAAAGTCAGTAAAGGAGAGGAAGACCTTCAAGGAGATGGATTCTCACAGTGACTATAACAATGGGTTTAAATATATTAGAGATGATGAGGATGGCACAGAATAGTGGAAAGTTCAGATCCATTGTTCATAGGGTTGCTATGAGTCCTACTTGACTTGATGGCACCTAACAACAACTATTTACTAGAACAGGTCTGACCTGAGCTGTACTGGTCTTATAGTTTGCTTTATCTAGGGGTCTCTGGTTACTAAATTGGCAGCTGCTCAATCAGTACTCATATATTATCTCAAAACTAAAATTCAACGGCATCAAGTTGGAATTGATTCATAGCTGACCCTCCATCCTGTTCTTGGGAGGGTGTAAAAAAATTGAAATGCACATTAGAGTGAAATGAAAAATGGTTCTCTATAGGGACACCAGGTGTGGGTAATGAGTTGAACCTCTCTGAAGGAAGCCACCTCAGATGACTAGGGTCTTGCAGTGCTTGCTGTTAGAGTGCTTGCTGATAGTGTTGTGGACTCCCCCAAGACGAGAAGGGGGTGGCCAGTCGTACCATCTCTGAAGCTCCTCTTAAGTCACAGACCAAGGCTCTGACCACCCTTACCACCGCCCGGCCCCTCCCCACCTCGGCGCCGCCGCAGTCGTCCTGCGCCCGCTCCCTCTGTGCGCGCACCCCTCTTGGTGACCTAAGCGCGCGAGAGCGGGTCGGGGCGGGGCGGACGGTAGCTAGCTCGCCGCCCACCTCCGCTCGGTATAAAAGACGGAGAAGTGGCCTGGCAGCTGTCTCTGCGCTCCAGCCCCGTCCGCAGTGCGTCAGTAGCTCCTAGGGGTCCACTACCTCTGCTCCGCGGCACCATGCGTGAGATCGTGCACATCCAGGCGGGCCAGTGCGGCAACCAGATCGGCGCCAAGGTGGGCCTGGCAGAGACTCAAGGGTCCAGGCTCGAGACAGAAGCGCCCGGGAGGGGGCTGGGCCCAGGATATGAGGGTGCAGAATGAGCTTGGGCGGGTGTCAGGAAGGTCCAGGATGGGACTGGGCAGGGAGCACGAGGGTCCAGGATGGGACTGACGTAGACCCAAAGATCCAGAAAGGAGACAGGATCGCCTGGAAGGGGACTGGCAGAACACGAGGGTCCAGGATGGGGGTAGGCAGGTGTCATTTGGTTCCAGATGTGAGGCAGAAGCTCCCTGGAGGGGGCTGGGCACGGGATACGCGGGTCCAGGATGTGCCGGAGGCAGAAGTGCTGGGGAGGGGGCTGGGTAGAAGGCCAAGGATATGGCCTGAAGTCGGGTGATGGGCGCGGGGAGAGGCAGAGAGGACCCCATGTGTGCGGATCGGGGCCCAGGGGAACAGAGGAGGCGAGATGGGACTCCTAGGGTCCGGATGGGGCGCTGGCCGGTCTCTGGGTGGATAGGATCTGTGGTGCTCGCGCTAGGCGCCGCCCAGGAAGCTGCCCAACCTGACACCATGCGCCAGGCGACTAAACCGCATGCCTTTCAATGGGGCCCTTTTAAATGTCCACCAACCTTTCTGCAAGACACGATTGGCGTTAGCATTTTGCATATTTGGATAGGGGCTACGATCATATTGATTGAGCGCTTCGATGAAGAATTAAAGGGTACATTTTTGCCTACTGTGAATTTTTAGAAAATGCACTGTCATTGGGATGACAGATATATTTCTCAGTGAGGTTACACAGAATAGATGTTCGATGCAGGCACTCAGCATGGCAACATCTTAAAAGGACAGTCTGCACAAGGAGGTGGTGTTTGGAGGGGTAGGATTGGTGGAACAGCGCTGTGATTACCAGGGGGCGGGAGCTGGTTTGGTGCGGGTGTGGATGCACAGCTGTGCGAGGAGCTCCTTCAGACAGCCATATTGCCGCCCCCCCCCCCCCCAGCTTTCCCGCCCCTTACCTGCAATGGAGTCTCCACCTCCCCAGGACTAGCCTCTCCACCACCCCCCTACCCGATCCACACCTCCAGCCTTGCTGTGATCTTGCCTGGACGCTTGCCTGTCTGGTGCTCAGGAGATCTGGGTGGGGTTTTCTGGCAGCCAGTGCAGGCTTACCTGTCATCCTGCCAGGGCCATCTATTAAGGGGGCAGCCTCACATCCAGCCCTGTCCTGGGAAGGGGGAGAGCTCCTGGCTGGGCTTACTGCTGCCTCCGGGCTAGTGCTGTGCCCACCTCCTCCTGCAGGGCCACTCCTTGCTTTCAGTCTGTCGCCATAATATGGCTGATGCACTGCGGATTTCCCAGCCCCTCAGCAGCAGCTGCTGCTGGAGGAAATGGAGCGTGCAGCTATTTCGTCTCTTCCCAGGTCTCAGTGCATATCTGACTGAAGCTGCCGTTGTCCAAGGAAGGGCTCGCACTCTTATGTCCTTTTCCCTTTTTTGCATTCCAGTTTTGGGAAGTCATCAGTGATGAGCATGGTATTGATCCTACTGGCAGTTACCACGGCGATAGTGATTTGCAGCTGGAGAGAATCAATGTCTACTACAATGAAGCTGCTGGTAATTATTGGAATGTTTTCTGTCTAATCCATCTCGTTTTCCATACTGTAGAAACATACGTATTTGGTGAAAACAGATGACAAAAGAAATGTTTTTACATTCATTTTAATGCTATTGCCTAAAGAATGCACTTACAACTCCTGAATGTTTAACATGACTGAACATGTTACATTTTTTTTCTCAGTTGGAAGATTTTTCTCACACTAATCAGATGGGTGGGACCCAGCCTTCTCCCATGATCCCTCTGCTAACTGCAGGTCTGAGTCTAGCTTTCATCCTGCACAGGTAACAAATATGTACCTCGGGCCATCCTGGTGGATCTGGAGCCAGGCACCATGGACTCTGTCAGGTCTGGGCCGTTTGGACAGATCTTCAGGCCAGACAACTTCGTCTTTGGTATGTATGTACCCATGATAAGTTGGAACTGACTAAATGATTCACCTTCCTTCTAAATATAAACACCACAATCCTGGTGATGCATGCTGATGTGGGAGAAAGTTTAAAAAAGTAATATAAAAGCTTCAAACAATAACAGTTCATAGGCTACTAGTCATTTCAAAGGGTCAATGAAAACAGGTATCCCCTTAAGATATCAAAGCCAAAGAACTGGTTAAGACCAGAAATTCAGACACCCATGTAGAGCCATTCTGTGCTGTTTGATCATCTTGTGCCATCACCACATACAACTTAAGCATCCCGAAGTCTTATCCTCTATTCTTAAATGTAGTTGGTCCTATTCAACCTGTCTGCTTTCTGAATTGAGTTTCACATAATGAAACTTCCTCTTCACTTTATTTTTAAAGGTCACTGATGTTGTTGTTGTTATTTGCCCTCGAGTCACTTGCGACTCATAGCAACCCTATGTACAACAGCCCTAAACTCTGCTCCCTCCTGTGCCAGTCGCACTGTCTCTGACACACCCATCCTGATTATCCCAGTCACTGAATCAATCCACCTCATAGAGGGCCTTCCCCTCCTGCGCCGTCTCTCCACCCTCCCAAGGATGATGTCCCTCTCCAAGGACCGGTCTCTCCTCACAACATGTCCAAAGTATGTTAGATGGAGCCTCAGAACACTGATACACTGAGAAATATTTCTCTAGGTAAAAAGGGGGTATCAAAAAAAGACTCTGCGACTAAAAGAGTAGTTTTATTATCTTCCCCCTAAATTAAATGACAGAAGACAGTTTTTTATATACTTTAGTTTCTAATAATCTTTCCATCTGGCAGGTCAGAGTGGTGCCGGCAATAACTGGGCAAAGGGCCACTACACAGAGGGGGCAGAGCTGGTGGACTCAGTGCTGGATGTGGTGAGGAAGGAGTCCGAGAGCTGTGACTGTCTCCAGGGCTTCCAGCTGACCCACTCGCTGGGTGGCGGTACGGGGTCTGGGATGGGCACACTGCTCATCAGCAAGATCAGGGAGGAGTACCCTGACCGGATCATGAACACCTTCAGCGTCATGCCCTCTCCCAAGGTGTCAGACACTGTGGTTGAGCCCTACAATGCCACACTCTCTGTCCACCAGCTGGTGGAGAACACAGATGAAACCTACTGTATTGACAATGAGGCGCTTTACGATATTTGCTTCCGTACCCTGAAACTGACCACCCCAACATACGGAGACCTCAACCACCTGGTGTCGGCCACCATGAGCGGAGTCACCACCTGCCTGCGTTTCCCAGGCCAGCTGAACGCAGACCTCCGCAAACTGGCCGTGAACATGGTGCCCTTCCCCCGGCTGCACTTCTTCATGCCTGGCTTTGCCCCCCTGACCAGCCGGGGCAGCCAGCAGTACCGGGCCCTGACTGTGCCCGAGCTCACCCAGCAGATGTTCGACTCCAAGAACATGATGGCCGCTTGTGACCCGCGCCACGGCCGCTACCTGACAGTGGCTGCCATCTTCCGGGGCCGCATGTCCATGAAGGAGGTGGACGAGCAGATGCTGAACGTACAGAACAAGAACAGCAGCTACTTCGTGGAGTGGATCCCCAACAACGTGAAGACGGCTGTGTGTGACATCCCACCCCGTGGGCTCAAGATGTCAGCCACCTTCATTGGCAACAGCACGGCCATCCAGGAGCTGTTCAAGCGTATCTCCGAGCAATTCACAGCCATGTTCCGGCGCAAGGCCTTCCTGCACTGGTACACGGGCGAGGGCATGGATGAGATGGAGTTCACTGAGGCTGAGAGCAACATGAACGACCTGGTGTCCGAGTACCAGCAGTACCAGGACGCCACAGCTGATGAGCAAGGGGAGTTCGAGGAGGAGGAAGTCGAGGAGGAAGCGTAAGAACTTCTCTGAATAAATCACACATCCTGAGTGAACTTCTACTACTGTCCTCAAGCATGGTCTTTCTTTGTACACTATGGTGCTCTGTTTTGTCTGTGTCAGAAGTTCACACTGTTGATGTACTATATGGAACTCCTTAACAATTATGATACTGTCTGTTAAGATCTCTACAATAAAAATGCATGTGTCCAATGAATATTGTGGGATCTTCATTCTCACTTAAAATATGCTTATCTTTACTATTTTTAAGTATAAAGTTTCAGGGCTTAATAATTTTAGTAACAATATAGGATTTCTACTTTAGCACCTTTAATTAATGGCCTTCCTACCTTTTGGTAAAGACAGATAGAAACACAGATAGTCTAATCCTCATTGGCCCAAACTGTTAAAATAAAGGAGATTTTTCAAAAGTAAACCAGGAAAGAAAAGTGTATTAGAGATAAGGTAAAGCTTTCTCCAGGTACTGTAACTCCAGATACCTTATGGATCTGTAGAGCTAGGAATAAATACAGGTAAAAGTAGAGCTGGGGATAAATATAAATAAGAAAGTGTTTGTACTTCCCATGTAAAATGTGTACTGAAATGCTGAATACAACAAATGATCTACCTCTTCAAATTTATTTCCAAGTAAAATCACAGTAAGAATTTATTTTTTAAGACAATAGTAGACATTGACAGCTTAATTTTAAAAATCAGTTTATTTTCATATAGATTACGTGCAGTTAAGTCATTATTCTTTTTTTCCATTTGATCAAGAATAATTTGTATGTGAGATGCAGCAAGGCCAGGAAGGCAGGAACACTGAAACAGGGCTTAGGTGTGATTTCAAAGGCAAATATCACAACCCATGCCAGGAATCATCAGGACTAAACTTCAGGGCATTTCACTGTAGGAAGTCCTCCACTAAGTTGTTGAATTCATTTGCAAAATGTAAATGCACGTTGTGCTTTCCTTCAGGCATCAGATGCAACCTAATAGCAAAACAAAGTTTTTGATCAATGACACATTATTTGAAAACCTCTTCACCTCCCCAGTAGTTGATGAAAATCTAAAGTGAAGAACTTTTCCCTCTTTCCATGACTACTATTGGGGAGAAGAGCTCTGACGGATTACTGGGAAGGAGCTGTGCTGCTAACAAAATGGCTCATGGTTTGAATCTACTAGCTGCTCTGCAGGAGAAAAGATGGACAGTCTCCTGTGCAGTTCACTACGTCTGAAAACCTGCTAGAGGGTGAGCCTTGAAGTCAGTTCCGACTTAGTGGTACATAACAACAATTGGGGAACAAACAAAGGTAGGTACAATAAACTACTTGAATATATGGAAGCCTGTAGATAGGCTATAGGACTTATCACTGTAGTAACACAGCACACATTGTCTTTAACACTGTACAGTCTGGCTATCAAACGGACTGAAAGAGATGTGATGGTGGTTGTCATTGATTGCTGCCGAGCTGAGCATGACTCATAGTGACTGTATGAACAAAGGACCTAATGCCTTTCCATAACTATCGTCATTTCTGCAAGTTCACAGTTTCCAGAGGGATATGGTTTAGGAAGTGGATGCCACTCCTGCTTCCAAACCTGTTGTACAACTGGGAGCTCCGCCAAACAGTGTCCACATTGGGAAACCATTATGGCATTTGACACTCCAAAAGCACAAGGTTCAGCATCACAGCAAACCCAGATTACTTCATATAGCACATTGAGAAAGAGTGATGTACAAAGTGTTCCTCCAGATATAACAACACTAGTCTCACTTAGCTGTGGCTAACTGCTGTCAAGTTGAATATGACTCATAGCGACCCTTATACAAAAGACCTAAACTCAGTTCTATAATTAATAGGATTCTGTACACTTGAGAGTTTCCAGAGGCATCTAATTTAGGAAGTGTATGACACTTCTGCTTCCCAACCTGAAACAATCTGGAAGTTCCTCCAAGCATTGTACTATAGTGTAACCATTATGGTATTTGACACGACACAGTGTTCAGCATCACAGCAACTCCAAGATATTCAGTACAGCAAATAGACAAAGGAATGCTGTATCACATAAAGAATGTTCATTCTAAAATTAATAAATTAAAAAAACACCCTTTAGCAGGCCTCTACCCTTGGTCAAAAGTTCAACTGACACCCACTTTTTGAGGAGGGGAACAAGAACACACATCAAACACAACTCAGCTTAAAAAAAAAAGGCAATGTTAATTAAAATAATTATGAGAGAGAAGGTTGGAGGAATGACTGAAAAACAAAAACAAAAACCAACACATAAAAGAATGGTGCAGATACCATTGTACCAGTGGGCTTCTTGAGGCAGCCTGCTGTTCAAGGCTCCAAACCATCCTATTGTTTTACAAAGCAGCATTTATAGTGTGGGCAGCTGTACAGACTGCAGGCATGTGTTCTCAAGCTGTAGGCTCTTTGTTCAGGAGCCACTGTGGCTGTACATTATGTTTTCTGTGGTCAGCTTCCCTGTCATAAGGCTTCTTCCAATAGGCTTTTGATCAAATGTGACCAGCCTGATTTCCCTTACCCCTCATGACATCCCTGGAGTCATAGCTCAGCAAAAATGACAGGTTAGGACAAGTTAAAATTTCTAGGATTAATTATTTTGTTTAAGCTACTGCATCCATAATACAATTAGACATTTAAGTGCCAATTACCATAGTTCTCATATTTTGGACCTTTCAACGATGGGCTGAGAGCTCCAGTGAGCCCTGGGGAGGTCAAGTAGGGAAAGAGAGGCTTCCTGGAAGAGGTAGTTGTAACTCATCCACTGTGGGTGGGTGGCTGGGTGTAGTGAAGACCAACCCCTAAGGTAGGATCCAAGTTGCTCTACACAAAGCTGGATCCTCTAGGGATGCTCAAGGCCTTTTCTAAATTTCCAGAGATGCTGAAAGGTCACAGAAAGGTATGTCAAAGTGAACCTGTATTCTCTAGTTGGTAGTCTTTGTTAAGGACCTGCTCTGTCAAACCAAAGACAGGTGCAAATCGACCAGCTGCTCTGCAGGAGGATGTGATTTACTGCCTTTGAAAACTTGCTGGAGGGTCAGCTATGACTTGACAGTATACAACAGTTGGATTTCACTAAGGTGGGTTCCAAGGCAGGAACCCTGAGCTTCCCAGTTGGGAGTCCTTCCAATAGGAAAGGAGAAACAGCAGCTATATCTCTGCCTTTTAAGCACTCAGTTCTGCCACCAGCACCCTTCTTATAGTATTCTGTGCAGATAAATCCAGCTGTTCTTTATTACAAATATGGGAGATCACTTTCTGAGATTTCTTTCAGAACTACACTGGGTGGACACAAAGGTAGACACAGGGGTAGACATGGAATGAAGAAAATTGCTATCCTTGAGCCTATGCTGGTCATCTCAAGGTCCTTTGCACACCCTCCTCCTTTTGACACGTATGCATTCTTCTTTGAGAAGAATATCTCCTTGACAGACCTTAGGGATAGTCGTGAAGGTAGAGCTACTCTGCTTATAAGTGAGATACTCAACCATATAACATAAAGGTCTCATCGTACATTCCCAGAGTGCTTTTCAAACTGTCACATCCTCCATGAAATTTAGGGGCTTCTGAGAGTGGCTATGGTGTGCTACAAATGCTAATGTGTTCAGCTATTAGCTGAGGGACTGGCAGTTCAGGTAGTTCCACCCAAAAGTTGCTTTGAAAGTGAGTCCTGGTGATATACTTGAAAAAATTCAGGTACTGCTGACTCTGGAGCACAGCATCAGTGGCTTTCTGTTTTTTGAGAGAGCTAATGGTGAGCTCTACCTTCCTGGGATGGATTAGTGCTTTGGTACAGCTGGAATTAAGAGATGGAGAGCAACGTTCCAGAGAGCAACACAAAAGAGCTGGAATTTGAGTGAGGCTACAGAACCAGTTCTTGGAGGGAAAACCAAGGCTTTCTGGTTGTCCATTCAGGTACTTGTAGGGATCTTTGCTGTTTGGCAGGACCATGCAGGACTCCTTGAGCTCAAGCAGAAGGGAGCAGGAAGCTGGAGGTTGAATGAGGCAGCAGAGCCAGCAACTGATAATTGACAAGGAAATAAAACCTATCAAATGGGGAAATGACCATCTCTTTAACAAATGGTGTTGGCAAAAATGGACTGCTACCTGCAGAAAACGGAAACAGGATCCACATCTCACACCATACACAAAAATCACCTCAAGGTGGATAAAAGACTTGGGAGTAAAGCCCCAAACCATAAAGTTCATAAGAGACAAACTGGGATCAAGCCTAGAAGGCTTAGTTCACAGTATAAAGAGACTGCCCCAAATGGCCAGAAATGTATAATCTCAAGAGGATTATTAGTTGAAAATTAATGAATAGGACCTTCTAAAGATTAAATCCCTGTGCACACCAAAAACTTTTTCCAACATGGTGAAAATAAAACCTACTGACTGGGAAGAAACTTTTGGCAATACCATCTCAGACAAGAGTCTCATAACAAAAGTTTATAGAATACTCTTGAGCCTCCACAAGAAAAAGACTGATAACCCAATCACAAAATGGACAAAAGACATGGAAAGAATTTTCATAGAGAAAGATTCCAAAACAGCCAACAGACATATAAAGAAATGATCCAAATCACTGGCAAAGAGAGAGATGCAAATCAAAACCACAATTAGATACCATCTCACTTCAGTAGTCATGACAAAGTTTAACAGGGCAGCAAGTAATAAATGTTGGAGAGGATGTGGTGAGATAGAAAGTCTTATACATTGTTGATGGGATTGTATAAATGGTACAACCACTCTGGAAGGCAGTTTGGCACTTCCTCAAAAAGCTGAACATAGAAATTCCATTTGACCCAGCTATTCCACTACTTGGAATATACTCCAAGAAAATGAGAACTGAGGCTCAAATGGAAACTTGTACACCAATATTGATCGCAGCATTATTCACCATCTCAAGAACGTGGAAACAGCCCAGATGTCCAAACACAAATGAATGGATTGAGAAGTTGTGGAACATTCATACAATGGAATACTATGCAGCACATAGGAGCAATCATTTCATAAATTACTACCTAACTTGGGAAAGACTGAACAGCATTATGCTGAGCGAACTAACTCAGTCCCATAAGGACAAATACTGTGTAAAACAATTATTGTAGAATGAGTATAAGATCCAAGGCAGGAGGGGGAGGGTGGAAATAGAGGCGTGAGGATTGCTGGGGAGGGAGAGTAGGGTGCTAATCACAGGGTTGCACAATTCGATGGCAGGGTGGGGTGAAGGAAATTGGAAGGATCTTTTGTGAAAAACAATGTATTCAAACGTAAATAAATCAGAATAAAATAAATTTTTTTTTTTTCAAAAAAAAGAGCTGGTGGGTTCTAACCAGCTCTGGATTAGCAGCAGAATTAGCAGCTTTTGATTAGCAGTGGAATGCATAATCACTTAGTCATGAGAACTCCTCTGTGAAGAATTAGAGGATATGAAATTCTGTAGTGTAAATTCAGTGTCACCTTTTTTCTGCTCAGGTGAATCTGCAAGCTGGAGGCCCTGCTATTCTGTAATTTTTGCCTTCCTTTCTCCATTCTGACCTTTCATAGTTCACACATTAAGCTTGGAGAGCTACAGAAAGGCACACGGCCATAAATGATGCACAATACCATTTTCTTTTTACTCTGAGTGATGTGATACAGCTAACTTAAGAACCCAAAATGTTGTCTTGGTGGTATAGGGGTGAGCATAGCTGCCTTCCGAGAACCCATAATGTGAACAGCAAGTCACTTTTTTTTTATAAGTGGGGGAAAATGAAACAAAGCTGCTGGCTCTTTGCCAGGAGGTCTTCTGTTATGGAAACTGTGCAACAATGTGGCTAACACAGCATCCTTGTCACTCAGCATCCTTCTGAGGTCATCCAGTTGGACTGCTAGTAACGGCCCCATTTTAACGAGAAGCTAAGAAGGAGTCTGGAAGAAGACCTTCACTGGAACTGGAGTTAAATACCAAATACCCTCTGCCTGACACCCTTACCTGAGGGTAAAGAACTCCCAGAAGCATACAGAGGGTACTGGTAAGCTGCTGTTTCTTACGAGCTGGTGCTCTCCCCACCTCCATGATCATCCATCCAACTTCTAAGGCTAATCTCTCATTTAGAACCTCTGAAAGCATGGCTGGGCAAGATCTGAGGATAGTATGAGTAGGTTAAAGATTCTGCCGAGGAACTTCAATGTGTCAATCTAGGAGAGAAGTTGATATGAAGGGAAGAGGCTCGGTCAGGCTACTCTTAGAGTTGAAGAATAGCTTCTATTTTTGTGTTTTTTTTTTTATTTTTTATTTTACTATAAGGATCTGGTGGTAAAAGAAGACCTGGTAGTGCAGTATTTAAGTGCTCAGCTGCTAACCAAAAGTGACTTAAGTTCTTGAATGATAACCAGCTGCTCCAAGGTTGTTGTTGTTGTTGTTGTTATGTGCCGTCAAGTCGCTTGCGACTCATAGCAACCCTATGTACAACAGCCCTAAACCCTGCTCTATCCTGTGCCAATCTCACTGCCTCTGACACATCCATCCCGATTACCCCAGTCACTGAATCAATCCACCTCATAGAGGGTCTTCCCCTCCTGCTCTGTCCCTCCACTCTGCCCAGCATGATGTCCCTCTCCAAGGACCTGTCTCTCCTTACAACATGTCCAAGCTCCAAGGTTGTTGTTGTTGTTGTTGTTATGTGCCGTCGAGTCGCTTGCGACTCATAGCGACCCTATGTACAACAGCCCTAAACTCTGCTCTGTCCTGTGCCAATCGCACTGTCTCCGACACTCCCATCCCAATTATCCCAGTCACTGAATCAATCCACCTCACAGAGGGCCTTCCTCTCCTGCGCTGTCCCTCCACCCTCCCAAGCATGAGGTCCCTCTCCAAGGACCACCTATGTAAAACCCAATCATTGCAATTGAGTAGATTCTGAGTTATAGTGACCCTGTAGACTGTGCCATTGTTCCCAGGGTTGTAATCTACAGGTGTGGGTCTACAGGGTCACTATAACTCAGAATCTACTCAATTGCAATGATTAGGTTTTACATAGGCGTTCATTAGGAGGAAGGGTTCAACTGCCTAGAAACACATTTTAAAACTACTGAACATGAAAACTATTTAAGCCTTTCTGTTTCAAGGTGATTCTATGATTCTTCCTTCTTCACAAGGAGAGAAAATAGATTAACCTAAGAAGGAAGCAGGTCTATTGAGTAATTTATGTCCTGTATTCGGCCACATTCTGAGAAAAAAAGAAATTTAGGATTTGTTTAATACATAGTTTCTATTTGTTGGAAAAGTTGTTGAAGAAATCAATTGTCCTTAAGTTTAATTATAAACTAAGTTTAATTATAATGTATCTTTACAACAAACACCAAGGTCCTTGGAAGATTTCCCCCCGTTTTGTGGAATCATTCAGTGCACAGAACCACATTAAGATTTTTCATGATCAAGGGATTAACCTTCCTTTTTGGGGGACCATACAAAGCAACAACATTCTAGGCAGGCTCGTGCCCAAAATAACGGAGTATTCTAGCAAAGAGATGAAATAAATGAAGCAAGCGTTCTTTTAACAATCATGACTAGCAACAATTTTCCATTAACTCATTGTTCCAAAGAATACTAAACCAAAACAGTGCTACAGCTGAGAGATGCAAACCACCAGCCTTTTGCTTGCAGCCCACTGCTTATTCCACTGTGCCATCAGAGCACCAACAAAGAATATTACTCTAAAAATTAATTTCTATAAACCCATCAACCAAATTAATTAACATCTGAAAGGTAAGGCTGTCTTTTCTCCCACAATGAAGTAGCATATGGTGGTTACAAGGTGTATCTGGAACCGAATCTCAACATTAAGCTTTTTATTGAACCTGATTCTTTTAGTTCATAATTATGTTATGTTCAAACTAAGTTTAACCTATGGCTAGCACTGAGAAGAATGGGTATCCCAGAACACTTAATTGTGTTCATATGATACTCGCTTCTAGATCAAGAAATTGTCTGAACAGAGTAAAAGAATACTACTTATTTTTTTGGGAAAAAAAAGAATACTATATGGTTTAAAATCAAGAAATGTGTACATCTGGGTTGTATCCTTTTTCTACAGCTATTCAATCTGTATGCTAAGCAAATCATTCAAGAGGCTGGACTATGTGAAGAAGAAGAAGGCACATTAATATTGGAAGAAGACTTATCAACAACCTTTGTTATGCTAATGACATAACCTTGCTTGTTGAAAGTGAGGACGACATGAAATGCTTGCTGTGGAAGATAAAGACTACAACTTTCAATATGAATTGCATTGTAACAAAACGACAAAAATCCTTACCATTGGACTGATAGGTGGAGAAAAGACTGAAATTGTCAATGATTTCATTTTACTTGAAATCACAATCAAGAACTTTGGTACCAGCAGTCAGGAAATGTATTTTATTGGGCAAGTATTCTGCCAGGGACCTTTTTAAAATACTGAGAAACAGTGATGTTAATTTGAAGATTATGATGTGCCTGATTCAGGCCGTGGTCTTTTGAATCACTTGCTATGCATCTGCGAGCTGGACAATGAATGAGGATGACAGAAGAATTGGATTTGAGCTGTAGTTTAGAAGAGTATTGAATATCCCACGGACTACCATAAGAATAAACAGATTTGTCTTGGAAAAGGTACAGCTAAAATGCTCCTTGGCAGCAAGGATGCTGAAGCTTCATCTCACATTCTTTGCCCATGTTCCTAGAAGGGGCTATTCCTTGGAATGGGACATCATGCTTGGAAAGGCAGAGGGTCAGTGAAAGAAATGAAAACTCTCAATGAGATGGGCTGACACAGTGACTACCATAAGGGGTTCAAGTGTTTAAAAATGATGAAGATGGCACAGGACAGGACAGAGTTTAGATCTGTTGTTCATAAGGTGGTTATGAGTCACACTGGACTCGAAGGCACTTACCACCACCACCACAACAGCTCTTTAAAAGAACACACAGCATATACTGTGTGTCTTAGTATGTACAAAATAGACATTTCTGATGGCAGAAGGCAATTAACAAGATCATCAAGTTACTGATTCAAGCATTTTACCACCATATTAAAGTAAGGGTATATCTATTCTATCTATCTATATCTATCTATCTATCTATCTATCTATCTATCTATCTATCTAGCTAGCTAGCTAGCTAGCTATCATCTACCTAAGGTGTAACTGTGCTGTAGGGAAATGCACTGTATTGAGAGAGAAAAAGAATTAATAGGACTTGCCATTTACTGTGGTGCTTTGGAAGGCTACTTAGTTAACATCATTTTACCTTGACTCTTTCATCTGTAAGGAGAGATGATGACATTTATTCATAAGCTTTTTATAAGGTATAATTAGACATTGTATGTAAACAATAAAAAGCCATCTAGATACATAAATTACTTAAGTTTATGGTGTTGCTTATGTAAAAGCCAGAAAACCAAGCCCATTGACTCACTGAGACTGTAAATTTTTGCAAAAGGAGATTGTTCATCTTTTTCATTCAGATCAGCTGGTGGTTAACTTCTGACCTTTGAGTAAACAGTCATATCATTACAACCACCAGGGCTCCTTTTGTTGATGTTAGATGCTGCCACATTAGTTCTGACTCATAGTGATCCTATATACAACAAAGAGTTACATGGACCTGAATCAGTCTTACATTCACTGCTGTCTGAATCCACTATTGCAAGCATTGTCTATTCATCTCACTGAGGGTCTTTTTTGCAGACCTTTTACATTGCCAAGCATCATGTTCTTCTCTAGTAACTGGTCTCTTCTGATAGCATTTTCAAATATGTGAGACAAAGTCTTGTCATTTAAGAAACATTCTATGCATCCTTCTTGCAGTTCATGGCATAGTCAATATTCTTCTTCAACACCATAATCTAAAGGCATAAATTCTTCAGTCTTCCTTAATCACTGTTCAGCTTTCCTATGCACATGAAGTGATTGAAAATATCATTGCTTGACAGGTGCATCTTAGTTCTCAAAGTGCCATCTCTGATTCTTAATATTGCAAAGGTGTCTTTTTGTAGCAGATTTTCCCAAGGCAATACATCATTTGACTGACTTACTGACTGCTGTTTCCATAGGTATCTACTTTGTATCTAAGTAAAAGGAAATCTTTAACAACTTATTCTCCATTTATCATTATGTCATTTATGGGTCTAGTCATGATGAGTTTTGTTTAATGTTGACATGTAATCCATACTGAAGGCTTAGTCTTCTTCACTTTCAGCAAAGGCTATGGTAATGAGCTCTCCTCCAATCCTTCATATAGCTCTGCATTTCAGTTTATTTGCTCAGCATGAAGATTAAGTAAGTATGGTGAAAAGATACAAACTTGATCATATTTCATGACTTTAAATCACATAGTAGTCTCTTGTTCTATCCCAGTTACAATCTCTTAGGTCTATGTACAGGTTATGCATGAGCATAATTAAGTGTTCTGGAATTCTCATTTCTCGTATTATCTATAATTTGTTATGATCCACACAGTCAAATGGCTTTGCATAGTTTATAATGCAAAAGTAAATTCAATAGTGTTCTGCTATTCTCTGCTTTTAGTGAAGATCCATTTGAGAGAGCAAAATGGCCTGTTCTACATCTTCTGAATACACTTGAATTTCTGGCCACTTCCTACTGCTGTAACCATTCTTGAATTATTGTTAGAAATTTTACTTACATGTGATATTAATTGTATTATTTGATCATTTTTACATCCCATTTTTACACCTTTCTTTGGAATAGGCAAAAATCTGGAACTCTTTCCACCAGTTTGCCAAATGGTTAACCTCTAAATTTCTTGGCAGAGTGCTTCTAGAATTGCTTATGTTTGTTGAAACTTCTCAACTGAAATCCTGTTAGTTCCTGGACTCCTGCTCTTCATCAATTCCTTCAGTGCAGCTTGGAATCCTTCAGTACCATGAGTTTACGGTTGTTGTTCTTGTGTACCACTGACTCAGAACCAACTCACAGCTGACCCTCCAAAGGGTTTTCAGAGGCTCTAAACTACACAGGAGTTGACTGCCCATCCTTCTCCTATGGAGCAACTGATGGATTCAAACTCCAGACCTTTGGGTTGACAGTATAACTCCTTACCTCTAAGTCATCAGAGCTTCCTTTGGTTTACGGTAGTATTATTGTTAAGTAGTATTTTCCCCCCTCCCATTTGAAATTCATAAAGAGTTTATTGTTAAACATGCCAATATAAAAGTATGAATAGGAAGCAGTGGAACAATTTCTATGTCTACTTTTCTGTTACACTGAACAAATGCATCTTTGAGGGCAGGGACTACAAACATGTGGGGTAGCGCTGACATTTGGCAGACATTGATGTTGGAGAGAGGATTAATAAGGCCAGTTTCTACAGAATTATTTTAAACTCCAAAGATGTCTTAATTAATTACTACATCTCTATAGTAATCTCTGAAGGGACAATGATCATTTATCTGTTTATTTTCTAGAAGTTTAATATGCTTTTTAAGAGAAAAACAAACAAAACATTCAGGCCACTCATCTCTCAGTCAGATTTCATTTCCTCCATCACATGCAAAGGAATCATGGAATTTATTTAACACTGACTTTTCATGTTAAAGTAAGAAACAGCAAAATCAAATTCCTCTCTCAAAGAATATAAAATATAAACTTTAATTTCATAAAAAATTTTTTGGTAATGGATAACAAAATGCCTTCTGACCTATC
Organism: Elephantulus edwardii; assembly: GCF_000299155.1. NCBI lineage: Eukaryota > Metazoa > Chordata > Mammalia > Macroscelidea > Macroscelididae > Elephantulus > Elephantulus edwardii. The sequence continues at coordinate 6,314,509 of NW_006399821.1, read as the reverse complement.
TTATAAAGTTTTGAGACATTTTAGCTTGGTTGGTAGAAATAGTTCAAAAAGAATAATTGATGCATATCTGCTATTTAGGTACAAGCCTTGATATATGTTGGCAGTTTTTTAGTAAAGTAGCAAATTTCTAATTATAATATAAACTTACTTAAGGCTGAAGTATCATGGACAACCTACAACAGAATATTAAGTGAAAATAACTCAGAGCTGATTGGACTGCCACTGAATTTGCTCACTTGGTGTTTATGCAAAGATATCTATATACATATAGATATGTTGTTGTTGTTATGTGCTGTCGAGATACTTGCAACACATAGCGACCCCATGTACAACAGCTCTAAACTCTGCTCTGCCCTTGCCAATCTCATTCTCTCTGACACACTCATCCTGATTACCCCAGTCACCAAATCAATCCACCTCCCAGAGGGCCTTCCCCTCCCGCGCCTGCCCTCCACCCTCCCAAGCATGATGCCCTTCTCCAGGACCAGTCCCTCCTTACAACATGACCAAAGTATGTCAGACGAAGCCTCAGAAGCTTTGCCTCCAAGGAGCAGCCAGGTTTAACCCTCTCCAGGATGAATCTGTTTGTTTTCTTAGCAGTCCATGGTACCCTCAACACTCTTCCCCAACACCAAAGCTCAAAAGCATCAATTCTCCTTCAATCCTCCCTTGTCATTGTCCAGCTCTCTGATACATAACAAGTGATTGCAAAGACCATGGCCTGTACCAGATGCACCTTAGTCTCCAGAGACATATATATATTATACTCAATTGTATATATTTGTAAGGAACCTTGGTGGTGCACCTTCTGTGGTCTGCTCCTAAGGGAAAGTCAGTAGTTTGAACCACAAGTCACTCTTATTTATTTATTTATTTATTTATTTATTTATTTTTACAAGTCACTCTTTAGATGATAAAGTTTAGGGGAGCTCTGGTGGCCTAGTGGCAAGGAGCTGCAACTACAATCCTAGAGGTGCACAGTTCAAATCCACCAGATGCTCTGCCGGGGAAGGAGGAACAATCTCCTCCTGTACCAGTCAGATCTGATTTGATGGTACACACATACACACACAAAAATAATTAAAAAGAATGAGATGATAAAGTTTATGGTCTGTACGAAACTAAAGCCTCGGAAACTCTATGGGGGAAGTTCTACTCTGCCCTATTAAGGTCACTATGAGTCCAAACTGATTCAAAGGCAATGAGCTTTGTAATTCTATTTTTAATTTATGCATTAAAAATATTAGAAAGAGAGAAGGGAGGGCAGGGACACTTTGAGGCAGGCGAAGAAACCTTTTCCAGAAGGGAACAACAGGCTTCCTGGTTTATTATTAAGGTATTTTTTGGGGAAAATTGCTGCCTAGCTTGACCACATGGGACCATTTACGCTCTAGCAGAAGGGAGGACTGGGACACCTTGAGGCAGGTGAAGCCATTTCCAGAAGGGAATAACAGGCTTCTTTGTTTGTCATTAAGGTACACTGGGGAAAAATCTGCTGTTAGGACCTTGGTCTGCAGGCCTTGGCCAAAGAAAAGAGGACAAATATATAGGTGTTTCACAGAGCATTGATGTGTTGTGTGTAATTTCAAAGTTACAATAGCCTACTATCTACTAACAAAAGACTCACTTAATGTCAAGAAAGCAGCAATCTACCTCAGCCATCATGAAAAAACAAAATAAACCTTCTCCTAAAAAAGCATACCCAGTGAATAATACCCCAGATAGAGAGAACCAGAAAAAATATGTTGATGTAGAGTTATTTGATCAGCTACAGAAAAAGATAGAGAAGTGTTTTCCTTATGCAGGGTCTCTTGCCTCTCCAAATAAATTTGACAATTTCCCTTAAAAAGGAATTTGGTATTTGTATTGGGATTGCATTGAACATAAAGATTGCTTTTGGTCAGACTGTCATTTTCACGATACTGAGTCTTCCTATTCATCAACAGGGCACATTTCCCCCATTTCTTTAGGTCTTTTTTTGTATCTTGCAGAAATGCAAGTTTTCTTTGTATAGGGCTTTTGTATTTGTACTTAGGTTCACTTCCAAGTGCCTCAGATTGTGGTTGGCTGTTGTAAATGATGTTGCTTTCTTGGTTTCCTTTTCTGAGTTCTTTGTTACTGTAGAGGAATCCTACTGATTTTTGGATATTCACTTCTATCCTTCTACTCTACAAAATTTGCCTACTAACTCTATCAGTATTTTTGTTGCATCTTTGGGGTTTTCTGTGTACACTATCATATCATATAGACATAGAGACAATTTAACCATCTCTTTGCTGATCTGGATGCCTGTTATTTCCTTCTCTTGTCATATTGCCCTAGATTAACAGGGCAGCAAGTATTAAATGTTGGAGAGGGTGTGGCAAAAAAGGAACTCATACATTTTTGGTGGGATTGTAAAAGGGTACAAACATTCTGGAAGGCAGTTTGGCACGTCCTCAAAAAGCTGAACACAGAAATTCCGTATGACCCAGTTATTCCACTACTTGGAATATACCCTGAGAAAATGAGAACTGAGGTACAGAGACTTGTACACCATCGTTCATAGCAGCGTTATTCACCACACAAGAACATGGAAACAGCCCAGATGTCCAACCACAAATGAATGGATTGAGAAATTATGGTACCCTCACACAAAGGGATTCTATACAGCACACAGGAGCAATGATTTTATAAATTATTACCTAACTTGAGAGGGACTGGAGAGCATTATGCTGAGTGAACTAACTCAGTTCCAAAAGGACAAATACTGTATAAACCCATTATTGTAGAATGAGTGCGAGGATCCAAATGGAGGGAGGGTGAAATAAGAAGGATGAGGGTGTGTGTGTGTGTGCGTGCACACGCGTGCATTCATCATGGGGTTGTACAATTTGATGGGTGGGGTGGTGAAGGAAATTAGAAGAATCTGTTCTGGAAAACAATGTATTTGAATTTTGTAAATAAACTAGTACTAGAATTTTATTATTTAAAAAGGAAAAGGTACTATGTAGGAAGAAACAGTGGAAGTCAATAAGTGAACAAATACTTCAGAGACAATAGTCCAGAAGAAATATATTGATGAGGAGCAACTTGAACAGCTAGGGAGGAAAATGCAAAAGATGGAAGAAAGAATTGACAGAATAGCTAAAAAGGCACAAGAACTTAAAAAGTCATCACAAGACAGAGGGTACAGTCAACACAGCACTGAAATTAATGGAAAAGCATGAAAAATGTCATCTAGAATATTAAAACTGAAATGGCAGAAGTGTTAAACACACTGCTAGGACAAAAAAAAAGTAGAACTAAAGAGATGAAACAGAGAATCAGTGAGCTGGAAGTCAAGTGCCCTACTAGAAACATACTAGAAGAAAACTCAGAGATGAGATGTAAAGAAAATGAAGACAACATTAGAATCATGTAGAATGTGATCGAATGGAATAACATACCATATATAATTGGAATTCCAAAACAGGGGATTGACAGGGAAATCACTGAGAAAATTGTGAAAGTACTAGAAGAAAACTTCCCAGGTATTTTGAGGAACAGGAAATCTATATTTAAGAAGAACAGAGAACACGAAATAGCGTTGACCCAAAAGGAAAACATCAAGTTATAGCATAGTCAAATTATCCAAATAAAAAAATAAGGAATTTTAAAAGCTAATTGAGAAAAAGAGTCGCCTACAAGCAGAAACAATTAGATTAAATTCTGATTTCTCAGCAGAAGCATGCAAGCTAGAAGGCAATGGGATGTTGTATATAGAAAGCTGAAAGATAACAATTGACAGCCAAAGATCATTTATCCAGCAAAACTCTCCCATCAAATATGAAGGGGAAATTAGATTCTTTGTAGAAAAGAAGGAACTTAAGGAATTTGTGGAAACAAGACCAAAATTACAAGATATTTTAAGTGAAGTCGGCACAGGGAGACACCAAAGGAAAGTGCAAGGACCACAGTAACCAGAAACAACAGAAAAAGAAACATGAAAAACAATTGAAACTATCAACAAAACTAGGAGTTGGTTCTTTGAAAAGGTCAACAAAATCGATAAACCACTAGCAAAACTCACAAAAGAAAAGAGAGAGAAGACACAAATAATCTGAATAAGAGATGAATCAGGTAACATCACAACAGACACAACTAAAATAAAAAAGCTAACATTAGAATACTATGAA
>NW_006399821.1:6306901-6307732 GCF_000299155.1 Elephantulus edwardii | reverse complement strand
GAGGAGGGTAGAGAGAATGGTGCAGCAATGAAGGAATGAAAACCCAAAATCCCTGTAAATGTTCATGAAAACTAATAAAATTTAATAAAAAAAAAGAAAAAGAAACATGGCAAAATGACCAAAATCAAACCTGATCTGACAATAATCACACTTAATGTGAATGGACTAAACACACCAGTTAAAAGAAAAAGAGTAGTAGAATGGATAAAAATAAACAAACCCCAAAGCCCATCAATATGTTGCCTCAAAGAGACACATCTATAAAATGAAGAGAAAGACATACTCAAAAATCAAAGGCTGGAAAAAAATATAACAAGCAAATGGCAACCTCAAAAAGTAGGAGTGGCTATTCTATTCTCTGAAAAAATCTATTTCAGAATTAATACCACCATCAAAGGTAAGGAATAACATTGCATACTAATTAAAGGCACAATAGATCAAAAACACATAACCTTCATTAACATTTATGTACCAAATGATGTTGTTGTTGTGTGCCGTTGAGTTGTCTGTGACTCATAGCGACCCTACGTACAACAGCCCTAAACTATGCTCTGTCCTGTGCCAATTGCACTGTCTCTGACACTCCCATCCCAATTATCCCAATCTCCTGTGCTGTCCCTCCACCCTCCCAAGCATGATGTCCCCCTCTAAGGACCTGTCTCTACTCACAACATGTCCAAAGTATGTTAGATGGAGCCTCAGAATCCTTGCCTCTACGGAGACACCCAGTTTAACACTTTCCAGGACGAATCTGTTTTCCTAGCAGTCCATGGTATTCTCAATACTCTTCTCCAGCACCACAGCTCAAAGGCATCAATTCTCCTTCTATCC
>NW_006399821.1:6301280-6305630 GCF_000299155.1 Elephantulus edwardii | reverse complement strand
GGGAGGCTGGGCTCTATGAGGAGAAATGTGGGGTCAAGATTGGTGGACGATTTATCAACAATATGCGTTATGCGGATGACACAACCCTGCTTGCTGAAACTGAGGAGGACCTGAAGCGCCTGCTGCAGAGTGTCAAGGATGCAGCCTATAATATGGATTGAGGCTCAATGTACCAAATGATAGACCTGCAAAATACATAAAACAATGGTTAACTGAATTGAAGAGAGAAATAGACAGCATCACAATAGTGGTAGGACATTTCAGCACACCACTATCACCAAAGGATAGGTCAACTCAAAAGAAAATCAATAAAGATGCAGAATTTCTAAACTACAACCAGCCAACTCGACCTTGTACAAGGATTAAGGATACTACACCCAACTAAAACTCACTTCTGTTTCTTCTCAAATGCACATGGTACATTCTCCAGGATTGATCCTATATTAGGATACAAAGCAAGCCTCTACAAATTAAAGTATTTTCTCAGGCCACAATGCCATAAAACTAGAAATTAACCATAGGAGCATAAAGCTTAAAAAACCACCCATGTGGAAACTAAATAACTCTCAGCTAGAACACAACTGGGTTATAAAAGAAATAAAGAATGAAATTGAAGAGTTCCTTGAAACAAGTGATAATGAAAATACAACTTATCAAAACTTCTGGGACACAGCTAAGGCAGTCCCCAGGGATTATTGTTCAAAGCAACAGGTGCACATATTAAAAAGGAAAAAAGAAGAAGTATCAATTATTAACGCAACACCTTCAGCAAATAAAAAATAATAACAGTCAAATTCTACAATCTCTACAAGCAAAGAAATTAAGTTATAAGGACAAGAGCTGAAATCCATGAGATAGAAAACAAAAAAACAGTTGGAGATGGTTTTTCAACAGGGTCAATAAAACTGACAAAGCATTGGAATATTTAAGAAAAGGGGGGGAAGGAGTAGACACAGATAAATTGATTAAGAAATGATAGAGGTGACATCACAACAGAACCAGAGGAAATTAAATTGATAACATCAGAGTACTATGAAAAGCAATATTTTTGTAAATTTGAAAACCTAGAGGAAATGGGCAGATTTCTTGAAATGCATCCCCTACCCAGATTGACAAGGACAGATATAGAACACTTGAACAGACCCATCACAGAAGAAGAAATTGGAAAGATCATAAAAAGACTTTCCCATAAGAAAAGTTGTGGATGAGATGGCTTCAAGTTGAATTCTACCAAAGATTCAAAAAGTATTAGCACAAATTCCACGTAAATTCTTTAAAAAAAGATAAACAAGAAGGAATACTCCTAGAGTGATTCTGTGAAGCAAGCATAACCCTAATACCAAAACTAAGTAAAGATATTACCAATAAAGAAAACTACAGACCCATATCCTTCATGAATATATACAAAAACCCTTAACAAAATCCTAGCCAATAGAATCCAAAAGCACATAAAAAACTAATTCACCATGGCCAAGTGGTATTCCTAGCAGGTATGCAAAGATGGTTAAGCATAAGAAAAATAATCAATGTAATTAATTAATTCACTATATTAACAAAGTAAATGACAAGAACCATATGATCTTAGCCATGCAGAAAAGGCATTTGACAAAATACAACACTCCTTCCTGATAAGGATATTCAATTAAATTGGAATAGAAGTGAATTTCCACAACATAGTGAAAAGTATATATGCAAAAACAAGAGCCAACATCATTATCAACAGAGAAAGACTAAAAGCATTTTCCTTGCAAACAGGGTTAAGACAAGGATGTCCACTGTCACCACTTCTATTCAATATTGTATTAGAAGTGTTTGCTAGGGCAATATGACAAGAAATAAATGAAAAAGGCATCCAGATATGTAAAGAGAGGGTTAAACTATTTCTATATGCAGACTATATGATATTGTACACAGAAAGCCCCAGTAAACAAACAAACAAAAAACCTGTTAGTTAATAGGCCATTTTAGTAGAGTGGTAGGATATAAGATCAATATTCAAATATCAGTAGGATTCCTCTATAGTAACAAAGAGAACTCAGAGAAGGAAATCAAGAAGGCGATACCATTTACAATAGCCAAACACAAACTAAGATACTTGGGAGTGAACCTAACTAGATACAAAAGCCTTGTACAAAGAAACTACAGATTATTTCTGCAAGACACAAGGAAAGATCTAAAGAAATGGGAAAATGTGTTCTTTTCATACAAAGGAAGGCTCGGTATCTTGATAATGACAATCTTACCAAAAGCAGTCTACATAGTCAAAGCAACCCCAATACAAATACCAAATTCATTTTTCAAGGAAATTGAGAGGGAAATTATCAAATTTATTTGGAGAGTCAAGAGACTCCAAATAAACTAAACACTTCTGAGAAACAAAAATGAAGAGGGAGGCATTGTACTCCCTGACCTCAAAACCGACTATACAGCAGCAGTAACTAAAACAGCATGGTACTGGTACAATGAGAGGCACATAGACCAATGGAACTCAGAAACAGACTCGGCTATCTATGGTTAACTGATATTCAATAAGGAAATAAAAACTATGAAATGGGGAAATGACAACCTCTTCAACAAATGGTGCCGGCAAAACTGGACTTCCACCTGCAGAAAGCTGAAACAAGATTCACATCTCACACCATATAAAAAAATCAACTCACAGAGGATTAGAGACCTGGGATTAAAGCCCCAAACCATAAAGTTTATAATAGACAAACTGGGATCAAGTTTAGAAGTTTTAGTCCAAGGTATAAGGAAACTACCAAATACAGCCCAAAATGCACAATATGAAAAGGATAAAATTGATGACTGGGATGTTCTAAAGATTAAATCCCTGTGCATATAAAACTTTTTTCCCAACAGGGTGAAAAGAAAACCTAGAGAATGGGAACAAACATTTGGTAATACCATCTCAGACAAAAGGCTCATACCGAAGTTTACAGAATACCCCTGGACCTCCACAAGAAAAATACTGATAATCCAATTACAAAATGGGCAAAAGACATGGAAAGAATTTTCACAGAGGAAGATATTGGAATGGCAAACAGACACATGAAAAAATGCTCAAAATCACAGGCAGTGAGATTCAAGTAAAAACCACAATGAGGTACTATCTCACTCCAGTAACAATGACAAAGTTTAACAGGGCAGTAAGTAATAAAAGTTGGAGAGGATATGGCGAGAAAGGGACTCTTATACATTTTTGGTGGAACTGTAAAATGGTACCACCATTCTGGAAGGCAGTTTGGCACTTCTTCAAAAAGCTGAACATAGAAATGCCATATGAAAACTATGAGATATCATCTCACCCCAGTAAGAGGAGAAAAATTTAAAAGAACAGCAAACAACAAATGCTGGCGAGGTTGCGGAGAAACTGGAAATTAATGGACTGTTGGTGGGAGTATAAAATGGTGCACAGTATCGAAGGCAGTATGGCACTTTCTCAAAAAGTTGCAAATAGAAATACCATTTGACGCAGCAATTCCACTACTGGAAATATGCCCTAAAGAAACTAGAACTGTCACTCAAGTAGATATATGCTAACCCATGTTTATTGCAGCTTTGTTCACAATAGCAAATAGTTGGAAACAACCCAAGTGCCCATCAACAAATGAATGGCTAGAGAAGCTGAGGTATATTCACACAATGGAATACTATGCTGCATTAAAAAATAAGGAACTCATACAAAATTGGTGACCCTGGAGGACATTATGCTGAGTGAAATATCTCCCTCACAAAAGGACAAAATACTGCATAGGGCCACTATTATAAGCAGGACTGACACTGGAGTTGGGGGGAATCTAAAAGGAGGATATATAATGTATACTGCATTGAAACAGATGAGGGAGAGAACTGTTTAGGAGGAATATTTGACTAGGTATTATTGTCATGACAAGAGTTCAGAAGGAAAGCTGCAAAGTGGAGTAGAGCGGGGGGAGGGAACTGTGTAACAAGGAAAATGAAATTTATTTTGCTTTTTACTTTTCAAAGAGAAAAGAGAACTGGTGGGAATGGTGAACAGGGAGGAAAGTGTGCAACTATGAATGAATGGAAATCCAAAGTCTCTGTAAACTTTCATTAAATGAAATTTAAAAAAAAAAGGAAATTCCATATGACACAGCTATTCCACTATTTAGAATATACCCTGAGCAAATGAGAACTGAGGCACAAACAGAGAGTTGTATACCAATATTCATAGCACTGTTATTCACTATCACAAGAACATGGAAACAGCTCAGATTTACAACTACAATGTAATGTTGTTGTTGTTGTTGTTATGTGCCATCGAGTCGTTTCCGACTCATAGCGACCCTATGCACAACAGCTCTAAACCCTGCTCTATCCTGCGCC
>NW_006399821.1:6259343-6299335 GCF_000299155.1 Elephantulus edwardii | reverse complement strand
GTCGATCTGATTCCTGTGCATACCATCAGGTGAAGTCCATGTGTATAACCTGCGTTTGTGTCTCTTATAAAATGTATTTGCAATGAATAAGTAATTGATTTTACAAAATTCAATCATTCTATCTCCAGCCTCATTCCTGTCACCAAGCCCATGCAATAGATTAAGTAATTATGATACACTCATACAATGGAATACTACGTAGCATGCAGGAACAATGATTTTGTAAATTATTACCTAACTTGGGAGAGACTGGAAAGAATTATGCTGAGTCAACTAACTCAGTCTCACAGGAGAAATACCTATAAAACCATTATTGTAGAGTGTGTATGACGATTCAAGAGAGGGAGGGAGGGTGGAAGCAGAGGGATGAGGCTGTGCAGGTGGAGGGGAGATTAATTATGGGGTTGTACAATTTGATGGGTGAGGGGGTAAAGGAAACTGGAATAATCTGGTGCGAAAAACAATGTATTTTAATTTTGTAAGCAAATTGTCGTTATGTGCCGTTGAATTGCTGCGACTCATAGCGACCCTATGAACAATAGCCCTAAATACCCCTCTATACCTTGCTAATCTTATTGTCTCCGATCAATTAATTTCATCAAGGGTCTTCCTCTCCTGCGCTGTCCCTCTACTCTCCCAAGCATGATGTCCCTCTCCAAGGCCTGATCCCACCTTGCAATATATACAAAGTATGTCAGATGGAGCTTCAGATTCCTTGACTCCAAAGGAGCATCCTGGCTTCACCCTCTCCAGGACGAACTTGTTTGTTCTCTTAGCAGTCCATGGTATATTCAATACCATTCTCTAACACCACAGCTCAAAGGCATCAACTCTCCTTCTATCATCCCTAGTCATTCATTGTCCAGCTCTCTGATGAGAGCAAGTTAATTGCAAAGATCATGGCCTGTATTGGGCACACATTAGTCTCCAGACTGACATCATTGCTCTTCAGTACATTGAAGAGGTCTCTGACAGCAGACTTTCCCAATGCAATTTTTCTTTTAATTTCCTGGCTGCTGGTACCAAGAGTGTTGACTGTAGAGCCAAGCAAACTGAAACTCAATAATCTCAATCTCTTCACCCTTTATCATGATGCTGCCAATCAGCCCAGTGGTGAGAATCTTCGTTGTCTTGATGTAGAGCTTTAGTCCATATTGAAGGCTACAGTCCTTGACCTTCTGAAGCAAGTGCTTCATATCCTCCTCTGCTTCAGCAAGCAGGGTTGAGTCATCTGCATAACATAGATTGCTGATGCCATACTTCTCTTCATAGAGCCCAGCCTCTGGATAATCTATTCCACATATAGACTGAAAAGATATGGTGATAGGACATATCCTTGACATGCACCCTTTCAATTTTGAAGCATGCAGTGTTTCCTTGCTTTGTTCTGACAACGGCCTCCTGGTCCAAGTATAGGTTTTGCATAAGCATAATCAAGTGTTCTGGGATTCCCATTCTTCTCAGAGTCAGCCACAGTTTGTTGTGATTCACACAGTCAAATGCTTTTGCATAATCAGTGAAACACACACAGACATTCCTCTGGTACTCTGCTTTCAGCCAAGATCTATCTAACATTAACTATAATATTCCTAGTGCACGGCCTCTCCTAAAACCAGCCAGCTTCTCCATTTGACAGTAAATGAACTAGTATAATGAAAAAAAAAAAACTCAAAAGAGAAACACAAATGTTAATAAAAACAGCATTTAAGTGAATGGTGGAGGTATTTTTCCAGTTTTTCAAATGGTGTTTACTAATTGTTGTTGTGTGTCACTGAGTTGGAACTGACCCATAGCTCACCCTCAGTGGCCTTTCAGAGGCAGTAAATGGCAAGAGAGGAGGCCACTCATCCCTCTCCCGCATGCCTTACCAAGTAGATAATTGTTGTTATGTGCTGTCAAGTCACCTGAGACTCATAGCAACCCTATGTACAATACCTCTGAACTACCCTATCCTGATCCAGTCTGACTGCCTCTGAAATATCTATTCCTATTGCCCTAAACATTTTATCATTTATTTTTGTGAATAAAGATTGGTATAAGTCTAAACTTTAATTAATGTTGTTACTGTTGTTGATGGTCTTCGAGTCGAGCACGACTCATAGCGACCCTATGAACAAAAGACATGAAGCCTTTATAACTATCATAGTTGCTCAAAGTTCATAGTTTCCAGAGGCATGGCTTAATCCTATTAGCACATTCATCAAATGTATCAAGAAGAGATATTAATCTGAGAATCTTTTCATTTCACTATTTACCTGTAAACTATAACTTCGTCTTCTGTATTTTCGTGGTACTTGAAATACAGTAATATTGGCAATGTGGAGGTGAAGGCATCCACCTAAAAAGCTCCTAGCCTCTCAATTTTCTTGTCCTAGACAGGTTGCTCTAAACATTTAATGGTCTGTTGCAGAAGTTTAAACTGTGATCTGGACTTACCGTGATCCTTTAATATGTTTATGGATGAATTCTGCATGAAAGCATGGGACTATAGGGTCCTTCTCCCCATGGACAATCAATGTGGGGCACTGAATGAGGGGCAACAAGTGCCGGCAGATATTGCCTGTAAAACAGCATGAAAAGATTGATTTAAGGTAACCATTCTACAAGATAAAAAAGAGATAGAGTTCAGGTACAGAGTTCTGGACCCCATTTTAATGTCTGTAAAATCAGACATTTGGGTTTGTTTTGTGTAAAAGCAGTCATTCATGAGCATAGCAGAAACAGCTGTTGAATACTGAGCTGACTCTGAAATCCTCTGGCCAATTCAAAGAGTCAATTCCTAGAAACCTCCATGCTGTTCATTCTGAGTTTCACCCATTTTGCCAGCAAAGCTCCCTTCTTATGTACATGTAACACTAACATGTCAAAAGCAAAGTAGCCCCTAAGAACAAAGTTTATGGTCAGCTTAATTTATACTTCTAAGCTCCACCAACCTGAATCAAATTGGTTTCACTCGTTGTTTCCCTTTAGGGAACACCTGTTGTGTATTTCCCCTTTTCTGTGTTATGTGAATACCTTGAATATTCTCTTTTCTCATAAGATAAAGACTTGCAGTTTCTGCCCATATCAAAAAGGTCTCTCTTATCTATGAAACCATGAAATCAAATGTGTAAGTACCCCTTTTTAAACAAATAGATGTAAATGGAACTTTAATAATGTAACCTGTATAAATCTTGCTGTCAAATATAGCCTTCAAGAGTTAAGGGATTCTGCTCCTTATATCTTTTTCCTTTTATAGAACATATTAGAATACATTCTTGACTTTTAGTAACTAGAGTACTGGCAGAACATCAACACTAGTCTGTCAGAGTTTTCTCCTACAACAGATTAGATGGTACCCTATGTTTTTCTTGGAGTTCCATATTGGTACAACCAATTAACCTGCTCAGTTGCTTACTGAAATTCTAAAGGTTTTAGTTCACGCTGAAGAACTTCCAAAGATCTAGTGATCCAATTAAAAAGGGGAAAAAAACCCCACCCAAACCCTCCATCCACTGAAAACTCCATGGAGCTCAGACAGCTCTGCTCTCACACATACAGAGCAGCCATGAACCAGAGTCAATTCTACAATGAGGTTTTGGTTATTAAGGTTTCTTTCTGTTCTAATATTCTATGGTTTTCTTCTTTAATTTCTCTCTCTCTTTTAATGCTGAGCAAATTACTTGAGAAGCTGGACTCTGTGAAAAAGAATGTGGCATTAGGATCTGTGGAAGATTCATCAACAACCTGTGCTATGCAGATCGCACCACCTTGCTTGCTAAAAGTCAGGATGACTTTAAGTATTTGCTGCAAAAGATGACACTCCAGCCTTCAATATAGATTACATCTTAACAGCAAGGAGACAAAGAGCCTCACTACTGGATTGATAGGCAACATCATGATAGATGGAGAAAAGATTGAAATTGTCATTTATCTTACTTGGATCCACAATCAACCCCTTTGGTACCAGCAGTCATGAGATCAGATGTATTGCACTGGGGAAATCCGCAGTCAGGGACTTCTCTATATTACTGAGGATCAATAATGTTAATATGAGGAATAAAGTGCACCTCAGATTCAGGCCAATTGCTATGCATTTAAGAGCTGGACAATGGATAAGGATGGCAAAAGAGTAACTGATGTCTTTGAGACATGCTGTTGGAGAAGAGTACTGAATATCCCATGGACTGCCAAAAGAACAAACAAGTATGTCTTGAAGAAAGTGCAGCCAGATGATGCAAAGATGACAAAACTTCGTCTCTCATCCTTTGTGCAGGCTATAAAAAGAGGCTATTCCTTGGGGAGGGACATCATGGAATGAAAGGAAGCTACTCAACCAGATGGATTGCCACAATTTCTTCAATGAGCTCAAGTACACCAGAAATTATAAGGATGGCAAAGGAGAAGATAGGATTTTGCTCTGCTGCTCATAGAATTGCTATGAACTGTAAAGTCTATGGCACCTAACAACAACAGTCAATATACTTGCCTTATTTTTCTTGTGGTTAATGTGTGTCATTGAACTGGAACTGACCCATAGCTGACCCTCCAGTGGAACTTCAGAGACAGTTAATCATACTCTGGATTGGAAAAGATTGCCCAGCCTTCTGCAGAGCATCTGGATTTGAATCACATGCCTTTAGGATGGTAGCACAGCTTCTTACCACTAAAACTTAGATACATGTACAGTAGTATGGAAAGTAGACAAACAAAAAAATGTGTAACTTTTTTTTTGTAAATTAGATGTCACAGTTTCCTTTTCCTTTTTTTAAATTTTTTTAGTTTTTTTTCATTATTTCTTGTGTGTACCATCAAATCAGATCTGACTGGTACAGGAGGAGATTGTTCCTCCTTTTCCAGCAGAGCATCTGGTGGATTTGAAACGTGCACCTCTGAGATTGCAGTGCAACTTCTTGCTACTAGGCCACCAGAGCTCGCCAAAAATGTATAACTTTTTGCATTACATAGAAGTATAGAGAATGATGACGGCATTTGAAAAATTTTTTTTCTCTTTTTCTTTATGATAGAATCTTAAGTGGTAACTGGGTTCCTGTCAGTCCTCCAAAGTTTATACACCTCATTCTCAAGTTGCAATTTATACAGGATAAAACAGCACCCACAGTATTCCCATTACCTTCCAGATGAACATGATTTTGCATGACTACAAGGACTTAGTCACCACTTATATTTCCAAGACAAATAGGGTAGTATACAAAGGGCACAGTGTTTGAAGGTATGAAACCTGGACTCTGGATCTGCACTGTCATCTCTTGCCTACTCCTTAACCACATTGACCCTTGGCCTCCTCTCAGTCAGAGATAGTCAAGAGGTTGAAGAGAGATGCCCAGGCTCCTGGCATATAGCAGGTACTGAAACTAGATCAGTTTTCCTCCTTCCTTCTTCAGTAGTCCCGCCCAGGCACAGCTCTGTACCTTTCTCAGCTGTGGTTGGGGATGGTGGTGTTGATACCATTCAGTAGGAACTGACTGACAGCTGACCCTCTAGTGGACATTCAGAGGCAACAAGCTGCATGGAAGACTATCCATCTTTCTTCTTTGGAGCAAGTGATTGATTCAAACTGTGTTCCTCTGGGTTGGCAGTAACTGCTAAATGACAGGTGGTACCTTGAGTAGGCAGGCTTCTCTAGATGTCTGATGCTTCCCCTTCTGTCTCTGGATGACACGCACTATCCATTATATGATGATAATGATGATTTAAAGCCAGGATTATTAGGCATTCATTTTGTGTTAGGAGTAAGTTAAGCAATCCAATACTGTCAAATAATTACAGCAGTGGTTGCACTGGAATTGATTACCACTAATAATGACTCATTGGAAGCAGGAGTGTCATCCACTTCCACAACAGCTTGCCTCTGGAAACCCTATGAACCTGGAGAAAGGATGAAAGTTATACAGGAAGTGTCCAGGACTTTCATTCATAGGGTAGCCATGAGCTGCCTGCGACTTGACAGCACTTAACAACAACTTAACAACAACAATAATGACCCGATGAACAATGGATCTGAACACTGCCCTATTCTGTGCCATCCCTCAGTATGATATACTTGATCACATTGTTTCAGTCACTATGTTAATCCATCTTGTTGAGGGTTTTACTCTCTTTGACTGACCTAAGCATAATGTCTATTTCTAAGGACTAGCCCCTCTTAACAACATGCCCATGGTATACGAGACAAAGTTTCACCATCCTTGTCTCTCAGGAGCACCTTGGTTGCATTTTTTTTCTAAGACATTTGTTCTGCTGGTAGCCCATGGGATATTCAGCATTCTTCTCCAGCAGAATACAGTAGTTAGTATGTGCTGATTCACTAATTCACTAATTGCAATAATAATCTCTCTCTCTCTCTCTCTCTCTCTCACACACACACACACACACACACACAAACAACCTACTAATGTTGAGTTGATTCTGACTTATGATTAACTTAGGTTTCTGAGACTAAATTTTTATGGAAGGAGACTGCCTATCTTCTGTGAAAAAGCTTGTTTGAATGAACAACCTTTTGTTAGCAGTCCCAAAAGTAATGTACTGTTGTTGTTGTGTACCACAGAGTCAGAACCCACAGAGGATCCTCCAAAGGGTTTTAAGAGACAGTTAATAGCATAGAAGGAGACTGCCCATCCTCTCATGGAGAAGCTGGTGGCCTCAAACCACGTGCCTGCAGGATTACAGCACAGCTCCTTGTGTCACTAGGGCTATGCTACTATCAGCCTCTTATTAAGCACTAGTTATATTTGGCATTGTGCTAAAGTTAAACATATTTCCCCATTTAATTCACTGTATGGTAAATCCTACAAATGTCCCCCAAATGACTATACTTAAGCTATTTAGTATATTTGATTTTCTAATTTCTTCCTAGAATTAAAGGAAACTAACCATTCCCCCTTTTAGTCGTTTTTTCCCTTAAATTGAGCATATGTACTGCTAACATTTTCCCTTCAATCTATGTAATTCTTAGCTTCATGTTTGTGGTTGTTTGTGAAGAAATTAGCTGCTTCCTCCCGTCTTCAGTGGTAATTTTCAGGCTAGCCATCACTGGAGTTGTGCATCTGTAAGGCCTCCTGGACAGTAAATTTCCTGTCCCAATAGTTTGTCTCCAGGTCAGTTTTTCAGTCTGATTGTGAACACAAACCTTGACGAATCTTCCCTTTGGGGAATAAGCCTCAGCATTCACATTCACACAGGAACTTTATGAGATAGGTATCTTTTCTCTCCAGCTTACAGAGAAAGAGCAGCTTTATGAAGCTATGTAATATATTCAAAGTCAGTCTAACGAAAAGCAAATGGCAAAAGAAGCCTTCAAACTCATGTTTGTCTGACTCCAAAGTCCTACCATCTTGCAGATGCTTGAACTGGAGAACACCATCCATCCACTTTTCACAGGTTTGAGCAAGGTAGTCATATCCATAAAGGGCTTCTAATGATTTTCTTGTTCTTTCACTCCATTTAGAAATGTCTCGGATTCCTGAAGAACAGAATGGGAGACAATGGTACATGTTGTCTCTTACTGGGTTACAGTCTCTCAACACTCCCACCCTGTACTCTTCAGCCTTTATACATGCTGTTGTGTCTGCTGTAATGCTTCCCTCATACTCATGGCTTATTCCTTTCCAAACGCAGGTTTCTGCTCTCTTACCGCAGAGGCCTACCCTACCAGTTTCCTACAAAAGCACCACTCAAATACACGACCCTCCACCCATCAATTCTGCCCCATTGCATTCCCAGTACTCCAGGAGTGATCTGTTGCCCTAATAGGCACCAAAGGGTAGGGACATTGCTTTGCCCATGCATCCTCACCAGAACAAAAGCCTGGTACAAAAGGAGCATCAAATAAATACATATTAACTGAATGGCAGGTGACCTGCAGTGGATGTTTATCTGTAAAATGTATAAAACAAAACAAAATATTCCTCTGACTAGATTCACCTTACTAAGAACGACAATAATGTAATATACATCTCTTCTACTTATTCTGCTACTCAGATTAGTTTATATACAGAGAAAGTACCCAAAACTACTAACTTCTAACTGTATTACAGATGATTAGCAGTTAGGAATAATAGCAATAGCTAAAAATGAACTCTTTTTAAAAATTTATTTTAAATAAACATATACTAGTTGTTTTGACAAGCACAATTGAGTGGCCCAGATTACATTCTTCAAGGTGTGGAATACTTTTTTTTTAGTTATATCTTCTTCTTTTTATTATTATTAATTTTAATGAAAATTTAGAGAGATTTTGGATTTCCATTGATTCATTGTTGTGTTTTTCTCCCTGCCCACTCCTCCCTCCAGTTTGTTCTCCTCCTTGAAAAGTAGAAGAGCCCCCCCAAGTCCACTCCACTATGCAGCCTTCATTCTGGACTCCTGTCATAACAATAATAACTAATCATATATTCCTTTTAAACAGTTTTCTCTCTTACCTGTTTCAATTCAGTACACAGCATTTATCCCATATTTCTCTGTCTCCCTCCAACCCCAATGCCGATCCCGTTTTACAACAGTGGCACTATGTAGTATTTGTCCTTTTGTGTCTGAGATATTTCACTCAGTGTAATGTTCTCCAGGGTCACCCATTTTGAATAATATTTCATGAGTTCCTTGTTTTTCAATGCAGTGTAGTATTCCATTGTGTGAATATACCCAATCTGTGGAATATTCTTACCTTCCTTTTCTAAGTGTTTCTTCCTCCACTGGCATAAATTTACTCTTATCTACTAATCTTCTGAGTAGCTGTTGTCCCTTTGAGCCCCTATTAATAGTTCTTAAAAGAGCAGTATGCTCATGGTGGACCTTTTTCATTAGTTTACCTAAACTATTGTTCAGTCCAGAAATTTAGAAAATATTTTTGGATTAAAGTTTAAAAATTATAAAACATATTGTAAATAAATGGCTGAATGAAAAAGTAATTTGTGTTGTAAAGTTTCATTAAAATCACCATTTTTTTAAAAAAAGAACATAACCTACTCAAAATATGCAAAATAAAAAGATTACAGCCAAGAAAATCCTATGGAACACTTCTCTGTATCATATGTTGTTGTTAAGTGCCGTCGAGTCGCAGGTGACTCATAGCGACCCTATGAAGGAGACTCCTCAACACTTGTGTGTCTCTCATCCTCTCTCCAGGTTCATAGGGTTTCCGGAGGCAAGCTATTATGGAAGTGGATGCTGCTCCTGCTTCCAAACTGTATCATATAGGATTGTCATTAATTGGGATTGAATCTATGGAAATGAGGTTAGTTTTGCTTGTTTATTCTTGGTTCTGTATCTCAAGGGTATCACAATCTATGCATAGTATATGTAACAATTCTTGTCATTGTTGTTATATGCCCCCAAGTCGCTTGCAACTCATAGCGACCTTATGTACAACAGCCCTGAAATCTGCTCTATCCTGTGCCAACCTTATTGTCCTTGACAAATCTACCCCCATTACCCTACTCACTGAGTCAATCCATCTGATCAAGGGTCTTTCTCTCTTGCACTGTCCCTCCACCCTTCCAAACAACATGTCCCTCTTCAAGGACTGGTTCCTCCTTGCAACTACCTAAGGCATGTCAGACAAAGCTTCAGAATTCTTGTCTTCAAGGAGTAGCCTGATTTCACCCTCTCCAGGCAAACCTTTTTGTTCTCCTAAGCAGTTCATGGTATACTCAATACTCTTCTCCAGTATCACAGCTCAAAGGCATCTATTCTCTATCACCCCTTGACATTGTCCAGCTTTCTGATGTATAGCGAGTAACTGAGAATATTATGGCCTAGTCTCCAGACTGACATCATTGCTTTTCAATACTCTCGGGCGGTCCCTGATTGCAGACTTTCCCAATGGATTAGTCTTTTGACTTCCTGGATGCTGGTACCAAGAGTGTTGATTGTGGAGCTAAGCAAACTAAAGCTGTTAACAATCTCAGTCTCTTCACCATCTATCATGATGTTGTTAATTAGCCCAGTGGTGAGAATCTGTTTTTATTTTTTTATGTTAAGCTTCAATCCATATTGAAGATCACAGTCTTCTGCAGCAAGCATTTCAGGTCCTCTTCAGTTTCAGCAAAGCAGTGTTGTGTCATCTGCATAATGTAAGTTGTTGATGAGTCTTCCTCCAAACCTGATACCACATTCCTCCTCATAAAGCTTTGCTTACCAAATGATCTGTTCTGTATTAGAGTCTGCATTAAAAAAAGGTATGGAGACAGGATGCATCCCTGATACACTCATTTCCTGATTCTGAACCATACAGTGTTTCCCTGCTCTGTT
Organism: Elephantulus edwardii; assembly: GCF_000299155.1. Classification (NCBI taxonomy): domain Eukaryota; kingdom Metazoa; phylum Chordata; class Mammalia; order Macroscelidea; family Macroscelididae; genus Elephantulus; species Elephantulus edwardii. The sequence goes on along the minus strand of NW_006399821.1, from coordinate 6,289,084 downwards.
CTGAGGACTGATTGCTGGTCCAAGTATAGGTTTTGCCCAATAAGGAAAACCAGGTGTTCTGGGATTCCCATGTTCCTTTTGGTTAGCCACAATTTGTTGGGATTCACACAGTCAAATGCCTTTTATAGCCAATGAAACACAGACATTTCTTTGGTACTCTTTGTTTTCTGCCAACATCTATCTGGCATTGGCTATAATGTCTCTTAATACCAAGACCTCTTCTAAGCCCACCTTGTATTTCTGGTAGTCCTCTGTTAATGTACTGTTCCAGTCTTTTGTGGACAATTTTCAGCAGGATTTTGCTACTGTGTGGTATTACTGATGATGTTGTTGTGTGCCATCGAGTTGCCTGTGACTCATAGTGATCCTATATACAACAAGCCCTAAACCCTGCTCTATCCTGTGCCAACTTATTGTCTCTGACACCCCTACCCTTATTATCCCAGTCACTGAATCAATCCATCTCATCAAGGGTCTTCCTCTCTTGCACTGTCCCTTCACCTTCCCGAGCAGTCAGAGCTTCAGATTCCTTGCCTCCAAGGAGCAGCCTGGTCTCACCTTCTCTAGGACAAACCTGTTTGCTCTCCTAGCAGTCCATGGTATATCCAATACTCTTCTCCAGCACCACAGTTCAAAGGCATCAACTCTCCCTCTATCATCCCTAGTCAATGTCCAGCTCTCTGAAACATAGCAAGTGACTGCAAAGACTATGGCCTGGATCAGGCACACCTCAGTCTCCAAACTGACATCATTGCTCTTCAGTACTTTGAAGAGGTCTCTGACAGCAGACTTTCCCAATGCAATTCATCTTTTAATTTCCTGGCTGCTGGTACTAAAAGTGTTTATTATAGAGCCAAGCAAGCTAATTCTGTTAACAACCTCAGTCTTTTCACCATGTATCATGATGCTGCCAATTGGCCCTGAGGTGAGAATCATTGTTTTCTTGATGTTGAGCCTCAATCCATATTGAAGACTTCAGTGATACTGTTTGATAATTTCCACACTCTGTTGGGTCACTTTTTTTTTAAATAGGAATAAATATGGACCTGTTGCAGTGTGTTGGTCAGGTAATTGTCCTATGGATTTCTTGGCACAACCTGGTGAGCAGATCCAAGGAAGCATCTCTTTGCTAAAATATTTCAACTGGTATTCCATCAATTCCTAGGGCTTTATTTTTTTGCCAAGTCCTTCAGAGAAGCCTGAACTTGCTCCTTCATCAACACCATTAGATATTCAATATTTTTCTAACTTTAGAGTACAAAGCCATCAATTCTTCTGTTATGCTTATCCATTGTTCAGCTCTCAGATGCATATCAAGTGATTGAAAAGACAGCCTGAATCAGGTGCACCTTAGTACTTAATATGATATCATTACTCCTCAGTAATTTGGAGAGGTCTCTGACTGCAGATGTTCCCAATGCACTAAGTCTCCTGACTGCTGGTATCATGTGTATTGATTGTGGAGCCAGCTAAGATGAAGTCGTTGACAGTTTCAATATTTTTTCCATCTACCATGATGTTGCCTATTGTTCTAGCAGTAAGATGAGGCCAGGAATGGTGTGTTAGGGTGGTTTCCTTTCTCTGTACCTTGTCTCCATCATGACAGATGGAGAAAAAAAAATTATGTTTTTGAGAATTTAATTTCACTTGGATTCAAAAATCAACAATTATTGTTAGTGATCCTTCAATTAAAGAAGGCAACAATTCTTCGTCAACCTTATTCATTGTCTAGATCTCAGATGCACAGCAAGTGATTAAAAAAAAAGACTGTAGCATGAATCAGACACATCTTAGTCTTCAAACTCTTCAGCATTTTGGAGAGGTCCCTGCTAGCAGACTTGCACAGTGCAATGTATCTTCTGATCTCCTGACTTTTGATACCAAGGGTGTTGACTATTGATCCAAGCAAGATGAAATTATTGGAAGCTTCAATTATTTCTCCATCTATCATAATGCTGTAGATTAGAATATTACTATTAAACAGCTTATTTAATTCATCCAAGCTATAAAACCCCTAAAAAGGACTCAGAAAAACCCCCACAAAAGCTCAAACTCATTGCTATTGAGTTGAAATCAATTCACAGTTGACCCTTCAGAAGGTTTTCAGAGGCTGTAAATCACACAAGAGAAGATTATTTCTTTTCCTCCTGCAGAGCTGCTGGTGGATTTGAACCACCAGAAGGTACTGCCTCTAGGTTAGTAACACAATTCCCGATAGACTACTGGACCAGAAGTCCCTAATTTGTGCTTTTCTAATACAGGCATCCACAGCACTCTGGGTAAAAATCTAAGTACAAACTTAAAATATAAAGGACTAAACAAAATATGTCATGCTTTCCATGCAAAAAGTAAAATACAGTGAGGGAAGCTTCTGTCCAGCTTGGCCCTAATTATCTTGGATGGGGTGTTTGAGGCTGCTTTCCACTAGAAAAAGATTTGAGGATAAACCCACTGGCCTGAAGGGAAGTCAGTTTGTGAGCTAGGACAGGTAGGGGGTTTGTAGTGGTTCCTGTCAGTTTTACTTTCTACTCTAGTGACACCCATATACTGGAGCACACAATTCTCTCTTCTCAAAGAGCCCAGAGATCTCAATTAAGAACCAGGCTGAAGGTGGAATGACTCATTGAGTTGCCAGCCTACAGACTGAAATTTCATGACCATTGTGCCTGACAAGGCCAAAGGCCACCAAAGTGCAGGATGTCACCAGTCTAGGTACTGTGTAGTGGTAGGACATAGCTACCCATCAAGAACAGAAATTAACAGTATTTGTAAAAACTAGATCAAAGGAAAGTCCTTAAGACAGTCTCCTCATGTATAATTTATAGCCTTTAAAACCCATAGAAAAATCTGTTTTTAGTCGGTTTCAACTTAAAAATAGGCTGAGTTCCATATTATTCCTGTTATTTTGCTCCCTTTAAAAAATATTGCCGATTTATTTGTTGCATATATTTTTTAGTGTTTATTAAATCTTTATGATTTCCTGTTTTTCAATAAATGAAAGTAAAATCATCTTTGAGGTACACTGTAATTTAATGTGTTGTTTCCAAGTTTAAAACAGTCCCTTCATTTTGAAATAACCTTGATTTCCTCTCTATTTGGAAGTTATGTAACTGTAGTGTTTAGTCCCACATTTTGTTTTCCTTTGTCCTTGTTTACTGATTTGTGTCTCAAATTCCCTATTTTTGCACTTGTGATTTTGTCTGAGTTTGCATAATTCTTTGTTTGGGTTGCTTTCTGAATGTAGCTGTCATCTCTGCTGATCACAGGTAGATTTCTATAAGTCATATGGGAGGAAATATTTTTCTTGAAAAGCCTGCCTTTGTGTTAGTGCAACTACCTACAACTAAAGCTCTCTAATAAAATAATGCCCATGGAAAATTTTGAATCAGATGATTATATGATCTACTATGCTAGAGATGAAAAGGTGAGGAAAAATAGGGTTGCTTTCATAGTTACAAAGTAATTTCTAGATTCATCTTGAAATACAATGTTGCAGGATAATGTCCATATACAAACAAGTAAGTCCAGTGAATTCCACTATCATTCAAATATATGCACCAAGAACTACAGCCAAAAAGGAGGAAATTGAAGATTTCTGCAAACGTTTGCAGTCAGAAATTGATTGAACATGCAAAATAAAGATGCATTTATAATAATGAGTGACTGGAATGGAAAAGTTGGGAACAGAGGAACGATCAGTAGTTGGAAAACATGGATGTGGTGCTAGAAATGAATCTGGAGATTAGAATAATAGAATTCTGTGCAATCAATGATTTATTCTTTGCATTGGGAAAGTCTGCTGTCAGAGACCTCTCTGGAGTGCTGAAGATCAATGATGTCAGTCTGGAGACTAAGGTTTGTCTGATCCAGCCCACAGTCTTTGCAATTGCTTGCTATGTGTCAGAAAGCTGGACAATGACTAGGAGTGATAGAAAAATAATTGATGACTTTGAGCTGTGATGCTGAAGAAGAGTATTGAATATATGATGGACTGCCAGGAGAACAAACAGGTTCGTCCTAAAGAAGGTGAAAGAAAACAAAAATTCTTACTACTGGACTTACAGGCAACATCATGATAGATGGAGAAAAGATAAACTGTCAATAACTTCACCTTACTTGGATCCACAATCATCACCCTTAATTCCAGGCATCAGGATATCAGTAGAGAAGATATATTGCACTGAGAAAGTCTGCAGTCAGGGACCTCTCCAAATTAGTGAGGAACAATGATGTCAGTGTGAGGAGCATCTGATTGAGGCCACTGTCTTATTGATCACTTGCTAGACATCTGAGAGCTGGTCAATGAATTAGGATATCAGAAAGAATTGATGCCTTTGAACTGTGGTGTTGGAGAAGAGCACTGAACATCCCAAAAGAGTGCCAAAAGAACAAACAAGTAAGTCTTGAAGAAACTAGCAAGAATACTCCTTGGAGGCAAAGACAGTAAAGCTTCACCTCACACACTTCAGGTATGTTGCTAGGAGAGCCTATTCCTTGGAAACGTACATTATACTTGGAAAGGCAGAGAGTCAGCAAATGAGAGGAAGATTCAACCAGGTAGAGACACAATGACTGCTGCAATGGGCTCTAGTGTGTCAGGAAGTGAGAGAGATGGCACAGGATAGAGCAGGGTTCAGATCTGTTGTTCCTCAGCTTACTATCAGTTAGTATTCAGCACAACAGTATGTAACAACAACAACTGAGCAAATCAAGAGGTCTCATACTTCTCAATATCAAAACCTATCACACAACCATGGTAGTCGAAAGAGCCTGGTACTGGGGCAAAAACAAACATATAGGTTAATGGAATTACACTTGACACCATACATAAAAATTAACTCAAGATGGATCAAGGACCTCAGAGTAAAAACTAAAACTATAATGGTCATCTAAGAAAAAACTGGGGCAAACTTGGGAGTCCTCAGCTACAGCTTAAACAGAGTATCATATATAATGGACATGCAATCTATAGAGGATAAATTAGATAACTGAAACCTTCTAAAATTTAAATCTTCATTTACTTTAAAGAGTTCTCCAGAAGAGTAAAGAGAGAACCTAGAGAATGAAAAAAAAAAATAAATTTGTCAATTACATATGTGAAATGAGATTCATTGCTAAAATTTATAGACAACTTCAACACTTGAATTAAAAAAAATCACAAAATAAGTAGATATTATCATAGACATTTCACCAAAGATGACATTTAGATGGCAAAAACAAAAAGAAACAAACAGATGAAAAAAATGTTCCAGATCAGTAGTTAGGGGGTGAAGGAAATAGGAAAGATACAGAGTGAAAAACAATGTATATGAACTTTGCAAATAAGCCAGTATAAAATAAATACATACATACATACATAAAGATTATTCATTCCCAGAGAGACGCAAATCATAACAATCAGCTATCACCTCATCTGAGCAAAAACAGTAGTCTTTATTAAGATACCAAACAAAAAATGCTTGCAAGGGTATAGTTACAAAGTAGGTAATACGATTAACATCCTAAAACAAAATGTGTATTAATAACTCAATGGAAAACCAATTTGATCTATAAATAATCCCTCAATAATTTAAAAATGAAAATGGAAAAGAAATTCTTTGAACTGAAAGTGCCATACTGGAAAATCATATTCCCTTTCACATTATAACATTATTTTCCATTTGTCTCTCATAGTCTTTTCCTGAGTCATAAATTTTCATTTCTAGGAAGAAAAAACTTTAAAGCACAGACTGGTTAAGCTGCATAGTTCTAAGAATCATTATTCTTCCCCTTGTAGAGTTGAGAACTGAAAGTTTAAGAGATGTGATTTATAGGGGAGCTCTGGTGGCCTAGTGGCAAGGAGCTGCAACTACAATCCCAGAGGCGCACGGTTCGAATTCACCAGATGCTCTGCCGGGAAAGGAGGGACAATCTCCTCCTGTACCAGTCAGATCTGATTTGACGGTACACTCACACAAAAATAATAAAAGAAAAAAAAGAGATGTGATTTATCTGTTCTCTCATAGAAAACATGGGGTGGGAGAAGGAAAGGGAAGTGTGGCTGTTAAGCCATGTCCAGTTCTTAAACCTACCCTGGTAAATCCTTTCATCCTCATCAGTGACATAGGAACTGGCCCCCCAAATCACCATCTGGTTGATGTAAGATGGGTATTTTGCAGCTGCAACAAGTGCCGTTATCCCACCACCACTCCATCCCAGAAGAGAAATCTTCGGAAACTTCAGTGTCTGTGACAAAAGCAACAAAATGCACAAAGAAAAGCCCCAGAGTCTGCCATGCTCACAATAACGGGGTCATAAAACTCTGAGTACAAACCATTGATCTGAACTATTAAATGATGACATCTGGCTGAACAGAATCTCTGGAAACTAGAAACAGTGGAGATCAGGTGTACACGGATAAGATAAACACAGTGTGTAACCTCTGTGTGTGCATGTGCTTACTTGTGCTATGACTTTGAGAACAGTCTGGCAGCATGCAAGTAAATTATTCTGTAGATTAGAGAGAGGGTTTGAGACTTGCTGCAGGGAATAAAGTAGCTGCGTCTGCTCACTCTACTGATTACAATTGCAGGAAGTACTGACTAGAAAAAAACTGGAAGACAATGGTATCAGGAGGAGGTCATGCAAGCGCATGATTCACCCTAAGTCTGAATCAACTAGAGTAGGTACAATGAACAAAGATTAAATTTGAGATCCTGCTTAGAAGTAAAAAGAAAATATAGGTGAAAATGATGGTAACTCAGATTCAACCTAACTCATTACCATCGAGTTGGAAACAACTCATTGTTGACTCTGGTTTTCAGAGGCTGTAAATCAGATGAACCTCGACCAGGTTCAAATTGTTTTCCTATCAAACATTCTTCTAGGTGGAATAGCACTGGTCTGTACATTGCTGTACAGAAGTAACTCGTGGTTGCTGTGATGCTGAAGACTGTGACAGTGATGTGCCAATCGTGGTAATGGGTACCCATGGTGGACAGTGTTGGCTGGAGCTTCCCAACTAAATCAAGCCTGGAAGCAGGAGCGGCATCCACTTCCGAAATGGCTTGCCTCCAGATACTCTATGTACGAACAGTGCTCAGGCTGTTCGTTCATAGGGTCGCTATGAATCGTCTACGACTCGACGGCATCAAACAACAACAACAACAAATCAGATGAGAAGAGACTGCCCAATTTTCTCCCTTAGCTGGTAGATTTAAATTACCTACTTTTGGGTTAGCAGCACAACTCATTGCTGATAAAGTATAAACTGGCATTGTTATTATGTGCTGTTGAGTGATATGTGACTCACAGCAATCCTATGTATAATAGCACTGAACCCTGCTCTATCCTGAGCCAATCTCATCATCTCCAACAGACCTAATCCCATTTCTTCAGTCACTGAGGCAATCCATCTCATCCTGTGTCTTCCTCTCCTGCACTGTTCCTCCACCATTCCAAGCATGATGTCCTTCTCCAAGGACCCTGGTCCCTCCTGGCCATGTGCCCAATGTATAGGAGAGGGAGTCTCAAAATCCTTGCCTCCACGGAGCAGCTTGATTTCACCTTCTTCAGGATAGACCTGTTTATTCTCCTGGCAGCCCATGGTATTATGTTCAAGGCTCTTTTCCAGCACAGCTGGAAAGCATCAATCCTTCTTCTGTAATCCTTAGTCATTGTTCAGCTCTCTGATGCTTAGCAAGCAACTACAAAGACTATGGTCTGGATCCAGTGCACCTTAGTCTCCAGACTGATGTCATTACTCTAGAGGTCCCTGACAGTAGACTTCCCAATGAAACCCATCTTTTAAATTCCTGACTGCTAGTGCTGATTGTTGAACCAAGTAACTGAAGTTATTAACAATCCCAATTTCCTCTCCAGCTAAAATGAAGCTGTCAATTGACTAAGTGATGAGAATCATTGTTTTCTTGATATTGAGCTTCAATCCATACTGACCTTGTGCAGCAAATACCTCAGGTCCTTCTCATTTTCAGCAAGCAAGGTTGTGTCATTTGTATAATGCAGGTTGTTGATGAATCTTCCTCCAATCCTGATGCCATATTCCTCCTCATAAAGCCCACCCTCCGAAATGATCTATTCTGCAAGTAAACTGAAAAGATATGCATCCCTTTTGCACACTTCTCCTGATCCTGAACCATGCAGTATTTCCCGGCTCTGTTCTGACTACTGCTTTCTGGACCAAGTATAGGATTTGCATGAGCACAATTAAGTGTTCTAGGATTCTCATTCTTCTCAAGGTTAGCCACAATTCATTGTGATCCATCCAGTCAAATGCCTTTGCATAATCAGTGAACACAGACATTCCTCTGGTGCTCTGCTTTTAGCCAAGATCCATCTAACATTGGCTATGATGTTCCTAGTGTCAGAACCTCTTCTAAACTCAGCCTTCACATTGGCACATCATTTCTGGATAATCTTCAGCAGGATCTTGCTTACACTGACATTACTACCATGAATAATAACTTGGCATTATCTTGTGCAACTAGATACTAAATCTAGTGAGTCACTTTCTAACTTCTACAAACTCTCCTACATGTACACTGGAACTTATGTTCAGGAGGTCTACAAAGCACTGTTTATAAATGAAATAAAATGGAAACAGGTAAAGTCAACAGATGGCAATGGCCACTGCTCTTAAGAAGGCTCATAACAAAATAGATACACTGAAAGAAAAAAAAATTATTCATCTACCAGATGATATAGAATAACACAGTAACTGGGGTAAGGGAAGTAGATACATTGGAGATAGTGAAATGGGTTCAGTACAGGGCAGGGTTCAGAGCTATTGTACTTAGGGTGACTATGAGTCACAGGCCAACTTGATGGCATATAGCAACAACTCTCAAGAGCTAGGTGAATTAAAACACTGTAGCACATCCATGCAAGTGAATACAGGCATCCATTAGAAGGCTGATGTAAACATGTATTTATTGACTTGAGAGTATCTCCTTAGCAAATTGTTCAGTGAAGATACCAAAACCCACTATCATTGAGTGTATTCTAATTCACTGGAGCCCCTCGATCAGGTTTCCAAGGCTCTAAATCTCTACTGTAGGAGACTGCCTTATCTTTCCTTTAAGAAATAGTTGGTAGATATGAACCACTGACTTCTGTTGATCAGTTCAGAAGGTAACACTACATTACTAAGTCTCTTCAATAAAATTAGTAGGCTGGAAAAACATGCATGGTACAATGCCATCCATATGCTGCTGTTGTTAGGTGTTATTGACTCACCAAACTCTCAGCGGCCCTTTGAACAACAGAGCAGAACCTTGTCCTTTTCTGCACCATCCTCATGATCTCTCTGACGGGCTGGAGCCCAGTATTACAGTCACTGTGTCAATGCATCTCCTTGAGGGTCTACTTCTTACTAACTACCTTTCCCATCTTTTTCCAAGGATATGGCACCTCCTGACAACATCGTGCCCAAAGAATGATATGAAGTTTCACCATCCTAACCTCTGAGGAGCACCCTGGTTGCACTTTCACTAAGTCAGCCTAGTTTGTTCTTTTGGAAGTCCATGGAATATTTAGTGCTCTTCACCACCAAGATAAAACTCTATTTGCACATGCATAAGAAAGGTCTGCAAAGCAGAGGCTCAGAGTCTTAGGAGTGTTAACCATATCTATTACAAGACTGAAGGAAACGTCTACTGTTTTGTTTTATACCTACATGAATTTTTCAAGTTTCCTATAAGAAACACAGGAGCCTAGTCCATACGAAGCTGTGCTGCTATCCCAAAGGCTGTTCCTCTCTGACGGTTCCACTCTACTGGTGGCTCTCTGGAAGAAAAATTGAGCAATCTCCTCCCATGTGCTATACAGTGCTAGAAAGCCAATGGAGGGTTAGTTATGTGTCAGTTCCAAATTGATGACAATGAGAAAAAAAATGGGAAATGTTGTATTATTTTTGTAGACAGCAAACATGGAACAAAAAAAAGGACGACATGCCTGCCAGCCTCCCCCCAGTCCCTTCCCTAGGACCTACCTTCATCAAATCAACAGCATCTTTGGCATCCCTTTCATAAAAAGTCACTGGGAAGTCTCGATCTGGAGGTCTGGAATGTCCATAGCCTCGAGGTTCCCAGGCAACCAAAGTGAAACGCTTCTTATTCAGCTTCTTAAGCTGAGGTTCAAAATCAGTCTCTCCACTTCCTAGAAATAATCCATCAATACTTTCATTATTGTGAACGCAAATTGTCAAAAAGTCATTGGTGTAGAGTGAGAACCGACTCATAACTGACCCTTCCAGAGGGTTTTCCAAGGTTGTGAATCACACAAGCAGAGATTGCACATTGCTCATCTTTCTCCCACAGAACAGCTGTATTCAAACTACCAGAGAGGCTCCGCTTTTGAGTGAGCATCACAACTCCCTTTAGGCTACACAACCAGACACAGTACAGTAAAAACAGAAACAATAATGTTCTTAAAACCAGGTAACTAGCCTCTCATCTAAGTCAATCTTCAAAATGTCAGCAGGAAAGCAGGCTTGCCAAGATGAGCTGATGGCTGGGAGGAGGTGTCTTCCTTTGCTGGCCTCCTGTCTCCACTCAGTGGCATTTTAAGAAGGGCAGAAGGCCTTGCTGAACAGGTCTTTACTTTCATCTTTCTGTATGTTTTGCTTGCTTTTAAAAATGAATAAGTATACATAGAAATAGATATACAGATAAACTTCTAAGCCATCTTCCTCTATTTTAAAATGACTACAAGTAAGAGACAGATCAGTAATTAACAAATATAGAGAAACTGATGTAATTTGGCCCAGCTATGCAAAGCAGAATTATATAATTCCAGATGTATTTAAGTAGGTCAATGGAAATAGTCTTGAATTTTTCTGTCTATAGTTAAAAAAACAAAACTAAAACAATATAGCAAGGAGAGATGTCCGATTAGTCTGTTTTGTCAAGAGAGTACAGAACAGTGTTTAAAACTATACTCTTGAGCTGGTGGTGGGCCTCCCTAGAGATTCACACAGTCACACATACTGTGCACACCCAAAAGCTTTCAGGCTGTGCTGCTCTCTCCAGACCTACTGTACATGGTGGGACAGTCAAGAGTTCCAGGAACTCAGATCTAGGGGCAAATAAGAATTGGACCATAGCTCGTAGTAAACTAATTATATTAGAAAGTGCCTTTTGAGATGGGACAGGATCATTAACAAAGTTCATCAACTCTAGATAGACCTTTCTCAGGATCAGGAAATCAATTTAAAAACCAAAACCAAATCAACCAAGTAGGGTCCAAGCTCACAATGTGGCTTCCTGTGGTCCTAGAGGCAATGAGACAGTGACAGTGGCTCTTGTCCTGCCCACGAGTCTGAAATGTTTTGGAGGAGGGGTAGAAGTAAGAGGTGGGAAAACAGAGGGTCCAATTTAACCTCAGTTTAAAAAATAGTGAGATATCTGCTTTCTGGCATACACAAAGACCAAGAATATATTGCTAGGAATATTAAAAGTGAAGGCAACACTTAAGGGCTAGATGTAGCTGGTCACCAATCTATGCCACCTGAGAAGATAAAACCAGCACTGGCTGCCTGCGGAACGGGACATGGGTTCTTTGGGTAGGGCCAAAGAATGAAAGCCCACTGTTCATTTTTGGACAAAAAAGCCCTAAAAAGTTAAACTTTCTTTTCCTCCAAATACTTGGTGAATTGCTAGAACACAGAAACAACAGAAACCTAAACTTGTAATTTATTATTACATTTTTACATTTTGTTCTACTTGAGAAAAAGTTAACAAATCATATTGTCTTTTTATTCAATCATTTATGCAATTTTTATAACATTGTAATTACAATTTCATTTGATCATTCATGTAATTTTGCTAACATTAATGAATTAACATAATTACAAGGTAATATATTGCATACTGCCTTTCCCTTCACCTTATTTTTATTCTCCTCTCTCCCTTCCCATTTAAATAATCATAAGAAATGAATGTATGTAAGCCTTTCCTTGCACTGTTCTTGTATGTAACAATGGTCTCATGCCACTAGTCCTTTGTGACTTGTTTAGCTTATTAGCAGAGTACCCTCTTACTGCATTAGTTAAGCAGTATTTCACAGAGCTTGTGCGTGTGTGTGTGTGTGCATGGTGTTACTGATTTCTTTGTTCCATCTACTTTTCTGTGCTGAGTTCAATTTATCTATGGCTTTTAAAATCATTTCCTTCTTTGCTATTACTTGTTTTCTAAGTCTTCATGATTTTCCTCCGTCATTTTGAAGAAATGTACTCATTCTTTTTAAGGTTACCCTTATAAGGCACTATTTTATTCCCAAATTTAAAACAATTCACTTTATCCTAATCTCTTTGACTTCTCCATTTAGAAGCCCTATACTTGTTAATTTCCATTTTTAGTCTTATAACTTTATTATACTTTGTGTATTTCTGTGTCTCGGTCAGTATGTGATGTTTTTTGGTATGTTAGTCTTGGGTTACTGTCCATCATTGTTGGCTCTTGGTCCAAAGAACTCCCTTTAGGGTTTCTTGTAAATTGGTCTTGTTTTCACAAACTCTCTTAGTTTCTGTTCATCTGCAAATGCCCTAATTTCACCATCAGATTGAGGGACCTGGGAAGGTCTGGTGGTCTAGTCCTTAGGGAGTTATTGTATCACAACCGCAATGTCTCTCAGTGGCTCCACGGCAGAAAGAGGAATACTCTCCTCTCTTGAAATTTACAGCCTCTGAAAACCCGCTGGAAAGCCCCCAGAGAGGTGGTTCTGAATCCATGACAATTATTTCATGGTCAATTTTGCTAAGTATGTAATTATTGGTTAGTGATTTTTTTTCTTTCAGGGTTTTATATTAAACTGAACATGAAACAGACATACTAAAACCCTTAAAAACCTGAAAGCACTGGAAATATTTTCCCAAATTTTTCTACATTTAAAATTCTGTCATTAAAATGATGCTAATTATAATTAATGTTATAAAACAATTTATATGAATGATTAAATGAAAACCCAATATGATTAGGAAACTTTCACTCAAATAAAAACATTATTTACCTTCTTGGGGAGAAAAAATTTAAAGTTCAGTTGTTATATGCCATCAGGTTGACTATGACTCACAGTTACAGTATGAAAAAGTGGCTCTGAACTTTGCCCTGTCATGAGACAACCTCATCTTCTCTGAAACACCTGACCTCACTGCTAGTCATTCTTTCAATACCTTTCAACCAGGATCTTCCTCGCCTGCACTGATCCTCTATCCATCCTTCTGGACCTTGTGTGACTGCCTTGATGTGGGAATCTTTGCCACCTGTGTCATTATATCTCTATGTTTGCTTGTCCTGATGTTTTGCTCTTGAGATCATTTATTTGTCAGTTTTTGTATTGGAAAGTGTCTTTGCACGTTGCTGCTCTTAATAGCTCAGCTATGTATATGCTTGCTTGTCTATTATCTGCTCTCCTGGGCACAATGCTTGTCTGTCGGAGGCTGTGCTAAAGTAGAGTTTTCAAACTAACACAGATGAGGAAGAACAATTTCCCATGTACTTCTGAAATAACAAGTCTTAGAAAACCCTTAAAATTCAGTAAGATAAAATAAATTACTGCTTATAAAACAAGACTGTCCTAGATGGTTTTCTATGCTACAAACCAAGAGAATATGTCAATCTTTGATTTTCAAAAGTTTTCAGTAAACTCTTTTTCCTGTTGTTGTTGTTGTTATGTGCCATTGAGTCGTTTGCGTCTCATAGCGACCCTATGTACAACCGCCCTAAACCCTGCTCTATCCTGTGCCAATCGCATTGCCTCTGACACACCCATCCTGATTACCCCAGTCACTCAATCAATCCACCTCATAGAGGGTGTTCCCCTCCTGCGCTGTCCCTCCACCCTCCCAAGCATGATGTCCCTCTCCAAGAACCTGTCTCTCCTTACAACATGTCCAAAGTATGTCAGACGAAGCCCCAGAATCCTTGCCTCTAAGGAGTAGCCTGGTTTAACCCTCTCCAGGATGAATCTGTTTGTTTCTTGGCAGACCAGGGTACATTCAATACTCTTCTCCAGCACCACACTCAAAGGCATCAATTCTCCTTCTATCCTCCTTAGTCATTGTCCAACTCTCTGATGCATAACAAGTGATTACAAAGACCATGGCCTGTATCAGATGCACCTTAGTCTCCAGAGAGACATCCTTGCTCTTCAGTACTTTAGAGAGGTCCCTAACAGCAGACTTTTCCATCACAATATGTTTTTTTATTTCCTGGATGCTGGTGCCAAGAGTGTTGACTGTGGAGGTGAGCAAACTGAGGCTGTGAACAATCTCAATCTCTTGGCCATCCATCCTGATGCTACCAATTGGTCCAGTGGTGAGAATCTTTGTCTTCTTGATATTGAGCTTCAGTCCATATTGAAGTCCTTGACCCTCTGCAGCAAGTGCATGAGGTCCTCTTCAGTTTCAGCAAGCAGGTTGTGTCATCTGCATAACGCAGATTGTTACTAGATCTTCCACCACTCCTGACGCCACACTTCTCCCCATAGAGCCCAGCCTCTCAGATAATCTGCTCTGCATACAGGCTGAAAAGGTATGGAGATAGGACACATCCCTGGCATATACCCTTCCCAATTACCATGTAAAAGTGTTATAATTCAACCACAAGTAGGTGAGTTGTTCATTCTGGCTGAGCCCTGAAAATCCAACATTCTGGAAAGCTCACACTACCCACTGCATCTTTTATCCACCTCACCTTTCTGCATCTCTTTTCCTCTGACTCTTGTCATCCTCCAAATTGGACAAAATTGTGCTTCACTGCATAGGACCACCAGGTAGTTAAAGCGTGAAGAAGATGAAGAAGAAGAAAGGGGGGAACCCCAAACATACCACTTTGTAGAAGAAAAAATTTGCTAAATCATATAAATTTGATTGCCACAAATAGTATTTAAAAAGCATTTCAGCAAGGCTCTCAGTGTTTGGCATTGTAGCATTGTGGTACATTCTGACAGCAAGTGTTCTGACCTAGCAGTCCAGGAAGCAGCAAGACTGCGTGATCTCCCTCTCCAGTGCGCTGATAGTGTAGACGAACACCATTCACATCCACTTTTGCTGAGGTCCATGAGGTGCTGAAAGAAAACACCCAACCCTCAAGTCAAATTTAGCAGTGCACATTAATATAATGAAACTGCCCAATTATATACACAGGTCAGCTCCAGTGCTCCTTTCAGGAGTACTTGTTGTTTGGCTCTGTGCATCAGTTCTCCACCCTACAAAATTACATGCATTGTATCTTCATCATATGGCAAATGAACCTGGGCTGTGTCTTCATGCTTAGATGCCTTGCAGCACCTAGCCCAGGGCTTACCTATAAAAGCACTGAAATGCCTGTTGAGACCACCACCAACTGGGTCCATAGGTCTATTCCTGCGAGCTGGAGGCCCACTGTACTGTAAGCAGGCTACCGGGGGTGGGGGTGGGGTGGGTTTCTACAATGAAAATGAGGGGAGGGGCTTTACAAGCACAAACACTGGAATCACCAGCTTGATCTCAAAAGATCTCAGCAGAGTTACCCTGTTTTTAGCCAACATGGGGATGATCTCAACTGTAAGGTTTGTCCTGAACATCTAGCAGGTAGACTCTGACCCCAAAAGAACACTGGCTGTGCATGACTTATGTTTTCTAGACAGCTGCAGGAGAGCTCCAATAAAAAATGTTAATACACAGTAATACTGCCACACTGGTTCTTGAACTGTTACTTCTATGTCTACTGTCTTGCCCCTTGGTCCCCATCTTAAAGAGCAACCTTCTTGCCATTGACCCTCCTTAACCTTGGACTTCCCAGCGCTGATGTTTAACTGGGCTTCACCTGACACAGGAGAGGGCCACAGGTAGTCTCTTAGTGAGTGATCTGCATTATACCAGGCATTTCTGCTGACTTCTTATACTATTCTTCCGGAAACTCTGGAATGACCAAGTGCACCCTGACCAGGTTCCAGCAGCCCCCACATAGTGTGCCAGGACAGACATCTGTGTGAAGTAAGCAGTGTACACCGCAACATGTTGGGACACGGGCAAAAGGAGGTGCTGCTTTACTTTTCGTTAGTTGTGGACGGACTTAAAAATCGTTGTTTTCATTCTCTTTTACATACTTCTTATCCTAGCCTCTGCCTTTACTCAAAACAATTACAAAAACATTTCTGAAAAACAGAAGTGTTGACTCCTCTCCTGGTTTCACTTTATACACCAGTTTTTAAAAAAAGAAATAAGGAATACAGAAATAAATCTGTTCAATACAGGTGTCTAAGTCTTAAGCAATAATTTCTGGACAAATATAAAACAGAGTTGTACAATAGCTGTTAGGTGTCACCAGGCTGAGTCCAACTCAGAGTGACCCTATGAACAACAGATCTGAATCCTGTCCTATCCTGTGCCATCCTCATCATCAAACATACTTAAGCCCATTGCTTCAGTCACCACGTCAATCCATCTTTCCGACGAATAGCCTCGTCCAGAAAATATACCTACTAGTAAATACTACATGGGTAGTAGTAAAACCTAACAAAACTATAAGCTCATTACCTACAGAAACACTGAGGAAAAAAGCCACTGAGTAGTGACAGCACGACTGCTCCTTTTAACTTCTCCCCTGTAATGTCCTACTCCTCTCTTTCATTTATTTACATTATTGACTTGGCTTCAGGATCAAGATGGCAATAGGTGTCTTTCAGGAAACATCTGGTGGTGCACTTAGTTTACTCAGTCTAGGAGAAGAGACAGACACCATGAAGGGTTAATGATGAGCTTAAAGCACATGGCTAGGCCTATTATTCCTTTTCATATTTTCTTTGTTATTAAATGAGACCACTCTTCAAATAGAGATAGCACTTCTCAGGTTAGTATTAACATATGTAATGATGTCATTTAGGTCATTACAGATTTTTAGGGGATTCCAACTGCAGCACCAAGGAAATGTCTGTGTGCCGGCTTTGTGTATAAATACATATGATATGATGTTTTTAACCTCCTACTATCAAAGACATGAAGGAGCTCAACAGAAAATATCAAAGAGCAGCACGTTATGACAAATAAAGTATATCATCCAGGAAGAGTGCAGACGATCATTACAAAGACAGAAGAGGAAGGAAAGACCAAAATGGATGTCAGAAGAAACTCTGAATATTACACTGGAGCGCAGAGAAGCCAAAGCACAAGGAAGAATTCAAGATACTAAAGAGCTGAACAGAAGATTCCAAAGGGCAGCATGGGATGGCAAAGCAAAATATTACAATGAAATGTGCAAGGAGCTAGAGTTGGAAAATAAAAAGGGCCGAACTTGTTCAGCATTTTTTAAGCTCAAGGAACTGAAGAACAAATTTAAATCTTGAGTTGCTATAATCAAGGATGCTTTAGGCAGAATATTAAATGATGCAGGAAGTATTAAAAGAAAATAGCAGGAACATACTGAGTCATTGTATCGAAAGGAATTGGCAGATACAGGAGAATTTAATGAAATCACATATGAGCAAGGGCCTATGGTGATGAAGGAAGAAGTTCAAGCTGCTTTGAAGGAAATAGCAAAAAATAAGGCCCTTCAGCTAACAGATGATGATGCCCTGGACGTGCTCACCAAGTTATGCCAAGAAATCTGGAGAACAACCACTTGGCCAACTGACTGGAAGAGATCTATATTTGTTCCCATTCTGAAGAAGGGTGGCCCAACAGAGTGTGGAAACTGTAGAATGATATCATTGATTTCACATGCAAGCAAGATTCTGAAGATTATCCAAAAACAACTGGCCCAGAAGAATGTCTATCTGTGTTTCATTGATTATGCAGAGGTGTTTGACTGTGTGGATCATAACAAACTGTGGCTGACTCTGAGAAGAATGGAAATCCCAGAACACTTGATTGTTCTAATGTGAAACCTATACTTGGAGCAAAAGGCAGTCGTCAGAACAGAGCAAGGAAACACTACATGATTCAAAATTGGGAAAGGCATATGCCAGGGATGTGTCCTATCTCCATACCTTTTCAACCTGTGTGCAGAACAGATTATCCAAGAGGCTGGGCTCTATGAGGAGAAGTGTGGTGTCAGGATTGGTGGAAGATCTATTAACAAGGTGTGTTATGCAGATGATACAATCCTGCTTGCTGAAACTGAGGAGGACCTGAAATGCTTGCTGCAGAGGGTCAAGGACTGCAGCCTTCAGTATGGATTGAGGCTCAATGTCAAGAAGACAAAGATTCTCACCACTGGACCAACTGGCAGCATCAGGATGGATGGTGAAGAGATTGAGTTTGTTAACAACTTTAGTCTGCTTGGCTCCACGGCCAATGCTCTTGGCACCAGTAGCCAGGAAATAAAAACATGTATTGCGATGGAAAAGTCAGCTGTTAGGGACCTCTCCAAAGTACTGAAGAGCAGTGGTGTCACTCTGGAGACTAAAGTGCGTCTGATACAGGCTATGGTCTTTGCAATCACTTGTTACGCATCAGAGAGTTGGACAATGACTAAGGAGGATAGAAGGAGAATTGATGCCTTTGAGCTGTAGTGCTGGAGAAGAGTATTGAATGTACCCTGGACTTCCAAGAAAACAAACAGATTCATCCTGGAGAGGGTTAAACCAGGCTACTCCTTGGAGGCAAGGATTCTGTGGCTTCGTCTGACATACTTTAGGCATGTTGTAAGGAGGAAGAGGTCCTTGGAGAAGGACATCATGCTTGGGAGGGTGGAGTGATGACTCAGAAGGGGAAGGCCCTCTATGAGGTGGATTGATTCAGTGACTGGGGTAATTGGGATGGGTGTGTCAGAGGCAGTGAGATTGGCACAGGATAGAGCAGGGTTTAGGGCTGTTGTACATAGGGTCGCTATGAGTCGCAAGAGACTCGACAGCACATAACAACAACAACAACAACAATGAAACGTGCAAAGAGCAAAAGTCAGAAAATTAGAACTGATTCAGCATTTCTTAAGCTCAAGGAACTGAAGAACAAATTCAAGCCTCAAGTTGCAATACTTAAGAATGCTTTGGGCAGAATATTAAATGATCTAGGAAGTATTAAAAGAAGACGAAAAAATATACAAAGTCATTTTACCAAAAGGAATTGGTGGAAACAGATGTTTATGAAACAATGTATGAGCAAGAGCCTGTGGTGACAAAGGAAGAAGTTCAAGCTGCTCTGAAAGAATTACCAAAAAACAAGGCTCCAGGAATTGATAGCATAACAATTGATATATTTCAACACACAGATGTAGCCCTGGATAAATGCACACTAAGTTGTGCCAAGAAATCTGGAGGACAACCACCTGGCCAACTGTCTGGAAGAGATTTGTATCTGTTCCTATTCCAAAGAAAGGTGATCCAACAGAGTGCAGAAATTATTGAACAGTATCTCTGATATCACATGCAAGCAAGACTCTGCTGAAGATTATCCAAAAACAAATGGAACCCACATCAGCAGAGAAATGCTTGAAGTACAGTTTGGTTCTCTTCTTTAGAAGAAGCCGTGGTACTAGATAGTAGTAGATGGATCTTGGCTGAAAGCAGGGAATACCAGAGGAATATCTATCTGTGCTTCATTGACTATGCAAAGGCAGTTGACCGTGTGGATCACAATAAACTGTGGCTAACTCTGAGAAGAATGGGAATCTCAGAACCCTTGATCGTGCTCATGCAAAATTTATGCTTAAACCAGGAGGCAGTAGTCAGAACAGAACAAGGAAACACGTCATGGTTCAAAATTGGGAAGGCTGTACGTCTAGGATGTATCCTATCACCATACCTTTTCATTCTATGTGCAAAACAGATTATCTGGGAGGCTGGGCTCTATGAGGAGAAATGTAGCATCAGGATTGGAAGAAGACTCAATAACAATCTGCATTATGCAGATGATACAAGCCTGGTTGCTGAAGCTGAAGTGGCCCTGAATCGCTTGCTGCAGAAGGTCAAGGACTGCAGCCTTCAATATGGATTGAAGTTCAATATCAAGAAAACAAAGATTCTCACCATTGGGCTGACTGGCAGCATCGTGATGGATGGTGAAGAGACTGAGATTGTAAACAGCTTTAGTTTGCTTGACTCCACAATCAACACTCTTGGTACCAGCAGTTAGGAAATTAAAAGACGCATTGCATTGGCAAAATTTGTGTCAGAGATCTCTCCAGGGTACTGAAGAGTAATGATGTCAGTCTGGAGACTAAGATGTGCCTGATACAGGCCATGGTCTTTGCAATCACTTGCTATGCATCAGAGCTGGACAATGACTAGGGATGATAGGAGCATTGATGCCTTTGAGCTATAGTGTTGGAGTATTGAATGTACCATGGACTGCTAACAAACAGGTTCATCCTGGAGAGGTTAAACCAGGCTGCTTTTTGGAGGTAAGGATTTTGAAGCTTCATCTGACATACTTTGGATATATTGCAAGGATAGACCAGTTCTTGGAGAGGGACTTCATGCTTGGGAGGGTGGAGGGACAGTGCAGGAAAGGAAGACCCTCAATGAGATTGGTTGATTCGATGACTGGAATAATAGGGGAAGGTGTGTCAGAGACTATAAATTGGTAGGATAGAGCAGGGTTTAGGGCTGTTGTACACAGGATTGCTAAGAGTTGCAGGTGACTCGAAGGCACATAACTACCACCATCCACCATCTTGCTAAATGTCCCAAACTATCTATCTTCTGGAAACAGTGGTGCCAACTCTTGCTGTATGCTTCTCCACAAGCTACCAAGGAGAGGGAGCTGGCTATCTACTGTTTATGTAGTTCATCCCTAGTGATACATACCCTGGAGCTGGCTGACTTGTGCTTACTGTATTTCACTTCTAATTCTGCAGAACTGCAACTGGCCAACTTCTGGCGCACTTCTGATGTAGTTCACTTCTGATTGTACATACTTGAAGCTGGCACATTACAGCTTATGTAGTTCTCTGGTGAGGCATCACACCCAAAGTTGGTTGACCTTCACAAGGCAAGGGTCTTCTAGATTGGCCTCATCTCTGACACCCTGGGTTCAGGGACTCCCTTAGCCATCTGAACTTCTGCTAGCAAGGTACAAATTCAGTGGTTCTCACTGCCTCATTAGAGTATCAGTCACAAGTTCAGGTGTCTGAGGAACACCCATACTCTTGTCCAACTGGTTATTATCTTTTAACTTCCCCTTTGGGTTCAATAATTTACTAAAACTCACAGAATTTAGGCAAGTCCTGTCCGTCTTTGTGTGCTTAAAGGATACAAAGAGGACGGGAGGCCCCTTTTCCTACACCCAGTTTTTACTGACATTTCATTCTGCGGTTATGAATGGCTAAATGACCACTCTCCTGTCCACTTCCCATTCCCATGTAGCTAACATCACATGGTGGGTTATGTCGATCCTTCTGTAGTGGCCAGCTCCCACCATGAATCACCTCAGGTGTGGTCTAGAGTCCTTATGAATAACAGACATCCTGATTAATTCCTAGGGCTTCATGCTTCCCATTTAGGAACTAGAGGTAAAAGCCAAGCCCTTATGAGTCTAGCATTTCTTTGCACTTACATTGCTCTTCTGAGGGGCTAGCTTCCTTTCCCTTAGCTCCCTATCACTCCCTGGCCTGTTCTGCAAATAAATCTCTAACTTACTCCTGCACTTGGATATATCTGTTTTGATTTCCAATTCCATTTTTTTTTTGTCAATTATCTTTTTGTTGCCTAATTAGAATACAGAAATAAAGCCAAATAGTTTAAATCTTGAGTAACTGGAACCCTATGGGGGAAAGTATGATAAAGGCAAAACATCTTGCAAGTGGCTTTAGAGATCCTATCAAAGTTGGGTAGAGGTGGTGGTTGTTTGGTGCTGGCAAGTCAGCTATACCTCACAGTGATCATATGAAAACAGATCTGAACCCTGTCCTATCCTGCACCAACCTCGCCTTCTTTTATGTGCTCCAGCCCCTGGTTTACAGTTACTGCATCAATCCATCTTGTTCATAGTCTTCCTCTTTGATTCTTCACTTTTCCCAGTATGTCTTTTTCCAAGGACTGACCACAGGCCCAATGTATGTGAGCGAAAGAGAAAACATAACTTTTGAGAGAAAAATTCTGAAAGAAGACTGTATAGAGGAGGGCATTTCTGGAATAAGACACAGCATAAAGGCCTAGGAGCAAGGACTAGATGTGAGGACAAGCCAGTGTATTTAGTCTGGCAAGAGAATGGGGCAAGGAGGACACTAAGGTTGGAATCGAAGGTGCAGGAAGTCTCAGTGCTCTTCATCACGGTGGGAAAGGATGCTACAAGGACATCTCTCTGGGCTGCCGGGTGGCTGCTTCCTGGTCAAGATGTGGGGGTGGGAGGGACAACTGCCTCCTGGCCTAAATGAAAGTTATATTAAGTTGAATTCTGAAGATAAAGGCACACAAAAAAACTCTGCACTCACTCACTGGAAGCTGAAGACCAAGTGACAAGAATAACAGAAACCTCACAGATGGACTGGAAATAGAGACAAATATAAATGCCTCTCAAGAGTGCCCTCCTTAAAGATGTGGAATAAATTTCAAGAATTGCAGGGGGGGAAAAATTGGGAACAGAAAATCTCAGCCTCAGGATTCAGAAGAAGAGGAAGACACTGAAGGAAAGATAAATTGAAGAATGAAGAAGCAATTCATAGTGAACAGTCCCCAAATGAAGCCCATTGGAAGGAGCTTACTCAATATTGTGGAGTCAATGATCGATTTGACCCCCCTGTGAAAGAGAAAAATATTGACAAGTTGGGTCTTGAAAAGAAACTAGACCAGGCTGTGAATAAGTGGAATATTGGGAAGGCCAAGGGGCTTAGCAACCAGCTTGTTACTTAAGAGCTTGGTGTGAAAAGTGCCAAAGTACTGCCTGCTACAACTTTGTAAAAGCCAAAAGGATCTGAAAATTAATTCATAGGTTGTTTGAAAAAAGAAGAAACTTGTATGGGGATTTGAAGCAAAGAGATGAAAAACCAAAATCAACATGGGATACATGTAACTTGCCAGGGTTCTTCATGATCTTTCTAGACTCCCAAGTGTGTGATTTACTGAGATTTTCCTGTTTACACTTAAATATAAGAGGAAACTGACAGACGTGGAAAAATTAAGCATAAAATTTGAGAGTTGATTATCAGAACTTTTCAATCTAGTTTTATAAGACTCTTATCCTATTAAAGCAGAGCATTCTCTACAGGTTTAAGAAATCTAAGCATATGCACCAAAAGCAATGGCAGGATTAATTTATTCATGTGTGTAGACTTGTAATATAAAGTCAGTTTTACTTCTTAACAATAAAAGGGACATCTCTCATGGTGATCACAGTGAAATACGTGCCATTATCACAGCAGCCCTGTATCCAGGGCTCAAAAATGCTGCCAAAAACTTATGAAATCTCCAAGTTGGGGAAACAGGATAGAGAACTGTCAATGAGTAAATTACTCAATTTCAAGCACAGGGAAAAGTTTTCGTTTTTTTTACAATAATAGGCTTGTTGAATGCTAAATTATTTTTACAAAGATGCACACAGAGCTCTAATTTCTAGCTCTTTAAGGTACTTCGAAGTGGTGATCAGTCCTTGGACAGGTGTGTGTGGGGGGGATCACGGTATAAAGGGCAGCCTTTAATGACCTTAACATCTACTTAATACTTGGGCTACATTTAAGAAGCCACATTTCCCAAATTTAGGAAGGAAAAAAAGACTAAGAAATTTTAATGAGCAAAATGTAACCTTTTAATTTGGGGTGCTAGTCTTTTCTGCTTTTTCTAATAATTGTTCTAATCGAGGTGTTAAAAGGTGTGTTCACCAGAATCACTTGTAGTGATTGAAAATTGTATATGCATAAGACAATCCCTGGAGATTATAATTCAGTATTTCTAACGTACAGGCTTTCAGACTGCTTTCAAAGGCATCAGAAATAGTACAACCTTACTGTACTGCCCAGGGAATTTGCGTGCCTAGGAGAAAGGAGTTGTGCTGACAATTTAAACGTCCAAGGTTCAAGTTCACCAGCTGCTTGGTGGGGAAAAATAAGAAATCCTCTCTTATGTGATTTATAGCCACTGAAAACTTATTGGAGGGTCAACTATGAATCACTTCCAACCCACTGGCAACTAAACAACACTGTACTGTTCATTCATACATTCATTTCCTGGGCGCACCCTTTGTGCCTAGTGAAGCCATGTCCTGGTAGAGTTGGAGTAGCAGGAGACATAATTAAACTTGCTGCCAGTATTTACTTTGCTATGAAAAGTACTGAGAAGGTAGCAGGGTAGACACAGGAGAGCCTGGGGGTTTAAGGCAGTAAATTCCATATGCCTGAACCCTACTTACTCCTTCATTTCCTGTCTTCCTGTCTTTTACTGGATCTAAATCCTCTGGTAAACTTTTACATCTACAGATGCACAAGACACACAAAATCAGAACTTGTAGGATGAGACCCAGACTGGTTTTTAAATTCCCCAGAGGATTCAAAAAAGTGACCTAGGTTGAGAAAGACTTATTTCCCGATTTTTTTTAAAGGGGGAATGAAGGGTGAAAGCAGATGTGACAAAATGAGCTTTTTGTCTCTTTAAAACAGCCTCCAGGAAGGGATGTTCAGAGAGTGCTTGTCTTACCTCATATTTGCCCTTAACTCCCTTTTTTTTGTGGGAGGCTGGACAGGCTATACAGGAAAAGAGATAAGGAACAATGCAAAACAAAGGTAGCCAGTTCCTGACTAAGGGGCTTGAGCTGCTCTAGTGAAAGAGAGTTCCCTGTGTAGGTGTAAGTCAAGAATATCCCAGGGCAAAGAAGGAAACTAACACTAACAGCTAAGTGTCTCTGGCACTGTGAGATGTCATCAAGTAGATTACAACACATTGCAAAGTTTGGGCACAGGACTGCCTCTTGGGTTTCCAAAACTTTAAATATTTATGGAAGCAGACTGCTGCAGCTTTTTCCAAAGAGTTTGAACTGCTGACCTTCAGGTTAACAGCTCAAGGCTTAAATCACTTAATTCACAATTGAAGAATTTGAGGACTACAGTGTACGCCATTTGCTCATCACACTGTTCAAAGCCAAAGGCAGCACCTGAAATCTGAGCTTCAATCTGTAAAGGTTTTGCTTGGTTATAATGATAGGAGATATTGAATAAGATACACCCTCACTTTGAAAATTAGTACTTTAAAGGGATAACTATTTGCTACAATACAATCTACTTACTCATAGGCTAACTGAAAGGTTGGAGTTTGAGTACACCTTCGACAGAGTCCCGAGAAAAGATCTACTTTTGAAACATGTCTTGAAAGCAAGGTCTACTTCTGAAGTATCAGCAATTGAAAACCTTATTGACTGGAGTGGTCATCTAGGGTGCAACTACTGCTCCTTTCCCAGTGGGAGTAAGGAGCTCACATTCGGTCTCCAAGACCCTGAAACTAAAAGATGGAGGCATTACTGAGTGAAAGACACCACAACAGAAGTTTCTTGAAAGAGAGACAAACATAGAACAAAACTCAACATCATAAGTGGTCGATTTACTGGTCCAATAGAGACTGGTGTAATTTCCAAGAATGTAGTCTTGGGTCATACTTCAAAACTGGAATTGAATCACCCTTTGAGATCAACTTTCAGTTGATCAACAAAAGCCAAGTCTACAGGTGATCGATATCACCTACAGAAGGGCAGTTCAGAGAGTGCTTAACTCCTATTTGCCCCAAGGAATTCTTAAGGACTATATTCCTTCCAACAAACCACACAAGCTCAAGAGGGCAGCATGTGGTCAAGGATAAATTTCAGAACACAGGAAGGGATAAGAGAGAACAAGTGGCAATGAGAGACACAGAAGAAGCAGAAGAGTGGAGGATGTAATTAATGCTACAAACTGTGTATGAATTGAATGCAAAACCAATCTGCTCAGGGCATTTTCAATCAATTAACAATACATAATGGGAAAAACATGCAGAAAAAGAAAGAGGGTACTATGGGGCCCAATTCTCCTCTAACACCTATGAGTGGTCATGAGTTAACTGGAAAAAGAAACTTTCCTGTTACTGAGACAATCCTATTTGTACCAACCACTACTTACCATATCTGTTGTTATGTGCCATCAAAACAGACTTTTAGCTTTTCAGGTTTTCACAGGCAGCAAATGGCATTTGGGGGTTAAGGGTTGCCCATTTTTCTCTCTCAGAGCTGCTGGTGGATTCAAGTCACATTCTTTTGGGCTGGCAACACAACTTCTGACCACTAAGGTACCAAAGCTCTCTAATTATACCTGTTGTTGCTATTTACCATTGACTCAGAACAAAATCATAGCTGACCCTCCACAGAGTTTTCAGAAGCAATAAATCAAAAGGGAGGGAATCATCTATCTTCTTTCCTCAGCACAACTGGTGGATTTGAACTGCATGTGCCTCTGGTTTGGCCATTCAACTCCTTACCAATAAGCCATCAGAGCACCCTAGGACCCATTTAATTAATACTTAGTAGTAAACTCCATGTTCTTACATTCATTGTCTCAAATCCTTTCAATTCTGGCAAGTACTTGGCACATACAGGTAAAGTAACTTGCTCAAATAGCCACTTAAAGGTCAGAGTCATGCTTTTTGTGTAACATCCTGGTGCCAAGAGCTACAGAATCCCCCAAAGTGTGGAGGCACTAGAGTTCAGTACTGATCACCAACAGCAGGTAGTAGCAGGTGCCAAAGAGGCTGGAGTCTGATTTTGGAGCAGTTTCCAAGGATAAACTCTGAAAATATTTTCACATCAATGGCTACCAAATTATATAAATTATTAACTTGTAACTGCGCACCAAGTATAATTTCAGGTAGGAAAGGCTTTAAAGCCCTGATGTAGAAACCATCTAGATTATGCAACAAGAAATGGGCCAATGTTTTAAACAACCGATTTACAAACAAAATCTTGGACATAATTATCTGCAGTTTGGACACCGGGTCAGTAGGGCCACAATCTCATGGTTGGATTATCAGAGACTATTTTCCAGATTACACTTAGATTTATAATAATAGATCAAAATCTGAAAAAAGAAACCCTGTTTTTCAGAGGTCATTTAGAAATACTTGTAGGACAGCTAAGTAAGTTTGTCCTTCAACTATTAACCTAGCTGTACTTTAATATTAGCACCATCATAGTATGTCTATTTCAATCTTTTCCGCTAAAAGGAAATTGGATAAAATATCCCTCCCTCTCCCCACTTCATTTATATACCTTGAACCACTGGTAGTCTATCTTTAAGACAGTTGTAAAAATCTGTTGTTGTTGTTGTTGTTGTTATGTGCCCTCAAGTCGCTTGGGACTCATAGCGACCCTATGTACAACAGCCCTAAACTCTGCTCTGTCCTGTGCCAACTGCACTGTCTCTGACACTTTCATGCCGATTATCCCAGTCACTGAATCAATCCACCTCACAGAGGGCCTTCCCCTCCTGCGCCGTCCCTCCAACCTCTCAAGCATGATGTCCTTCTCCAAGGACCGGTCTCTCCTCACAACATGTCCAAAGTATGTTAGACAGAGCCTCAGAATCCTTGCCTCCAAGGAGCCACCCGGTTTAACCCTTTCCAGGATGAATATGTTTGTTTTCCTAGCAGTCCATGGTATTCTCAATACTCTTCTTCAGCACCACAGCTCAAAGGCATCAATTCTCCTTCTATCCTCCTTGGTCATTGTCCAACTCTCTGATGCATAACAAGTGATTGCGAAGACCATGGCCTGTATCAAACATAATAATCTAAGTTTTTTAAAAGTGCATATATGAAAATTTCATCAACAAAAATACACAAAATTAAAAAGCTGAGATGTTTTATTCCCTTTTCCTTCCTCCAAAAGAGAAGTTTTCAAATTAGGAGTGTCCATATTAAGTAAAATTTCTAAATTTCCATATTGAGTAAAGTTTCTAAAGGTATCTATGTATGTAACATTTGCTATTTTATCCTTATTACTGGAATGAATCCTCTCACTCTTAAATTGCAAACATGCACCTGCATATCGTGTACGCGGCAAGTAAATGTGTGTGTACACGTAGGGAATGAAGAAAGGTACATTACGTTCTAGCTACATTTCCTGCCCAGTATCTCTTGGAATCAAAAGCACCCATTTTTAAAACTGTGGGTCAAAATTTGTTCTTTTTAGTCTCAAAGCGGGAGGAGGGAAGTGAGAAGAGAAAATGGTGGGGTCGTGGGCATTTCCATAGACTGACAGCCTATCTTAAGTTCTAGGAAGGCCGTCAAGAGTTGCATACGGAAGGTGGAGGCAGCAAACAAGTGGGCCTGAGAGACCATTTTCACCAGCACTATGAACAATGTAATGAGTGATGGAGCGAGGACAGACGGGGAGGGGGAAAGCACAGCACCGCCAGGTGCTGGCTACTAATTTAAAGGCCAAGAACTTGAAAACAATGGAGGCTGGCCCTGAGCTGGAACGGCCCTAAGGTTTGGATTTTTTTACTTAGGACCGATTCAAACTCATCTCATTACCTTCTATTTGGAATCAACTCATTGCTGACCCTCTAGGGGGTTTTCAGAGGTCGTAAAATGTATGGGAGGAACTGGCCCATACATAGGTCTCCCGCGAAGGCGCCAGCGGATTCGAACCGCCTCCTTTTGAGTTGGCAGCGCGACACCATCACACCTTTGGAAACCTACAGGGCCATTTTAACAGGGTCGTTGAGTCGGAATCGGTTCTAGGGCAATGGGTTCGGAGGATCTAGTAGCGTGCCCTTTAGATATGGTGAGTCTGGGCAGAGCACGGACAAGAATCCGTGGAATCTAGTCTGAAGACAACAGGCTGCACGATCGCCGACAGCCTTTCAATCTCCGGAGTTGGAACCCACCTCCACGATTGTCAAGCCGGTGGACTCCCCGGTGCGGGTCTGGTTCGGAGTCCGGCGGACCGGCAAAATACTCCAAGCACTCGCCGCCTAGGAGTGCGCGCTCCTCCCACCCACCCCAAAGCTCTCGAACGGGGCGCTCCTAGGGCGACAACCGGCTGCTATTACCCGTACGCAGCCATGGGCACGGCTCGGGGCACAGGAGTCCCGGACGACAGCGCCGAAAAAGCTCGCAGCCTTGTAAGAGCTCGGGAGCACAAGACGGACACCATGCTCACGCCGATGACACGCTGTGTCAGTGCGAGTGAGTGCATGGGTGCGCCTGAGTGTCTGTGTGCGTGCGTGCGCGTGAGTGTCTAAGTACGTGCGCGTGCGCGCACGCCCGAACCGGCCACCTTAGTCCGGTAGAAGCCGCCGTGCACGCTCTTTCGGGCCACCGCTGTAGTCCCCATCTGGGCCGCTGTTGTCTTCCTAGGCAACGTTGATCTTTGAAGATGACCCAATACTGAAATTTAGTGGTGGCTTTTTTTAACAATCAGTTCTTAGAAGCAAAAAGAAATGTGTTTATTTTTAGAAATGACAGAATAGGAAAAAAAAAAAAAAAGCAAAAACCAAACCCAGCACAAATCCTCTCCAGTGGCTGTATGATTCAAGCTTTTTAACCCTCAGTTAGTTACATTTCAACGCACCGCAATGAAAATCACAAGTCTCCTTTTGACCTTCTTGGAAATGACTGGCAGTCTAGCCACTCCTTTGGGTAATCTTGTGAGATTTGGTGCTGTAGTCTGAAAACCCTCTGTACCTGCAATATTCATCCTGGAGAGGATTAAACCAAACAACTCCTTGGAGGCAAGGATTCTGGGGCTTCGTCTGACATACTTTGGACATGTTGCCAGGAGGGACGGGTCCTTGGAGAGGGACATCATGCTTGGGAGGGTGGAGGGACGGCGCAGGAGGGAAAGACCCTCTATGAGATGGATTGATTCGGTG
>NW_006399821.1:6256109-6259243 GCF_000299155.1 Elephantulus edwardii | reverse complement strand
GGGATGGGTGTGTCGGAGGCAGTGCGGTTGGCGCAGGATAGAGCAGGGTGCATAGGGTCGCTATGAGTCGCAAATGACTCGATGGCACATAACAACAACAACAGTCTGAAAACGGATTGAAACCAGCAGAGGCTCCGCAGAAAGATGGGCATTAATCTTCTGGGCGATTTGTTTTTGTTAGATGCCAGGACACGAGTGTGACTCAGCGACTTAATGAACAACAGAACTGAACTCTCTCCTGTCTTGTGCCATGCTCATCGCTTGAGCCCCGTTGCTACAGTCACTGTGTCGATCCGTCTGATAAAGGGTTTTTTCCTCTCTTTCACTGACTCTGAACCTTTCTTAGCATGATGTCCCTTGACAAACAATAGATTTTAGCAAGCCAAAAATATGAGATAAAGCTTCACCATCTCTGCCTCCAAGGAGCATTCTGATTTTACTTTCTCTAAGACATAGCTGCTTGTTCTTTTGACAGTTTATGGAATATTCAGCACTCTTATCCAGTATCACAGTTGAAATGCATCTATTCTTCTGTCATCCTTGTCTATTATCCACCTCTCAGATGTGTTAACAGGTGACTGGAAAGACTAGCTCGGATCAGCTGCACCTTAGCCTTTAAAGTGACATCATTGTTCTCAGGACTTTGGAGAGATACCTGACAGCCGACTTTCCCAATTCTATTCATCTCCAATCTCCTGAATGCTCCAACCAAGAGTGTTGACTGTGGATCAAAACAAGATTAAATCACTGACAATTTGAATCTTTTCTTTATCTATCATGATGTCACTTACTGGCCCAGTGGTGAAGACTTGTTTTCTTGAGAAATAAGATGTAGTTGTATTAAAGGCTGCTGTCCCATGTAATTTGTTGTTGTTACATGCCATCTAGCACCTGCAACTCATAGCGACCCTATCTATGTACAATAGCTCTGAAGCCTGTCCTGTCCTGAGCCACTCTCACTGACTCTGACACACCTACTCCCATTGCCCCAGTCACTGTATCAATCTATCTCATCTGGGACCTTCCTCTCCTGTGCATTCCCTTCACCCTTTCAAGCATGATGTCTTTCCCCAAGGACTGGTCCCTCCTGGCCACATGCCCAAAGTAGGTGAGACAGAGCTTCAAAATCCTAGTTTCCAAAGAGAATCTGCTTTTCACCCTCTCCAAGGTTTCACCTATTTGTTTTCTTGGTGGTCCATGGTATGTTTAAGACTCTTCTTTAGCACCACAATTCAAAGGCATCAATTCTTCTGTCATCCTCTATCATTGTCCAGCTCTCTGTTGCATAGCAATTAATTGCCTGAATAAAGTGCACCTTAGTCTCTAGACTGACATAGTTACTTCTCTGTACTCTGGAGAGGTCCCTGACAGCAGATTTTCCCATTGCAATTCATCTTTTGACTGTGGATGTCAAATGTGTTAATTGTGGAGCCAAGCAAGCTGTAATTGTTAACACTCAATCTCTTCCTCATCTTTCAGTCTCTGAAAACCCATTAGAGGATCAACTGTGGGTGAATTCTGACTTGAAGGAAATAATAAACGAGTGGTGGGTTTGGCTTGACTGATTCTGAGAGGACAACAGCTTCCTTACATATTGAGTTATTTCTTCCCCCAAGCAATCCTGACCTTGACTGCTGCCCCTTTAAGTGACACAATCACCGAAAGCTCTCTAACTTAATCTCCTTGCTGACTTCACTGGAGCTTAAGTTTGGCCCAAACAGGCAAAAATGTTTGTGTTTTACTTCAGACCTAAGTCATCTTGTTGCATGCCATTGAGTCAGAACTGACTCATAGCTGACCCTCCAGTGGGTTTTCAGAAGCAGTAAATCATAAAGCAGGAGACTTCCCATCCTCCTCTCACAGAGCAGCTGGTGGATTCAAACCATGTACATTTGGGATTGCAGTGCAGCATTTTACCAGTAGGACACCAGAGCTCCCTAGACCTAAGGCTGTCACATTAATTTATCACACAGAAATGCCTATGTCCCAGGGAGCTGTGGTGACCTAGTGGCAAAAAGCTGCACTGTCATCCCAGAGGGACTTGTTTCAAATCCACCAAATGCTCTGCTGGAGAAGGAGGGGCAATCTCCTCCTGTACCAGTTAAATCTGATTTGACAGTACACACACACACACACACACACACACACACACACACACACATTTTTAAAAAACCCAAAAGAAATGCATATGTCACAAATAATTTTTGGTATAATTTAATTTTTAAAAAAATGTTGGCTACGTCTGTTTCCTTTTTCCTGGAATATCAATAATGGACTTTTTGTCAGAGATGAGGCAGAAAAATGGTGCAATTTCTTAACTGCTGAGTAAAAACATGAGGCTTGTGATTGCTAATGATGTATTTGAGAACTAGTTTCTCACATACAAGTTATTTTATCATAGTTTGAAAAACACAGGGTTTGGGTGAGGCACATTAGAACATATTATTCTGTCATAGTGTTCTCCTAGTTGGTAAATAAGGAAGTAGGCTGTTAGGTGAAAACCCAGTTGGTAAATGAGGAACTAGGCTGTAAAGCTATGAGTGTGTGGAAGACACACAGATTCACAGTAGCAGAGGACCTTTAAACCTCCTAGATTTCAGTATTACTCAAAACAGCCTTGAAGACAGTGGGTTGGGTTTGGGTACCTGAAGCATACCATACAATATTATTCATTGTAATAGCATTAGCCCTTCAATGGATTCTTCATTAGGAGATGCTTCTAAAATTTTAAATATTAAAAAGAATATTTTTAAAATTTACATTATCAGAAAAATGTTTCTTTGTAAGCAACTCACTTTAAAGTATTTACCAAAGTATTGTATAGATCGCTTTGTAAGGAAGAACTTTTCTTGAAAACCTAACATCATAATTGTGGACTCATAACAGAGATCATATAACAAGTGGAAAATTGACTAGCAAGAGTG
Organism: Elephantulus edwardii; assembly: GCF_000299155.1. NCBI lineage: Eukaryota > Metazoa > Chordata > Mammalia > Macroscelidea > Macroscelididae > Elephantulus > Elephantulus edwardii. The sequence continues at coordinate 6,256,319 of NW_006399821.1, read as the reverse complement.
TGAGGGCTGGAATAGCCTGTCTTATTTATTTAGTGCTGCTATAGATGGGCAATCTCCTCCAATGTTATATCATAACCACCCCAAAATCTGCTGTCAGGTCAACTAGGAGTCCATTCTGACTGGACAGCAATGAGATTGTTGTTGTTGTTGTTATGTGCCGTCGAGTCGTCTGCGACTCATAGTAACCCTATGTACAACAGCCCTAAACTC
>NW_006399821.1:6167009-6254144 GCF_000299155.1 Elephantulus edwardii | reverse complement strand
TGAAACTGAAGAGGACCTGAAGCAATGAGATTATGATAGGAGAAAGACCACAGTTGGATAGCTTATAGAAATGGATTTTTCTCAGTTTGGGTGGCTAACAGAATTAAGCATACCAATTCTAGAAGAAGATGTTCTCTATCTCTTAGAAGAGACACAGAGTTTTAGGGGTTTGCCAGCATTGTCTGCATCCAATGGGCCTGTCCCACAGCCAGGTTTTCTCTTGTGGGTGTACTGAAGTCCTCCTCTGTTTGCTTCTCTCTTTGATCTCTTGAAAAACAAAAAATGGGGCAGAGCACAAACCAGGAAAGCTCCCTGAACATCTCATCAGGGCCAGGACCTGATTAAAGGTTTACAGCTCACCCTAATCCTGACAGAAAAAAGTTTGCCTACTCTGGGATCTTCTCTCTTCATAATCAGCTTTCTGTCTCTTAACAGTAGCAGTGAAATGAAAAAGGGCAGTTTGTACAGGAAATGTCAACCTTAACAGCAGGCAGAATGTCAGATGGCTTTATTGGATTGACTGATTGTTGTTATGTGCCAATGAGTCACCTGTGACTCATCGTGACCCCTATGTACAATATCTCTGAGGCCTGCTCTGTCCTGAGCTAGTCTCACAGACTCTGATATATCTACCCCATTGTCCTAGTTACTGTATCAATCCATCTCATCCAGCGCCTTCCTCTCCTGTACTGTCCCTCCATCATTCTGAGCATGAAATCATTCTCCAAGGTCTGGTCCTTCCTGGTCACGTGCCAAAAATATGTGAGATGGAGTTTGTTTCAGAATCCTAGCCTCCAAGGAAAAACTGTTTTACCCTCTCCAAGACAGACCTATTCATTTTCTTGGTTGTCCATGGTATGTTCAAGACTCTTCTCCAGCACCATAACTCAAAGGCTCCAATTCTTCTTCTGTCATCCTCTATCATTGGCCAGCTCTCTGATCCATAGCAAATAATTGCGAAGACCATGGCCTGAATCAGGCATACCTTAGTCTCTAGACTGACATGGTTACTTCTCAGTACTCTGAAGAGGTCCCTGGCAGCTTATTTTTCACATTGCAATTCGTCTTTCGATTTCCTGACTGCTGGTGCCAAGAGTGTTGATCGTGGAGCTCTTTAAGCTGTAACCGTTAGCAACCTCAGTCTCTTCTCCATCCATCATGGTGCTGTCAATTGAGATTTATTAGACTTAAATTTTTCTAAACTTGAGACAGAAATCAGCATGAGTGACAAGCAACATCGTGATGTGCAAGACATCACAGAAGTGACTTGTGGCCTAAGACATATCAAAGGGTTGCTGGGAGGGAGGGAGATGCTGGACAGGATAGGAGGGAGTGCAAATGATGCTAATATTCAGGGAAAGAGAAGGGACAAGACACATATGCAGCAGAAGGGCATTGCATGTATTGTTATCTCTGTAATGGGAAGTGTCTTTCATTTTCTCTTTCACTAAAATGCTTGTGTGTCAGATATTGTTCCAAAGCTAAGCATCCAAATTAAGGCAGACTACAATTGGAAGAAGAATTGGCCATCCACTTTTAAAATAAAACAGGCTTTCAAAAACCCTATGTATAATAGAGCATACATAACAGATATGGCAACAGAGGCTGAGATATCAAATTTGGAAACACAAAGGAGGAGGAACAGTCATAAGCAGAAACTAACGAGTAAACATGGAACATGAAATGCATAAATATAGGAAAATTGGACATCATTAAGAAAGAAACGGAATGCTTAAATATTGACTTATTAGGTACTGGGTGAAATGAGACGGACTGGCATAGGACATTTTGAATCAGATGATCATATGATCAACTACACTGGAGATGAAAAGGTAAGAAAAAAGTGGAGTAGCTTTCATACTTTAAAAAGCCGTTTCTAGATCCATCTTGAAACACAATGTTGTGAGTGATAGGATAATATCGATACACATACAAGGAAGACTTGTTAATACCACTATCATTCAAATTTATGCACCAACAACCAGAGCCAAAGAAGAGGACACAGATAATTTCTACCAACTTTTGCAGTCAGAAATTGATTGAACATGCAACCAAGATGCATTAATAATAATGGGTGACTGGAATACAAAAGTTGGGAATCAAGAAGTATCAGTAGTCGGAAAACATGGACTTGGTGACAGAAATGAGGCTGGGGATAGAATGATAGAATTTTGTACAATGAATGATTTATTCATAGCAAATACCTTTTATAATAAACAAACACAGGCTATGCACATGGATTTCACCTGATGGTATGCACAGGAATCAGACTGATTACGTCTGTGGAAAGAATTGTTGGAAACGCTCAATATTAGCAGTGAAAACTAGGTCAGGTACTCATTGCAGAAAGACTGTCAACAATTCATATGCAAATTCAAATTAAAGCTAAAGAAGGTCAAATCAAATCCACAGGAATCAACGTTTGACCTTGAGTCTGCCTGTCCTATCTGAATTTAAAAACCAACTCAGGAACAGGTTTGGGACTTTGAACACTAATGAATGAAGACCAGATGAGCTCTGAGAGGACACCAAGAATATCACCCACGAAGAATGCAAAAGGTCATTATCAAGACAGTAGAAGGACAAAAGGGGTTGTCAGAAGAGACTCTGAATAATGTACTAGAGTGCCAGGAAGCCAAAGCAAAGGGAAGAAATCTAGAAGTCAAGGAGCTGACTAGAAGATTTCAAAGGGCAGCACGGGAAGACAAAGCTAAATATTATAATGTGCAAAGAACTGGAGTCTGAAAATCAGAAGGGCCATGCTCACTTGGCATTTCTTAAGAAGTCAAGGAGCTGACTAGAAGATTTCAAAGGGCAGCACGGAAAGACAAAGCTAAATATTATAATGTGCAAAGAACTGGAGTCTGAAAATCAGAAGGGCCATGCTCACTTGGCATTTCTTAAGCTGAAAGAACTAAGGAACAAATTCAAATCTCAAGTTGCAATACTTAAGGATGATATGGGTAGAATATTGAATGATCCAGCAAGTATTAAAAGATGGAAGGAGTACACAGAGTCACTACCAAAAATAATTGGCAGACACAAAATAATTTTAAGAAACATATGATTAATGTTGTTAATGTGCCATCGAGTCGTTTGCGACTCACAGCGACCCTATGTACAAGAGCCCTCTCCAGGACAAACCTGTTTGTTCTCCTAGCAGTCCATGGTATATTCAACACTCTTCTCCAGCACATGTCAAAGGCATCAATTCTCTATCATCCCTATTAACGGTCCAAGTCTCTGATGCATAGCACGTAATTGTGAAGACTATAGCCTGGTTCAGGCGCACCTTAGTCTCCAGCCTGATGTAGCTGCACTTCAGTACTCTTGAGAGGTCCCTCCCAGCTGACTTTCCCAATAAAATTTGTCTCCTGATTTCCTGGCTGCTGTTACCAAGAATGTTGACTGTGGAGCCAAGCAAACTAAAACTGTTAACTTTCTCAATCTCTTCACCATCCATACTGATGCTGCCAATTGGCCCAGTGGTGAGAATCTTTGTTTTCTTGATGTTGAACTTCAATCCATATTGAAGGTTGCAGTCCTTGACCTTCTGCAGCAAGCGCTTCAGGTCCTCCTCAGTTTCAGAGAGCAGGGTTGTGTCATCTGCATAACGCAGGTTGCTGACGATTCTTCTACCAATCCTGATGCCACATTCCTCCTCATACAGCCCAGCGTCTCAGATGATCTGTTCTGCATACAGATTGAAGAGGTGTGGAGAAAAAAAATACATCCCTGATGGACCCCTTTCTTGATTTTTAACCATCCAGTGTCTCCCTGCTCTGTTCTGACGACTGCCTCTTGGTCCGAGTATAGGTTTCTCATTAGCACGATCAAATGTTCTGGGATTCCCATTCTTCTCAGAGTCAGCCACAGCTTGTTGTGATCCACAGTCAAAAGCCTTTGCATAGTCAATGAAGCACAGATAGACATTCTTCTGATATTCTCTGCTTTCTGCCAAGATCCATCTTACATTAGCTATAACATCCCTAGTACCATGACCTCTTCTAAATCCAGCCTGCACATCTGGCAGTTCTTTGATGACATATTGTTCCAGATGTTTTTGGATAATTTTCAGCAGAATCTTGCTTGTATGTGGTATCAATGATATTGTTCGATAACTTCCACACTCTGTTGGGTCACCTTTCTTTGGAAGGGGAACAAATATTGATCTCTTCCAGTCAGTTGGCCAGCTGGCTGTCCTCCAGATTTCCTGGCACAACCTAGTGAGTACACCCAGGGCAGCGTCTGTTTAGGCAATGATAATGAAGGAGGAAGTTTAGACCACTCTGAAGCACTTGGTAAAAATGAAAGCCAAGGAATTAATGGAATGCCAATTGACATAGAGTTTTATTTACACAAACATATTTTAGTACCTATGTTTGAGAAAACATTAGCATTTAATTGAAAATATTTTTTTTATACTTAGAAGGCAATTTCTTCAACATTGTGACAATCAAGAGCCAATATCATTCTTGATGGAGAAAGACTAAAAGCATTCTTGTGAACAGAGATCAGACAAGGATGCCCCCTATCACCACTCCTATTGATGATTGTATCTGAAGTACTTGCTAGGGCAATACAAAAATAAAAATAAAAACAAAATAAAAGAGAAAGAAGAAAGAGGCATCCAGATCAGCAAAGAGAGGGTGAAACTGTCACTATATGCCTATGATATGACAGTGTACACAGAAAATCCCAAAGACTGGAAAAAAAAATTCTTAGAGCTAGGAGACCAAGTTAGTAGAGTGGTAAGACACAAGATCAATATATTCAAGTTTGTGGAATCTACAGTAACAAAGAAAGCACAGAGATGGGAAATAAGGAAACAATACCATTCACAATAGGCAACTACAAATTGAGATACTTAGGAATAAACCTAACTTGTTGTTGGATGCCGTCGAGTCATAGACGATTTATAGTGACCCTATGAACGAAAGACCTGAGCACTATTCATAGAGCTTCTGGAGGCAAGCCATTTCAGAAGTGGATGCCACTCCTGCTTCCAAGTTTGTTTTCATGAGGGAGCCCCACCAAACACTGTCCACCAGGGCTAACCATTATCACATTTGGCACATCAGTATCACAGTGTTTAGCATCACAGCAACCACAAGTTACCTCTGTACAGCAATGCACAGACCAGTGCTATACCACCTAAAAGAATGTTTGACAACAAAAAAGGACCTTGTTTCTAGGGAAACATAAAACATTTACAAAGACAATGCAAAACACTTTTGTAAGAAACAATAAAAAAGCATAAATAAATGGCAAAACATTTCCTGCTCATGGATAGGAAGACTCAGAACAGTGAAAATGACAACCCTACCAAAAGTAACTACTTGTTTAATGCAATCCAATACAGACACCAAATTTATTTTTTAAGGAGATCTAAAAGGCAATTCTCAAGTTTATCTGGAGAGGAAAGAGACCCTGAATAACAAAGCACTTCTAAAAAAAAAAAAAAAGAATTAAGTGAGAGGCATAGCATTCTCTGATCTCAAAACCTACTATACAGCTGTAAGAACCCAAACAGCATGGTACTGGTACAATGATAAAAACAATGGAACAAAATCAAGAACCCAGACATGGATCTTTCTATCTACCTACCTACCTATCATCTATCTATCGTCAACTGATAATCCACAAGCAAAAAAAAAAAAAAATAGGGAAATGACAATCTCTTCAGCAAATGATACCGGCAAAACTGGACTGCTACTTGAAGAAAGCTGAAGCAAGATCAACTCAAGATGGAACACAGACCTAGGCGTAAACCCCAGACCACAAACATCATAAGACAAACTGGGACAAAGCTTAGAAGGCCTTGCCTATGGCTGTCAAATACAGCTGGAGAGGATAAAACTGATGAATGGGACCTTCTAAAGATTAAATCCCTGTGCATATAAAAAAAATTTTCCAATAGTGTGAAAAGAAAACCTACTGATTGGTAAAAAGTATTTGGCAATACCATCTCAGACAAGGATCTCATAACAAGTTTTTAGACTCCTATAGGGCCTCGACAACAGAAAGATTGTTAACCCAATTACAAAATGGTCAAAAGACTTGGAAAGACTTTTCAGAGGAAGATATTCAGATGGTCAACAGATATATGAAGAAATGCTTAAGATAGTGTTCAATAAGAGAGATGCAAATCAAAACTACAATATCATCTCACCCCAATTGTTACTATGTGCCATCAAGTCACCTGTGACTCATAGCTACCCTATGTACAACAGCTCTGAAGCCTGCCCTGCCTGAGTCAGTTTCACTGACTCTGATACACCCACCCCCATTGCCCAAGTTACTGTACCAATCCATCTCATCCTGGGTCTTCCTCTCCTGCACTGTCCCTCCACACTTCCAAGCATTAGCAGTGGCAGAGTTTACTAGGATAGCAAGCTGTAAATGTTGGAAAGGATATGGAAAGAGAGGAAATCACATATACTGTTGGTGGGATTGTAAAATGGTACCACCACTTGGGAAGGAAGTATGGTGTTTCCTCAAAAAGATAAACACAGAAATTCCATTTAATCCAGTTATTCCACTCCTAGGAACACACCCTAAGAAAATTAGAAATGAGACACATATGGAGATTTGTACACCAATGTTCACAGGCAGCACTATTCACCATCGTGAGAACATGAAAAATGTCTAAATGTCCAAATACAATTGAATGGATTGAGAAATTATCATACATTCACATAATGGAATACTATGCAGCACTCAGAAGCAATGATTTTGAAAATTACTACATGACTTGAGAGAGACTGCGAGGGCATTAGGCTTATTCAATTCAGTCTCATAAGGACAAACATTATATAGGATCAATATTATAAAAACAGAAGGAAAATGTAAAATGTGTATGGAGATCTAAAGAAGGGAGGAAGGACTGTAGATGGGGAAATTATAGGGCTCCATAATTTGGTAGGGGTGGGTTGGGGATGTGTGTATAAAGGAAATCTGGAAAGACAGGGTAATGAAGGGCATGGTTTGATGATGACTGATTTTATAATGAATGAAAATGATTTTATGAGACACAATGTGAAGAACAGTGTGAAACACAATGTGAATGAAGAACAATGTGAAACACTATGTATGTAAACTTTGTACACAAATGTAAAATTTAAAAGAAATATGTATTATAGCCCACTGCTTTAAAAACACACACACAAACACACACACACAAACAAATCACCTTTTATTTTTTGCTATTTAACACTCCTCAGTCAATGTTTTTGCTATTTAGAAAACTTAGAAAACAACTGAGGCAGAGGTATAAAGGATACACTTAGGACACAAAATCCAAGTCCTAGCAATGTCTGGGACCCTTCCCCCTCTAGTGCACCTTTTAATATACAGTATCCAGTAATTGTGTAGCTTCTGAGAAATGAGTCTAAGTTTTGTGTGTTGTGTGCATTTAGTCTGTTTCCAGTCATAGTGACCCTACAGAATAGAGCCGAATAGCCCCACATGGTTTCTGAGGCTGAAATCTTAACAAGGAGCAGGATTAGCCCGTCTTTTCTCCCATTGTAGGTTCAGACGGCAGCTGAGGTTTGTACCACTGCGCCAGCAGGGGGCGCTTCCTGGGTTTTGTGTGGACAGAATTGAAGCTTAGTATTTCAAAGTTGAGGTTCTCAACACTGGGTACTGGTGCCCTTCCAAAGAACATCTGTCAATATACAGTGATACTTTTATTACAAAGGAGAAGGAGGCTGGTGGAAAGAGGAGCTTACCTTCTGGTAAGTACAGACTAGGGATGCTTTGAAAAGACATCTTTTCAGCCACACAGTACACGTGCATGTTTGTGTGCTTGCTGGGCTGCTGGGGCTGTACAGTCAGAAGCACTGAACATTCTTACTGACCTACAAACACCAGGGTTCTTTCTGACACGTGATTGTCTTTCTGATACATGAACTGATTCACTCATTTTTTTTTCACTTCCTCACAGCATAGTGGCATGGCCTGGGGGTGGGGGGGAGGGGTTACATAACAACGAAAGAGTTTTCTTTCTTTTCAAAAGAGTGAATTGGGGGGAGGGGGTGGTGAGGGAGAAAAGTGCAACAATGAATGACTGGAAACCCTAAGTCTCTGTAAACTTTAATTAAAATTAATTAAAAAAAAATTAAACAAGGAAGGCCTATGGCCAGTTGGAGTCTATCTTGTCAAGTTTCTGTTCCTCCAAGACTTCATGTAGATTTTTAATGGCTGCGTATTAGAGGTACAAACTCCAGACTGAACCAGTCCTTTTTTATTTCTCCAGTAATACTGAGATAAACTGAAGTGACTAATGGTGATCACCTTTGAGGACCCTGTCATATTGCAGAGTTTAAAAAGGTCAGTATTTCCTGCATTCCTGTCTCCTCTTCAGGGCACACACATTGTGGCACCACATAAAGTACCAGAATGCCAGGGAAGAACTAAAAAAGGAATAAAGAACTTTTGTAGTAACAATGAGTAACTGTGGTGAGACTTTGATACTTTTTCTTTTGCCTCTATTTTCCCCTCCTTCAACTCTTTTAAACCTTCTTAATATAAAGAGTGGAGATATGCAAGTCATTCGTAATATCTTTAGTGATGTAGTAAATAATATATTGCACTGTTGACTGAAAGGTTGACAGTCTGAATCTATCAGCTACACTGAGGGAGAAAGAAGGGCAGTCTCTTCTTGTTAAGATTTATAGTTTTGGAAACCCAATGGAGTATTACCATGAGTCAGAATCAATCCCAAAACAGTTGGTTTAGTGAGTAATAACAGATAGTGTAATTACCTGGTATTGAAGTTATTGGTTTTGGGAATAAACAGGTTTTGGGGTGGGGGGACCCTATTTGGAACGAATGTAAAATTTTACTATATTTTGGTGTATAGCATGAGCCTGTTGTGGAGAGTATCAAATAAGAAGATACATTTTACGTGTTTTTTCTCGCGCGCGCATGCGCGCGCGCGCACACACACACACACACACACACACACACACAAATGGAATGTACTGTGTAAATGAAGGTTATTAGCTGAAGGAAATGATCTTCTTCAAATATCTCTTCTATCCATTTCAAAACTACTGAGGATCCTGTAGGATCTGGAGCTTTCACTAGTCTTCTTGTTTGCAGTTTCCTGAAGTTATTTGCATGAGATTTCTTTCTCCATTCTTCTGGTATGAAATGTTGGAAGTGGTTTTTGTTTTTGTTTTTATGATGACCCAGAAGCTGGATTGTTGTTGGTGTTGTTATTTGCCATCAAGTCACCTATGACTCATAGCAACTCTGTACAAAATCCTGGACTACCTTGAGTCAGCACACTTTCCATTGGTTACTCTCCAAGTGAGATGTACCTTCTGCTGCCAGAGCCCTGCACAGGGTTAGTTCTGGCTGACGTCTTTCAAATAGTTCACAAGGTCTATTCGTGAACAATGGTAAAGAGCATATGTCAGCTTTCCCACTGTGGCTCCCCTATTGCCTTCCTTCATCAGCCACTTCTGGAGCATCTGGTAAACCTTCTCTCTCAGTCCATCTCGCTCATAGTCATGGTCAATTTCATCAATCTGAGGTTCAGTGAAGCCCAGCTTACGGGCACACTTTTTCCATTGCTTTCCAAGATTTTCTCTAACTGGGTCCAGGTGTTTATCAGTCAGACTGGTATTATTAGCTGTAAAATGGAAAAGAGAAGATAGTTCCAAGTTATAATCCATTTGAGCATTCTAGCTTGCTAAAAACCCTTAGTATAGTGAAAAGTATCAGCAGACAATAAAAAAGATAACTTTTTCATTATTTTTGTTGTTAGATGTCACCCAATCGAGTATGATTCATAGCGACCTTAAGAACAACAATCTGTACCTTGTCCTATCCTGTTCCATCCTTATAATTTCTGTAACTTCTTAGTTTTACACAGGTGTTTATTCATTGCATTTAATACTTTTTATTTTATACTAGTTTATTTACAAAACTCGAATATATTATTTTTATAACAAATTCTTCCAATTTCCCTCACTCCACATCCATCAAATTATACAACTCCATGATTAAGCCCTCCTCCCTCTACTTCCACCTTCCTCTACCCTCCTCTTAGATCCTTATACCCATTCTACAAGAATAGTTTTATACAGTATTTGTCCTTGTGGGACTGAGTTAGTTCACTCAGCATAATGCTCTCCAGTTCCTCCCAAGTTAGGTAATAATTTACAAAATAATTGCTCCTGCATGCTGCGCAGTATTTCATTGTGTTAATGTACCATAATTTCTCAATTAATACTTTCTCATTTAATAGCTTATATACCTGTGAGTACTCATAGGACCTTTGTGCAAATGATCATAGTGTACGCCTTCCTCTAGCAGATAAAGACCTCAGTCACTGCTGATGGCATTGCCAGAGAAATCCCTACTGGACTACTAGGTTAGGCGATCTATACTGGATGAGCCAGCATCCCTATTTACATTACATTTTCTTGAGTGTAAAGGCAAAGACTAGTATTTTCACAGTTGTTGTTATGTGCCGTCGAGTCACCTGCAACTCATAGTGACCCTATGTACCACAGCCCTAAACCCTACTCTATCCTGTACCAATCTTATTGTCTCTGACACACCTACCCCATAACTACTTTTGGAAATTTTCCTTTCTGCTTACATCTGGCCGGAGTCATGGGTACCCAAGTCCTGATGTCCCGCACTCAACAGTTTACTTTCTTCTGATTTAATCAAGGACATTGAGACCACTATGATGTATGTTTCTGTGTGTTAATGACATGCTGAGCACATATTGTGTGTTAAGTACCACTGAGTCAGAATCAACTCATAACTGACCCTCCAGCAGGTTTTCAGAGGCAGTTAATCGCATGAGGGGAGACTGCCTATCTTTCTCCCAGAGTAACTGCTGGATTAGAACCTTGTACATTTGGGATTGCTCCATGAGTTCTTACCATCAGGCCACAAGTGATCCTAAAGTACCAGAATTGATAGATAAATGTGTTCAGGGACATTTTACAAAAAAGTTAGTTATGGTCTGAACCAAGTGTTTAACAATTGGGATCGTTTTTCTGACCATGCATTACTGCAACAGAATAACAGCTTTTTCAAGGGTGAATGAGTGCCTCTTAGAAGCAAGGATGGTGCAACTTCATCTCACAAACTTGGCGCATATTCTCAGGAGGGGTCAGTGCATGGAGAAGGACATCATGATCGCTTCTCGGCCTTTTGGCTAAGATTAAGTGTAGAAGGACATCATGCTTGGAAGCATGGAAGAACAACGAGCAAGAGCCTGAGGGAGGTGGACTGACCTGTGATTGCAATAATGGGCTTTAAGCCCAGCAGATGTTGTGAAGATGGTGCATGACCGGGCAGGGAAGGGCTTCATTCTGTTGTACATGAAGTTGAAGCCTATTTGATAGCAACTAACACCAGCTGCTCTGCGAGAGAGGATGGGCAATCTCTTCCCGTGTGATCAACTGTCTCTGAAAACCTGCTGGAGGGTCAGCTATGGGTCAATTATGATTCTATGGTACACAACAATAACAAAAACTACAACAAAATAAACATGGTAGCTAAGAATACACTAGATGCACCTGTGATAGCTATTTTATATATTGCAGTTTCAACATTTTAAAATGAACTATAAAATCAGTGATATCACCTTTCTTGTCTTTCACGGTCTCCAGGTCTGTTTTAGGACATGTACACAAAACACATACACACACACACACACCACGCACACGCACACACACCCCCTACAGTTGCTCTTTCCTATCTATTGTCACTTCTCTTTCTACTGGCATCTTCCCCTTATCTTTTTGTAAAAGTAACATGTAAAATAATTTTTTAAAAACCACAGATATAAATATATACTACCACTACAAACCAATCATCTTCTTGGATCCTAACCATAAACTGAATCTAATAAAATAAACTAAATATAAGCAGAAAGCAAATTATTTTCCCCCTGCAGTTCCCATCTTCTGTCCTCATTGTTGAGTATTGGCATTTCAAATACCGCTTAAGCTATTTGCCGAATTTTGTCGACTTCTTTAGACAACAGACCCTGAGTTTCATCAGATTCTCAAAGTTCCCCTTACATCTCCAAAATGCTATTTATGAGTTAGAACAAGAAATGGCAAACTCTGGCTATGGCCACATCTGCCTGTTTTGTAAGTAAGGTTTTAGTGGAATACACCCATACCTTTTAATTTACATATTGAGTTCACACTGCATTGATTAGCTGTAACAGAAACCTTAGGGCCTACAAAGTATATCTATAATATAATTGTAATTATTATAGACTGTCCAAGCCTTTGTAAATAAACATTGCCAATTCCTGGATTGATCAGAAAGCTGCATTCTTAGAATTTCAAATTCTCATAGAATCCACACTTCTAGCACTATGAAGGTTGGATCAATCCCTGAAACTACTGCCCTGACATACTCTTTAAATCTTAAAGGAAAAATAGCTCTTGAAGTCTTAAAAGCAAGCAAGATATTGTTGTTAATCTTGTTGTTGTTGTGTGCCACCGAGCTGGAACTGAATCATAGCTGACCCTCCAGCCAGTTTTCAAAAGAAGTAAAATGCATAGGAGGAATAGTTTATCTTTCTCCTACTGAGCAAGTGGTGGATTTGAAACTCATGCCTTCGGGTTGGCAGCACAGATCGTTTCCACTAGGCCACCAGTAGTTTAGTTTAATTAGTAAAGTATGTCTGCCATAGCATTATGTTCTACTACAATCTCTCTCTATGGAACAAACTGACAACAGCAACTCAAAAGGTTAAACTGGAAACAGGGCAGTGAACTTATATTACAGGAAGAGGTGCAACTTAGAAAAAAGGGTGTGAGAATGGTTGCACAAATCAGTGTTATTAATGTCATAAAACTGTACATGTAAAAACTGTTGAAATGGTGCTTGTTCTACTGTGTGTATTCTCAACAACATTCAAGAAATCAAAAAATTATGAAAGCAAGCTTCAAAGTCGCAAGCGACTTGACGGCACATAACAACAACAACAACAACAACAACAACATTTTGGACTCATAATTTCTTTCCTTGGTTGTGTTTTGTATTATTGGTCTGTACAGTGGAGCCCTAGTAGAGAAAACCCTCTGGCTTTTTATCCAGAGGTGCTGTTCAGATGACAGTCTCTGTCTGGTACAGAATCACCTATTTCTTCCAGGTCTGAGTGGCCATACTGGTGATGACAGTATTATAGAACTTACTACGTACTAAGAAGTGTTCAAAGTTTTTTGTAGAAAATGACTCATTTAATTTTCAAAATAAATCTATGTTCCTATCTTCATCACAGGGTAACTTTTAAGGAAAATACAATAGAAATTTTAGGATTTCATCATAATCCTGCTAAAAAGCAAGAATATTCAGGGTCATTAGGCAATGGGTCTTTTTTTAAAAAAAATAATTTTAATGAGCATTTACAGAAATTTTGGATTTCCATTCATTTATTGCTGCACTTCTCTCCCAGCCCAGCACCCCCCTCCCCAGTTCGCTCCTCTCTTTCAAAAGTAAAAGAAACACTCCCTCCCTGGTACACAATCCCCCTCACCCCTCCCACCGCCCCAAGTACATTCCACTATGCAACCTTAATTGTGGACTCTTGTGATGACCATAATACCCTATCATACATCACTTTTAAATTATTCACTCCCTCATCTGTTTCAGTGCAGTATACACAATTTATCCAGTTTTTCTCAGTCTTACCCCAGCAATGGATCTTTTTAAAGGGCATCTTACCAAAGATCTCTTGGTATTTTAATGCTGGCTCTTCGTAGTTCACAGAAGTACTCTCCAGTGGCTGTGTATGAGCTCCACCAATCTCCATGAAATTATTATTTCCAATCTGAATCCCCGAGCTATTATGTATGTTATATCTGGTGGACTCATCTAAGAAGACAGAAACACAAGTGAATACACCTAGACTGGTAACAGAAGATTAAAAAAAGTTTTATAAAGAGCTTAAAGGTAAATGTTGGGTTAAATGATATATCCTATGCTAGCCCTTTAGATGTTTTTTAAAATATGGCTGGTACCAAGTAAAGGAAGGATACAAGTAGGATCGATACATTCCTGAGCAGGCTCTTCAAATCAAAGTGCCGGTTAGTGTCTCCTTCCTATAATAAAACCCTAATCTCTCAGTTCAGTACTCAAAGCAAACCAGTTCTACCCAAACCTCTCTTGATCCTTTAAATAACTCCTTACTGTTCTAGTTCTCCTCTCACACAAGCTTTCCTGACTCATTGATGATAACACGGTCTGTCCTCAAACTGTTCTCTCTACCTGGACTATTTTCCTTTCCGTGTGTACTTGAGAGTTTCTGCAAGAGTCTTGCTCAAATTCAGCCTTCCATTAGTGATTCTCTGCTGTAATCTAACTGTAATCTAGCAAGGTGACACAGACTGCTCTGTTATCAGTTCACATGGCTTACTTCTGCACCAAGTGAGTTCTTAAAGAGCAGATATCCTGTTCCAGTATAGGCCAAGACTTTGTAAATTACATAGGTTTAGTGATATCCATGCTGAATTGAAGCTGTCAGAGTTTATTGTTACTAAGAACATTTACCAAGTCTTTGCCTGAGAGAAAAAGCAGAAGAAAGATTTAAGGAGGCAAATTAAATTTATCTGTTGGCAGGTTAGTACCTTTGTCCCTAAGAGACAACCATCTAACTGGATCAGACACCATAGACATTTGTTGCTTTTTCTCTCAGAAAGCTCTCAGAAAGTACATCCAGGAAATGTACTAAGGTACAGACAGAGGTGGTTTGTTCATTGTTATGTCACCAAAGCTATGTGGTATTTAGTCTTAAGTGATATATAAGTTTTATTGAATTAATTGTGAGGGAATAAAATATGGTGACACCAATGCAAAATTTTATTTCCAGATACAATGCAAACAGAACATGTTATTTACATGTAAAATGACTTACAGTCTGTTTAATGCCTAATTTAATATTTTGCATTCAATAAATTTTCTAAAACTTATAGGGGAAAAACCCCCATAGAGAATGTTTTTATCCAATGTTTTAGGATAATTTGGCCTTTTAAAGCAAATGCAATTCAGCTCTCTGATTTTTAATGTCTCTCTAACTAAGGTGATTTTATAATTCTCAGGGCACAGACATCACTAATTGCTGTGGGTATACTGAGGTGGTAGTGGGGCATACTACATGACAATGATGTTGGAAATCAGTATCACTTCCAGTGCAGATTGCTAGTAAATACTGTCAACTAGTTTATTTTACTCAAAAAATATGGAAATTTTAAGGAAATTTTTTAGCACAAATGGTATTTTCTGGCCTATATTAAAAAAGTATTAATACCCAAGACTTAACGTGTTGCTTTCAGAAAACAGCAAGCAAGATAAAAAGAATCCAAGCAAGCATCTTTCCATTCATCAAAGATTGGGACTAACAGTGCTAATAGATTACTCACTTCATGGTGGAGGTCACTTACCAGTTAAAATGATATGTAACCCAATACTTGTTGGCAACTGTGATGAATCCTAAGATAAAACTAAAATATGCACAGGCCAGGTAGTTGGATAAAAAGCATTCCATAGTCGTCAAGTTGCATCTGGCAGCCTAAGTCTAAAAAACTCTATCTGTCTCTATCATATCTACAATAGAGCTAACGGCTGCCTTTATTTTCAGAAAATGTAATAATAAAAGGGTAGGATTAACAGCCTGTTTACCTGTTGATGAGAAGGACTGAAACGGAATGGTAGGTAAGTGGAAACTTAGTAGGCTGGTCTCAGGCACTGGAGTTTTATGCAGGGGTGGTATATGACTAGGATTTGGCTCAAACCAAGGTCTTGGACCAGAAGTTCGTGGGTCTGGAGTTCTTATTTGATTAACTGTTGTATAGCTGTTATACTGATTGTTGTGTAACCCACTGTTCCAATATGTTATTTGGGGTTGGCTGGTTAGCCCTGGTGTGTGTAGCACTCTGTCACTGTGATTAGCTGCACTAGAAGAAGCAAGGCCTTTCATGCCTGGGTTCTGTGCATTTTCATAAAGCCTTGGCTGTGCAAAGGGGTCATGGGAAACTCTTCGTTTCCTTTCTTCCTCTCTATTATAAGCTACATTCCATTTTTCCTTTCTGTCCATGCGGCTGCCAAAGTGATGGTAGTTGGCTTCCTCCTGGAGTTTATTCTGCAGGCTGAGCTCATACTCTTGCTGGTGTTCCGAGGAAGGGCCAAACCAAGACTCCTCCACCGGACCCATCCTGAATCCCTGCGAACTGTGCAGTGAACCAGGCTGTTCTGTGGCTAAGAAGGAATGATCAACATTAGAATGAAGTTCATGAAAAATAAAAAAGGAAAATAAAATCTGAACAGCAACAAGAATCTGTACATCAAAGTAATATATTGTTAACTCTGAAGACAAATAGAAAGCATTTACTGTGTCCTGCTGTTTCTAGTGCCTCTATAATAGGACATAAGAGCCCCTTCTTAGTAGTCAGAAGGCATCTACGGAATTATGAGTATCAGAAAAGTGGATGTTGTAGGAGTGGCCAAAGAAGAAAGGAAAAAAGAGTAGAAAAGTAGTCACCTCCTTCATTTGTTTTGGGTTTGAAAATAGCAGTTCTGGGTATTTGCCATGTTGTTAGCTATTGTTAGGTGCTGTTAAGCATGAATCATAGCGACCCTATGAACAACCCATCTGAACCCTGTGCCATCTTCACGATTTCTAACACACTCTAGGCCATTGCCACAGTCACTGTGTCGACCCACCTGGTTGAAGGTATTCCTTTGTTCCGCCACGCTTCCACCTTCTTAAGCATGATGTTCCTCTCCAAGGGATAGCCTCTCTTAGCAACATGCCCAAAGTACATGAGATGAAGCTTCATCATCCTTTCCTCTAAGGAACACTCTGGCTGCACCTTCTCCAAGACATATCTGTTTGTTCTTTTGGCAGTCCACAGGACCTTCATCACTCTTCTCTATTACCATAGTTCCAAGACATCAGTTATTCTTCTATCATCCTTAGTCACTGTCTAGTTTTCAAATGCATAGCAAGTGACTGAAAGGACCAGGCTCAGAATAAAGAGCACCTTAGTCCTCAAACTGACATGATTGCTCCTCACTCATTTGGAGAGCTCTCTGACTACAGACTTTCCCCGTGCAATACATCTCCTAATCTCATGACTGCTGGTACCAAGTGTATTGATTGTGGATTCAAGAAAAAACGAAGTTAGTGACAATCTCAATCTTTTCTCTATCTAAATGACATTACTTATCAGTCCAGTAGCAATGATTTCTATTTTCCTGTCATTGAGATGAAATCCATATTGAAGGCTGAATTGATTAATCTTCTGTAGCAAGAGCTTCAAGTCCTCCTCATCTTCAGCAAGCAAGGTGTGTCATCTGTATAACTAAGGTTATTGATAAGACTTCCTCCAATCTCAATGCCACATTCTTCTTCACAGAGTGCAGCCTCTCAAATAGTCTGTTCATCACACAGATTAAATAGATATGGAGAAATTATACAACCTGATGCATACCTTTACTAATTTTAGACCATGCAGTGTTCTCTTTATTAGTTTGTACATAGCCACTTGGTCTAGGTATTGGTTTTACACAAGCACAATCAAGTGTTCTGGAATTCCCATTCTTCTCAGTGTTAGCCATAATATGCCAGGAACCACATAGTCAAATGCCTCTGAATAGTCAATAAAGCACAAATAGATATTCTTCTGGCGGTCTCTCCTTTCAGCCAGGATCCACTGACATCAGTAATGATATCCCTGATACCACAGCCTCTTCTAAATTCAGCAATTCTACTACTGTTCTAGCCATTTAAAAATAATCCTCAGCAGTATTTTGTTTGCAAGTGATTATTAATGATAATGTTAAATAATTTCAACTTTCTGTTGGATCATCTTTCTTGGGAATTGGAACAAACATTGATCCTTTTCAGTCAGCTGGCCAGGCAGCTGTTCTTTAATTTCCTGGCACAGACTGGTGAGCAGGTCTAGGGCTACATCTGCCATTTGAGACATCTCACTTGGTATCCCATCTATTCCTGGGACCTTATAGTTTTACCAATGCCTTGAGGGAAGCCTGAATTTCTTCCTTCATTATTACTGACTCTTCTTCATCTAGTACTTCCTGAAATATTTCAGTGTTAGTCAATTCTTTTTGGTACAGTGACTCTCTGTATTCTGTTCATCTTCTGTTTCCAGGATCATTCAAGATTTTGCCCATAGCATTCCTATGTACTGTAACTCAAGGCTTGAATTTGTCTTTCAGTTCCTTCAGCTTAAGATATGCTGAGTGAGTTCTTCCCTTTTTATTAGTGAATTCTAGGTCTCTGCATGTCCCATTATAGTAGTTTGCGCTGACTTCCCAAGCTGCCCTGTGAAATCTTCTGTTCAGGTCTTTTAGTGTACTTCCCATGGAAATGTAACATTATGTGGCTGTTCCTCAAAAGTTAACATAAGATTACCATATGGCCCAACAGCTCCACTCTTAGGTAGAAAAAAAATTGAAAGTAGGGGCTCAAAAGGGTCTTGGACATCATTATTCACTGCAGCATTATTCATAGCAGTCAAAGACAGAAACAGCTCAAGTGTCCATCAGCAGATTAATGGATAAGCAAAATACAAAATTATATATACAATAGGGAGTTCTGGTGACCTAGTGCTAGGAAGTTGATCTGTCAACCCAAAGGCAGGTGGTCTGCCATTTATACTACTATATAAATACTAGCTTTTTCTTGAGAGATAGATGGACAGTCTCCTCTCCTGTGATGTATAGCCTCTGAAAATCCACTGGACAGTCTGCTATAAGTCAGTCTTGACTCAATGGCACAAAAAACATGTCTACAATGGAATATTATTTCACAGAGAAATAAAGTTTGATGCATGCTACACCATAGCATTATGTTAAGTGAAGTGAGACACAAAAAGGAAATGCAATGTTATTTCATTTTTATGAATTCTGTAGAGAAACAAATGCATAGAGACCAGCATTTATTACTGGTTACCAGGGGCTTGAAGAAGGAGTGGGTGGGAGCTGCTGCTTAAGGGGTCCCATTTGCAAACGGATAGTGATGGTTACACAACATGACAGATACAATAGTGTAAGTGAATTGCACAGGTAAATGGTTAAATAGCAATATTTGTATGTATATTTGACCACAATAAAACAAAATTTTTTAAAAAAGTTAAAAGAGAGTGAGTTCTGATTGCTATCACTAATAGATACATGAGATTTATAAGAGTTTAAGTAAGTGGCCCCAGGTCAAATAGCTAGTAGTACATGGCCTCAACAGCCCATTATTTTATTCTCTTTTGTTATAATGAAAAATGTTATCTCTGACTGAACCTGAGGCCAACCTCTCTCCTTGTGCCCTCTATCCAATACCTCTGACATCCTTAAAGACATGGCTGGCTCCCACAAGTCTCCACATCTTCCTGAGCTGTGACCTTCTCTCTGTCTGGAACATATTGTTCTATTTAAGTTCCAAATAGATGTATCTAGATTTCCCAATATACTATAAACTCTTCAAATTCAAGTGTTAATGTGTTATACTTTTTCTCAGTTTCCAATCTGATCTTCAATAGTATTTTAAACAGCAGAGTACATGAATGTGCAAATCAACAAGATAAGCAGATTTTTAAAGTACCTGAGTTTGACCTGCTTGGAGGGACTGCTACACAGTCAATTTGGAGAGACTGCATTTCCTTAATGAATGAATCTTGGTCCGGATACGCTTCCTATAATTAGTTAAGAGTATAAACACACACTTTAGTAAACAGCAGAACATACTTCTTAGTTTCAAGAAAGTATTATGAGAGGAATAAATCCTTTCTGAAGATAGAATCTTAAAGATCCTATTGGGTGCTACAGAGTCATGAGACAGAGTAGAAATGCCCCATGAGAGTTTTTAGACACATTGCTCAGTCCCTGCTTTACAGCGGACTGTTCAGTCATTTTCCTGCTAAACTACTGTATGAGTTCAAACATTCCATCCTTCGATTAGCTAGCAGCTAAGTCATCCTTTGTAGATCTTACTCCTGTGTAGCTCTTACAAGCAAGAAATATTTTTTCTTTTAACAATGATAAAAAAATTTTTTTAATCTGCCCTTTGGGTCTTCACCCAAACATAGAAAGTTAACATTTTGTTTTTTTTTCTAGGTCTTCCCTTGGTGTGAGGTACCACTATGACTCACTGTGACAGGTCCAACCAAACCTTGCCCAATCCTTTGCCATTTTCATAGCTTCAACATGTTCAAGCCCATTGTTACAGCCACTGTGTCAGAAAGTGAGGGTCTTTCCCTCTTTCCCTAACCCTCCACCTTTCTCAGCATGATGTCTTTTTCCAAAGACTGGCCCTTCCTGAAACCACGTCCCAAGTATGCGAGATGAAGTTTCTCCATTCTTGTCTTTAAGGAGCATCTTAGTCACATTCTTCCAAGATAGACTTGCTCATTATTTTGGTAGTCCATAGGAAATTCAATGTTCTTCTCTAACACCACAATTTAAAGGCATCAATTCTTTGGTCTTCCTTATTTGTTGTCTGTAAGGAATTATGGTAGCACAAGAGTTAAGCCTTTGGCTGCTAACCAAAAGATCAGTAGTTCAAATCCACCAGTTGCTCTGTGGAGAAAAATCAAGTAGACTGCTTCCATGAAGATTAAGCCTTGAAAACTCTAAGTCAGTTGCACTCTGTCCTACAGAGTAACTATTGGTCAGAATTGACTTGATAAAAGTGGGTTTGGTTTGGGGTTTATAGTAGTCTAAAGGGTCCCTGGGTGGTGCAAACAGTTAATGTATCAAGTTGCTAACCTGATGATTTTTTATTTGAGTCCACCCAATTATGCCTTGGAAGAAAAGCCTGGTGATATATATGCCAAATGTCAGCCACTAAAAATCGTTATGACTCACATGGGTCACCATAAGTCGGAATCAACACAATGATGATAATTGGGTGAGTTGTTGTTGATGGCTTTTGAGTCAAGCATAACTCATAGCAACCCTATAAACAAAAGGACTGAAACCCCTCTACAACTATCGACATTTATCAAAGTTCATAGAGTTTCCAGAGGCATGTTATTTAGAAAGTGGATGCCATTCCTGCTTCCAAATTGGGAGGTTAGGTTCTTTTAATTTAACCTGATGTGTTTGCTCTGAGCTCCCTCCCACTGGGTTTGACTTCCTTTCTGCCCAGTCCTGCTTGCTATTCCTTTCTTGAACCTCAATTTCCATCTTTTGGATGCCTAAAGAGAGTCCAGTCTGTGAAGGCTGCTCTTTCGTGCTCATCTAATTTATTACCCTTGGTTTAATGCTACACTGCTTTCCTCTCCTTCAAAACTGTCTTGACTATCTCTTAGGTTTTATTGAGGGGTTTTTTTTTCCTTTCAAGCAAACTTAGAAATCAGCTTTATGAATTCAATAAAGAATATGGCTGAGGTTTTATTCAGACTGCACTCCATGTTTAATTATCTTAAATATAAAGCGAATTATATTCACCATATTAAACCATCATCACCTCTAATTTCCAAAAATTTTATATCATTCCTAACATAAAATCTGTACACTTTTTGTACCTTTTCGCAAAGTTTTCAGCATTTCATCATTGTTGTTGTTATTAAGTGTTGTTGAGCTGAGTACAATTCATAGTGAGTCTAAGAACAACATATCTGAACTCCGTCCTGTTTTGCACCTTCAGTTATCATCCTGGACACATCTGAGTCCACTGCCACAGACACTGTATCAATTCATCTCATTGAGGGTCTTGTCCTCCTTAGACGAGGGAAAAGCCAGCCTCTCCTAACAACATATCCAACATATGTGAGTTGAAGCTTTACCATTTTTGTCTCCAACACTCTGGTTTTACATCTGTTTGTTCTTTTGGAAGAACCCATGGGATATTCAGCACTCTTCTCTAACACCACGGTTCAAATGCATTGATTCTTCTCCTGTCATCCTTATGCAATGTCCAGCTCTCAGAGGTAGTGCAGGTGACTGGGAAAACTGTGGTTTGAATGAGGCACATTTTATAGTTTTTCAGCTGATGACACTGCTCTTTAGGACTTTGGAGAGATTCCTGACAGAAGACTTTCCCAATGCTATTCATCTCTTGATCTTCAGACTGCTGGTACTAATGGTATTGACTGTGAATTCAAGCAAGATTAAATCCTCGACAATTCCTATCTTTTCCCCATCTCTCATGATGTATATTGGCCCAGTGGTAAGGATTTTTGTTTTCTTCATAATTAAGTATAATATTTGTTGTATTTCATCATCTTTTTAATCAGGTAAGAAATTTCCCTCTATTTCTAGTAGGAGTTCACTAGGATTTTTAAAATAATGAATTTGGTATTTTATCAACTGCTTTTCTGTATCTACAGAAAATATGGATTTTCTCCCTTTTATTAGGATAATATCAGTAACTTATATAATAGACGGTTTTCTTAGGGTAAGAACTAAAGTTGCCTTCTTAGAATAAACCAAACTTGGTCATGTTTACTTTTTGCCCATAGATTGACTGAGTTGTATTTTATTTGAGATTGTACATCCATATTATTAAATGTGAATGGTTTGTATCACCTTGTCTTGTATTTTCTTAGTCAGGTTTAGGTATTAAGGTTGTGAGAGAGTTCTTACCTCTATGTACAAGTCTGTCGATGACTGAGATAATTCATGGGCTGTTTGGTAGGAATCATCTGATTCTAGAATTGTCTTTATTTTTCAAATAGAAGTTTTATTTTATACTGGTTTACTTACAAAGTTTGTATACATTGTTTTTCACACTGGATCTTTCCCATTTCCTGTACCCACCCTACCCTCCACCCTTCAAATTGTGCAACCCTATGATTCACCCCCCAACCCTTCGCCACCATTCTCACTCCTCTGTTCTCACCCTCCTCACCTTGGATCCTCATACACTTTCTACAATAATTATCTTAAACGGTAGTATTCCATCATGTGAATGTACCACAATGTCTCAATCCATCTGACTGTGTCTGGATATTTAGGCGATTTCCATGTTCTTATGATGGTGAATAATACTGCTATGAATATTGGTGTACAAATCTCCATTTGTGCCTCAGTTCTAATTTTCTTGGGATATATTCCAAGTAGTAGAATAGCTGGATCATATGGAATTTCTATGTTCAGCTTTCTGAGCAGATGTCAAACTGCCTTCCAGAGTAGCTGAACCACTTTAGAATACCATCAACAGTGTAAAAGAGTTCCTATTTTCTTTATATCCTCTCCAACATTTGTTACATGCTGTTCTGTGAAACTTTGCCATTGCTACTTGGGTGAGATGGTATCTCATTGTGGTTTTGATTTGAATCTCTCTTATTACCCGTGATTTTGAGCATTTTTCATGTGTCTGTTGGCCATTTGAATATCTTCCTCTGGGCAGTCTTCTGCCCAGTTTGTAATTGTTGTGTTATCAGTCTTTTTCGTGGGGAGCCCCTGTAGGATTCTATAAACTACTGATATGAGACATTGTCTGAAATGGTACTGCCAAATGTTTTTTCCTAGTCAGTAGCTTTTCTTTTCACTCTGTTGGAAAATGTTCTTGATGAATGCAGGGATTTAATCTTTAGACGGTCCCATTCATCAATTTCATCTAGAACTGTCTTTGTGGGATAATTTTTGATCATGGATTCAATCTCTTTAATAATTGTAGGAATAGTATTATTTTTAATTTGAATCTATTTTATTAAGTTCCATTGTCCCCCTAGAATTTGTTCATCTTATTATAAAAATTAATTAGCAAGTAATTATTCATAATATCTTTTTAAGTCCATTTTGATAGTACAAGAGTTATAGTGATGCTTTCTTATCTCAGACCTCTTTTTCTTGTCAGGTTTCATTTATTTTATTAGCCCTTTCAAATAACCAATATGTGACCTTTTTTCCTTGTATTTGTTTTCTCTCACACTAATTTATGTTTTTTTCTTATTAGTCAATTCGCTAGGTTTATTTTGCTTTTTTCTTAAGGTGAATACTTGGCTAATTAATTTGCAGCCCTTCATCTTTTCTACATTTTTCCAAAGTCTACTCTATAAGTTTTAATATGTAGTATTTTTGTGAGCATTCAGTTTAAACAATTTTCTAAATTATCCTGTGATCTTTTATTTACCTTAATTTTTTTAACTTTTAAGAAGTTCTTAACTTCTAACCGCATGAGAATTTTCCAATTATCTTTTTGTTATTAATTCCTAGCATATCTGAAATATAATCAGAGAACATCCTGTGATTACAGAGAGAATATTATTAGAACCCTTTTAAATTATACTTTTATTTTCCCAGTACAAGGTCAATATTTTAAAATAGTCTATATGTTTTTGAAAAACTTTTAAAAATAACTATTCTGTCATTTTTAGCAATGGTATGTTAATCATTCCTCAAATCTTCTGTTTCCTTCCTGATTTTTTTGTTTGTTCCACCAACTGAAGAGAGATTTATTAAAATCTCTATATCTACATATGGATTTGTCTTTTATGCCTTAAAATTATTTTAACTAAGAAAAAAATGTCAGTGCAGTGAAAAAAAAATAACATTTTTAACCATACAGTTATATTCACCATTTCCATGCCAATACGCCTTTTAATTTCCTGGCTACTGGTGCCAAGAGTGTTGACTATGGAGCCAAGCAAACTAAAGCTGTGAACAATTTCAATCTCTTCACCATCCATCCTGATGCTGTCAAGTGGTCCAGTGGTGAGAATCTTTGTCTTCTTGACATAGAGCCTCAATTCATATTGGAGGCTGCAGTCCTTGACCCTCTGCATCAAGCACTTCAGGTCCTCCTCAGTTTCAGCAAGCAGGGTTGTGTCATCTGCATAACGCAGATTGTTGATAGATCTTCCACCAATCTTGATGCCGCATTTCTCCTCAGAGCGCCCAGCCTCCCAGATAATCTGTTTTGCATACAGGTTGAAAAGGTAAGGAGATAGGACACATCCCTAGTGTATGCCCTTCCCAATTGTGAACCATGCTGTGTTCCCTTGCTGTTAGGGACCTCTCCAAAGTATTGAAGAGCAATGGTGTCTCTCTGAAGACTAAGATGCATCTGATACAGGCCATGGTCTTTGCAATCACTTGTTATGCATCAGAGAGTTGGACAATGACCAAGGAGGATAGAAGGAGAATTGATGCCGTTGAGCTGTGGTGCTGGAGAAGAGTACTGAGAGTACCATGGACTGCTAGGAAACAAATAGATTCATCCTGGAAAGGGTTAAACTGGGTGGCTCCTTGGAGGCAAGGATTCTGAGGCTCCGTCTAACATACTTTGGACATGTTGTAAGGAGAGACCGGTCCTTGGAGAAGGACACCATGCTTGGGAGGGTGGAGGGACAGCGCAGGAGGGGAAGGCACTCTGTGAGGTGAACTGATTCAGTGACTGGGGTAATCGGGATGGGAGTGTCAGAGACAGTGTGATTGGCACAGGACAGAGCAGAGTTTAGGGCTGTTGTACATAGGGTCGCTATGAGTTGCAAGCGACTTGATGGCACATAACAACAACAACAACAACATATTCACCATGTTTTACCATCCTTACCTATTTCCAAAAATTTTTAATCATCCCATCCATAAGTCTATATATTCTTTCAGCAACCACTGAGTTCTGAAAATGTTTGCTTGATATGTTAAGGTCAAGTTATCAAGGACATACCTACACATTTAAAGTTGTTTACCATCTGTCTGTGAATTCAATGTTTCACCATTAAAGAGACATCCTTATTACAGTAATGCTTTTTTGCAAAATGTCTATCTTGGCTGTTTCCTTTGGATTATTTCCTTGGGTTGCATTGCATACCTCTCTTTTATAATTCAGGATCCCCTCCCCCCAAGGTCTGTTTTGGTTTATTTTTGTAGTTTAAAAATAGTCTGCTTATTTTATTTACCTTAGTCTTCATTTCATGATTTAAAGGTGTGCTGCTAGAACTATGGCAGTAACTTATTTTTTGAGAGAGTGTGAATGTGTGTGTGTGTGTGCGTAAAGTCTCTGGCATTAAGTAAGAGGTAGGAGCAGGACCTGCACATACCTCTGACTCTAAGTACTGAGCTCATTACTTCAGTTTTTAGCAGATACCATTAGCCTCCATTCCTCAGCACTAAGCATTTGGAAAAGTCAACTTTCTACTGGCACAAATGTAGCCTTCCCATGACTCTCTCTATCCATGTGTCAGGTGACTCTGTTATTTCTTCTCCACATTGGGCTAAGACTTGCTCTCTTAGTTATTTCTTCCTCACCATTATGTTTTGGGACTGCACTTTTCCACCATATGTCTCAACACCAAAAATTCTGCTGGCTTTCTATCTTTCAAGAAGTCCCCCAAGAGGCTGATCCACCTTACTTTTTTATGATAATCCACCTTACTTTATTATGATAATTCGTTGTTTCTTTCTGTTTTGTTTATTTGTTCAAAAAGTTAAGTTTATTCTTATGCACAGAAAAGTCAGTGTGTACATCAGGTCAGTTTGGTGGTGAGTTCTTTGGCTTTGGCCTTCTCTAGCTTGGTGAGGCAGGCCACAGACTTGGGCCCAAGATGTTGTCTCTCCAGTGGCAGTGGATCTCATCATATCTGTTGTCGTAATTGTTCTTGATGGCTTCCATCAGCTTCACCAGAGCAACTCTGCTTCCGGGTTCACCTGTGTGAGGCGGTGCAGATCTTCCAGTGGACGAGGCAGCCCAGCCTGGCCTTGCCCTTGATGATGCCCTAGGGAACATTCATCTTACAACACAAGGTTGGCAGGGGCCTGAAGACCACCAGCTCTGGGGACCATGTCGTGCATGATCACCACCAGTTGCACCTTCTTGTTCTCCACCAGGGTGGAGACAGCATTCACCCTGGAATGGAGGACAGGGGGTCTCTTTGGGGGCATCTCCTTTGCCAGTAGCCTTCTTCTCAGTCCGGGGCAACAGCCTCTGGTTCTTCTTCTGTTTTGTCTCCAGTCAGTACTTGTGGACCAGCTTCAGCAGCTGAGTAGCTGTCTGGTGGTCTAAAGTCTGGGTGAACTGGTTAATGGAGGGTGTCACCATGAGTGGCTTGTAGAGGACTGTCCTTTGCTGCTACAGTTTGATATAGCAGGGCCATCTGACAAAGGTTCCTTAGGGTTGGGTGTCCTGTCTGATGCCAAAGTTCTTGAGCCTTGAAAAGAGGACTCACCATCTTCTTGGCTTCCTGCTTCTTGACCATGGTGGGTACCTGTGCCACAATCTTCCCCTTGGCCTTCTTTTTCTGCATATTAGGCGGATGGATGACAGAGTGATAATTGGCTGTTTAATGTCTTAATGCTATATTTGTTTTCTCTCATTTCATAAGCATTGATGGAGAAAATGGTCCAGCAATGCCAACTTGATATTTATCCAACAACATTAATGTTTTGTTACCAAACATGCTTACCTGAAAACTTAGTAACAAATGACACTGCCCTGATTTTCATTATTTATAAAATATGCTCTGACATGTTAATATTTTTTAGCATTTGCTTTAAAACCCACCTTTAAGCTTTTCACATCCTCTTCTACTTTATCTTCCAATTGACTTAAGTAAAAAGATTTAAAAGTTTCTTCAATGGCTATATGGGGGAAAAAGTAGCACTGTGAATTTCTTTGGTATTTTCTAAAAGAAAATTTAAATAT
Source organism: Elephantulus edwardii (assembly GCF_000299155.1). Lineage (NCBI taxonomy): Eukaryota > Metazoa > Chordata > Mammalia > Macroscelidea > Macroscelididae > Elephantulus > Elephantulus edwardii. The sequence goes on along the minus strand of NW_006399821.1, from coordinate 6,226,552 downwards.
CAGTAAACCATTGCTAATGAATTTAACTAATCTAAGTAAAGCTCAAAAATAAAAACTTCCAATCTCTACATAGAGAGAGATCAGCTGGCCCAGTGGACAGAAAGCGATGCTACCAAGCGAAAGGTGGGTGACTTTTAATCCGCTGCCCTCGGGCCTGTCTTTCATTGTTCAGACATTCCTCTAGGTCATATAGCCCTGGTGTACAAGTTGCCGTACTGCGTTCACTTTTGGTTGCTGTGAGGCTGAACACCGTGACGCTGGTGTGTCAAATGCATTAATGATCGGCTACCCAATGCGGACAGAGAGTGGGGTGGAGCTCCCCGATTAAAACAAGCTTGTCAGGAGGAGTGGCATCCACTTCCATAATAGTTTGCCTCCAGAAACCCTATGAACCTGGAGAGAGGATGAAAGGCACCTAAACATCAAGGTCTCTCCTTCCTAGGGTCACTATGAGTCACCTGCGACTCGACGGCACTTAACAACAACAACAACAAGTAAAACTCAAAAATTAAAAATTCCAAACTCTACTGGAGTCCAAAAAGTCTAATAACTAGATAGAACATGGGATAGCCTATCAATTGCTCCTCTCAAATGCATGTAGTTCCTCTGACTGTGGCCCAAGGTCAACTCAGTCATTATTACCTGGTACAAGTTAATCTCTCAGTGTACAAGAATGAGTGATATCTGATTTATGATAGAATGGGTTACTAATAATAAGGACGCAGTGCAAAGGTTAGAGTTATTAGCATGAAAAGGAAAAAGCCACTTCTGCTTCCAATAATGGAGAAAAGACTGAAGTTCAAGAATTTCATTTTACATGGATCCACAATCAACACCCATGGCAGTAACAATCAAGAAATCAAAAGGTGCATTGCATTTGGAAAATCTGGTGTCAAAGACCTCTCCAAAGTGAAGAACAGCGCTGTCAGAGGCCTAATGAAGAGCTAGGAACTCCTACCCTCAACCAGAAGTAAAGTGTATGCCTCATCTCAAGTGTATAATAAGGAGTCAGGTAGGGATCCTTCAATCATATCACCACCTAACACTAAGAAAGAGGCAACCATCCTTTCCTGGAGCAAGGTCAGAAAAAGCTGCTAAGACAAAAGACTTAAATAAGACCCAGAGTCTCATAATAAGAAAATGCACAAGTTTCTATAGACAATTTTACATTATATCAAGAACCATAAAATATCAGACTAAATTAAAAAGACACAACTGATTGGTGCCAGGGATAAAGTGGCACAAGACAGACACGATAAAACATTTCAGTGAGCAATTGTGAACATATATGAAAAAGAGAAAAACTTCAGCAAAGTAGAAAATGTCAGCAAAAAAAGATAAGAAGGAAACACAATAGAAATTTTAGAACTGAAAGCTCTGATAATGAAACCAAAGGTTCCATTGTGAACCTTTTGTGTCTAGGTGTTATCAAGTTATAACTCACTGCTGACGCTCCAGCAGGTTTCCAAAGTCTGGAAATTGCCCAGGAGGAAACTGCCTATATTTCTCCCATGGAGCTGCTGATGGCTTCAAAATGCCAGAGAGGCATCATCTTTGGGTTAGCAGTCCAACTCCCTGTGACCTACGCCACCAGAGTTCCCCAAAGAAGTGACAAGTGTTTAGAAACAGCGAACTGACTGGTGAATACCAGGAACTGAAGAGGTGTTGTGGCAGAAGGTGGGTATAGTTATAAAGAGCAACATGAGGGAGCTCTGGAGTGATAGAATTCTTCTATATCTGATTGTGTCAATCTTGTGATATTGTATTCCAGTCTTACAAGATGTTATTCCTAGGGAGAAACTGGGTAAAGAGCACATAATAATATCGGTATTATTTCAAGGGAGCGCTGGGGGCTTAGAGGTAAAGACATGCACTACCAAGTCAAAAACATGCAGTTCTAACCCTCCAGATGCTCCAAAGTTAAAAACAAAACAAAACAATCTCTTCCAGTCTGATTAACTGCCTCTGAAAGCCTGCTGGAGTGTCAGCTATGGGTCAATTCCAATTAGATGGTACACCACCACCACAACAACATTATTGCTTACATTATTGCATGTGAATCTACAGTCTCAAAAGAAAAATTCCCATTAAAAATTGAAAACAGCTTTAGAAAAAGCAAAGAAACCCAGAGAAGATTAATTAATGCTGACTGACTGTATAAGAAAACATATAACTAAATGAAAGTACTTCTGGAATTCTTTTATGCTTTACTTCTGTCTTCTCAAATTTAAAAAAAAAATATTGAGCAAAGTGCCTTCATGTCTTTCTACTATTTCTTTTTCTCTTAGCTGATTTTCTTCTTTCTTCTGCACCTGCCTCATGTCCTTACATTATATCTGGGAATAGGAAAAAAATGCATGAATGTGGCAAACATTTGTATCCTTTTTTCTCTCTACTCCATCTAAATGAGTAAATGCATTTACAAAGATACCAGACATAGAAGAGGGCAGAAAAGAAGGCAAAAATCATGAGGGCTCCTCTAAGGAAAATGTCCATTCATTCAGCCATCATACTTTTGGGAGGGATGGCATCCTTTTATTGCACAAAATATTTGAAACCATGAGTAAAGTAAAACTGTTTTCTGAAGATCCAAATCAAGATGTTAAAACCTTCCTAGGAAAACCAGTGCCTAAGCAAATCATTCGTGACAGATGTTCTTACCAGGAAATGGTGGCCGGGCTTCTGGCTTGCTCTCCCAGCACTGCCGCATGAGGCTAATAATCTCCTTTGGGCAGTGCTCAATGATGTCGTTCACGTGTGGCCTGTTTCCATTTTTAATGCATGCTATCAATTGTTGCTCATTCATTGCATCTATAAGACAAAGACAGTTTAAGCTAGATTTTCAAATCCTGCTCCACTGTTGGTCAGGAAGGTAAAAGAACTTAAGATAATGTTGCCATATCATTTTTTAAGGACATAGTGAACTTGTGACAAGCCGCTCACATTAAATATTTTCATTTTTGCATATAAAAGAATTATGAACAAAGCTTCCTCCTGGTAGAATAAGTGGAAGGTATAGGTAAACACAATGGCATGTTCTAGATTTTAATACAAAGTCAAATACAGTTTAGCCCTTACCTTTAGGAGACTCACTTTAATGAGAGTGACTTAAAACATGAAGTGATAGGTGCTATGCCAGAAGTAAGTACAAAGGTTCTGACAGAACAATCAGAACTAAAAGGCTGTGCAATAAGTCTGTTCTATCCAGGCCAAGAATAAGAAAGAAGGACATTCTGGATAATTTTGTGCTAGGGGAGTAGGATATAAATGGATTGGGAGTTACAGGAACCACGATGTATCCTATAAATTAATTAATAAAGGAAGGAATGAGAAGGTAGAAAGGATGTAGGTAGAAAGAAAAGCAAAAGCCAGATCATAAAGCATCTTATATGCCATAATAAGAAACTGGAATGTTATCCTGAAGTCACTGGGAGTCTCTGGATGATTTTAAATAGGAAAGAAGGCTGGCTGTTCTCAGATGATCATGCACTACAGGGTAAGTGAGGTGGTGGACAAAGATAAAATAAGAAAACAAGGAGTCTGAAGCAGAAGAAAGGAGAATGAACTAAAAAGAAGCCAGTGAGAATAGGAAGAAGTGAGTGGATTTAAGACACACTATGATCATATATAGAGAATTCAGAGTTTTGATTTCTGATTGGATAGTGAATAAGAGGGACAAGCCAAAGTCTGAGATGTCCCTAAAGTTTTTGGAAGGGCAGCTAGGCAGACCTGGAAAGATAACATTTTTTGAGCATAAAAAGATAAGCATAGCTGAGTAGCAGAGAGGGTTACAGAGAGAATATTTAGGAGATGAATCATTGGGAAAGAATGCTGTTTTGAGGGTTTCCTGGGTACAAGTAACAGATCTCACTAATAGATAGCTGGATTTCCAGGCCAAGCTTACAGGTAAGACTTGAGAACCATCAGTAAAGGGATGATTATTAAACTCACACTCACTGTAAACTATAAACCGTAATAGGAGATTGCCCATCTTTCTTCCAAGGAGCCACTGGTGGATTTGAACCATCGGAGTGGTGGGGCCTTTGGGTTATCAGTGCATTTTACTACAGACTATGCCATGAGAGCTCCTTCATTGAACCACGGGAGTTGATAAAACATACCAGGGGAAAAATGTGTGGGAAAATGTTCATTAGTTTAAGCACTTAGAAAATTAAAGAATGATTATTTAGCTATCTGTTTTGTATGAACATTCATTTTTTACATTCATTCATTTTTAAAGTTCTAATACCAACCAAAGTTCTGATTGTAAGTTTGAGGGAAAAATTATTAAATGAAGGAGTACGTGGATGAAGCATAATGTTTATACTTCATAACACAGAGGAATAAGTTCTCATAAGCAGAAATTTGCAAACTTTCCTGTTCAGGAGGGAATCCTGAAATTTTACTGCACCTTCTCAGGTTAGATGTACTGTCAAGGCTACTACTGGTGCTGGGACTCTCGATTCCTAAAGTGGTATACTCAAACAGTCAAAAAAATATACCGTACATTGAGCTCGTTCCAGGCAGCATTTATGTTAGTGCTGGGGAAAAGCAGTCAGAAAGTCCCAGCCCTCATGGAGCTTGTAGTATAGAGAGCAATACAGACATTACATGATGAACAAGGGACTCCAACTCTTCACTGACTTTATGAAAAGCCATTCTTTCACATAGCCATCTTGATTAATACCCAAATCCCAGATCTCTACAAATATCTTACTTTCATATGGCTCCTTATGAGCAAAAATTGCCCAGAGTACGATGGCAAAGCTGTAAACATCTGACTTCTCCGTGGGCTTTGCATTGATATCATCCAGATGCTCAGGGGCCATGTAGCAGAGAGTACCAGCGTTTCTCCTGGAGATAAAAGTCTGTTTCCTCTGCTCATTGTGTTCTTCTTTAGTCAGCTTACTCCACGTCTTAAAAGTAGCAACCCCAAGATCAGCTATCTGCAAAAGAGATCAAACTGATGGGATTGTTTTGGGAAGGCTACACTTAATCAGATCTGGCTTTAAATCTGGAGGCTTATTAAACCATGTGAGATACAGTGAATTTTCCCAGAAATAGTTTCACTGGACAGATTTTAAATAGCTACTTCTGTTTTAAACGCTGCATAATTACCAATTAAAGGCTCATAGAAACATGCTTTCTAAGGATCTAGAAAAGTTCTCCCTCCCTGAGAGATAGCCAAGTAAAATTAATTATCTTAATTCTCAGGCAATAAGAGTAGGGCACTTTCCAAGTCAAGGGAGGAGAAAAGTAGAAAACAATTCTGGCATAACAATAAAATAGATTTATTATTCTGCCTATTATTCAACTATTGTTAAGCAAAAATAGTAAGTATTTTCTCCTCAGCACACCTTCTACTTGTGTAGCAGATGGGTACTGCATCTTCTGTTTTCCTAAATGATGTCCACAGGCCCATGGATTCGAGTGTTCAAGGATTCCAAAGATACACTGAGGCTAAGGAGTCTGATGCTACTCTTTTGACAGATAGAACAAACCTATGAGAAGACAAGGTAAAGCAGAGGAGGAAGAGAGCATACAACAAAGAAACAGTAAGGCCATCCATAAAACACAGAAGTAGTAGGTGGAAATGACAGGATAACACAGTTTAAAAAGTGACAGTGCCACTTTTGTCTCTGGGGAACTAAGCAAGCATTTAAAGATGAACTTTGATACATGATTATCTAAAATCTACAATAGGTTACTCAATTGAAATCTGAATTCAATTGAATGTTTTTAGTGTAAAGAAAAAAATTTTCCTTTGCAGATAAAAGGATAAAAATCCCTCTGAGACCAATACAAAGAGATGCAGAAACTTCGGGCAGAGGACATGTGTGCAGACAGCTCCTGAGTTCTTCTGGAACGCTGCTCCCCCTTTCAGATTCTTGAGCACCCAATCCCTGCAGTGAAAAATCAATAGTATATGACACTCTCCCTCATTATATCTTACCTTTGAGTGAACAATACTCTTTCCTTGTTCTCTTTACTCTAATAGAAAGTTGAATTTCAAAAGGAAATGGATAAAATAACAACCAAAAACTCCACCAAACAAAGCAAAAAGCACTATAAAAGTACACAAACAAAAAAAATAAATGCAAATTCCAAAACTGACAGGTTTTTTTTTTTGCCAAATGGCCAACTCAATACTTGTCTGACCCATGGGCCATTTTCAAAGACTAAGGATTCTCCTGCACACATCCTCATGCTACTCCTCACATTTCATTTATACACATTTCCTGAAGAAAATTATGAGTTAACTCTTGAATGTTTCTGTCTCAAAGTCTACAACAAAGGCAAAAAAAAAAAATCTAAGAAATTTTCAACTTCATTTCTCCCCCAAAAGATAAAAGAAGTATGTTCTTATAGTTATTTCCCAGATCCAAAAAGTCTGTATCTTTCTTTTCTAACCTTGGGCAAGCCTTTGGCCTTACCACCACTACAATCAGCAGGAAATGGAACTGGGGCTTTCTTTACAACAGATATGCTTTGGGCATGTTGTCAGGACGAATCAGGACCTGGATAAAGAGGTAATGCTTAGCAAAGTGGAGAAGATGATAGAGAAGAAGAGTCTTAATGAGATGGATTGATACAATGACTAAAACAATGGACTTAAGCATAGGAAATACTGTGAGGATTGAGTAAGATTGCAGTGTTCCCTGTTACACATGGGGTGGGTTGCTATAAGTCAGAGTCTAATCAAGATTACCTAATAACTAACAACAACAAAGGGTTTCCTTTATCATCTATCTACAAAATGGACTGAAGTGGCAGAAGCTGTAGACTGTAGCTTACCTTAATATGAAAGTAATTATCAACGAGGATATTTTCAGGCTTCAAGTCCTTATGTATTATACCTTCTCTGTGTAGGTAGCACATTCCTTCAATGGTCTCCAAAATAATCCTCCCTTTGACTGAAAGGGGGATGCTTATCTAAAACAAGTGACAGTAACTTTATGAAATGGAAAGTCGTCAAGCAACCTAAAACAACTGTTTCATTTAAGAGTAATGGGGGCTGAAACTGAGGCTGTATTTGTCAGATACCCTTCTACCATTCTTTATAGCACTGCAATCAGTGTAAACCAAGATCCCTCTTTCCCTTCTCCCATTTTTAATTGAGATTTTAAAGAAAGTTTATAAAGAACTTGGATTTCCATTCATTCATTGTTGCACATTTTCCTCTCTGCCTCCCCTCTCTCCAAGATCTCTTTTCTCTTTGGAAAAAATGTTCTTTCATTGTTATACAGTGCCCCTCTCTCCAAATCACTTCACTATGCAACTCTTACTCTGGACTCTAGTCATACTAATAATGCCTAATCATAAATTCCTTTTGCACACAACTTTAAAAAATGTAATCACATCACTGATCTCTGCATTTGGAAACTGCTGAAATGATGGGGTTTTTTTCCCCCCTTTGCATATATTTTTACCAGGGGGGACCTATGTTGAAGATAATTTATTATCTACTTTGTCATTTAATGAAACAACATATGAGCAAGTGATGGTAATGAAGGAAGAAGTTCAAGCTGCTTTGAAGAAAATAGCAAAAAATAAGGCCCCAGGAATAGATGGTATACCAATTGACATATTTCAGCTCACAGATGCTGCCCTGGATGTGTTAACCAAGTTGTGCCAAGAAATCTGGAGAACAACCACTTGGCCAACTGACTAGAAGAGATCTATATTTCTTCCCATTCCAAAGAAAGGTGACCCAACAGAGTGTGGAAACTGTAGAACAGTATCGTTGATTTCACATGCAAGCAATATTCTGCTAAAGATTACCCAAAAATGACTCGAACAACACATCAGCAGAGAACTGCCAGAAGTCCAGGCTGGGCTTAGAAGGGGTCGTGGTACTAGGGATATTGTAGATGATGTTAGATGGATCTTAGCTGAAAGCAGGAAATACCAGAAGAATGTCTATCTGTGTTTCATTGATTATGCAAAGGCATTTGACTGCATGGATCATAAACTGTGGCTGACTCTGAGAAGAATGGGAATCCCAGAACACTTGATCATGCTAATGTGAAACTTATACTTGAACCAAGAAGCAGTCATCAAAACAGAGTGAGGAAACACTGTATGGTTCAAAATTGGGAAGGGTGTACGCCAGGGATGTGTCCTGTCTCCATACCTTTTCAACCTGTATGCAGAACAGATCATCCGGGAGGCTGGGCTCTATGAGGAGAAATGTGGCATCAGGATTGGTGGAAGATCCATAAACAATCTGCTTTATGCAGATGATACAATCCTGCTTGCTGAAACTGAGGAGGACCTGAAGTGCTTGCTGCTGAGGGTCAGGGACCGCAGCCTTCAATATGAACTGAGGCTCAATGTCAAGAAGACAAAGATTCTCACCACTGGACCAATTAGCAGCATAAAGAGATTGAGACTGTTCACAACTTTAGTCTGCTTGGCTCCATAATCAACACTCTTGGCATCAGCAGCCAGGAAATTAAAAGATTTATTGTGATGGGAAAGTCTGTTGTTAGGGACCTCTCTAAAGTACTGAAGAGCAATGGTGTGTCTCTGGAGACTAAGGTGCATCTGGGACAGGCCATGGTCTTTGCAATCACTTGTTAGGCATCAGAGAGCTGGACAATGACCAGGGAGGATAGAAGGAGAATTGATGCCTTTGAGCTCTGATGTTGGAGAAGAGTATTGAGAGTTCCATGGACTGCCAAGAAAACAGATTTATCCTGGACAGTGTTTAACTGGGCTGCTCCTTGGAGGCAAGGATTTTGAGACTTCGTCTGACATACTTTGGTCATGTTGTAAGGAGGGACCAGTCCTTGGAGAAGGACATTATGCTTGGGAGGGTGGAGGGCAGGCACAGGAGGGGAATGCATGCCCTCTGGGAGGTAGATTGATTCAGTGACTGGGGCAACTGGGATGAGTGCGTAGGAGACAATGAGATTGGCACAGGACAGAGCAGAGTTTAGAGCTGTTGTACATAGGGTTGCTATGAGTCGCAAGCAACTCGACAGCACATAACAACAACAACTTTGTCATTTGGTATTAGATAGTTCAGGTCATTGTATAGTCTCATGTCATCTTTTCTTTCTACTGTAGTTATACGAACATTAATGTTAGGAGATGATTTAGATGTCTATTATAGTGGCTGCTTGGGTGTGTGGTATATAGGGATTTGTGTTACTACCCAAAAGGTGGCACCTTCCTGGCAGCTCCAACCCACAAGTGGCTGCATGGGAGAAAGATGAGCAATTTCCTGCTGTGCCATTTATAGCCTCTAGAAAATACACTGGAGGGTTAGCTGGGGGTCAGTTCTGAAGTGAATTGAGAATTCTAGTGATTAAAATTTTATACATAAATGTGTATTTTACACATAAGATACATATTTATATATAAAATACATGGTTTATATATGTGTGTGTATTTATTTATTTATAAGGGAGCTCTGGTGACTTAGTGGTAAGGAATTGTGCTGTCAATGCAAAGGTATATGGTTCAAATCCCTCAGTTGTTACATGGGAGAAAGACAGGGAATCTCCTCTCACAAAATTTACAGCCTCTGAAAACCTGTCAGAGGGGTCAACTATAGATCCGTTCCAATTTGATGGTACACAACAACAATAGTATGTGTCGTTACATGTTGTCAACTATGACTCATAGTGACCCTCTGAACAATGAATCTGCACCTTACCATACCCTATTCCATCCTCGTCATCTCTTATACATTTGAGTCCATTGTCACAGTCACGGTGTAAATATATCTTGAGTGTCATAGATATATAAAATGTGTGTATACATGCAGTATCTTTTATATACACACACATATAGAGTTGCAAACATATAACTTTCATAAACTTTGTAGTTACAAACATCCCAGGAAGCATATTACACTAAAAATCTGACGTATAAATCTAGGGTTGACCCTTGAACAATGCAGGAGTGGGGAGCAGAACTATCTCACAGTCGAAAATCAGCATATAACTTACAATTCACCTACAAAAAACATGAGCTTAAAATATCTAGGCTCAATGTTTTTAAGCGCCTGCTTAAAAGTCCATGTGACACTAATCATTGCTACAGAAGTTCATCTCTGTTGGAAACTCCTAACCCTATCCCTCCTGTTCAGGGAGATATTAGCCATACTGCCCAACGGGGGAGGGGGGAATCTGCATATATGAGGGTAGTTCAAATTCAAGTTGTTCAAGGGTTAGTTGTAAGTGTATCTCAGTTTACAAAAACAATGCTCCCTAAAAATGTATGTACATATTCATTATAGACAGGAAAACATAAATAATGGAAGTTCTCAAGTCAACACCAAACCATGTTTAACTCCCAATGCAGCTGAACTCTTGCATTAAAAGCCTGGCCACCGTACACAAAACAGCAAAAGAGAATCTCTCCACTTTTCTTTTGGATATGGTTGGACTCAGAAATAGAGTTGACCACCTCTGGACCCTCTTTTTGCTTCTCTGTTTTGTCCTTCTGACTTTCTTCCTAAACCCCAACTAGTGTTGTTTAGGTTGTCCCAAGACACCTCACTCCTAATCATAAAGGCTACATACCCCACACAACTGACTATCTACTTCTGAGGAGGAGAACGATCTAAAGAAATTACAGTGTCATGTATATAATCTTCTTCCCAAAAGCATTCTCCATTTTTGAGAGATGTCTGTTGACATGAAAGAATTGACAAAGTCTAGCTGTAAGAACCCAGGAAGTCTGAAACCCCTTAGCCTGTCCAGGAAGAAAGATGTGGCAATCTGCTTCCATAAAAATTTACAGTCTTGAAAACCCTTCAGATAATTCTATTCTTTGTAAAGCCACTATAAGCAAAGAGACTTGACGGCAATGGGTTTAGTATTTTGGTTTCCAGGGAGGAGACAGGTACACTCTGGACAAAGCTAGTTTATTTGCAGTTCACACACACTGGCAACTTTCCATTCCTTTGCATATGCCATTCTTTCTGTCTGGAATACTTATCCCTCAGTTCTGCCCTTTCAATGTTCTTGTCTTTCAAATCATGGCTCATACCTTCTCCTGCTAGAAGCCTTTCAGGCAACCGTCCTAGCACAGCTCCCATTTACCTCTCTGCCTCCTATTACTTGTCTGTGTCATACTGGGCACAAAAACCTGAGCAACTAGCACAAGACCTTGTTCTTAATGGGTTGATAAACAAAGTTTTAATAATATTTGGTTTTTGCAAACAGCTTTTATTTTCCTGTGTTAAATCATATCCAGTGCTGTTGCCTATAATTTTCAATATTTAATCTAAAATAAATGTGCCTTTAACAGTATCAGCATGCAATCACAAATATTCTTTCTGCTTTAATGGCCATATACTCTGCAAGCTTTAACCAATCAACACACTACTGTTACCCGTTGTGTATCTACCCCACATCAGAGCACAGACTTTATGAAGACAAGATTCAACTCTGAACTGTGGACCTTAGAGTGGGTGAAAAGACTCTCAAAAGCCAACTCCAATACTGAGATGTAGAAGTGATGGTTCAGGTGAGCAATACAGAAAGTGACCTGCAGAAATTACCTGAGGGAAGAGACCACCCTTTGGGCCAATCTAAAAACAAATCTAGCAATTGATTTGTGTAGTGTTTCACTCCAACAAGCTACAGAAGATTAGACATGATGAGGATGTGCAGGGGGACGGAGGATTTAATCACGGGGTTGTACAATTTGATGGGGGGGTGGTGAGGGGAAATTGAAAGAATCTGTTCCTGAAAACAATGTATTCAAATTTTGTAAATAAACTAGTATAAATTTTTTTTTAAAAAACTAGAGAGGATAATAAACAGTCAGCAGCCACACTTGTGTCTTTGAAGTGTGCATCTGCGCTCTCTACCTCTGCCTTCAGCACTCGCATCAGGTTTCCCTTCTCCATGTACTCCATCACAAGAGAGTAGTTGCCGTCCTCAATAATGACTCCCAGGAGCTTCACCACTCGGTTGTGGTTCAGTCTGTGCATCATCTTGCCCTCCTCCAGTAGGGACTCATTGTACCTGTGGGAAAACCAGGTGCTGTGTGAGTATGAACAGAGGCAGTACCTTCGCCCTCAGGTCTACACCCCAAAACTCTATACACCTCCAACATCTCACATATTTTGTAATTCATTGTATATGCACCGATCTTTTCCAGTGACAGCCTACACGACTTAGAAGGCAGCAGAGGTGCTCATTCATCTTCATACAAAGATGAATACAACTGCTTCCTCCCAGGCATTCAATCCATGTTCAATTAATGAAGGAACAAATGTAAAGTGAAAAGCAGCAATGGAACATGGATAAAAGACTGTTTTGGATAAAGGAGTCAAACTCACTGCCACCAAGCTTATTCTAATTCATAGGAAGCTTAAACAACAGCGGAGAATTGCCCCATCAAGCTTCCAGGCTACAAATCTTCATTTTCTTCTGCAAAGCAGCTGGTGGGTTTAGACCACTAATCTCTTGGTTAACAGCCCAACTCTTAACCCATTATACCACTACAGCATTGGGCAGTATAGTTAAAAATCCCCCAAATTCAGCCAAAACCACCTTGACAAGAAGAGGGAGAACCAAAACTATGTCTTTAAATTTTATTTTCATTGCCTCCATCATCGTCTTTTCTCTATTTTCTTTATTGTTTTTCCTTTTCTTTTTCTTTTTTTATTTACTGGCTGTGAGCTTTAACTAGCCACCTACCTAAGAATCCTCTTGCATGATAATAAAGTTAATAACAATAAGCACCTTGTAGAAGTCTGGTGTTCTACTTGACATAAAGGTCATGTACTGAAATAGAAATCATATCTATCAACTCTCAAATCCAACCTGCCCTTACCCATTACATTATCCTTCATTTCTACCAGGATTCACTCTAAGACAAATCCTTTATTTGTCCCACCTCCTCTTTGTTACCCACTCACTCAGTGCACTTGGGCCCTGTGTACACTTTCTTCAGTATCACCAATCCACAGGTTCTGTGTAAACACAGCGACACCTCTCCAAAGCTCCCATTGTCTATTTCCTTTTTGACCAGTAAGTCAGTAGATTTCATCTCAATATCATCCAGGGACATTATTGGTTCCTTCAAAAGGCTAACAATGTCCAAAACTATAGTGCTTTTTCCTGAGCGCAGTATCCTATAAAGAAAATAAAGAAAACATTTCAGCACAAAATATCATTATACAAAAAAACTCTTGAAAAGTTTCACACTAAGAGTGGTATGTGTCTTTGTTGTCAGAAAGCAGACTTATAATCTCCAAGATGAGATCTTTTTTATATTCACAAGAATAAGAAAAGAATATAATTTCTGTGGAATGCTCAGGGCTCTTATGGCTTTCTTTTCATCCCAAGTGGGTGTCAGCGGATGGGCCCTGCCAGATAAATTGATAGCTATATGGAATACTACCAATCTCCCCATAACATGGGGACAAAACCTGACATTCAGAGCATGCAAGAAAGGAAGGTTGGAATTAACCACTCAATGCCTTTGAGTTGTGGTATTGGAGAAGAGTGCTGACTGCCCCATGGACTGCCAAAAGGGCAAATAGGTCTTGGAAAAGGAGCAGCCATGATGCTACTTGGAAGCAAGAATAGTGAAACTTGTTCTCACATACTTTGTGTATGTTATTAGGAGGGCCCAGTCCTTAGAAAAGGACATCTTGCTTGGAAAGGTAAATTGTCAATGAAGGAAAAGACCATCAACGAAACAGATGAACAAAATGACTGTAATGTTGGCCTTGAGTATTATCACAGATGATGACAACGACACAGGATAGGGTAGGGTTCAGATCTATTGTTCATAAGGTCTCTATGAGTCATAGTTGACTCAGTGGTACTTAATAACACAACAAACCTTGTAACATAATCCTATCCACTAAATTATTGTTGTGTGTTGTTGTTATGTGCCATCCAGTCGACTCATAGCGACCCTATGTACAACAGCCCTAAACCCTACTCTATCCTGTGCCAATCGCACTGCCTCAGACACACCCATCCCGATTACCCCAGTCACTGAATCAATCCACCTCATAGAGGGTCTTCCACTCCTGCGCTGTCCCTCCACCCTCCCAAGCATGATGTCCCTCTCCAAGGACCTGTCTCTCCTTACAACATGTCCAAAGTATGTCAGATGAAGCCCCAGAATCCTTGCCTCCAAGGAGTAGCCTGGTTTAACCCTCTCTACAATGAATCTGTTTGTTTTCTTGGCAGTCCACGGTACTCTCAATACTCTTCTCCAGCACCACAGCTCAAAGGCATCAATTCTCCTTCTATCCTCCCTAGTCACTGTCCAACTCTCTGATGCATAGCAAGTGATTGCAAAGACCATGGCCTGTATCAGGCGGACCTTAGTCTCCAGAGAGACACCTTTGCTCTTGAGTACTTTAGAGAGGTCCCTAACAGCAGACTTTCCCATCACAACACGTTTTTTTATTTCCTGGCTACTGGTACACCAAGAGTGTTGACCGTGGAGCCGAGCAAAATGAAGCTGTGAACAATCTCAATTATTACCTTATTCAAAATTTCCCATACCAACTCATTTCATTTCACCAATGCCTGTGCCAATATTTAAGCATTCCATTTCTTCCTTAACAGTCCACAACTTTCCTATATTCATACTTCTCACATCCCATGTTCCAATCAGGAGTGTCTGTTTACAACTGTTCCTCTCTTTTGTGATTCCCAGTTGGAAGGTTCTGACTCTGGTACAATATCTGCAAGTCTAATCTAAATGTGCTCTATTGTACATAGGGTTTTCAGTTGCCTGTTATTTTACTGGAGGTTAAAAGTGAGAAAAAATGGAGTCACTTTCATTGTTAAAAAGACCATTTCTAAATCTATCTTGAAATACAATGTCATGAGTGACAGGACAGTATCTACATACAGGCAAGGAAGACCTCTTAATACCACTATCATTCAAATATATGCACCAAATACCAGGGTCAAAGAGGAGGCAATAATTATTTTATCAACATTTGCAATAGGAAACTGATCAAACATGCAACTAAGATTCTTTGATAATAACAGGTGATTGAGATGCAAAAGTTGGGAAGAAGGAAAAAATTGAGTTGGTGACAGAAATAAGGCTGGAGACAGAATGAGAGACTTCTGTACAATCAGTGACCTATTCATTGTAAATAGCTTTTATAAAAAAACATAAATTGTAACTATACACATGGACTTCACATGATGGTCTACACAAGAATCAGACTGACTACATCTGTGGGAAAAAAATAATTGGAGAATCTCATTATCAGCTGTTAAAAGTAGGCCAGGTGCTGAGTGTGGAAAAGACCATCAAATACTCATATGCAAGTTCAAACTGAAGCTAAAGAATACAAAATCAAATCCACAAGACAGAAAGTTTGACCTCGAGTCTATCCCACCAGAATTTAAAGACCACCTCATGAAGAAGTTTGAAGCCTTAAGCACTAATGAGCAAATACCAAATGAGCTGTGGGAGGATATCCAGAATATCACTCATGAAGAATGCAAAAAGTCACTGCCAAGACAGAGGAGAAAGAAGAGACCAAGACGGATGTCAGAAGACAAGAAGTGCTTTACCAAGGCATTATCGGAAATGAGACACGTGTGGCGGAAAGTGCATACTGTCTGGGTGAACATAGGGGGCCTGCATGCTGCAGTTTATCTTCTGAATCGTACCCCTCAGGCTTTTGTTCATTCTTCAGAACAGGATGAGGACAAAGGAAACCCTTGGTGATAACAAACAATGAAGATGGCTAAATAGCAGTACCTTTCTCAACACTGGAAATATCAGCACAAAGAACTTTATAAGGAAATAATAGTATTAACAGGAGTGCAGTTTGCATTGAACTTAATCTGGTCTACAGCTTTTCACCTAGCTTATCCTCTGCCTTTTAAAAATTAAAATATACATCGCTACTCAGATTAATATAGAACTAAAAATACATGTGAAGATTCACCAAGGAAATTGCAGATACTGGGCTCTAAATAGTTCTTTTTTTAAAAAATATTACAGCAGATAGATTGATAAGGTATGGGTCCAACACCCGATTAAAAGACATTTTCTTTTACTTTCAAAAAAAAAAGACTCTCTGAATATTGCACTACAATGCCAAGAAGCAAAAGCAAAGGTAAGAAATCAAGAAGTTGAAGAGCTGAACAGATGATTTCAAAAGGCAGTTTGGGAAGACAAAACAAAGTATTATAATGTGCAAGGAGCTGGAGTCAGAAAATCAAAAGGGACAAACATGCTCAGCATTTTTTAAACTGAAGAAACGAAAGAACAAATTCAAGCCATGAGTTGTAATACTTAAGGATGATGAGGAAGAAAGTTGAATGACCTAGGAAGCATCAAAAGAAGATGGAAGGAGAACAGAGACACCAAACCAAAAAGAATTGGCTGACACAGAAGAATTTCATTAAACAACATATGATTAAGAGCCTATGATAATGAAGGAGGAAGTTCAAGCTGCTCTGAAGAAATTGGCAAAAAACAAGCCTCCAGGAATTGATGGAATAATAATTGGCATATTACAACAAACAGATGCTGCCCTGGATGCACTCAGCAGGTTATGCCAAGAAATTTGGAGGACAACTACCTGACCAATTGACTGGAAGAGATCTGTATATATTACCATTACCCCCACAAAAAAAAAGATGACCCAATAGTGTGTGGAAATTATAAAAAAATATCACTACTATCACAAACAAGCACAATCCTGCTGAAGATTATCCCAATACGACTGGATTGACAGAGAACTGCCAAAAATACAAGCTGGGTTTAGAAGAGGCTGTGGCACCAGAGACATTATTGGCAATGTCAGATGGATTTTTGTCTGAAAGCAAAAAGTTCCAGAGGAATGACTATCTGTGTTTCATTGACTATGCAAAGGCATTTGACTGAGTGGATCACAACAAATTGTGACTAACTTTGAAAAGAATGGGAATCCCAGAACACTTAATTGTGCTCATACGAAACCTATACTTGGACCAAGAAGCAGTAGTCAGAACAGAGCAGAGAAATATGGCATGGTTTAGAATTAGGAAAGGTGTGCTTCAGGGAATGCATTGTATCTCCATACCTTTTCAATCTATATGTAGAACAGATCATTCAAGAGGCTGGATTTTATGAGGAGGAATGTGGCATCAGGATTGGAGGGTGATTCATTAACAACTGTATTATGGAGAAGACACAACCTTGCTTGCTAAAAATGAAGAGGACTTGAGGTGTCTCCTGCATAGAGTCAAGAATTAGCGTTTGCGTTTCAACAAGGATTGAAGCTCAACATCAAGCAAACAAAGATTCTCACCATTGGGCCAATTGGCAGCTTCATAACAGACAAAGGAGAGATTGAGATTGTTGATAAATTCAGCTTGTATGGTTCCACAATCAACACTCTTGGTGCTAACAAGATAAGTCAGGAAATCAAAAGATAAACTGCACTGGAAAAATCTGCTGTCAGGGACTTCTCTAGAGTACTAAAGAGCAATGATGTTAGTCAGTCTGGAGACGAAGGTGTGCCTGACTAGGCTATGATCTTCTCAATTACTTGCTATTCATCCAAGAGTTGTATAATAATTAAGGTTGATAGTATAAGGATCTTGAATACATACGGGAAAAGAATATTGCCCTAACCCACGCCTTTCTTGATTTAAAACCATGTAGTCCTTCCTTACTCTGTTTGGACAATAGCCTCTTGGTCTAGGTATAGAGTTCATAAGAGCACAATTAAGTGTTCTTGGATCCCCATTCTTCTCAATATTAGCCATAATTTGTTGTGATCAAATGCCTTTGCAAAGTCAGTGAAACACAGATCGACATCCTACTGTATTTTCTGCTTTCAGCCAGGATCCATCTGATATAAGCATTGAGATCCCTGCTGCCACAACCTCTTCTAAATCACCTTGAATTAATGACGATCATGTGTCAATGTACTCTTCTAGCTGTTTTTTAATAAACTTCAGCAAAATTATGCTTGCATGGGATATTAATAATTGTTGCTGTTATTAGGTGCCATTGAATCAAGTACAACTCATAGTGACCTTATGGACAAAAGATCTGAACCCTGTGCTATCCTCACACAACCTGATACACAAGAGCCCATTGCAGCAGTCACTGTGTCAATCCACCTGGCGAAGGGTCTTCCTCCACACTTCCTAGCATCATGTCCTTCTCCAAGGAACAGCCCCTCCTAGCAAGACCCCCAAAGTATATGAGGTGAAGCCTCATCATTCTTGCCTCCAAAAAGCACTCTGGCTGCACCCTCTCCAAGACATTTCTGTTTGTCGTTTTGGCTGTCCATGGGATGTTCAGTGTTCTTCTCCAACATCACAGCTCAAAGTCATCAATTCTTTTTCTGTCACCCTTATTCACTGTCTAGCTCTCAGATATATAGCAAGTGATCAAAAAGACGATGGCCTGAATCAGATGCACCTTAGTCCTGAAACTGATATCATTATTCCTCAATAATCTGGAGAGGTCCCTAACTGCATATTTTCCAGTGCAATGTGTCTCCCTACTTTCTGACTGCTGGTACCAAATGAGTTAATTGTGAATTCAAACAAGATGAACCTGTTGACAATTTCAATCTCCTATCAATCATGATGTTGCCTATTGGTCCAGTGGTTAAGATCTGCATTATGGCTCAGGATGGGGAAGGTTTCAGGGCTAATGTACATTGGGCTGCTATGAAATGACTCGATGATGTATAATAACAACAGTAAGATATTATTTTTCTGTAAAATTGCATTTGATTTGCTATAACTGTATTTTAAACTTTTCCATTTAGGTTATTTTTTTTTCCTCTATAAGGAGTTGCACTGCAAACCCTAAGATATGAAGTTTAAATCCACCAATGCTCCATAGAAGAAAGATGTACAATCTTCCCCTGTATGATTTACTGTTTCCGAAAACCCACTGGAGGGTCAGCTATGGGTCAGTTCCAACTCAATATATGAGAACATCAGAGCAACATCATGCTAGGTGGAGAAAAGATTCAAAGAGTCAACAGTTTCATCTTGCTGGGATCCACAATCAGCAGCACCCTTTGCACTAGCAGATATGTTGCAATGAGAAAGTCTGCTGGGACCTCAGGGACCTCCCTCAAGTACTGAGGAGCAATGATGCCAGTTTAAAGGCTAAGTAAGGTGTGCATGATTCGGGACATAGTCTTTTCAATCACTTGCTAAGTATCTGAGAGCTGGACAATGAATAAAAATCCTAGAAGAATAATTTATACTTTTGAGTTATCATGCTGGAGAAGAGCAGTAAATATCCCATAGACTGCCAAAAGAATAAATGGATATGTCTTAGAGAAAGTGTGGTCAGAGTGTCCCTCAGAGGCAAGGACAGTGAAGCTTCATCTCACATATTTTGGGAATGTTGTTAAGTGTTGTCAAGTCAAGTTGTTGGGTGTTAGGCTGTTAGGTGGGGTTATTCCTTGGAAAGGGACTTCACACTTGAGAAAATGAATGGTCAGAGAAACAGGAAAACCCTAAATGAGATGGACTGACACACAGACAGCAGCAATGGAATCAAGTATGTCAGAGATGATGAGGATGGCACAAGATAGGCCAGGGTTAAGATATGTTGCTCAAAGAGTCACTAGGAGTCATGTTCAATTCCATGGCACCTAATTAAAAACAACAACAACAGTATCAACAGGATGTTGGCTTTATAAAAGAAGTTCACAGTGTTTCTTCCTTCCATCTTTTCTCCTATATGACTGATATTCTTTCTTTCTTTAAATATGTGATAGAATTTACCAATGAAGTTGTGTTAACATAGGGTTTTCTTTGAGAAGGGCTTGGTTTTGTTTTTCACTCTAGGTTCACTATTTCAATCGACATAAGACATTTTGAATTTTCTATTTCTTCTTTAATCAGTTTCAGTCATGGGGTATCTCAAGGAATTGATCTATTTCCTCTAAGTTGTTGGTATAGGATTGTTCACACAAAATAAATCATTAACATCAAGATGATAATTAGAGCAAACTTGTAAACATACAGAAGTACCCTACTGAGTTTCCAAGCCTATATAAATCTTTCTGGAAGCATACTGACTCATTATTTTCCTATAGATCGGCAGGTAAGCCCAAACTGCTGCTCTGTTTACTAGCAGCATGATGCCTTCACCACAGCACCAGCAGAGCTTCTAAAGCCATTCCTTTTAGTCTTCTGATTTCTGTAACAGGGAGCTCTGGTGGCTCACTCCCTTGGGAATCGCACTGCTAATCCAAAGGTGTCGCCTCTCTGGTGCTTCAAATGCACCAGTAGTTCCAAGAAAATCCACCGGAGGATCAGTTATGAGTCAGAGTTAGTTCTAATTCTACAAAAATGAGGGACTTTTTAGTTTTATATCTGTCAGATATATGCCATTCTGGATACTGGTAACTTATGCCTTTTCTCTCTGGTCTAACTAGCATTTAATCAATTTTATTGATTGTTTTTTTTCTCTGAAGACCATCCTTTGCTTTGATATTTTCTATACTTTTGCCTATTTTACAGTATGTTTATATATTTCCTTCTTCACTTCTTTTTGGTTGTTGTTGTTGTGTGCTGTCAAGTTGGAACCAACTCACAACTGACTCACAGCTGGGTGTGGCCAGAGTGCTCTTTGGAGGCCAAAATGATAAAGCTTCGCCTCATAGACCTTGGACATGTTGCTAGAAGGGGCTATTCCTTGGAGAAGGACATGATGCTCAGAAAGCCAGAAGGTCGGAAAAGGAGAGGAAGACCATTAACCAGGTGGACTGATACAGCAACTGCTGCAATGGGCTCTAGTGTGTCAAGAAGGCACGGGATAGGACTGGGTTCAGATCTGTTGTACATAAGTTTGCTATGGGTCATACTCGACTCGAGGGCACTTAGCAACGACAACATAGGTGACCCCGCATTGGGTTATTGAGGTTATAAATCCTACAGGAACAGATTACCCATCTTTCTACCTCAGAGTAGCTAGTAGATTGGAACCATCTGCCTTTGGTTTGACAGTGTAGCTCATTATCACTAGGTCACTAGAAATTTTCCAGGTTTGATTCTTGTTTATATTTTTCTTATTCCTTCTTTATACTTTTTTCTGTTTGTCCATCACTGATTTTGGTCCTGGCTCTCCACTACAAGCAACAGAAACAATAAATTTCTCTTTGAGAACTGTTTTAAGTTCATGCTACAAATTTTGATATACTGTGTTTTAATTTCCAACAAGTTTTACATGTTTTCTATTATCTTTTGTGTTTCTTTATATATATATATATATATTTATATATATATATATTTTAAGTTTTCAAATACTTCAAGATTTCATTATTAACTCTCTAGCAGTTCAAATATTTTTAGTCTCTTTTCCCCCTAGGGCTTCTCTCTCATTCCCCTCCCTTTTAGAATCCATAAAATTTTTAACTTTGGGAGTCTCACTTTTGCTGCCTGGTGGTTTTTTGTTTGTTTTTTAACTTTCTTTTTTTTTTTTTTTTTTGAGACATCCTTAAGACTTAAACTTACGTGGGAAGCTTTGCTCTCTTTGGGTATATTAATGATTTTATGAAGCAGCAGTTCATTTTTTGGTTTCCTCCCTCCCTTCCTTTTGAGTGCTGTCAAGTTGGACGTTGGGCACGTCGTTAGGAGGGGCTATTCTTTGGAGAAGGACATGATGCTCAGAAAGCCAGAAGACTGACAAAGAGCAAGACCATCAACCAGGTGGATTGATACAATGACTGCTGCAATGGGCTCTTTTTTTATTTCTTATGGCTACTAATTTCTGATAAGAAAACCTTTACAAACATGGTATGAGGATATATTTAAAGTCTGTGTTATACTCTGCTAATTCTGAAAACAAACTTCTGGCTCAATGTGGGGTTTGAGGCAGAGGGTTTTCAGCTTTTTTATAGAATAACTGGAACTCTTGATGACTAGTCTTTGTTCTTTTGTGATATACGTGGTGTATTTGACTTTAAGAATGTACAATACTTATTACAAATCTTATTCCTTATCTCATAACTTATTACTTATGTTTAGGCAACAGAGGTAACTCGTGGTTGCTGTAATGCTAAACACTGTGACACAAATGTGTCAAATGTGATACTGGTATCACCCATGGTGGACAGTGTTTGGTGGAGTTCCCAGATTAAAACAGGCTTGGAAGCAGGAGTGGCATCCACTACTGAAATAGCTTGCCTCTATATATGAACTTGGCTCCATGGTTAGCACTCTTGGCACCAGCAGCCAGGAAATAAAAAAACATACTGCGATGGGAAAGTCGGCTGTTAGGGACCTCTCCAGAGTACTGAAGAGCAATGGTGTCTGGAGACTAAGGTGCGTCTGATACAGGCTATGGTCTTTGCAATCACTTGTTATGTATCAAAGAGTTGGACAATGACTAGGGAGGATAGAAGGAGAATTGATGCCTTTGAGCTATGGTGCTGGAGAAGAGTATTGAATGTACCATGGACTGCCAAGGAAACAAACAGATTCATCCTAGAAAGGGTTAAACCAGGCTGCTCCTTGGAGGCAAGGATTCTGGGGCTTCATCTGACATGCTTTGGACATGTAAGGAGGTACAGGTCCTTGGAGAGGGACATCATGCTTGGGAGGGTGGAGGAACAGCACAAGAGGGGAAGACCCTTTATGAGGTGGACTGATTCAGTGACTGGGGTAATCAGGATGGGTGTGTCTGAGGCAGTGAGACTGGCACAGGACAGAGCAGGGTTTAGGGCTGTTGTACATAGGGTCGCTATGAGTAGCAAGCAACTCGACGGCACATAATAACAACAACAATATAAGAACTTAGATAAATGATAAAAGTTACACATGTGTTCAGGTCTTTCGTTCACAAGGTCGCTATGAGTCGTCTACGACTCAGTGGCACTTAACAACAAAAGGCAACAGTTAAGGTTCCAATCCTTGGGAAATGACCTCATGCTGAGAGAAGTGGAAGGTCAGAGAAGAAGATTCTCAACATGATGGACTGATACAGTGACGGTAACAATGGGTTTGAGCATGTCTCGGATTGTGGGGATGGCATAGGATAGAGCAAGGGTTAGATCTATTGTTCATAGAATTGCTGTAAGTCATAGAGCTCTGTTGGCCTAGTGGATACAAAATTATGTTACCAAGCCAAAGATAAGTGATTTTAATCTGCAGTCCTCAGGCCTGGTTTTGGTTTTGGTCTAACATTCTTCTAAATGGTATAGCACGGGTCTGTCAATGTACTGTACAGAGTGATTGCTCTAATGCTAAACACTGTGACACTGATGTGTCAAATACGATAATGGTTACTCATGGTAGACAGTGTTTGGTGGAGCTCTCAGATTAAAACAGGCTTAGAATCAGAAGTGGCATCTACTTCTGAAATATCTTGCCTCTAGGAACTCTATGAACTTAGAGAAATAATTAAAGTTATACAAGTGTTCAGGTCTTTCATTCACAGGGTCGCTATGAGTGGTCTACAGCTTGATGGCACTTAACAACAACAACATTATTATTATTTGCTATTAATATCTAATTTAATTTTGTTTCAGTACTAGAACATAACGTGTGTGATTTTGTTAATCCATTAAAAATAAGCAAAAAGAGAAATGAATGAAAAATATATCAGGCAAATGAAATTTTTTTTAAAAGACTATGGGTGTCAATATTAATTTGTGATTAAATATACCTCAATGAAAAAGTCAGCATAAAAATATAAGGATATTATTGGAAGAATGAAAAAAATAAACCGAACAAGAGGATATAACTATAAAATTATCAAATTAATATCTAGATCCTCAATGACAGAGATCCAAGACTATAATTCAAACTTTAATAGAGAATTAATAGGGAAATAGATAACTCCATAAAAATACAGTGGATTTCAGTATATTATACCCTTGCTGATGGACAGAACGACTAGAAATAAATTCAACTAAGATACAGAATAACTATATTAACCAAGTTTATCTTGGGGACATATACAGAACACTCTACCCAAAAAGAGCATAGTGTATACAGTTTTTCAGTGAATATGAAATATTCTCTGGAATAGACAAATGTTAGGTCACAAAGCAAGGATCAATAAAAGAAAGAAACATTAAAATGATATAAACAATCTTCTCATATCACAGTGCTATAAAATTTTAAATCAAAATCAGGGCGATTAAGGGAGAAAAATACATGGAAAAACATTACTTAGTCTCCAAGTACATGAAAGCTGAGTAATAACACTCTGTTTGAACACCACTGGGCAATAAAATAAATAGACAGACATTTTAAAATAAGTGAGAATGAAAACACAACATACCAAAATCTTTGGAACAGAGCAATAGCAGTGCTCAGAAGCCAATTTACAATAAATACACACATCTAAAAGAAAGAATAACAGCACCAACAAGAAAGCAACTCAACATCTTTCACAAACAGAACAACAACAACAACAACAACAACAACAACAAAAAAGACTGCTATAATCTCCACAAGAAAGGACAAAACAAAGATTAGAACTAAGTGAAGTTAGATATAACTTAGATTAGCTTTTGGGCGGTGGCTGTGGTCTCAGTTGAGGGTTGAGTTCACGTTGCTGATACTTGGATACTTCAGGAATAGACTACATGGAATGAATCTGGCTTGAATGTTTTTGGTTCAGTGGTGACCTCAAGTTGCTGGTGAACTTCAGGGTTGCTGCTTGGAAGACGTTCTTTCTCAAGTAAAGCCACATATATAGAAGAATTTTTTTTTGGATGGTGAACTAGTTAGATTGGAAAACCTGTTGCTACTGCAGGAACACCAGGAAAGCCAGCTACAGATGATCATCCTAAAATCCTGAAATTGGGAATTTATTGAGCACGAAATTAGACAAAGATTGAAGGAGGAAGCTGGAGTAAAGCAACCATTGAAGAGACGAGTAGAAATGGTTCCCCAGGTCTGAACACTTTTGCCTTCTTGGTAAGGTTCAACACAACTGCCAAAATCAAGGCGACATCCTCTGACACCCATCCGAAGACCTTATCTGACCAGAGAATACCTCATTTGTAATAACATAAGATCTTCCTGAGTCACCCAGTACCGACACACCCTCATATACTAAGAAGAACCTCACATAATGGCAAAGAAGGAGCAGTCAGGTTCAAACATGAAAAAAATACCAATATACTCTGAATTAAGCAGACCACCAGTTCGCCACTCCTGTGATTATCCCAGAGTCAGGAACCCAGAAGTCATTTGCCAGTGTGGAGTTGTTCCAACAACAATTTATAACTTAGAAATTAAAAAAGCTGAAGGAAAGTTTTGAAACCACAAATAAAACACTAAGCAAAATTGTTACTACCGTATGGAAAGAGTACAACCAGCACAAACCAAGAAGAGCCTCCCACAATGCCAAGGGACCTGCAGTCAAGTTCAAATATTATGACAGGACAAAACAAGCCTTCTTGTAGAAAAGCACACCAGATTGCCCATCCAGTGAATCTCTGAGACAGGAAGCCAAAAGAAATATACCGATATAGAGTTCCTATATTGGACAATGAGGAAATTGTAATTATTCAAAGAGCTGCCAGGATTGATGAAATTATCACAAGAAGGAAAGGGTAGAGCCATCACAATATTAAAACAATAGAGAAACATGAAAATCCAATGCTTAGCTAGCACTTGCATTAAACCACTCAGTGGTTCCTTGTTCTGTTTAGAAAACTTGTTATAGGTATAGATTTTGCATGAGCATATTTAAGTGTTTTGGTGTTCACATTCTCAATTTGGTAATATTTGTTAGTAGGTAGTACGGAATGTAAAAAAGTGAAATGAAAATTACTACATAACTTGGGAGGGACTAGAGAGCATTATGTAAGTGACCTAACGCTGTCCCATAAAGACAAATACGATATAAGACTATTATTGTAGAAATAGAAAGATAACTAGTAAAATGTGTATTAGGATCCAAATGGAGCGAGGAGTAATCATAGAGTTGCACAATTTGAAGGAAAGATAGAGGGGTGGGTAAAGGAAATGGGAAAGATACAGTGTGAAAAACAGCGTGTACAAACTTTGTAAGAAAGCCTGTATAAAATAATTTTTTTTAAAAAAGGAACCACTTGATCATATAAATAAATCGATGAAGAAAAGGAATTTAACAAAATTCAACAGTTTTCTGATAAAAATGCCCAACAAACTATGAATAGAGGGGAATTCTCCAACATAATTAAAAGCATATATACAAACCAGTGCTCAATATTACTTTCAATGTAAAGAAACTGGCATCATTTACCTTGAGAAACAAGAACCAAACAAGGATGCCTTCCATCATTATTGCTTTTCAATACTGTGTCAGAAGTCCAAGACAGAGAAATAAGCCAAGAAAAGGAAATACAAGGTGTCCAGATTGGCAAAGAGTAAATAAAACAATTTGCAGATAAGATTCTGCATATGAAAAAATCCCAAAGATTCAGCAAGAAAATTATTGGTTTTAGTTGAACATTTTAGCAAAGTATCAAGATACAAGATCAACATACAAACATTATTCAGAATCTTCTACCATAATAAAGAGAACTCTAAAAAGGAAATTTAAAAAATAATACCAATTATAATAGCCATGCAAAAGGTGAAATATGAACTAATAAATATAGACAGAGATAGAAAAAAAAACCTACACAAAGAAAACTATAAAACATCAGTGCCAATAGACACCTACATAAATGAAGAGTATACTGTGCTCAGCAGTAAGAATATTTAATACAATGAAAATGTCAATCTTACCAATGTTATAGATATAACGCAATCTCAATTCAGCTCCAATAATCATTCTTCAAAGAGATGGCAAAAGTAGTCGTCAACGGCTATGGAAAGGAAAGAGATCCCAGATAAGCAAAGTGGTGGCATACTGAATAAGGAGCTGTGCTGCCAAACTAAAGGCTCCACAGAAGAAAGATGGGCAATCAATTCCCTGGGTTTTAGCCTCTGAAAACCCTCTGGTGGGTCAGCTATAGATTGGTTCTCACAATAAATGAAGAAGAAATAGGAGCTCTAGTGGTCTAGTATTAAGAAGCCTTGCTGCAAATCCAAAAGGCATGTGGTTAGAATCCACCAAGTGCTCTATGGGAGAAAGATGGGCAATCTCTACCCATGTAATTTGTTTGTGCTTGTTAAGTATTGCTTCTGAAAACCTGATAAGGCATGTAACAAATGAAGAAGAAAAACATAGTTGGAGGTCTTTCACTTTCTGTTCTCCAAACCTACTACTACACCATGTTGTTGTTTGTTGTTGATTGCCTTTGAATTGAGCACGACTCATAGCGACCCTATGAACAAAAGGCCTGAAGCCTTTCTATAACTATCGACATTTATCCAAGTTCATAGAGTTTCCGGAGGTATGTTGGTTAGGAAGTGGATGCCACTCCTGCTTCCAATAGTATTTAAAATAGTAAGGGAGCTCTGGTGGCCTAGTGGCAAGAAGCTTGCACTGCAATACCAAAGGTATGTGGTTCAAATCCACCAGATGCTCCACTGTAGATGAAGGGGCAACTTCCTCCTGTGCCAGTCGGATCCGATTCGACAGTACACAACAAGAAAAATACATAAATAAAATAGTATAGTACTGATACAACAACAGATACATATACAAGTGGAAAAGAATTGAGAACTCAGAAGTAAATCCATCCACCTCTGTCTCACCTACTTTGGGCACATGGCCAGAAGCAATCAGTCATTGGAGAAAGACATCATGCTTGGAAGGGGGAGGGAGAGTGCAGGAGAGGAAGATCCCGGAGATGTATTGATACAGTAACTAAGGCCATGAAAGTAGGTGTGTAGGAGTCAGTGAAATTGGCTCAGGACAGGGCAGGCTTCAGAGCTGTTTTACACAATGAGTTACAGGTGACTTGACAGCACCTAACAATAACAACATAGACAGCTGATCTTTGACAAAGAGATAAAATCCACTGAATAGGGACACAGCTCTTTAACCAAGATAACTGGCATAACTGGCTATCTTGTTGCAGAATATCGACACAAAATCCATACCTCATACTATGTACAAAAACTAACTCAAGATTTATCAAGGATTTAGGAATGTAATGTAAACCTATAGAGATTATAAAAGAAAAAATATAGACATATTTAGAAGCCCTAATCTCTGGTGGATAAGAAGCTATGCTACAGCCACAAAAATACATGGTTCAAATCCACCAGTTGCTCCAACAGAAAAGGATAGACAATTTCCTCTCATGTAATTTACTGCTGTTTTTCCCCCTTTTCATTTGTTTATTTACAAAATTCTAATACAAATTCTTTTTTCCCCCTCACCTCCCCACCCATCAAATTGTACAACACAATGATTAATCCCCTCTTCCCCCTGTACAACCACATCCCTCTGCTTCCAGCTTCTCCCACCCCTCCTGAATCCTATACTCATTCTACAATAATGGTCTTATACAATATTTATCCTTTTGGGACTGAGTTAGTTCACACAGTATAATGCTCTCCAG
This sequence comes from Elephantulus edwardii, assembly GCF_000299155.1. Classification (NCBI taxonomy): domain Eukaryota; kingdom Metazoa; phylum Chordata; class Mammalia; order Macroscelidea; family Macroscelididae; genus Elephantulus; species Elephantulus edwardii. The sequence goes on along the minus strand of NW_006399821.1, from coordinate 6,198,162 downwards.
TCCCTCTCAAGTTAGGTAATAATTTACAAAGTTATTGCTCCTGTATGCTACCTAGTATTCCATTGTGTGAATGTACAATAATTTCTCAATCCATTCATTTGTGGTTGACATTTGGGCTGTTTCCATGTTCTTGCGATGGTGAATAATGCTGCTATGAACACTGGTGTACAAATCTCAGTTTACTCAACTTACTGCTTCTGAAACCCACTGGATGTTCAGCTATGAGTCAGTTTCAACTCAGCAGCATACAACATCAACAATCTGTGGCATCAATAGACTATCAAATATAGCTCAAAGCACAATCAGCAAAAGATAAACTAGACAAGTGGGACCTTCTAACAAAATCTTAACATCAAGAAAGCAAAGGTCCTTACCACTGGGATAATGGGAAACATCATGATAGATAGGGAAAGGATTGAAATTATCAATGATTTCATCTGACTTGGGTCCACAATCAACAGGCTTGGTCAGGAGATAAGGAAATTGTTTTAGGCAATGAGACATATTGTTTTAGGCAAGTCCACTGTCAGAGAATTCTCCAAAATACTGAAAAGCAATGATGTCAGTCTGAAGACTAAGGCATGTGTGGTTCGTGCAATGGAGTAGATTACAATTTAGCAACCCTCTATAGTGTTTCCAAGGCAACTTGGAAACTGAAACAGGAGGCAACTTCCCATCTTTCTCTGTGAAGCCTCTAGTAGATCTGAACTCCCAGAAGCACACTTTGGGCTAACAATATAATTCACTCTTAAGAATTTACCATTAAAGCTCCTTACATATCTGACATGGGTCTAATTTCTAAAATTAAAGCATCACCACCTCAAAAGCAACAAAAAATACAACCAAGCAGTTACAAAACCAACCAATTACAAAAGACATGAAAAGACACTTCATCAAAGAAGATATTCAAATGGTCAACACACATATGAAGAAATGCTCATGATAATTAGCTATTGTTGTTCTATTTGTTAGGTACTGTCAGGCTGATGATAACTTATGAGTAACAGATCTAAACATTGCCCTATCCTGCACCATTCTCATGATCTCTGTTATTGCTCAAACCCATAGCAAAGTCACCACGTCAATCAATATTGTTGAAGGTCTTCCTCACTTTTTCTGACCCTAGATCTTTCCCAGCATGATCCCTCTCTTTAAGGACTAGTTTCTCCTGAAAATATGCCCACAGTAAGTGAGATGAAGCTTCACCATCCTAGCCTCTGGTTGTATTAGCTATTGTTATTAAGTGCCATCATACAGAGTACAACTCAGAGTGACTCTCAAGAGACCTGAACCCTAAACTCTCCTATGCCATCCTTCTCATCTCTGACACACTAGAGCGATTTCTTGGTGAAGTTACTGGGTCAGTCTATCTCGTTGAAGGTCTTTCTAACCTTCACTGACCTTTCATCTTTCCAACCATGTATGTGTATTAGGATGTGTAAGGATTAGCCTCACCTACCTACATGTCTAAAGTATGAGGGACAAGATTTTACCATCTATACCCCTAAGGGACATCCAATTTGCATTTTCTCAAGACATATCTGTTCATTCTTTTGGCAGTCAGTACTCCTCTGCAACACCATATCATAAAGGCATCAATTCTTCTGGCATCCAACTTTATTGTCCAGTTCTCTGATGCACAGCAACTGATTGAGAAGACCAAGGCCTGAATTAGGCACATTTTAGCCTTCAAACTAACATCACTGTTCTCACGTGTTTTTTAGAGGTGTCTCCTAGTGGACTTGTCTACAACAAACAACACAACTCCTGATTTCCTGACTGCTTGTATCAAAGGTATTAATTTTCAATCTAAGTAAGTAAGTAAGATGAAGTTATTAACAGTTTCAATCCTTTCTCCATCTATCATGATTTTCCCCATGGGCCCAGTGGTAAGGACCTTTGTTTTCTTGTTGTTGAGATGTAATTCATACAAAAGGTTGTATAGTCCTTGATCTTCTGAAGCAAAGCTTGCATATATTCATCTTTTTCAGCAATCAAGGTTGCTGGTAAATCTTCCTCCAACCCTGATGCTACATTTATCTTCAAAGTGTCCAGTTTCACAAATTATTTGCTCAGTATAAATACTAAATAGGTATGGAGAAAGGATACAATCCTGACGCACAACCTTCCTGATTTTAAACCATGCACTGTTCCCTTGCTGTGTTCAGACAACAGCTTCTTGATCTAGGTATAGATTTTATACCTAGCAAAATTAAGAGTTCTAGGATTTTAAGTGTTATATATAATTTCTTAGCATCCACATTGTCAAAAGCCGTTGTATAATCAACAAGTAAGATATGTTTCTGGTATTTCCTGCTCTCAAGTCAGGATCCATCTGACATCAGCAGTAATATCCTTGACACCACAGCCTCTTCTAAATGCTGCTTGAACTTCTGAAAGATCCTTGATAAGGTACTGTTTTAGACATTTTTGGATGATCTTCAGCAAAATTTTCCTTGTATGTGATATTGATGATGTCATGAGATAATTCCACATTGTTTTGGATCACCTTTCTTGGGAATATCTCTTCCAGTCAGTTGGCTAGGCAGCTGTCCTCCAAATTTCCTGTCACAGACTGGTGAGCACATCCAGGGCTGTCATCTGCTATGTGAAAGATGGAGATTGGTATTCCATTGATCCCTGGAGTCCTATGTTTTTGCAAGCACCTTCAATCCTGTTTGAACATCATCCTTCATTATCTTTGGCTCTTACTCACATGGTACTTGTTGTTAATTTTTCAGTGTCACTTAATTCTTTTAGGCACAGTGATTCTATTTATTCCTTCCATCTTCTTTTGCTGCTCCTGGATCATTCAAGATTACATCCATATTCTCCTCTCACCATTACAACACAGGGGTTGGATTTGTTTTTCTGTTCTTTCAACTCAAGATGTTGAGCAAGTTCTTTCCTTTTGAGTCTCTGACTCCGGCTCTTTGCACATTTTGTTATAATATTTTGCTGTCTTCTTGAGCTGCCCTTTAAAATCCTCTGTTCAGTTCTTTTACTCCAGAATCTCTTTCTTTTGTTTGGTTTCTCAACACTCTTAGTGCAATTTTCATAGTCTCTTCTGACATCCATTTTGAAATACCACTTCATTTCAGTTAACAGTAGCAAAATTCAATCACTTAGTGAGCAACACATCCTGGTGGGGTGTAGAGAGACTGGAACTCTCTCACACACACTTGGTAAAAATGTAAAATGATGTAACTATGAAGTTTAACAGGACAACAAGTATAAATGTTAGAGAGGATGTGGCAAGATAGGAACTCTTATACATTGTTGGTGGTATTGTAAAATGGTACAGCCATTCTGGAAGGCAGTTTGGTGCTTCCTTAAAAAGATGAACATAGAAATTCCGTATGACCCAGCCATTCCACTGTTTGGAATATACCCTGAGTAAAAGAGAACTGAGGCACAAATGGAGACTTGTATACCACTGTTCATAGCAGAGATATTTACCTTCACAAGAACATGAAAACAGCCCAGATGTCCAATCACAATCAAATGGACTGAGAAATTGTGGTACATTAACACAATGGAATACCATGCAGCAAGCAGGAGCAATGATTTTGTAAATTATTACCTAACTTGGGAGGGAATGGACAGCATTATGCTGAGTGAACTAACTCAGTCCCTTATGGACAAATATTGCATAGAACCATTATTTTATAATTAGTATGAGGATCCAAGGGGGAGGGGGGGTGGATGCAGAGGGATGAGGATGTGGATGTGCAGGGGGAGGGGGATTAATCATGGGATTGTACAATTCGATGGGTGGGGCTGAGGGAAACTGGAAGAATTTGGTCTGAAAAACAATGCATTTGAATTTTGTAAATAAACTAGTATAAGAGAAAAATAATGGTGTAACTACAGAAAGCAGTTTGGTGCTTCTGTGTTGTTGCTGTTTTTAGGTGCTATCAAGGTGAGTATGACCCACAGATACCTTATCAATAACAGATTTGAACTCTGTCCTATCCTGTGCCATTCTCATACTTTCTGATATACTTGATCCCATTACAATAGTCACTATGTTGATCCATCTTATTGGAGGTATGCTTCTCTTTCAATGATCATTCCCCTTTCTAGGCATGATGTCTTCTCCAAAGACTGGCCCGTCCTCAAAATATGCCCAAAGTATGTAAGATGGAGTTTTACCATCTTTGCCTCCAAGGAGTATGCTGATTTCTTTGTCTGCAGGACACATCTGTTTGTTCTCTTAGAAGTCCATAGGATACTCAGTATTCTTCTTCAATACTACAACTCAAAGGCACCAATTCTTCTGTCATCACTAATCATTGTCCAATTTTCATATGCATAAAAAGAAATGGAAAAGACTAATTGTAATGCATTGTCCTTTTCAATTTATATGGGGAACCAAATAATTCATGAGACTGGGCTTTATGATGAGGAATGTGGCATCAGGATTGGAGGAAGACTCATCAATAATCTGCATTATGCAGATGATACAACATTGCTTGATGAAACTGAGGAGGACCTGAAGTGCTTGCTGTACTAAATAACTGTAGTATTCAATATGGACTGAAGCACAGTATCAAGAAGACAAAGATTCTTACCATTGGGCCTACTGGCAGCACCACAGAGAAGAAACTGAGGTTGTTAATAATTACAGCCTGCACGGTTCCGCAATCACTACTCCTGACACCAGCAGTCAGGAAATAAAAGAATTTCACTGGGAAAATCTGCGGTCAGGGACCTCTCAAGAGTACTGCAGATCAACAATATCAGTCTGTAGAAATGATGCAGATGATGGTCTTTGCAATTATTTATTATGCCTCAGAGGTCTGAACAGTGACTAAGATGACAGAAGAAAAATCAATGCTTTTGAGTTGTGGTGCTGAAGAAGAGTCCTGAACATACCTATCATGGACTGTCAAGAAAGTCTGAGAAACGGTGAAACCAAGTTTCGCCTTGGAGGCTACGATTCTGATGCTTCATCTCACACACTTTTGCCATATAGCCAGGAAAGACCAGTCCTTGAAGAAGGACATTATTCTTGAAGGATGGAGGGACAGCAGAGGAGAGGAAGATTTCAATTAAGAGTGATACAGTAACTGGGGCAACTGGGGTAGGTGTATTGGAATCAGTGAGACTGGTTCAGGACAGGGCAGGCTACAGAGCTGTATACTCAGGGTCATTAAGAGTCACTGATGGCCTGACGGCACATAACAACAACAACAACAATTGTAATGGAGGTAGTATTCTACTGTTAAAAAAAGGAGTGGTATTAAAGAACAATAAGGAAGTCTACAAACAATGCACAATGTGGATAAATCTAGAGGACATTATGTTGAATGAAATAAGTTGGTTATAAAAGGATGAATATTGTATTATAAGGCCAGTATTACAAAAAGGTAATAAAAGGTTTACATACAAATTGAATAATCCTTGGATGGTGAGCAGGGATGGGAAGGGAAGAGGGGGGATAAAAGCATGTGTGTGTGTGTGTGTGTGTGTGTGTGTGTGTGTATGTTATATAACAAAATGTGCATAAATCATTAAATGAAAACCAACATTTTTTGTAAACTTTTGCTCAAATCACAATTTTTAAAAAGGAATAAAATGCAATATACATTAAGGAAGAGGTTAGTATAACATAACCAACCCAAGAAGAAACTGGAATCTGTGTAAGAATAAAGGGCAATAATTATAAATACAATTGTATATACAATCCTACAATAAGAGTAATAAAAAACAATAATTTTCAAGTGGAACTATAGGTAGATGTTTAGGCTGAATAGATGTGGTATAGAATATGACAGGGTACTCCTTAGCATAGCCTGGAAGCAGGAGTGGCATCCACTTCCAAAATGGCTTGCCTCCGGAAACTCTATGTACGAACAGTGCTCAGGCTGTTTGTTCATAGGGTCGCTATGAGTCGTCTATGACTCGACGGCATTAAACAACAACAACAACAACAACAACTTCTTAGCATATATAGGTTTGACAACGGATATTTCCACATACGTATTTACATGTGTTGCAAATAAATAGAAAACAAACAGGGAGCAAAGTTAGACAAACTTGTTAGCCATGCTCAAATACCTAGAAAGAACAAGTTACTGAGCTTGAGAGTTTCTTACCAAAGTGCTGGGAGACACCTAAGTCAAGTGGCCTAATAAACATCTTACTAGGGTGACTGGTCTCCTAATGTGGAGCAAAGGAGAGTGATGAAAATAAAAAACTCAAAGAAACATTTAATCCAATGAACTAATGAGCCAAACAAACCACAGCATCCACTTGTTTTGGGGGGGAAAAGAACTAGATGGTGCCCAGGTACCGCTACTGACTCTTGCAATCAGGATCACAATACAAGGTCCTGGACAGAATGGATGAAGGAGGGGAGCATGTAGAACAAAATTCAAAATCACAAGAAGGAGAGGACTTGCAGATCTAAAAGAGTCTGATGGAACTCCAAGACAATAGCGCTCAGACAATCCATCAAACCTGGAACCGATCATACTCCTAGACATCTCCTTTCAGCCAAATAGCAGTAAGACAACAAAGTGGGCAGTTAAACCTGTGAAGAAGGTAATTCTCAGAACAACCAAGCAAACAAGATAAAAAAAGGTAGCACTTGCCCCAAAATCTCAGAAGGCAGGAACACCGAGAAAAAAGGAGGAACTTAAAGAGGGAAGAGGAAGAATGTATCAAAAGTATATTAAAAAAAATTAATACTTTCAGAAACTATTTCCCCAAAATTATCCTTTTAACCTAAATATAAAGCCATGTCCAGAGATTTTTAGCTAAGTAACAAGCTTGGCTTGCAAAATGAACAATGACATCCCTAAGGACTGTTTTCCTAAGAACAATCAAATACAGCAACTAACGTTTGCTCAAAGGCAAAGATGAGAAGGTAAGGCAGGGCAGGGAAACTCAGAAATGGAAATGTAGAAGAAAGGGCAGGAATATTGTTGACAACTGCCCCCAAAACAGCAATCCGTGTCCCAGAACCACTTGTGTGTGACTGTCAAATGTGAAATTAATGGGCTATATAAAGGTTTTTTTCCCTAAAACACAAAAAAATGTTAAAAAAATGAAGGTGAAATGAAGATTTTCTCAGATAAACAAAAGATAAGGTAGTCTGTTATGTCTAGACCTTCCCTATAACAAATCCTAAGGGAAGACCTTCAAGCTGAAATGAAAAGAATTAGATTATGAGTCAAAACCGTAGAAACGAAAACAAATTTCCAATAAATGACAAATATAAGAGCCAGTTTTCCTTTTGTAACTCTAATCGTTATACCCAACATAATTTACAATGAAGAGTGTACAAAATAATAATAAATATACATTATTTGGTACATAAAGTATGAAGGTACAACTTTTCGTAACAGCAACACAGAGGAGAAGCAGTGTAGGAACAATGTATGCAGAATGGTCAGGTTGTGTGTCACTTGGCTGTCCATAATTGTCTGGTTTGGTAGTTACGATGTAGTCATTCCCTGATAAGATCTGCTGTGTTGTTGTTGTTGATTGCCACAGAGTGGAGCACAACTCATAGGGACCCTATGAACAAAAGTCCTGAAGCCTTTCTATAACTATAGTTTTTCAAAGTGCATAGAGTTTCCAGAGGCATGTTGCTTAGGAAGTGGATGACATTCCTGCTTCCAAAACTAATAATTAAGTACTTAATAATCTGTTCTACCTTAGAGAGAGAGAGACAGTGTGTATGTATGTATGTATGTATATGCACTCATCCTTAAAAATATTTATGTATAGGAGATAAGAAATAAAAGACTAAGTCAATGGAAAAGTTAATTTCTACTTATTAGAAAGGTATGATAAAAAAAGATGAAAACTCAGTAACACATGCAATTCACCCTAATCTTAAATGTTAATTAAACTCAAATCTCTAACTTAACTGTAAATTCCATAAAGGCAACTATGGATCTACAGTAACACCTGACATGTAATATTACATAAAACCAAGAATTAGTAACTGCTGCTACAAGCAACATGAATGAATGTAACTCCAAAGATCCAGGAAGAATTTTAGAACCTAGCAGGAATCACTTTAGTCAATCCCCCAATTTAAAAATGAGATTATAAAGCTACTCTGAGGCAGGAAGGGAGGCTGGCAGTGGTAAGAAGCTGCGCTGCACATGGTTCAAACTGACCAGCCACTCCAGGGAAGAGAGAGGAGCAATCTCCTCTCATGTGATTTACAGCCTCTGAAAACTTGCTTGTGGACTTGAATTCCTTGTATTGGTAGTTCTTTATTCCGAGGAATTAAATGAGATAAAGTTTAGATACAAGAAGGTTCACAGAACAGTTCACAGAGCCCAAAAAAGCATGTGGGGTCGGGGGGGAAAGCATTCCAGAAAGTTTGTGTGCAGAGAGATTAGGCAATACATTATGAGTCATTCACACTCTGAAACATATATAATGGTTTGAAATGATATTTCATCAAACTTTTTAATAAGATTTTTAAAACATTCAGAGCACAAAAGAAAAGAATTGCAGTCTTGTCTAGAAATACGTCCATTCGGGGTTAAAATTCAACTTTATAAGGAGCTTTATTTGGGGTCTCTGCTTTAGCTCTGACTGTGTCTCCTTAAAAACTGCCCGAACAATTGGGATTCCCCTTGCTCTGGGGCACATGACCAGCTTGGGGAAGGAGGATCTCCAGCCAGTGTACTTCATTTTCTGACCGAAAAGTTACCCTTGACAATACAGGCTGTGGAGGGGAAATCTGAATGAAAGGACAAAGTTTAACTCCAAATTGGCGATTTTGGGTAAATTTAACACAAATCAGCTCTCCCTACAACAGTCTAGTTTAGTTTGAGTTTAATCTTGTGCAGGATTTCCAGAGATGTCTTCTGGTTTTGCTCTATTTCCTCTACTAATCAATCAATTTTGTAACTACTTAGGAACCATTTTAGGAAGATGTTTCAAGAAGTTTAATGAAGCATATTCAAGAGGCATAAGAGCACTGTGGGCAGGTGGAGAAGAGCTTTACAGAGAATCATTGATAAAGGCACTCGTGTATACCCATTTACTCATTGCTATCAAGTCCATTCCAACTCAAAGCAATCCCACATTGGGTTTCCAAGGAATAAATAAAAATGGGAGGTCACTGCTCATCTTTCTCGCTCCAGAACTGTCAGTGGATTAAAACTGTGAAATACAAGCTGCTTGTGGGCTAGAAGCACAACTTGCTAGAGACAAAGTGTCAGAGTTCTCCAATAAAGGTACACTGGCTTGCTATACCAAGCCATGACAACCAATTTTCAACGGATAAGGAGGTTTGTGTTTCTGCATAATGGTTGTTCACAAACAACTGCTAGGCAAATGGATCTACACAATTCTCTATTAATTTTCCTCAGTGAAATTAATGAGAAAATTCCACAACCTATTTCTATTGTAGAGGCAAGTCTGAAAGTCAAAAGATTCCTATGTATTTACAAGTGGTCAGTCCGTTTTTAACGCTAATTTGTTTTTGCTCCATTTTTCAGTGATGATGATACATAAGGAGAATGTGATAGTGTCAAATGCTGACCAACCTGTCCCTGACCCCTTCTTCCTGACCTAAAGAACCTGACTGTACTCATTCAGCTCTCTGACCCAAACAAAGGACTTTATGAGTCAGGGTGAGGGTGATAAACATGGAAGAAAGAGTTTTCATCATTCATTATCCCATTATGACCCCCTGAAATAATTTTTATCATCATTCTAAATTTACAGATGTGGAAACTAAGATTTGGCGTTCCATTTACCTAAAATGGCCAAATCTGGAATAAAACTTTGTCCCTTCACTCCAACTATCACTCTCCATTCTCTAACTTGGATTGCCAAGGATAACTTATCTTTTGGAAAATTCCAATGTGGAGACTCAATCTTACAGCCTTGCTCACCTATAGTAAATGCTGTTAAGTGCCCTCAAGTAGACTATGATGCACGCCCCACCCCACACACTCCCCATGATCTCTGATATGTTCCAGCTCACTGTTACAGTAACTGTGCCAACCTATAGTGTTAAGAGTCTTCTTCCTCTCTAATGACCCGCCACCTTTCCCAGCATGATGTCTTTTTCCAAGAACTAGCTCCTTCTGAAATCATGTCCAAAGTATGTGAGATGAAGCTTCACCCTCAGGATTAGAGGAAGACAGATCAACAACTTTGCAGAAAGTGAAGAGGACTCGAAGCACTTGCTGCAGAAAATCAAACACAATAGCCTTCAGTATGAATTACATCTCAAATCCAAGCAAACTATCCTTGCCAGCAGACTAATAGGGAGAAAAGTCATGGTAGGAGGAGAAAAGATTGAAATTGTTAATAATATTAAATGAATATACTAAAATCAGAAACATGGGATATGTACACGTAAGTTATAAAAACATGACAATAAGTAGATAAAAAAATCAATAACCTACAAATTAATAGAACCACTGTCATAAGTACGATTTCAACTAATGTCAGCTTAGACATACATTTTCAATAGCTATTTTTTGAGAAATAGATCAATAGGCTTTTCTTCCAGTAGACCTTGAATCATTCTGATTATAAATCAAGCTCATTAACCATTTACACCACACTGTTGAGTGCCGTCAAGTCAACTATGACTCATAGAGACCCTCTGAATAACAGAGCTAAACCCTACCCTATCCTGAGCCATCCTCATGACCTCTAGCATGCTCCAGTCTCAACAGCCTGGAGTTACTGCACCAGTTCATGTTGTGGAGGGTACTGTTTTTTCTCTGACCCTCCACCTTTCACAGTATGTCTTTCTCCAGGGGTGTGCTCATAGTATGTGAGATGAAGTTTCACCACCCTTGCCTCTAAGAAGCACCCTGGCTGCACTGCCTCCAAGACAGTCTTGTTTGTTCTTCTGGCAGCCCATGGAATATTCAGTACTGTTCTTCAGCATCACAGTTCAAAGGCACTGATTCTTCTTTGGTCCTTATTCACTGTCCAACTTTCAAATGCACAGGAAGCAACTGAAAATATCTTGGCTTGACAAAAAAGAAATACAAATAGATCTAACCAAAGTAAAGGAAGCTGAATATTTTTTCAAATCCACCGATATCAGCAATATTATCATGTTACTAACTGCTAAAGAGCCCATTCATCAATTAATAAATGTAGAATAGTAGGTCTTCTAGTTTAGAAGTAGATAATTTAGGAATGTTTAACTCATTATTATTCAAATTTATTAAAGTATAACATTTCCGTAGGGATCAATATCATTTAAGATAGATGTAAAATGAATCATATAATCATAATTACAACTATTACTGGTAATAATGATGTCATAACCCATCTAGTCAACTCTGACTCAGGGAAATCCTCAATCTTCAGGGTGGCAAATTGTCACATCTTTCACCCCTAGAGCTGCTGGCAGATCTGAACCCTCAAACTTTACTAAACATAGGCTTAACCACTGTGCCACCTGGGCTCCTTACGATGACCATACTCCCCAATTTCATTTTCCCTCAATGCCTTTGAGTCAGCGCCAACTCACAGCACCCTCTATGGGTTTCTGAGGCTGTAAATCCTATCAGGAAGAGACTGTCCACCTTTCTCAGGGGAGGAACTGCAGGAGCCCACAGCTTTTTGGTGAGCAGAGGGCAACGAACTATGGATGTTGTCACCAGAAGTCCTCACTGTAAGTCTACAGTAGTCTACATTTCCAAATCAATCTTCCCTATGCTTGCACTTGTTAGAAAATATCAAACTATTTGAGGGGTTGGCCTTTTAAAAATATTTTTATCATTCTTATACATTGTTTCATGTATGTACACTGTAAAACTGACTATTAAAAGTCAAAAGCTCATTGCTATGGAAACAGAACCAATTCACAGTTGACCCTACAGTCTGTTTCTGAAGTCCTAAATGATAAGGGAGACTGCACACCTTCCTCCAGTGAAACAGGTGGTGGGTGGATTCCAAATGTCTTTGGGCCGCCTGAGTTCTTTTATTTCAATGTTGATTCCTAACCTTCCTTACTTCAGATCTGGGAAGAAATGACAGTGATGCAAAGGCCAAAGTTCATCTGCAGAGTTCTCTGATCATAGCCAACCAGTACGCTCAAGCATTCCTACCGCACAGTCTGATTCATTAACTGGGCCCTGGAGCCTTGCCGTTTTCTCAAACGGATCTACTCTTTCAAAATCCTGATGATATTTTGGGGCAATCCTGAGCCAAGGGAGCTCCGGTGACCTGGTGGTTAAGAAGCTGTGCTGTCAACCAAAGGCAAGTAGTTCGACTCCAGTAGCTGCTCCAAGGATAAACGATGGGCAATCTCCTCATGTGTGATTTTACAGCCTCTGGAAAGGCACCTGAGAGTCAACTATGAAGTGGGCCCGACTCCATGGCATATTAACAACCACCACCAAAACAAATGCCAGGAGAACAGAAAATTCTTCCTAGGGCTACAATTTTGTCCCTCTAGCCAGTGGGGCTGCTAACCTCTCCTTAACCATCTGCTCACTCCGTCTATGATAATGCGGAAATGCCAACGTCATTTGCCCCTGGAAAGATCCCCACTTTCCCAGGCCCTTTCCAGGGTTAAATAAGAAGTCAGCTACAAAATAAAACCAAACCCTCTGCGGAGGAGTCGATCCAAACTCATCCCCTTTCCAAGACCTTAAATCTTTAGGAGGGGAGACGGAATATGCTTCTCCCATTGAGTACCTGGTTTGCAGCGCAACAAGTGACGCACTACACGTAACCCTGCGCGCCTTTGGGGTATCTAAGCACTCTTCCCTTTGAATGAAAACATGCAGCATCACTTCCAAAGCAGCACTAGGCCACCTTAATAGAGGTCCAGCCAGTCTCGGCTCCTTTTGGGGACCCGCGCCCTGCCCTGCGTCCTGCGTCAGTTTCGCTTTCGTTTTCACGACAACTTCCAGAGGTCGGAATGGGAAGTTAAGTGTTTAGTCGCCCTCACCAAGGGCCTTATGCAAGAAAGCCTGGACCTCACAAATGGGCCACCCCGGTTGGGTGGAGGTAAGGGTAGTGCCCGCCCGACCGAGGGAAACCACTGCCCACTCGCGGCCGCTCACCCCGCGCGCTCACCCTCGGCTCCCCAGGCCAGGCCGCCACCTCCACGCACAGGCTCCGTGGGTGAGAGACACCCGGACGATCTATGGATGCTGGACAGCAGCGCCTCGGGATATCAGGGAGGAGGCTAGGTCCACTCCCTGTTCTACTGACCGCCCACCTCCTCCTGATTCTTGGGCACCAGTTTTTCTACTTCCTCCTCCACAGCCTGCTTTCACTCCAGCCCCTCCCCACCGCGCTCCTCCTCTCACCCCAGCTCCTCCTCCTCCGGCGGCGCTCTTCCCACCCTCTTCTATTTTTTTTTTTTCACAGAAATAAATTTTATTTCTACTTGTACATGACAGTTGTACTTAGAGACTTTTAAATTGAAGTGATACTAGCTGCATCATAAGAGACTGACAGCAGCATGATGTCACAAAAATCCTGAAGGCCTGTGGCTTAAACCATCATATTAAGGGCTGGTGGTCCAGGGGAGAGAGGTGTTGAATGGTGTAGGCAGAAGTAGGAAGGGATGGTGGTGGAGTATGGAAAGGGGTGGGTCAAAATGAGTGTAGCAAGGGTGGGTAGCAACATTGAATCTATTGGTCATTTTTCTATATGGGTAAATGTCTTTTACCTGCTCTTTTCTGTAAAACGCTTGTCTGTCAGATACTATTATAAAAAAAACAACAACAAACAAGAACAAACACACACACAAAGATTAGGAAGAAGGATTGGCCATCCACTTCAGAAATAAAAGGCCTTTGAAAACCCTATGCACAATACACTTAGACTAGCAGACATAGCCATTAAGACTGAGATCTTAGAAATGGATACACGAAGAAAGAGGAACATCTGTAAGCAGACACTAATGATTGGAATGTGGAATGTGAGAAGCATGAATGTAGGAAAATTGAACATTGTTAAGAAAGAAATGGACCGCATAAATATTGACACACATACTATTGGCGAAATGGGGTGGCTTGGCATGGGACATTTTGAATCAGATGATCATATGATCTACTATGCCAGGGATGAAAAGGTGAGAAAAAATGGGGTTGGCTTCATAATTTAAAAAGTCATTTTTAGATACACCATGAAATACAATGTATTGAGTGACAGGATAATATCCATATGCACACAAGGAAGTCTAGTGAATACCACTATCATTCAATTATATGCACCAACAACTAGAGCCAAAGAGGAGGAAATGGAAGATTTCTACAAACTTTTGCAATCAGAAATCGATCGAACATACAATCAAAATGCAATGATAATAATGGGTGACTGGAACTGCAAAAATTGGGAACAGGGAAGAAGAATCAGTAGCTGGAAAACATGGACTCATGACAGAGAAGACACTGGAGATAGAATGATAGGATTCTGCACATTCAATGATTTATTAATTGCAAATACTTTTTATAAGAAACACAAACGCAGGCTATACACATGGATTTCACCTGATGGTATGCATAGGAATCAAATTGATTACATTTGTGGAAAGACTAGCTTAAGAAGCTCAATATCAGCTGTAAAAACCAGGCCAAGTGCTGATCATGGGACAAAATACCAACTACTTATATGCAAGTTCAAGCTGAAGTTGAAAAAAAAATGAAATCAAATCCACAAGAACCAAAATTAGACCTTAAGTCTGTTCCACTCAAATTCCAAAACCATCTCAGGAACAGATTTGAGGCCTTGAGCACCAATGAGTATAGACCAAATGAGCTGTGAGAGGATATCAAGAATAATCCATGAAAAATGCAAAAGATCATTACAAAGGCTAAAGAGGAAGAAAAGACCAAGAAGGATGTCAGATGAGACTCTGAATATTGCACCGAGAAACCAAAGCTAAAGGAAGAAATCAAGAAATCAAAGAGCTGACTAGAAAATGTAAAAGGGCAACTTGCGACAATAAAGCAAGATACTATAATGAAATGTGCAGAGATCTGGAGTCAGAAAATCAAAAGTGCAGAACTCACTCAGGGTTTCTTAAGCTGAAGGATTGAAAAACAAAGTCATGGGTGGCAATACTTAAGGATGCTTTGGGTAGAATGTTAAACGATCCAGGAAATATCAAAAGAAGATGGAAGGAGTACAGAGTCACTGTATCAGAAGGAATTGGCTGACACAGAATTTAATGAAGTAACATATGAGCAAGAGCCTGTGGTGATGAAGAAGGAAGTTCAAGTTTCTCTGAAAGAATTGGAAAAAAACAAGGCTCTAGGAGTTGTTGGCATACAAATTGACATATTTCAACAAACTGATGCTGCCCTGGATGTGCTCACTAAATTGTGCTAGAAATCTGGAGGACAGCCAGTCGGCCAACTGACTGGAAGAGATCGATATTTGTTCCCATTCCAAAGAAAGGTGACCTGTCAGAGTGTGGAAATTATCTAACAATATCATTAATATCACATGCAAGCAAGATTCTGCTGAAAATTATAAAAAAAAAAAAAAAACGACTGGAGCAATATGTCAACAGAGAATTGCCAAAAGTGCAAGCTAGATTTAGAAGAGGTCGTGGTACTAGGGATATTAAAGCTAATGTTAGACGGATCTTGGCAGAAAGCAGAGAGTACCATAAAAATGTGTATCTGTGCTTCATTGACTATGCAAAAACTTTTGACTGTATAGATCATAACAAGCTATGGATGACTCTGAAAAGAATGGGAATCCTGGAACATTTGATTGTGCTTATGCAAAACTTCTACTTGGACCAAGAGGCAATCGACAGAACAGGACAAGGAGACACTAAATGGTTCAAAATCAGGAAAGGGGGTCCGCTAGGGATGTATTCTGTGTCCATACCTTTTCAAACTGTATGCAGAATAGATCATTCAGGACACTGGGCTGTATGAGGAGAAATGTGGCATCAGGATTGGTAACCTGCATTATGCAGATGACACAACCCTGCTTGCTGAAACTGAGGAGGACCTGAAGTGCTTGCAGCAGAAGGTCAAGGACTGCAGCCTTCAGTATGGATTGAAGCTCAATATCAAGAAAACTAAGATTCTCACCACCTAGACCAATTGGCAGCATCAGTATGGATGGTGACGAGATTGAAATAGTTAATAACATTAGTTTGTTTGGCTCCATAGTCAACACTCTTGTTACCAGCAGCCAGGAAATCAAGAGACAGATTTCATTAGGAAAGCCAACTGTCAGGGACCTCTCCAGAGTACAGAAGAGAGCGACGTTGGGCTGGAGAAGACTAAGGTATACCTGATCCGGGCTATAGTCTTTGCAATTTTGTGCTATGCATCGGAGAGTTGGACAGTGACTAGGGATGATAGAAAAAGAATTGATGCCTTTGAGCTGTGGTGCTGGAGAAGAGTGTTGAATATATCATGGACTGCTAGGAGAACAAACAGGAGAGGGTGAATCTGGAATGCTCCTTGGAGGCAAGGATTCTAAACTACATCTGACATACTTTGGGCACATTGCAAGGAAGGACTGGTCCTTGGAGAGGGACATCATGTCTGGGAGACTGGAGGGATAGGCACAGGAGAGGAAGACCTTCGAGGAGATGGATTGATTCTGTGATTGGGGTGGTGGGAGAGAATGGGTCAGAGATGGTGAGGTTGGCACAGGATAGAGCAGGGTTTAAGGCTCTTGTACATAGGGTCACTATGAGTAGCAAGCGACTCAATGGCACATAACAACAATGACAACAACAACAACAACTAGCACTCAAACACTGGGAACTAAGTGGGGCATAAAATGTGCCCAATAGGTTGAATGCTAGCAAGGTAACAAAAAGAAAAGCCATTGGTAATTATTTTATGGTCAAGGCCATACCAAATCAGAAACTCTATTCTTATAGCCTTGTAATGACCACTCCACCCTCTTCTAGATCCCTCTTCCTCTTGTTCCTCCAGACCCCTTCCTCCTCCGGCTTCTTATTCACGAGCTTCCCCACTTCTTATTCATCTTCTGCTCTTCCCCCAGCTCCTGCTCCTCCCCCAGTGCCCCTTACTACTCATCTTCCTCCTGCTCATCCTCCTCCTGCTCATCTTCTTCCTGCTCCAGCTCCTCCTCCTGCTTATCTTCCTTTCTTATCCTCCTCCTGCACCAGCCTCCTCCTGATCATCCTCCTCCTTCTCCTCAAACTTCCCTTCTCCTTCTCCTATTCATCCTTCTGATCTTTTCCTGTGGCTTTTCCTCCATCGGCTGTTCTTCTCCCCTTTCCTCCTCCTCCTTATTTATTTGCTCCTGTTTCTCTTGCTTGGATCAGCAATCAACACCCTTGTTACCAGCATCCAGGAAATAAGAATCTGTATTAGATAATCAGCCTCAGCAGTAGACAAGTCTGCTGTCAAAGGCCTCTCCAAAATGCTAAAGTGTAATAATGTTAGTTTCAAGACTAAGGTGTGCCTGATTTAGGCAGTCACTTGCTATGCATCCGAGAGCTGGACAGTGAATAAGGATGACAAAAGAAGGGCCAAATATTGCATAGACTGCCAAAAGAACAAACAGATAGGTCTTGGAAAAAGTGCAGCTAGAGTGCTCTTTGGAGGCAAAGATTATGAAGCTTCATCTTTCACACTTTGTACATATAGCTAGAAAAGTCTGTTCTCAAAGGGGCATCATGCTTGGAAAGATGGAGAGTCAGTGAAGAAGAGGAAGAGCTCCAAAGAGATGTATTGATGTAGTGACTTCAGCAATGGACTCTAGAGATGATGAGAGTGGGACAGAATAGACTAAGTTCAGGTCAGCTGTTCATAGGATCACTATGAGTCATACTAGACTCTCTGGCCCCTAAAAACAACAACATTCCATTATCCACTAGAGATTTCTGAATACTATTATAATCTTAAGAGACTACAGTCATAAATGTGATCAGACATTCCCAAATGGATATTTTGTGGCTTATGAACATATACAGTAATCTAACTATATCAAGAACCACTTTAAATGTTATAAATACACCAGTTAAAAGATGGAGACTATCAGACTGAATTTAACTAAAAAACCAACTATATATTGTTTTTGGGAGCTTTAATGGCTAGAGAGCTGGACAATGACTAGGAATGATAGATAATTGATGCCTTTGAGCTGTGGTACTGGAGAGGAGTGTTGAATATATCATGGACTGTTATGAGAACAAACAGGTTTGTCCTGGAGAGGGTGAAACCAGGCTGCTCCTTGGAGGCAAGGATTCTGAAGCTTCATCTGACTTACTTTGGACATGTTGTAAGGAGGGACCAGTCCTTGGAGAGGGACAACATGTTTGGGAGGGTTGAGGAACAGCACAAGAGAGGAAGACTCTTGATGGGATGGATTGAGTCAGTAACTGGGTTAATGGGGGTAGGTGTGTCAGAGACAATAAGATTGGCACAAGATAGAGCTGGAAGGTCACCTATGAATCAGTTCTGACTTGATAGGAATGAGAGCTACATACATATTATAATTACAATACAAAGATGTAGATTAAAAGTTAATGGAAGGAGAAAGCAATTACATTAATTACATTTAATATTAATCCTAAAAAAGACAGGATAAGTGTTATTTCAGACAAACAGACTTCAGAACAAGGAAAATTATTGGAGATAAATACAAACTTACATAATAACAAAAAATATAACAGTTTTAAAGTATATCTATCTATCTATCTATCTATCTATCTATCTATCTATCTATCTCTCTATCTATCTAATAGCAGAACATGACTGTACATGAGGTTACTATTGTTGTTATTAGGTGAAGTTGAGTTGACAAGGACTTATAGTGATCCTATGAACAACAGATTGGAATCTTGCCCTAGCCGGTGCCATCATCACTATCTTCATCATGGTCAAGTCTATTGTTATAGTCACTGTGTCAATCCATCTCATTGAGGGTCTTACTTTCCTTTGCTGACCTTCTACCTTTTCCCAGCTTGGTGGGGTATTTTTCCAAGGACTGGCCCTTCCTAACAATGTGCCAAAAATCCGTAAGGTAAAATAGACATGATATTTGATAAAGCTGAAAGGGAAAAATAAGCAAATACACAATTATAAGAAACTTTAAGGGAGTTCTAGTGGTATTGTCCTTAGGGAGCTATACTGTAAATCCAAAGACAAAGCTTCTGTGACAGTTCAAATCTATCTGCAGTTCCAACAGGAAAGTCTTCCATGAGACTTTCAGCCTTGTAAATCCAATGGTGGGTCACCCATGAGTGGTTCCAGCTTGATGGCAATGAAAGAGAGTAGGAGACTTTAGTATTCTTCCCCATCTCCCCAGTAATTGACAGATTTATCAGGTAGAAAATCATTAATAATGTAATTGAAATGAACAAGACTGAAAGGACATTTATAGACTACTTTGCTCAAGAATTATAGGGCATACCTTCTACTCAGGTTCAAATGAAACATTTAAATGAATAGACACAGTGAAAGGTATATTCACAGATCACATAAGAATGAAACCAGAATGATAGGTCGAAAATCCTCAATTTACAAAACCCCATGTACCTGGGGCCATTGCAATGAATTCCACCAATTCCAACACCAACTTTAAAAGGAGCAAAGGCAGTATGGGGATGGCTGAATTTGATTTTCACTAACTCCACAAAGGGAACTACTCCCAACAACAACATGCACAATATAAAACTGATCCTTACCAGGTCAGACATGGCCCCTCATGCTCCAGCATCTACTTCTATTAATCACTGGGCACGATGCTCATTGCAAATGACAAACAGACTCATCAGCATCTCATTTTCTACATACGGTTGTGAGGTTTACAAGGGAAATAGGTTGGAGGTGGGGAAAACCAAGGACATGACACAGGGAAAATTTAAGTTTAGTGAACAGGAGTTGCAAGCCAAATTAATAGCAAGACACGATTTTTCAATTAGTTAAGGCAACTTTTCAGTCAACAAGTCCAGGTTTAGTCCAGCAACACAAATGCAAGAAGCATATGATTTCTTTAACCATCCAGCAAGCTTTGTTTCATAGCAGTTCTTCCTTCAATCATCCAACAAGCAAAACTTTTAACTCTGGCTCTGTCTCCAAGACTCTGTCAAGTTATGCATTGTCCCAGTCTTTCCACAGACTGGCTTTCTTTCTTTCTCTCTTATGTTGGTCTCACAGCTGTTGGTGATGTTAACGACACTGATCAACAGTGAATCATGTATCTGCAGTTGAGGCAGGTGGAGACTAAGGGTGGTAGGTAGAGCCTCAAAGATTCATTTTACTTACACATGGCCACATAGCCATTTGGTCAGGTCTAAACCAATGGATGTAGTTGTTTGGTATCTTCATATTGGAACCAACTAATAGCTGACTTTCTAATAGTGGGTTTCAGAGGCAGTAAATTAAATTGTACAGGAGGAGATTGCCTATCTTTCTTCTGTAGAACAGCTGGTAGACTCAAACTCTATGCCTTTGGGTTAGCAGTGCAGCTCCTTACCACTGAACCACCGGATCTCCCGAAGACAATGATGTGATAATGGATAGAAAGTTAAACAAAAAGGAAGGAAGGAAGGAAAGAAGGAAGAAAGAAATTCTAACACTCTACAGTTGTTAACATCGAGTGATTCCAATTCTATGGCAACAAAGGAGAATAGAAGAATTTAGTATATTTTTCCCCCACAGTGAATGAAAATGACAGTTTCAGCTCATAGAAGGTTAATAAGGATGGAATTGACGTGAACAAGATCTAATGGACATTTATAAAATATTTTGTCCATGAATGGCAGGACACACATTCTACTTAGGGACACATGAAACATTTAAAGGAGTAAAACAATGCAAGTTGTATTCTGAGATCACAATGGAATCAGAATGATAGGAAATCCCCAGAATTTGGAGATTAAACAACATACTGTTAATGACAGAAGATTCAAAAGAGAAGTTTCAAGAGCAATTAAAATGATCTTTAACTACATGAAAATGAAAATACGACTTATGGAAACACATAAGATATAGCCAAAGCAGTGCTTAGAGGGAAATTGAACTCATATATTTGAAAAGAAGAAGATAATCTTTCCTCTAAATGTTCGTAATCTATGCTTCCATTTTAGAAAATGAAAGAAGAGCAATTTAAGTGCAAAGTAAACAGAATGAAAGAAATAAAAATTAGAGCATAAATAAATGAATTGAAACCAGGAAACTAGTAAGACAATTTGACAAAATCAAAGCTCATTCTTTGAAAAAAATCAGCTCTGGTGGTGTACTCCGCCAAGAGTTGCTCTGTTAACCCCAAAACCAAGTGTTATTGAATCCGCCAGTAACTTCTTGAAAGATGGGCAGTCTTTTCCCTCTAAAATTTACAGTCTCTGAAACTCAATGGATGGTCAGCTATGCAATGGGTTCCAGCCTGATGATAAATTGAAGACTAATGAAAATCTAGAAAAATCTAGGGGAAAAAAATCTAGAAAAACAGAGAAAAAAAATTACTGACATCATAAACCAAAATGCACAGAAATGAAAGTGTTTCTTGTAGTTAAGTTACTAGAAAGCATCTTGTTGTGGGAATAACTTATAGCAAAGAGATATGATAGTTTCCTATGGCCTTAATGTCCTTTCATAGTTGCTCTGGAATTTCAGTTCTTAGAAGAACTAATTTATCTCCTTTTATGTAGAGACATTTTCCTCTTAGGAATACTACCACTTTTCTCCTTGTGTTCTTTTCTCCAGTAGTATTCTTATATAATTTTTAGGATAACTGTACTTTGCTTCAAACCTGAGATACTGAGCATTTCTTAGCATCAATGAAGCTGTGCACAATTTAACAACCAGCAGAAAGCCTAGTGGAAAAAGCCTGCTTAAATTCTACCCAAAATAATTTAATGAGTTAACTCTCAAAAGGCCTCATTAAAAGGCATTCTTAGGTCTCTGTAATGGTCTTCTGAACAGTGCTACAGAGAAAATGATTAGGACAAAATGTTTTCTCATTTTTCAATGCCTTTGAGCTGTGGTGCTGGAGAAGAGTATTGAGAATACCATGGACTGCTAGGAAAACAAACAGATTTGTCCTGGAAAGGGTAAGTCATTGACAGTCTCAATCTTTTCTCCATCTATCATAATGCTGCCTAGTGATTAAGGGTCTGAAAACTCCATTACCAGCATAGGGGATAGAATTTACAACACATAGACTAGTTACATTATATTGAAGACCATGTCCATTTTGGCACATAATCTTAACTGTGACAGTTGGAGAATCTATGCACTTATAATTTTTCTACCTTCACATTCACAATTGTATTTTCCATTTTCCTCAAAATAATTATCCTAGTATATGTGAAGAGGTTTGTATTTTAGATTTGCATTTCCATAATGATGATTATGTTGAACACTTTCATGTTCTTAATTGATATTTGCATGACTTCTTTAGAGAAATATATACTCAAATGCCTTGCCCACTTTTTCCATCGGTTTGTCTTCCTGTTTTTAAACTGTATGGGTTCTTTATATAATCTGCTTATTAAACTATTTTTCAGATACATGGCTGTCAAATATTTTGTCATTATGATAGCTCTCTCTTCACCTTCTTGATAAAATCTATTTAAGAGCTAAAGTATTAATTTTAATGAAATCCAGTTTGTTTCATCTTGTGTTGCTTGTTATCATACCTGAAAATTCATAGTAAAAAGTCAGTTTCCTCCTCTTTCCTCCAGTAACCTAGTGGGTAAGGTGCCACACTGTCAACCCAAAGGTGGTTCAAATCCACCAGCTTCTCTATGGGAAAATGATGGGCAATCTTCTCGAGTGTGATATACAGCCTCTGAAACTAACTAAAGGGTCAGGACTGAGTTGGTTCTGACTATACAGCAGTAAGTCTGAGTTTTTGAATGAGTGGTAGTATTTTAGAAAGTCCTGCCTCCCTGGCTTATCCTCCACTCTCACTTTCCAGGGGAGGTCCCCATGCAACCCTAAAAGTTCTTATTAACAAGCCTCACCACTTACAGGGTAACTTGCACACCACCACTAAGGTGAGGCCCAGAAATCCTAATATATTCACAGCATTGATGCTTCTGATCTTGCCATATAGGGTCACTGTTGAGTCACCTCCAATAGAGTCAGAGATGTTCATTTGCTGAGAGAGAGTCAAGCTCTTGGTGACATCTCTACCTGGGCTGCAAAGGTAATTTACTTGTTCAGTTCACATTCACTTGGCCATTGTTCCCAGGCAGAACATCCTTCCTAGGCAGTTGGAATCTGACCAGTTAATGCTATGTACCGTTGACTCAGAATTGACTCAATACAGCTGACTCTCTAACCAATAGTTTTTTCAGAGGCAATAAATCACACAAGAAGTGATTGCCCATGTTTCTCCCTCACAGCATTTGGTGGTTTCAAACTACATACTTTTGTGTTGGCAGTGGTCTGTGGAGAAGGACATCATGCTCTGAAGGGTGGAGGGACAGTGCAGGAGAGGAAGACCCTGGAAAGATGGATTGATACAGTAAATGGGGCAATGGGGTAGGCATGTCAGAATCAGTGAGACTGGCTCAGGACAGGGCAAGCTTCAGAGCTGCTGTACATAGGGTCACTGTGGGTCGCAGGCGAGTCGATGGCAAACAAGAACAACAAGTGTAATTTCTTACCATTACATTCCATTACATTCCATTACATTCCATTCCATTACATTACTTTAACAAGGGACAACCAGAAGTTGAAGTGGGTTGGAAGAGGCCATCATATCAGGAATATCATTGCTGATGTCAGAAGGATCCTGGCTGAAAGCAGAGAAGACCAGAAGAATGGCTATTTGTGTTTTATTGCCTATGTAAAGGCTTTTGACTGTGTGGATCATAACAAATTATGACTGACATTGACAAGAATGGGACTCAAAGAACGTTAGATTTTTATTCAATATCAATACATAGGCCAAGAAGCTATTGTCCAAATGGAGCAAAGGAACACTATTGCTGTTATTATTGTTATGTGCCATTGAGTCACCTACGACTCATAGCAACCCTATGTACATTAGCTCTGAAACCTGTCCTATCCTTAGCCAATCTCATTGTCTCTGCTAGACCTAATTCCATTTCTGCAGTCACTGAGTCAGTCCATCTCATCCTGTGTCTTCCTCTCTGGTGCTGTCCTTCCACTCTTCCAAGCATGATGTCCTTCTCCAAGAACTGATTTCTTTTGGTTACAAGTCCATAGTACATGAGACAGAACTTCAAAATCCTTGCCTTCAGGGAGCAGCCTGGTTTTACCCTCTCCAGAACAGACTTGTTTATTTTCCTGGAAGTCCACCATATGTTTAACACTCTCTTCCAGCACCACAACTCAAAAACATTGATCACAGCCAAACTGCCCCCAGGGTATTTGGGGAGGGGAAATCTTTTCTTTCTTTTCCCCTTGTGAATATCAAATATACACCAACACTTTCCCACTGTTTTTCCTTTCTTGTATCTCAACAGTCAGAAACTCTTGAGACATTAGTCACTGTGGGCTTATGGTTATGTAAACCATGTATGGAAATCCAAGTGGGTCTCATTCAAAGGGACAGACAGACTTGGGTCTCTTTCCCCACAACCTTTACATATGGTAAACTTGAAAAAAAGTCCACTCTGCAGTTAAAAAAAAAAGCATTGATCCTTCTATCATCCTTCGTTATTGTCCAGCTCTAGGATGCATAGCAAAAAAAGACTATGGTCTGGACCAGGTGCACCTTAGTCTTGAGACTGATATTATTGCTCTTTAGTACTCTAGAGAGGTGCCTGACAGCAGACTTTCCCAATGCAATTTGTCTTTTGATTTCCTGACTGCTGGTGTCAGAGTGTTTTTTATAGAGCCAAGCAAGCTGAAATTGTTAACAATCTAAATCTCTTCATCTGTCATGAAGCTGCCAATTTGCCCAGTGGTGAGAATCTTTGTTTTCTTGAGGTTGAGCTTCAATCCTTATCGAAGAATACAATCCTTGACCTTCCGCAGCAAATGCCTCATGTCCTCTTCAGTTTCAGCAAGCAAGGTTGTGTCATCTGTATAAAGCAGTTTGTCGATGAGTCTTCCTTTAATTCTGATGTCACATTCTTCCTCTTAAAGCCCAGCCCCCTGAATGATTTGTTCTGCATATGTAGATTGAAAAGGTATGGAGACAGGACGCATCCCTAAGGTACACCTTTTCTGATCCTGAACCAAGCCATTTCCTTGCTATGTTCTGACTAACTGACTAATGCTTCCTGGTCCAAGTATAGGTTTCACATGAGCATAATTATGTGTTCTGGGACCCTCATTCTTCTCAAGGTTAGCCACAATTTGTTGTGATCCACAGTCAAATGCTTTTGCATAGTCAATGAAACACAGATAGACATTCCTGTGGTACTCTCTGCTTTCAGCCGAGATCCATCTAATGTTGGCTATAATATCCCTAGAGCCATAAACTCTTGTAAACCCAACTTGCACATCTGATGGTTCTCTGCTGATGTTACAGTCATTTTTTAATAATCTTCAGCAGGATCTTGCTTGCATGTGATATTAATGATATTTTTTGATGATGCCCACACTCTGTTGGGCCACATTTTTTTTTCTGGAATGGGAATAAATACAGATCTCTTCCAGTCAGTTGGTCAGGTAGTTGTCCTCCAGATTTCTTGACTTAACTGGTGAGCACATCTAGGATAGTATCTGCAGAAGTATGTCAGTTGCTATTCCATGGAAGGGAATACTATGGTTTAAAATCAAGAAGGGTGTGCACCAGGGAAGTTTCCTTTCTCTATACCTATTTAGTCTGTATGCTGAGTAAACAAGTTGTGAAGTTGGGCTCTGTGAAGAGAAATGTAGCAACAGGATTGGAGAAGACTTATCAACATCTTGCTTTCTTGACTATGCAAAGGCTTTTGACTGTTTGGATCATAACAAGTTGTGGCTGACACTGAGAAGAATGGGAACCCTAAAACACTTAATTGTGTTCATTTAAAACCTATCTTGGACCAAGAGGCTGTTGTGCGAACAGATCAGGAGAACATTGCATGGTTTAAAATTAAGAAGGGTTGTATTCTCTCTCCATACTTGTTTAATCTGTATGCTGAACAAATTATCTGAGAAGCTGGACTCCATAAGGAGAAATATGGCATTAGGATTGGAGGGAGACTCACCAGTGTTATGCAGGTGACACAGCCTTGCTTGCTGCAAGTGAGGAGGACTTGAAGCACTTGTTTCAGAAGATCAAGGAATACAGCCTTTAGTATGGATTGCATGTTAATGTCAATACTTTAGAAACTTGAATACACATATTTCATTAAAAATCTTAACTAACTCATTAATTTTTTTCTTTATACTTGAGATTTTTGAAAAAGAGCTTCTGGTTTTAATGGCCACAAGTGCTCCCTATTCAGATGATATTTCTAAATTCTGTTCATTGTTGTCCACTATTTTGGCTATGTTTTTTAACTCAGTGAATTAGATTGTATTGTTATTGTGTGTGTAGGTATATTGTTGTTAGGTGTCGTAAATTGACTACAATTTATAACATCCTGTGATCAGGTCCGACAGATGAAAACCTTACCATATCCTGCATCTTCTTCACAATCTCTTCTATGCTCAAGCTCATTTGTTGCAGTCACTGTGTCAGTCTATCTTGTTGAGAGTTGTCTTCTCTTTTGTTGACTCTACTTTTCCATGTGTATGTGTTCTTTGTTTACATTTGGTCACATTTTGGTCTTAAATGTCTGTTTCGGAGATTTAGTAATATATAGAGCTGCATAGTAAAGTGGACTGAGGTGGGCTTGTATAACAATGAAAGAATTCTTTTTCCTTTTCAAAGAGAAAAGCGAACTGGGGCAGAGGAGTGGGTAGGGAAGACAATGTGCAATAATGTATGAATGGAAACCCAAGTTCTCTATAAACTTTCACTAAAATCTCTAAAAAAAGTGGATGGAAGAAAGATGGATAAATCTCTTCCCATGCAATTTATTGCTTCTGAAAATCCACTGGAGGGTCAGCTATGAGTTTATTTCAACTGGACAGTACATAGCAGTATTAATTATTTTTTAAAAAAGTTAGTCATTGCTATTGAGTTGGAATCATCTTCTAATTGAACTTCCAGTGAATTTTCTGATGAGGTAAGTGCTTCAGGAGGAGACTGCTCTTCATTCTTCCTTGGAGTGACTGATGATGATGATGATATTGCTGGTTTCTAATTTTGCTATTGAGAAATCTGTTTTAAGAGAAATTATTGTTCTTTTATAGGGGACATTGTCCTGTTTTTCTCTTGTGTTGAAAAGCATCTCAGTGGTTTTTTTCTGTGATGTACTTTATCTTGTTCGATATCTGTGGTACTTATGCACCTTTAAAACTATTATAGTTCATAATTTTTTGAAAAGTTTCCAGCTAGTAACTTTTCTGAAATATGATGGCCTGTCATTTTCTTATTCTGAAAATCCAATTTTAAAAAAACCCCTCAAGTATCTCAGAACTTATCTTTGATGTTTCTATTGAAGATCTTGCTCAAATCTTTAGTTCACTAATTGTGTCTATTCTACTGTTCACTAAGTTTGTACTCACTGTTTTAATTTTAGTATTTATATAGTTTAATTCTAGAACTTCTCTGTTTAGAAGTTCTAGAATGTCTCTATTTAAAATTTACTGGGTTACCTTAAAATTTTTCTTGCAGTTACTCAATGTTTTATTCCATTAAATTTTTAGTTATTTTTTGTTTTAAACCTGATAACATCAATATTTGAATTGGTGACTAAATCTATTGCTTGATTTCATTTGTCCTCTGACATGATATTACATTTATTCCCACATTTAGTACTTTGGTGAAGAGAAGGGGACTTAATCAGGGGGAACCAGGGCAGACATGAGATGAAGTTTTTCTCCAGAACAAATTAATGATTACTTCTCCCTTTAAGGTTTACTGTAGATTTTAATTGCTTGTCTTTGGGTTGGCAGCATAACTCCTTACCACGCTTGTCGTTGTTATGTGTCATTGATTCAACTGTGACTCATAGCACCCTATGAACGATAGATTGGAACCTTGCCCTTTCTTGTGTCATCCTCAGTATCTCTGATATACTTGAACCCATTGTTATAGTCACTGTATCAATCCATCTTATTGAGTCTTCCTCTCCTGTCCTGACCCTCCGCTATTACAAACATGATGTCCTTCTCTAAATACTGATCCTTCCTAATAACATGCCTAAAGTATGTTAGATAAAGAGTCACCATCCTTGTCTCCAAGAGGCACACTGCCTGCACTTTCTCCAAAATAGAATTGTTTGTTCTTTTGGCAGGCCAAGAGATATTCAATATTCTTCTACAACACCATTAAGTCTTTTTCTATTTTCTTTAGTCATTGTCCAACTTTTAGATGAGTAGCAGCAAGAGATTGAAAAGACCATGGCTTGGATCAGATACACTTTATACTTTAAATTGATGTCCTCGATCTTTAGCATTTTTGGAGAGGTCTCAGACAGCAGGTTTTCCCATTGTGAAACATGTTTTGATTTATTTTTAAAATTTTCTCTACTTTTAAATATTATTGTTAATGAAAATTTACAGACTTTGGATTTCCATTTATTCATTGTTGCACTTTCCTTCCTGCTCACCCCTTCCTCCCAGTTCACTCTTCTCTTTGAAAAGTAAAAGAAAAATTCTTTCACTGTTATACAATCCATCCCCCCCAATCCAGTCCACTATGCAGCCTTCGTTCTGAATTCCTGTCATAACAATAATACTTAATCGTGTACCTCTTTTAAACAGTTCTCTCACTCATCTATTTCAATGCAGTATACATAGTTTATCCCATCTTTTTCAGTCTCCCTCCAACCCTGATGTCAGTCCCATTTTACAACAGCGGCATTATGCAGTATTTGCCCTTTTGTAACTGAGATATTTCACTCAGCATAATGTCCTCCAGGGTCACCCTTTTGTATAATATTTCATGAGTTCTTTGCTTTTCAATGCAGTGTAATATTTCATTGTGTGAATATACCACAGCTTCTCTATCCATTTATTTGTTGATGTGCACTTAAGTTGTTTCCAACTCTTTGCTATTGTAACAAAGCTACAATAAACATGGGTGTGCATTTATCTGCTTGGGTGGCAGTTACGGTTTCTTTGGGGTATATTCCCAGTAGTGGAATTGCTGGGTCAAATAGTATTTCTATTTGCAACTTCATGAAAAAACTCCATACAATCTACCATAGTGGATGCATCATTTTACACTCCCACAAACAGTGAATAAGGGTTCCAGTTTCTCCACAATCTCACCGGCATTTGTTGTTTGCTGCTCTATTAAATTTTGCTACTCTTACTAAGATGAGATGATGTCTCAGAGTTGTTTTGATTTGCATCTCTCTTAGAACTAAGGATTCTTGACTGCTGTTTTTAATGGTGGATGCTAGTAAAATGAAATCATTGACAATTTCAATCTTTTTTCCTTTTGAGTTGTGGAGCTGGAGAAGAATTCTAACTATACCATATACTGCCAAAATAACGAATAGGTATGTCTTGGAAAGGGTACAGCCAGAGTGCTCCATGGAGGCAAAGATGGTGAAGCTTCATGTTTCATATTTTGGACATGTATCTGTGCAAGGTTATTCCTTGGAAAAGGACATAATGGTTGTAAAGATAGAGGGTCAGAGGAGAGGAAGACTTTCAACAAGATACTTTGACCTCAGCAATGGGCTCCAGTGTGTCAGAGATGATGAGGGCTCAGATTGGTTGTTCATCAGGTCACTATGAGTTATTCTTGACTCGATGGCACCTAACAACAACAATAATGTTGTTACCTATTGTGTCAGCGGTGACAATTTTTTTTTCTTGATGTTGAGATGTAATCCATATCAAAGACTAGTCTTTGATCTTCTGCTGCATAAGCTTCAGGTACTCCTCATTTTCATCTAGCAAATGTATGCCATCTACATAACACAAGTTGTTGATGCGTCTTTCTCCAACCCTGATGTCACCTTCTTCATAAAGTCTGGCTTCTTGAATGATTTGGTCAGCACACTGCTCAAATAGGTATGGAGAAAGGATACAGCCCTGACACACATATTCTAAATTTTTAACCATACAGTGTTTTGCTTTGGTTGCACAACTGTCACTTGGTCTAGGTATAGATTTAACATGAGCACAATTACGTGTTCTGAGATTTCCATTCTTCTTAATGTTAGCCTTAATTTGTTAATGCACATAGTCAAATGCCTTTTCCTAGTCAATAAAAGGAAGACAGACATCCTTCTAATATTCTCTGTTTTAAATCAAGATTCATTTTATAACAGCAGTGATATCCTTGGTGCCAGGCCACATAAATCCTGATTGAATTTCTGACAGTTCTCTTTCAATGTATTACTCTAGCTATTTTTCAATAATGTTCAGCCATATTTTGCTTGCTTGTGATATTATTTAAGAGTATCCACATTCTGTTGTTAACCTTTTGTGGGAATGGGAACAAATTTGGATCTCTTCCAACCAGCTGGCCAGCAAATGACTTCCAGATTTCTTGACACAAGCTGGTGAACATGTTCAAGGCTGCATTTGTTTGATGGAACATATATGTTGATACTCTGTCAATTCTTGGGACTTTATTTCTTTTTCTAATGCCTTCAGTACAGCTTGAACTCCTTCTTTCATCACCTTTGGTTCTTGGTCATATACTACTTCCTGAACTATTTCCATGCCAGCTAATAATTTTTTATATAGTGACTCTTCATTTTCCTTTGATGCTTCCTAGATCATTCACGATTTTGCCCATAGTGTCCTTCAGTCTTCTTTTCTTGATGCTCTCGTGCCATTTTCATAGTCTCTTCTGACATCCATTTTGGTTTAAATGATGTATAGTACTGGGAAAATCTGCTGTCAGGGGCCTTTCTGATAGAGTATTGAAAGGGCAATGATATCAGCTTAAACATTAAAGTGTGCCTGAATCAAATCATGGACTTTTCAATCACCTTCTATACGTCTAACAACTGGACAATGAATAAGGTTGACAGAAGAAAATTTATGCCTTTGAACTATGGTGTTAAAATACTGAATATCCCACGAATAGTAAACAGAACAAATAGGTATGTCTTGGAAGCAAATATGACAAAACTTCATCTCACATACTTTGGATATATTGCTAGGAGAGGCTATTCCTTGGAAAAGGACATCATGTATGGAAAGATGGAGGATCTGTGAAAGAGAGGAAGTTCCTCAACCAGATGGGTTGGCACAGTGGCTTCAGCTGCTATCGAGGTCTCCAATGATTCTACATAAATTCTACA
>NW_006399821.1:6156264-6166858 GCF_000299155.1 Elephantulus edwardii | reverse complement strand
TCATTCCCAAGTCCATGATTTCCAACTACCAGTTCTTATTTATTTGTTTCCAACTTTTGTGTTCCCATTATCAATTATTTATTCATTAATAATGAATCTTATTGCATGCTCGATTGATTACATGCTGAAAAAGTTAGTAGAAATTTTTAATTTCCTAATTTCTGGCTTTATTTATTGGTGTGTATGTTTGAATACTAGTTGTATAAGGGTCTTCCTTGTATGTGTATGAATAGTGTCTGTTCCTTGTATGAATAGTGCCCTTGGGTGGCCGTGCTGGCACTGGCACCCAGGAAGACAGCCACAGCCTGAGTTATGGTATCTATGTGTTTGCTTTGTGCTATGGGGTATAACATCAATGTGTGCTTGTCGGTCATTTACTAATAATGATCATAGATCATGCAAACTTCAACTTCTATGATCCTGAGAACAGAAGGACTAGATGGTGTACCACTGCTGACCATTCTAACAGCCTGGAGCAGAGTGGACAAAAAATATAGAACAAAACAAAAAGAAATATTAAAAACCCTGAAACTATATTCCTTAGGCATCCTACAAGCCTGGAATAAAATTTATCTCAGTGGCTCAACTTTCACCCAAAAAACAGGCAAGATTATGAGGTGAACTAGGAACACCAGGGAGACACGCATTCTTTAAACAGTCAATCATATAAAATAAAAGGTCTGCCTTTGCCTAGGGTTAAGCTCAGAAGTCATGGAAGGGACGTATCAAAGGATTAATGGAAATAAGAACTACAGGAAAAAGCAGGAGGACAAAGACCACTTTTTAAGTATTACAACTAATGTCATAAAAAAATGTCTATGAATAGTTAAAAGGAAAACCTATTTACTTTGTAAACTTTCACTCAACTTACATTTAAAAACAACAACAACACACCAAAAAACACCCAGAAAACTTTAGCCTTTAATGCCTGGACTTCCAGCTCAAATTTCTCCTTTCCTCATCATGAAATACCACTTGGGGTTGTTTTAGGTTCTTAAATTAGGCTTTGCTTAATACTGTCTCAAATTCTCCTCAACCTTTTTTTTTTCCAGTAGGAAATTTTGTGTGTGTTCATTTTTAAAAATTTTATGTTAGTTTGCATAAAAAGTGTGTTTCACACTATTCTTTTTTAATATTTGGTTTCATGCAACTATTCCAATGCATTGTTTTAGAAATTTAATCACCATTGACTTTGTCCATCATTATCTTGTCTTTTCAAGTCCCTACCAGATCTTTTTCATTTCCTTCACCCACTCCCTCTGCCCACCAAATTGTGCAACCCTGTGGTTTCACCCCTACCCATTATCACCCCTCTACTTCATCCCCTCCACGCTGTGTCCCCATACATGATTTACTAGATGTCCTTCTATTTTTACAATAATGGTCTTATACATTATTTATCCTTTTAAGACTGAGTTAGTTCACTCACCCCAATGGTCTCCAGTCTCAAATTATGCAATATTTTTCAAAATTGTTGCTCCTTAATGCTGCATAGTACCACAATTTCTCAATCCATTCAGTTATGATTTCCTCAACTTTAGATGAAAAAAGTAGTTCACTGCCTAAGCCATGGGTAAATTTTGCCCGTTGTAGTTGTTGAACCTTAATCAAATTTCCAGTTTCCTACTCAGTGTACTCATTAGTAAAATGTCAGCTTATTCAAACAAATATCTGCATAAAATCCAACCCTTCCTTCCATCCATCCATCCATCCATCCATCCATCAACTTTCTTCTCAATGAGCTCTGGTGGCTTAGTGGGTAAGGAGTTGTACTGCCAACCCATATGCAGGCAGTTCATTCAATCCACTAGCTGTAACTCTGGAAGAAGATAGAAACCCTTTCTTGTGTAATTTATAGTCTCTAAAAACCGGCTGGAGGTCATCTATGGATGAATTTTGACTCAACAGAGTAACTTACCCTCAACACATTTTAATAAAACAGTGATTGGCTGGATTTACATTTCAATTTATCAAACTCACTGTATGGAAGTGGGGAGGGAGGTGGGGAAGAGCCAGATGAAAACCAGACTTGGAAGTGGATACAACTGTTACCAGGATCAACATTAGGACAACCAGAATCCCATATGCTTTCCAACTGTGCCTGGAACATCAGGGGGAAAATCACTATGTTATAGGATGGAGAATACAGTCAAGGCACATTCATGTATATCTCAGTGTTGGGTCTCAGAATTGGATGAATGTTCTTGCCACTTATTAAGAACAATGATGGCACTATAGGAAGTAGCTCAATTGTTGTTATGTTGAGTTTGAGGTGCTTAGGAAGTAGTTATATAGAATTTTTAAAAGCTTAGACACTTAAGAGAAATTCTAGAAACAAAATCTGAATGATAGTGGACACATTCTAAAAGAAGTGGCAAGAAGCTACAGACATATGTGGTTCAAATGCACCAGATGCTGTGCTGGAGAAGGAGGGGCAATCTCCTCCTGTACCAGTCAGATCCGATTTGATGTTACTCACAAAAAAAGAATAAAATTTTTCAAAAAAAAAGAAAGAAAGAAAAGAGTAAAGTGAATTATAAAAGGAGATGGCAGGCCTTAGAGCAGCTAACTCTACCATGGTTATCTCAACTAAGTAGTATTAATCAGCCTCCTGGCTCAATTTGACCCTGCCAGAGCTGGGCAGGAGACAGAAAGGTCAATAACTTGGAGGTGAAAAATTAATGTGAAATGAATGTAAGAATTTGTAGAAAGACTTAAGGGAGGGGGCAGCCAGTAAGATCCCAGTGTTGTTATGTGCTGTCAAGTCACCTGTAACACATAGTGACCCTATATACAACAGCCTTAAGCCCTGCTCTATCCTGTGCCAATCTCACTGTCTCTGACACACCTACTCCCATTATCCCAGTCACTGAATCAATTCATCTCACTGAGGGTCTTTCTCTCCTGTGCTGTCCCTCCACCCTCCCAAGCACGACATCCTTCTCCAAGGACTGGTCCCTCTTTGCAACATGTCTAAAGTATGTCAAATGAAGCTTCAGAATCTTTACCACCAAGGAGTAGCCTGGTTTCACCCTCTCCAGGATGAATTTTTTTGTTTTCCTAGCAGTTCATGGTATGTTCAATAGTCTTCTTCAACACCATAGCTTAAAGGCATCAATTCTCCTTCTATCCTCCTTAGTCATTGTCCAGCTCTCTGCTGCATAGTAAAGACCATGGTCTGTATCAGGCACACCTTAGTTTCCAGACAGACATTATTGCTCTTCACTACTTTGGAGAGGTCTCTGACTGCAGATTTTCCCAATAGCTTTCAATCAACTGTTATCTCCTATATGAAGGATTTGGATATTCAGGCTAATTCTTTAAGATAATCGATGATTTCATCATGACATAGTAGATTAACTATGACTTTTCTAATATTGGTTCATCCAGCTCTACAAAAAAATACAAGAAAGCAGTGCTAAAAATGTCACATTTTCTTTTTGTCTCAAAAAGAAAGGATCATTATGAAGAATACAGAAATAAAAACATATGTGTCTGATTTGCTTTTAGACATTTCAGTGGATTAATTATAAGCTTATGTTCAAATTTGGCCTTTTTTTAAAAAAAATAATTTTAATTAAAGTTTACAGAGACTTAGGTTTTCCAGCCATTCATTGTTGCACTTTTCTCCCTACCCACCATTCCCTCCCAATTCACTCTTCTCCTTGAAAAGAAAGAAAAACTCTTTCATTGTTATTCACAAATTTGGCTTTTTGATGAGCGATCCTCTGACAGAAGAATTTAAGTTCAAGCTTTAGAAAGATAATGGAGGGAAGAAAAATGAAGATAACCAAGAAAATCTTAAAGGAAATTATTTGAAGTAGGGATCTGTACATCTTACAGTATTTCTTTTTTATGAAAGTGACTAAAAATCTATAATAAATCACATGTGGACTGCTAAAGTATCACCTGAAGGGAAGAATAGCACTTCAAGAGAAAAGAAATACAAAACTTATCAGCACCAACTATGTCCACACCAAGAATGACTGTATCATTCCCAGTGCACCATAAACAAGTGATCATTAAAAAGTGTTCCATCCTATAGACTTTTAGTATGGTCATTGGTGCTGAATGAATTTAGGGAAAGCCTCCAACTAGACTGGAGAAAGTGGACAAATTAGCAAGTAACTTCTCTGTTGTAGGATCCAAGAAAGTATAGATGCTGGGTCCTCTGAGAATGCAGAGGAAACTAATGATTGCATTGAAATCAATGAATGCATTTCAATGGTTGTCAAATCACTGTCCAACTAGGGATTGTTGTTAGGTGCCATCAAGTCACCTGTGATTCATAGCAACCCTATGTATAATAGCTCTGAACCCTGCCCTATTTTGAGCCAATCTCACTAACTCTCTAACACCCAATCCAATTGCCTCAGTTACCATGTCAATCCATCTCATCTGGTGTCTTCCTCTCCTGTGCTGTCCCTCCACCCTTCCAAGCATTCCAAGAATGTCCTTCTCCAAGGACAGATGAGACCTTGCTAGGATCTTACTGGCTGTTCCCCTCCCTTAAGTCTTTGTGAAAATTCTTGTATTCATTTCACATTACTTTTTAGCCTTTTAAGGCACTTCTGTCTCCTGCCCAGCTCTTGTAGGGTCAAAATGAGCCAGGAGGCTTATTAACACTATTTGAGTTTTTTCTGGCCACATGCCCAAAGTATGTGAGACAGAGCTTAAAGATCTTTGCTTCCAAGGAGAAACTTGGTTTCACCCTCTCCAAGACAGTGGCACAACTCCTGACACAATGCATGTGCCAGGAGTTGTTTAATACTCTTCTTCACCACCACAATTCAAAGGCATCAACTCTTCTTCTGTCATCCATAGTAAATATACAGTTCTCTGATGCATAGCAAGTAATTGTGCAGATCATATCCTGGAACAGGTGCATCTTAGACTCTAGACTGACATCATTGCTCTTTAGGATTTTGGAGAGGTCCCTGACATCAGACTTCTCCAATTTGTCTTTTGTTTTCCTAACTGCAGGTGCCAAGAGTGTTGATTGTGCACCCTAGCAAGCTGTAATTGTTAACAACTCTGATCTCTTCTCCATCCATCATGGTGCTGCCAATTTGCAAAGTGGTGAGAATCTTTGTCTTCTTGATGTTGAGCTTCAATGCATATTGGACTTCTTTAACAAATGCGTGGCTTTCCAGAATACCCAATCCCAAGAGGTGAGCTGCAAGTACAATAGCATTTAAGATTCCTATTGAACATACAGTGGACTTCCAAGAACAAACAAGTCTTTCCTGGAGACTGAGAAGGCAAGTTTTTCCTGGAGGCAAGGATTTTGAAGCTCTATATCACACATTTTGGGTATTTTGCTATGGAGGGACCAGTCCCTGGAGAAAGATGTTATGCTTGGAAGGGTGAAGGAACAGTGCAAGACAGAAAGACCCTGGAAGAGATGGATTGATACGGTGTCTGGGGTAATAGGGGTAGTTGTGTTAGAGATTGACTCAGGATGAGGCAGGATTCAGGGCTATTGTTCATAGCGTCACTATGAGTTGCAGTTGACTTGACGACATATAACTACAAATGACAAAGCTAAAGAAAAAAGTTTGAGAAGACAAAATATAGGGTATAATTTGAAGATGCTTGTGAAAAAGATAATGAAAAAGGTAACCTTGAAAGGGAATTTGAAGAAGGCAGTTCCCAAAAAAGAGTGTGCAAAGAATGGCTTCAGAAGAGAATTTAAAAACCAGAAAAGAGTCCCCCCAAAAAAGATTGAGAAGAGCGCCCAGATGTCCACAGGTTAAGAGCTCTCATTGTAGGAATTATTTTTTTCCCTGACTGTTGGAATTACAGTCTGCTGCTGTGACAACAGACTCTAGGATACCTCTCTTGCATAAGGACAACCAGAGAGGTGATTTACTCCACCCCCTTCCAGGAAACAGATCCAAAAGCAGTTTCCCTGGACCAGAACAACCTCTTTTGGTTGAAACAGGTCTTATAACACTGATATAGGATGTGAAGGCGATCTGGCTGCGACATCTGTCACCCCACTGATCACCAGGGTTGATTCGGCATTAGGCAGGTGTCTTCCTTTCTCCCTCACCAATCCATGTGTATCACTCCTGAAGCTGTGCACTCAGTTGAAGAGGATGACGATCCCTGATAGAAGGAAGATGGACCTTCGGTCAAGGGTATATGAGTAGCTGCGTTCCCCTGCTAGAACCTTCAAATAAGCTCCCAAGACTGATATAAGAAAAGGAGGAGATGATGAGATGGTATTGATAAATTCAAAGTTAACATCGTACTTGCTTTGGCAGCACATACACTAAAACTGGAATGATAAAGAGAAGATTAGCATGGTTCCTGCACAAGGATGACAAAATTATCCAAATATATCAGTTAATATAGTTATAAAACAAATATGTAGCTTTAGCTAAAGACTGCCAGTAAAGTGTTAAAGTGGGTTCCTCTTTACCCTCCATCTCAATGCCCCTTTTCAGCATGAAGCAGCCAGAGAGTCTACACTTCTTTTCCCAAATGGGGAACTCACAAATAAAAAGATAAAATATCTTTGTAGAGAAGCCCTACTCCTTAGGTATCAACCCAGAATATTTGTCTGATAGTAGTAGAGGGAACTGCTGATGGGGTGGTATTAATAAATTAAAAATTATCCAAATATATCCATTAGTATACAGATGACACAACCCTGCTCTTTGAAACCGAGGAGGATCTGAAGTGCTTGCTGCAGAAGGTCAAGGACCTGCAGTCTTCAATATGGATTGAAGCTCAGTATCAAGAAAACAAAGATTCTCATCACTGGGCCAATTGGCAGCATCAGTATGGATGGTGAAGAGATTGAGATAGTTAACAGTTTTCATTTACTTGGTTCCACAGTCAACATTCTTGGTAACAGCAGCCAGGAAATCAGAAGACGAATTGCATTGGGAAAGTCAGCTGTGAGGGACCTCTCAAGAGTACTGAAGAGCAACGACATCAGACTGGAGATTAAGGTGAACCTGATTCAGGCTATAGTCTGTGCAATTACATGCTATGCATCGGAGAGTTGGAGAGTGAATAGGGATGATAGAAAGAGAATTGATGCCTTTGAGCTGTCGTGGTGGAGAAGAGTGTTGAATATACCATGGACTGCTGGGAGAACAAACAGGTCTGTCTTGGAGAGGGTGAAGCCAGAATATTCCCTGGAGTCAAGGATTGTGAAGCTTTGACTGACATAGTTTGACTGGTCCTTGGAGAGGGACATCATGTTTGGGAGGACAGAGGGACGGCACAGGAGAAGAAGACCCTTGATGAGATGGATTGATTCTGTGAGTGGAGTGGTGGTAATGAATGTGTTTGATACAGCGAGGTTGGCACAGGATAGAAAGGCATTTAGGGCTCTTGTACATAGGGTCGCTATGAGTCGCAAATGACTTGATGGTACATAACAACAACAACAACATAGTTATAAAACTGACTTTAGTTTTCTTCAGGCTGTGAAACTAATAACTTTATCTTAGAATTTCCCCCTTTCTTTAGTCATGTAAAGGATTTTAAGCTGCCTATTTGTGGCATCAGGATTGGTGGAAGATCTATTAACAATCTGCGTTATGCAGATGACACAACCCTGCTTGCTGAAACTGAGGAGGACCTCATGCACTTGCTGCGAAGGGTCAAGCACTGCAGCCTTCAGTATGGACTAAGGCTCAATGTCAAGAAGACAAAGATTCTCACCACTGGACCAATTGGTAGCGTCAGGATGGATGGCGAAGAGATTGAGAGTGTTCACAGCTTCAGTTTGCTTGGCTCCACAGTCAACACTCTTGGTACCAGCAGTCAGGAAATCAAAAAGCGTATCGTGATGGGAAAGTCTGCTGTTAGGGACCTCTCTAAGGTACTCAGGAGCAACAGTGTCTCTCTGGAGACTAAGGTGTGCCTGATACAGGCCATGGTATTTGCAATCGCTTGTTATGCATCAGAGAGTTGGACAATGACTAGGGAGGACAGAAGGAGAGTTGATGCTTTTGAGCTGTGGTGCTGGAGAAGGGTACTGAATGTACCATGGACTGCCAGGAAAACAAACAGATTCATCTTGGAGAGGGTTAAACCAAGCTACTCCTTGGAGGCAAAGATTCTGGGGCTTCGTCTGACATACTTTGGACATGTTGCCAGGAGGGACGGGTCCTTGGAGAGGGACATCATGCTTGGGAGGGTGGAGGGACAGCGCAGGAGGGGAAGACCCTCCATGAGATGGATTGATTCGGTGACTGGGGTAATCGGGATGGGTGTGTCAGAGGCGGTGAGGTTGGCGCAGGATAGAGCAGGGTTTAGGGCTGTTGTGCATAGGGTCGCTATGAGTCGGAAACGACTCGACGGCACATAACAACAACAACAACAATTTACAGGAGAGAAAAGGTAAATTGTACCTTACACTGCCTGTTTACCAGAAAGGGAAAAGGGAAAAGCATCTTCCCTGGGTTAGCATTTACCTTTTCAAAACTGTTTTTCTCAGTCATAAATTATTTGATAAGTTGTCTTCTTACTAGTAGCTACATGTTAACTCTTCTTTTTAAATGTAGAAGTTCTGTAACTTTACTAACAAAAGTATATTGTTAAGTTGATTAGTATCTAACTCAAATACAAAAATAAAGTGCTTTGGATATTGGGGGTGGGAGGAGAGAGATTGAGAAGAAAATCCTGAACAAATATCTGAGGAAGATGAGCCTAATTGGGAGTGTGAAGATGAATGTTCTCAAAAGAGAAGGTTCAGGAAGAAACTATGAGGACTCTTCTGAATAAAAATGGTAAAGATAGCTGCAAAAAGAGTAGAAGGATTAATATGTCCCTTGAATAGTACCTGTTGTTGTTAGATTCCACCAAGTCAAGTAAAACTCATAGCGATCCTATGAACAAAAGATTTGAACCCTATTCTATCCTGTGTCATCATTATACTTCCTATCACACAAAACCCCACTGCAGCAGTCACTGTGTCAGTCCATCTGGTTGAAGTCTTCTTCTTTGTTGACCCTCCACCTTTCCCAGCATCATTTCCCTCTCCAAGGAATAGACTCTCCTAGCAACATGGCCAAAGTATGTGAGGTGAAGCCTTATAATTCTTGCTTCCAAAGAGCGCTCTGGCTGCACCCTTTCCAAGACATATCTGTTTGTTCTTTTGGCTGACCGTGGGATGTTCAATGCTCTTCTCCAACACCGCAGTTCAAAAGTGTCAATTCTTTTTCTGTCATCCTTACTCCTTGTCCTGTTCTCAGGTGCATAGCATGTTATCAGAAAGACTATGAATCATCCTCAAACTAACATCATTACTCCTCAATAATATGGCAAGGACCCTAACTGCAGATTTTCCCAGTGCAACACATCTCTTTATTTCCTGACTGTTGGTACCACGGGTATTAATTGTGGATCCAAGCAAGATGAAGCTGTTGACAGTTTCAAATTCCTCTCCATCCCTCATGATGTTTCCTATCAGTCCAGTGTTTTCTTGACATTGAGAGACAATCCATAAGGATGCTTCAAGTCCTCCTCACTTGCAGCAAGCAAGGTTGTGTCATCATTTGCATAACACAGGTTACTGATGAGTCTCCCAACAATCCTGACGCCACCCTTCACTTCATCGAGTCTAGCTTCTCATAGAATTTGCTCAGTATACAGATTTAGTAGGTTAAGGAGAGAGAATACAACCCTGATGCACTCCTTTCTCAATGTTAAACTATGCAGTGTTCCCCTGCTCTGTTCACACAACAGCTTCCTGGTCCAGTTATAGGTTCCGCATGAGCTGAGCTAAGTGCTCTGGACTCCCATTCTTCTCATTGCATTCACACCTTGTTGTGATACACACATTTAATGTATAGAAATTGTTTATTTAATGAAATTTCATAGTCTTCATACAAGTAAAAAAGAAATATGGATTAAGCTCAGCATAACATAAAGAAAATAGCCAAGGGTAAACTTTGTTTGTAAAAAACAGAGAAAATAGAATGGAAATCCAAAGTTTCTGTAAACTTTCATTAAAATAAACTGTTTAAAAAGATATGTGATTAGATATCATTGTCATGACAGGAGTCCAGAATGAAGGCTGCAAAGTAGAGTGGACTTGCGGGGAGGGATTATATAACAGTGAAAGGATTTTTCTTTTACTTTTCAAAGAGAAGAGTGAACTTGGGGAAGGGGGAGAGAAAAGTGTAATAATGAATAAATGGAAATTCAAAGTCTTTGTAAATTTTCATTAAACTTAATAATAATAAAAAAGCAAACCCCCAAAAGAAAAAATAACAATAATTACAAAATTTAAAAAATTGATTTAAAAAAATAAAACATTATAAAACTAACTCCATGTCATAAGAATCTATGAAAATACATTATCCTATCAATTGATGCAGAAAAAGCCTTTGACAAAATCCAACACCCTTTCCTGATTAAAGCACTCAACAAAATAGGATTAGAGGGTAATTTCTACAACATAGTAAAAAGTATCTATGAAAACCCAAGAGCCAACATTGTTCTTAATGGAGAGAGGTTAAAGGCATTCCCTTTAAGAACAGGAACTAGGCAAGGATGCCCACTATCACCTCTCTTATTCAATATTGTTTTGGAAGTCTTAGCAATAGCAATAAGACAAGAGAAGGGA
>NW_006399821.1:6152187-6153174 GCF_000299155.1 Elephantulus edwardii | reverse complement strand
TGCAACAATGAATGAATGAAAACCCGAAATCTCTGTAAATGTTCATTAAAACTAATAAAATTTAATAAAAAAAAGAAAATACATTGTCAATGGAAGTTAAAATTAGAAAAATTAAAGAAAAAAGAAGTCTGGCAAACATTGCTGCTGTGTGCTGTTGAGTGGGAACCAACTCATAGCTGATCCTCTCGCAGGTTTTCAGAGTCTGTGAAACACACAGGAGGAGAGTAACCATCATTTTCCTAAGGAGCAGCTAATAGACTTGAACTGCATGCCTTTGGGTTGGGAGTACATGTTCTCACCTCTAGATCACCAACCTGATTATTGAAATTCTTGATCTTATTGGATGTGGCTGTATAAAATCCTAAAGATAGTGATATATATCTTTAAAAAGAAATCCATCCCATTACATTTTATTGTTAATTTTACTACAGTACCATCTTCTCATCGAAGTTGTGTGTATTTGTGTCTCTTTTTTGTTGCTTCTATAGCTTATATAGCAAAGGGTTACAATAGCTTAAGGGTACACCGTGGCTTGATGGGCTCCTCTATCCAGATGGTCTTCAGTCTCTTCACCCAGGATTCCACCATCCCCTTTTGTTGTTCTTCTGATGTAAGTTTAGGAGGAGAACTGATTTGTGGGGCCAGAACTTTAAATCCACATAAGTGCAACACACCATGCTAATGCCACAAAGAAAGAAAATAGAGAATTAGAAACCAAACTCACTAAGTATTACTTGGTTAAATGTTTAAGGAGAATAAATTATATGAAACCTAAAAATAAAATAAACAAACTAAATTAATGCTATTTAAAGGCTGGGCTTTCCAAACAAGAAGGACTTTGGGCATCTAAGAGTTTCAAATTATATTACTATAATTGAGACTAATCTATAATCAGAAGTCCAGGCTGGGTTTAGAAGGGGTCATGGTACTAGGGATATTGTAGCTGTTGTTAGATGGATCTTAGCTGAAAGCAGAGAATACCAGAAG
>NW_006399821.1:6142722-6151122 GCF_000299155.1 Elephantulus edwardii | reverse complement strand
TGTACATAGATAGGGTCACTATGAGTTGCAAATGACTTGACGGCACTTAACAACAGCAACAACAATCTATAATCTTAGCCCTGGGGATACAGTCCATGGGGAGTTGGAAGGATAAACTCAACAGTGCTTCTCTGGTAGTTTAAATCGACCAAGAGCTCTGAAGGGAAAAGAGGGGCAAACTGCTTCTTAGTGAGCTTCAGAAAGCCCTCTGGATCATCACCTATAAGCCAGTTCTGACATGATGACAATGGCTGAGACGGACTCAGAGACTAAACATTACAGTTTTGATTAGGGAAAGTATGAGTCACTGTTACAACAGATTATTTGAAAATTAAGTAGCTTTAGTTATGTGTAACCATGAAATGTTTTCAAGATGTATCTTTAATCAAATCTGCAATAACACCTTTTAACTAATATTTACCATATACCACCTACATTAGGCAGCTCTGGTGGCCTAGTAGCAAGCAGCTGTGCTGCTATCTGTAAGGTGCACAGTTCTAATCTACCAGCTGCACCAAGGGAGAAAGATAGAGAATCTCCTGTGGAATTAACTCCCTCTGAAAAATACACTGGAGGGTCAGCTATGGGTTGGTTCTGACTTGATGGTACACAACAACATGTTAAAAATATAATAACTATATATAAGAATATATGTCCTAGTGCAACAATGAATGAGTGGAAGCCCAAAATCTCTGTAAATGTTTATGAAAATTAATAAAATATAATTATAGAAAAAAAAGAATATATGTCCTTATCTATGTTTCTCTATCTATCTATCTA
This sequence comes from Elephantulus edwardii, assembly GCF_000299155.1. Taxonomy (NCBI): domain Eukaryota; kingdom Metazoa; phylum Chordata; class Mammalia; order Macroscelidea; family Macroscelididae; genus Elephantulus; species Elephantulus edwardii. The sequence goes on along the minus strand of NW_006399821.1, from coordinate 6,150,342 downwards.
TCTATCTATCTATCTATCTATCTATCTATCTATCTATCTATCAACATGCGTGGAAAGGAAATACAAAGGAGTGCTAATGTGATATGGGAAAAGGATGGGCAATCTCCTCCATTTTGATTTACAGTCTCTGAAAATCCCCTGGAGGGTCGGTTATAAATTGATTCCAACTCAAAAGCAGTGATTTGAGTTGAATTAAAAGGATTTATTTCTGAGGGTGGCACTAGGGGGCTAACTATAATTTTTTAATTTTTTTTTATCTTAATGAAAGTTTACAGAGACTTTGGATTTCCATTCGTTCATCGTTGGACTTTTCTCCCTGCCCACCCCTCCCCCCCTAATTCACTCTTCTCTTTGAATAACTTTCTATTTTAATGTTTCATACTGTCTCGTTTATAATGACCTTAAATGGTTCTTTTAATTCAGGTGGGATAGACTCATGGTTAAATTTTGGGTCTTATGGATTTTATTTTCTTTAGCTTCAGTTTGAACTCGCATATGAGTAGTTGATGATATGTTCCACGGTCAGCACCTGGCCTAATTCTCACAGCTGATACTGAGCTTCTCCAGTGATTCTGATTCCTGTGCAGACTATCAGGTGAGGTCAATGTTATAGTCACCATTTATATTTCTTTTAAAAGATATTTGCAATGAATAAATCATTGACTATACAAAATTCTATCATTTAATTTCCAGCCTTGTTACTGTCACTAAACCTATGTTTTCCAACTGTTGATCCTTCTCTCTTCCGAATGTTTGCATTCCAGTCACCCATTATTAGTGCATCCTACTTGAATGTTCAATCATTTTCTGACTGCAAAAGTTAGTAGAAATCATCTATTTCTTCATCGTTTGCTCTGGTTGTTGGTGCATATATTTAAGTGACAGTACTATTAACAGACTGTTTGAGCTTTTTGGTATGTGTAGGGATACTATCCTGCTGCTCACAACATATTTCAAGATGGATCTGGAAATTTTCTTTTTAACTATGAATGTGACTCCCTTATTCCTCATCTTTTCATTTCTAGCATAGTAGATAATATGATTGTCTGATTCAAAATGCCCCATGCCAATCCATCTCATTTCTCCAATGCCTGTTGCTGTTAAGTGCTATCGAGTTGTAGGCAACTCATAGAGACCCTATGAATGAAAGACCTGACACTTGTATAACTTTTATCCTTTCTCCAGGTTCATAGGGTTTCCAGAGGGAAGCTATTTTGGAAGTGGATGCTGCTGCTGCTTCCAAGCTTGTTTTAATCAGGGAGCTCCACCAAACACCGTCCACCATGGATTATCATTATCGTATTTGACACATTAGGGTCACAGTGTTCAGCTTCACAGCAACCACAAGTTACTTCTGTACAGCAAGTGGACAGATGAGGGCTATAGGACCTAGAAGAATGTTTGACCAAAAACATTGACCATTGCCTAGTATATCAATATTAATGCATTTAATTTCTCTCTTAACAATGTCCAATTTTCCTACATTCAAGCTTCTCACATTCCATGGTCCAATGACTACTGTCTCTTTGCAGCTGTTCCTCTTCCTTTGTGTTTAGCACTCAGAGGGCTCAGCCTCAGGTGTGATATCCCTAGTCTAATCTAAGTGTGCTCTATTGTGCATAGAGTTTTCAAAGGCATGTTATTTTTGAAGTGAATGGCCAATTCTTCTTCCTCGTCTGCCTAAATTTAGATGCTCAGCTTTAGAGCAGTATCTGTCAGAAAAAAGACACTTCCCCATTACAAAAGATTGAGCTGGATTTCAGAAGAGTCTCTGCATCTTGCACTAGAGCATGGAGAACCCAAAACAAAGAGGAGAAATCAGAAAGGTAAGGAGATGAACAGGAGGTTTAAAAGGGCAGCTCAGGAAGACAAAACAAAGTATTATAACAAAATGTGCAAAAGTTCCTCTGCTTCATCTGCTTCATCCACTTCCTCTGCTTCCTCTACTTCATCATCATCATCTTCCTCAACAGGTTCATAAATCTTTTCTTCTTTTCATCTCCTAATTGATCCTGAGATTGCTCTTGAACTTCAAAAGGATTCTCACCCTTAACAAAGTGCTCATACCATGCCTTCACAATTGGATTATTTAAAATACTTGTAGCAGTCAAGACACTCTTTATTTGTTTCTTATAAACCTTTGATGTGATCAGGAGACTTTAAGTGCTGTTGGATTAAACTATGTAAGTCAGGGATATACACACTACAGGCATTGCAGTGAATAGTCTCTACTTTCATCGTGTGGTCATCTGCAGTAACACCTTCCGTAGAATCTTTGTCAATTATTTCACCTACTTCTGTCAGACCAGTTCTCTGTTGTTTACGGATACGTGTTCTTTTAACTTTATTCACCGTATATTTATGCAAAAACTCTGTAACTATTCTGTCAAGTTTGGTTTGTTCCTGAATATGATCAAATGTTTCCTGATGTGAAGATTTTTCCAAATGAAGTTTCATTATCTTTTTCTTCAAAATGTTCGAAACTTACAACATGAACAGGTAAATGCTGTTTTGTATCCATCTCCTTATTTCTAATTATTTTTCTCTCTTCTACACTTCTGTTTCTCTTGCCAAGCTTCATCATTTTTCTTTTTCTTCCAATTTGGAATCAGTTTGTATAGGTAATTTTTGTGAGCGTGGGTTTCTTGATGAAGTTTCCACCAGGCTTATTAAATGGCTGCATTATTTTTCTCTTTATTCCTCTTGCAGCAGCAACTGCCACATTGGTGGATTTGTTTTGATAGTCAATAACAATTCCGGGTCTATGAACATTTCCAAAATCTCCCATATGCTGTTGCCCGCCCTGCCCCCCCCCCCCCATGACTGTCCATGCTATATAACTGACTTAGGTAGGTGTCCGTGGGTCTTTGACCTCCATAGGATCCATGTTTATAGTCACAATCCATCCATCCATAAGATCTAGGGCCATAGTCAATATCCATTCCATTAAAGCCCTGATCAGTATTTCTGCAAGCAGAATGTGAGTAATCCTCCTCATAGTCCATGGCTAAGGCTTAGAGTCAACAGCCAGGGCGACACGGGGCTGAGCTTTAACTGGTGGCAAGACTGTACAAAATGCAGCTCCAGGAGACCTGCACCGTTGCTCAGCATTTCTTAAGCTGAAGGAACTGAAGAATAAATTAAAGCCTTGAGTTGTAATACTTAAGGATGCTATGAGCAGAATATTGAACTATCCAGGAAATGTCAAAAGAAGATGGAAGGAATACACCAAGTCACTGTACCAAAAAGAATTGGCGGTCACATAAGAATTTCATGGAACAATTTATGTTCTAGAGGAAATGGTAATGATGAAGGAAGTTCAAGATTCTCTGAAGGAATTGGCAAAAAACAAGGCCCCAGGAATTGATGGAACACTAATTGATAGATTTCAACAATCAGATGCAGCCCTGGAAGTGATCACCAGGCTGTGCCAAGAAATCTTGAGGACAATCACCTAGCCAGCTGACTGGAAATAATCCATAGTTATCCCTATTCCAAAAAAAGGTAACCTGACAGAGAGCAGAAATTATCAAATTATATCACTTTTATCTCATGCAAGTAAAATTCTGCTGAGGATCATCTAAAAACAACTGCAATACTACATTGACAGAGAACTACCAGAAATAAAAGCCAAGTTTAGAAGAGGCACTAGAGACATCATCACCAATGTCAGATGGACCTTGGCCAAAAACAGAGTAACAGAAAAAGATCTATCTAGATTTCACTGCCTATACAAAGGCATTTGACAATGTGAATCACAACAAATTGTGGCTAGCCTTGAGAAGAATGGGAATATCAGAACACTTGATTGTCTTCATGTGAAACCTATGCTTAGACCAGGAGGCAGTCCTAAGAAAAGAGCAAGGAAACACTGTTGTTATGTGTGGTCGAGTCGTTTGCTCTGAACCCTGCTCTATCCTGAGATAACTTCATTGTCTCTGACACATCAACCCTCATTACCTGAGTCACTGAGTCAATCCATCTCATCCAGGGTCTTCCTTTCTTACATTGTCTCTCCACCCTCCCAAGCATGATGTCCCTTTCCAAGGACTGGTCTCTCCCTGCTGTCTGTCAGATGGAGCTTTAAAATCCTTGCCTCCAAGGAGTATCCTGATTTCACCCTTTCCAGGATGAACTTGTTTGTTCTTCTAGCAGTCCATGGTATATTCAATACTCTTCTCCAGCACAACTTCAATCTCTTCAACTTCAATCTCTAACAACTTCAGTCTCTTCTCCCTCCATCTATCATGGTGCTGCCAATTAGCCCAGTGGTGAGAATCTTCATTTTCATGATGTTGAGCTTCAATCCATAGTACAGACTATAGTCTTTGACCACCATCTGCAACAAATGCTTCAGACCTTCCTCAGTTTCAGCAAGGAAGTTGTGTCATCTGTATATCGCAGGTTGTTGATGAGTCTTCCTCCAATTCTGATGCCACATTTTTGCCTCTCGAATGATCTGTTCTGCATACAGATTGAAAAGGTGTGGATACAAGACACATCCCAAGACCCTCCTTTCTTAACTTTGAACCATGCAGTGTTTCTCACTCAGAAGGGATAGACTCAGGTCAAACTTTGGTTCTTGTGGACTGGATTTGATTTCCTTTAGTTCTTGAATATGAGTAGTTGATAATCTCTTCCACAATCAGTACCTGGCCTAATTTTCACATCTGATATTGACATTCTCCAACAGTTCCCTACCCCCCACCCCAGCAAAGATGTAATCTGATTCCTGTGTAGACCATCAGGTGGGGTCCATGTGTATAGTCACCATTGATATTTCTTACAAAAGGTGTTTGCAATGAATAGATCATTGATTGTACAGAATTCTTTCATTCTGTCTTCAGTCTCATTTCTATAACAAAGTTCATACTTTCTGACTACTTATCCTTCTTCCCTGTTCCCAAATTTTGCATTCCAATCACCCATAATTATCAAAGCATCTTGGTTACATGTTCAACTGATTGAGATTGCTAACAGCTTCAGCTTGCTTGGCTCCACAATCAACACTCTTGGTACCAGCATCCAGGAAATCAAAAGATGAATTACATTGGGGAAATCTGTTATTAGAGACCTCTCCAGAGTACTAAAGAGCTATGATGTCAGTCTAGAGACTAAGGCATGCCTGGTCTTTACAAACTTGCTTTGCATCAGAGACCACAGATGACAGAGGAAGAAGAATTGATTCCTTTGAGTTGCGGTGCTGGAGAAGAACATACCTTAGACTGCCAAGAGAATAAATAGATCTATCCTGGAGAGGGTGAAACCAAGATGCTTCTCAAATGCAAGGATTTTGAGGCTGTTTCACATACTTTGTGGATGTTGCCAGGAGTCACTAGTCCTTGGAGAAGGACATTATGTTTGGAAAGGTGGAAGGACAGTGCAGGATAGAAAGACCCCAGATGAGATGGATTGACTCAGTCACTGGGGTAATAGAGAGTGCGTGTGTCACAGACAGCAAGATTGGCTCAGAAAAGAGCAGGGTTTAGAGATATTGTATGTAGGGTCACTTTGAATCTCAGTTGACTTGAAGGCCCATAACACCAACAAAGATGACCGCCCTAGCCTGGATGCAGAACCAATGAATTCTTTTCTGATCTACATCCTCCAGACCAATTATCAGATAACAACCTCTTGACTGCATCCCTAGGTGTTGTTGTGTACTGTTGATTTGGTGCCCAACCGCAGCTAACCCTCCAGTGAGTTTTCAGAGACAGTTAATTGCAGCCAATGGATTGTTATCATTCTCCAATGGAGCAGTACTGGATTCAAACCACATGCCTTTGCATTGGCAGCACAATTCCTAAATACTAAGCTGCTTTATCTCCCTGAAGCCCCTAGGCTCATGGAATGCTGCAACGCCCTCAGAAGGACCAAGTTGAGATTAATAGTAAGACTAGTCAAGAGAAACTCTAGGAAACATCATTGTGGGTGTTTAGCTGGAAGAAATGAAGACTATCAAAGTTGAATCTTTTACATTTATGAAGCAGGAGCAGCATCCACTTACTAAACAACATGCCTCAGGAAACTCTATGAACTTTGATAAATGTCAATAGTTATAGAAAGTCTCAGGCCTTTTGTTCATAAGGATCATTTTGAGTCATGCTCAAAGGTAATCAACAACAACAAGGTAACAGATAATTAGGAGGAAAGAGAAAAACCTAGATGTATTTAGAAATAGAAAAACTGAAGCAATTCAGAGATATGCAAATCTGAACCCAAACTCCCATAATGTTGCTATTGTCATTAATATCCATTTTATTATGAACTTTTCTCTAAATAGTAACAGAAAATGGGCAAAAGCAGCATTTGAACTCCAAGCTGATCAAGAGTAACTCTTTGGGTATGGCTACCACTGTTTTTAACAGAGACATAAATTTATCAAGGAGGAACTCTCAAGGAGCTAAGCTCCTAGCCTTGGCTATACAAGGCTGCCAGAAAGCTGCCACCTCAGATCACTTCAAAATGCCCAAAGGTAAGTGTTTTTGCTATGGGAAACCAAGACACTATGAGAGCCTAGCCAGGGCAAGCCAAATGTACCAGTAAAAACTTTCCATAAACTGTGCTCCCATGTAATCAAGTTGGGTATTGAGCATGTGATTGTTGTGGTCTGAAGAAAGTGTAATGGGAGTCATCAAGCCCATGTGTTGGGAGAATTCCCAAAAGGCTGAAGAGCAGGGATGTTAGTCTATAGACTAAAGTGTGTCTAATCTAGGCCATGGTCTTCACAATTACTTGCTATGCATCAGAGAGCTGGACAATAATCAAAGATAATGGATTAAATTAATGCCTTTGAGTTGTGGTGCTGGAGAAGAATATTAAACATACTATGGACTGCCAAGAGAACTAACAGCTATGTCTTGGAGATAGTGAAACCAAGCTGCCTCCTTGGAGGCAAAGATTTTGAGAATTTTGCTCTGTCTCATATACTTTGGGCATGTTGCTAGAAGGATTAATCTTTGGAGAAGGCTATTATGCTTGGAAGGGTGGAGGGACAGCAGAGGAGAAGAAGACCCTGGATAAGATGAATTGACACAGTGACTGGGGTAATGAGGGTAGGTATGTCAGAGACAGTGAGATGGGCTCAGGATAGAGAAATGTCCAGAGCTATTGTTCATAGAATTGCTGTGAGTGATAGTCAACTTGACAGCATGTAACAATAACAACTATCTAATTTTTTCACCACAACATAAACTTTGAAACTTGGAAAAAATAGAATGGTTTTTATAAAAAGAGTGAAGGGAAAGACAGTAAGATATGAATGGACAATGAGACACTGTGAGTATTGTAATTGATGCTATGGAACTATCACATGAATGATCATGAATGGCTAAAAATGTGCATGAATGATTGAAAATGTGCATGACTGATTGAAAAAAAAAATACTTTAAAGTTCCCCTCATATCACAAAGAGAGAGAGAGAGAGAGAAATCTCCAAATGAAAACACCTCACCATGGAAGAAGAATGGAAATGTGATTAATGATATGTGGAAACAAGTTGGCCTGTGGAGAAGGAAGCCCAGGCTTAGAAAAATATCTGCAAAAGACTCAAGCAAGACCCACACCTCACTCCATACACAAAAACCAACTCAAGGTGGATCATGGACCTAGGACTAAAAC
>NW_006399821.1:6127692-6141197 GCF_000299155.1 Elephantulus edwardii | reverse complement strand
AAAAAAAAAAAAAAAAGAAGGCATCATTTCCTTCAGTGGAGCACCTTTAATTGGAAGCACTCTTTCTTCTCCCTTCAGTGACCACATTTTCCCTAAAACATCACAATTCTTTCCATCATGGAGAGGACTGGCCTGAAGAAGTCTGGAGGGAGGTGTTCAGAAAGGCAAGCCAGGCCTCCTCTCCTGTGTCCCTGGGTTCAGGCAGGTGCTACCCCAAGGCTCTACAAGTCACAGAGAAGTCAGACTTCCTGGGTTAGTTTAGCTTCCATCTGAACAGTATCACCAGAATATATGTGACTGAGATACTCTATTGAACCGACCCAATAGCCGATCCTCTGGTGGGTTTTTGCATGGGAGGAGATTGCCCATCCTTCTCCCATGGAGATTTGAACTGATGGCTTTGAACCACCTTTGGGATTGTAGCACAGCTTCTTGCTACTAGGCCATCAGAGTTCCCCTACAGGTGTGACTTTTGGGATTACAAGAGGTTCATTTCTACACCAAGGGTGGTGGCATCCAGTAGTTTCAGCAGCAACAGACTTGTGTGTCATCTGCTTACCGGCAAGGGCCACAGATAGGCCAGGGGATCCTCATTGTCTGTGTTCTTTATGTCATTCCAGACATGGTCACCTCTGGTTACTGATATTGCCAGCTTACCCTGGAAAGAAGAAAATGTGCATGAACTTGGGAACAGGAAATACATACTACAGGTCAAAGGGCTTATAATGACCAGGAGAAAACATCCTTATGAGGTCAGTTCTCTCCAGAGAGAGCTATAGATGAACACTCGTTTCTGGCAGATGACAACAACATGTCAACAGCATCAATGGAGTGGCCACAGTGAATGTGAATATTCTTGGGCCAAGACACAGGCCTCACAGGGATGTCAAGAGGGTTGAGTGGAATCTGGTTACTGATTGGTCACTTCACAATCCAAGAAAGAACTGGAGTCTTCAGTCTTTCCTGATGTACACTTATTTTCTGAGGCCTTTTAAATAAAAAAAAATAATCTATTGGTAAGACATTATTTCAGTAATAAGCCCACAGCTCTTTGTCACTGAGCATGTACCAGAATGTTTCCAAACCTGACCCTTCAATTGGGCAGACATCCAATTCCCCAACCAAGTAGGTGACCAGAGCCCAGAGAAAAGATTGAATGCAGCCTAGGCTTGGCTTCTTGTTATGGGGTACAATCCCGTCTCACCTCAACCAACTCGACACCCACCTCCCAGGTCTCTTGGTGGTGTATGGAGTCAGTGTGGGCAGGTCTGTATCCCTCACTAGAGCACAAGGTCCAGGTCTTTATAACCTATGCTTCCTAGTATGTCTGTTGTGTGGAACTCTGCACACACTAGTGTACATCCGGACTGGTGATAGAATAAATGAGAAGTATAGTTTGAGCCTCAGTACACACACTCACACATAAACCTTACACACATGTGCATATAGCCACAATCCAAACACAAACACACACACTGACATACACGTACTATACATCACAGCAGTGGGGATCCCAGAGCAAGTACCTTGAGCAAAGTGACTCTACTGGATTCTGTGGTTTTATAAGCGAACCCTCGGGTCAGCACCTTGTCCATCCAGCCCCTCAGGACAGCTGGCATGCTAAACAAATGCAGTGGGAACTATGGCCAGACACAGAGAGAAACAAATACTGTCATGATTACAGAATCTTTCAGAACCAATCTTGCTGCCTGCTCTTTTTCTTGGTAGTAATGGTGGCAGGGAGGAGGGGACACATCCAGGGCAGCATAAGCATGACCTTTTACTCTGATCCTCAGTGCATGCAGTGACTGTGTGAACAGGGTGGGCAAATGTGGTTCTTTATGCCTAGTGGCAGTTTCTTGATGCTGATCCTTGAGCAGGAAGAAATGTCATGGGAGCCCTGCTGGAATCTGTGTCCTTGTGACCTAGTCAGTCAAGTTGGTGAAGGGAGGTAAAGAGGAAAGCATGGAAAAAAATAAGGCCTTTTTCCATGTTGGGGACAGGAGTGGAGCTGCTGGCATCAGGGAAGCAGATGGAGCAAAGCTCTGAGAAGCTGTGAATTCTGATACCTCAACGTCTGATTAGACACACCAGCACTAAGATCCTCCTGGTCCACTTTGGTTCCCACAGAAGCCCTCACACTATCCAATGGTATCATAGAGGGAGACAGACATACATAACAATCTGGCACCAGCAGTTGAAGTCCACGCTCTCAGCAAGAGTGCTTTCAGCAGAAATCAAACCCAGAACTTGGAAGTCCTGTGTGACATCCAGGAGATCTGACAAGTAGTTTACTCCCAGCTCCTGATCAGAGCATCGCTCATCACGAGTTACCATCCTGACAAAGTATAAGTGCTGAGGAAGTGGTGGACCCGGAGACAATCATATGAGCAGTGGAGAGGAATGAAATGGCTACTAGTGTGGAATGAAGAGTGAACAGGGGTGGTGAGGACCCAGGGAGAGGGAAGGAAAGAAGTAGCCACCCCTCTAAGTCACCATGAGAGTTCATGCTCTGTTCTAAATTGTCTTGACAAACATTGTATAGAGACACTAGGTTTTGAAGCAGCCTCTGACTGTCTGTGGTGGGCATAGTGGGAAGGAGAAAGTCACAAGATCTGCAGAGTGGAGAGAGAGATTCTGTGGGGGCCTTGGTGCTAAGGAGAACTCTGTCATGAATAGACACGCAGGGTCAGCATTTGAAATGAGTGACACTGGTGACCTGGATCTACTTACCCAACCAAACATAAGCAAATACGAACATGTGCTAAACCTCAGCACATGTTGAGGGGCACCAAATACATTATTTGGGACCAGTTTATACACAGGTGAACTCTAATTCAATACAAAGATGAGAGGGGACACGAACCTGAAATATCACTAGATCAGCTTCCTTGACCTTTTTCTGCTCATCAGTGATTTCTTGGGCCAAAGACTTTTCCCTGCAGTCATCATAGGCTCCCACTCCATTGCTGAAGAGCTCTGGATTACAGCATTCACCTGGAAGGAACAGGTCACATGGTCATCCCAGGGGAGTCGTATACTACCTGGACCCTCAAAGACAATCATCAGACATTCTTTGAGCCTCTGACAGGCGTTGGGCCCTGGAGTTATGAAAAGAGGAAAGGGGAAGACCAACTACCAGGTAGTAGAGGTGTCAAAAGATGAGATTACATTCCTGGGGCCAAATAAAGCTGAGTAGGAGAATGAGATAATGAGTAAATAATTAATGTACACAATGATTATCTATCAATTCCATCCAGTGTTGTGATCAGACAAACTTCTTCCCTAGGCATGAAAAGGCAGATCTATGTGCAGTTCTGGAGGGGATGACAGCTCTTGTGAATGGGAAATGAGCCCCAGAAAGAGCCTTGAATATTGGCAGGAGTTTACTCAGGCTACCTGAAGCATGAGAAGTAAAAAGGGAGGTCTTCTGGTTAGAAGGAGAGGCGTGAGGTCTTGTTTGTGGCCTCAGATTCCTTGGCAGGAGTCTGTACATTTCCTGCACTCGGGGGCAGCCAAGTAAGGATCTTACACGAGAAGAAGCGATGCTCACCTCGGGGCTGTGGAAGTCAACTGTAGCAGCAATGAATCAGGAACAAGCCTGGCTCATTGAGCAAGAGCAGTGTGGGCAAGGAGGAAAGACATTAAGGGACTTAGATGTGTAAATGTGCAGTATTAACTCCAGCAACTAACACAGAGAAAGAAACAACTTCTAAATTACCCTTTTAATTGAGATTCTGCCAACTAAAATGGGCCATGAAGCACTTTCTGTCTGTAGGGTACTGTCCAAAATGAACTTCACAGAGCACCAATTTTATATTTATAAAAGCAATGAAATCATAGTAATTTCCATAGAAAAAGCAGAGAACCAAGAGTTGAAGGAAGCTAAGCAACCAGTTCCCCACCTCATGGGTTGTAGTTGGTAGATGTGTCACTGGATGAGATGATTCCATGTTTAAATTCTGAACAACCATGCCACATTGTGATCCCCCAAGAGTGTGAATGAGGGCTGGGTCAGCAGTCTCCTTTGATAAATTAGGTCCAGCTTATGGGAACCCAGAAAAGGATACAAGTGTAGACAAGTTTTGTTCTATTAGTAAAGCTGTGAGACACGACTTGGTCACATTATATAGAATGTTGGCAGTTGAATCCACCAGCTGTTCCAATAGAGAAGATGGCAATATCCTCCCAGCAAGTTTGGCAATCTCAGAATCCCGATGGAGGATCACTATGATACAGAACACACCCAATTGCAGGGGATTTGGTGTTTGGGTTATAGCCAATACTGGAGATAATTTTGAGAACAGTAAACAGAATTGCTAAATGCTCATTGGCCATCTAGACAGATTCACGAAGTAAAGATAAAAAGCAAAGTTATCCAAACATAACTAGAAAGCACGGAACAATGTTTTCATACACACTGGGGGTCGGATGGTGTGCTTCTTAGGCAAGACAGGATATACACAAATCATAAAAGAAATATTAACACTCAGTTTAAAACAAAAAGCTTGCATTATCAGCCTAGAAAACCTCTGTTGTTAGTTGCTGTTGAGCAGAGTAAGACTCATAGCAACATTACGAACAACAGATCGCAACCCTGTCCTGTAATGGTCCAGCCTTACAATCTCTGACAGACTTGAGTATCCTTCCATAGTAGAGGAAGCATATACTATGTCTTATATGATCACTGAGTCAAAATTTACTTAATGGCACACACAACAAAACAGCCAAAGTGAGAATACAGCAAAGAGGAGAAGAAAATAAGACCAAAGAGAGAGAATGTAGAGTGATGCAACCAACATCTCCAAGAAAGACAACAACAATCAGAAGCTGGAAAGACAAGGAACAAATTACAATAATACCTAATCCTATATCCCTTTAAACAGTTCTCTCTCTCATCTGTTTCAATGCAGTATGCATAATTTATCCCATCTTTCTCAGTCATGACAGGATTCCAGAATGAAGGCTACATAGTGGGATGGACTTGGGGGGCAGGATTGTATATCAATGAAAGAATTTTTCTTTTACTTTTCAAAGAGAAGAATGAACTGGAGGGGAGGAGTTGACAGGGAGAAAAGTGCAACAATAAATGAATGGAAATCCAAAATCTCTGTAAAGTTTCATTAAAATAATAATAATAATAATAATAAAGGAACAAATTACCTCTTAATGACTCCAAAGGAAATGAAGCTCTACTGATACCTTGGTTTCAGACTTCTGGCCTCAGAATTCATTCTTTCTCATTGCTGTGGAGTCAAACTGACTCATAGCTGACCCTCCTGCATATTTTTTTTTTTTTTAGGGATTGAGTAAATTATGATATAATTAAACAGTCACCACCCACAACCAATAAAATGTGTGTCATAGAATCATATTTATCAATACAAAATAATGATCATCATGCATTGTTAAATGGAAAAAAACACATTATAAAACTTAGCACTATAAGGTCTGTTTAAAAATGAAAATACATCTATTTATATACACATAAAAATGGCATAAGATTATAAAATATTAGGAATAGTTGTCTCTGGATTATATGATTAGGCAATTTTTAGATTCTCTAAAACACACACACACACACACACACACACACACACACACTGATTTCTGAATTTTCCAAGACTTTTGCAGCTATATTTATGTAGTAGCTAGAAATAAATTTTTCTGTTTTTTGATTTTATTTTATTAATTTTAATGAACATTTATAGAGATTTTGGATTTCCACTCATTCATTGTTGCATTTTTCTCCTTGCCTACCCCCCATCCCAGTTCGCTCTTCTCTTTGAAAAGTAAAAGAAAAATTCTTTCATTGGTATACAATTCCCCCACCCCTAGTACACTCCACTATGCAACCTTCATTCTGGACTCATGTCATAACCATAATAGCCAATCATACATCGCTTTTAAACTGTTCTCCCTCATCTGTTTCAATGCAGTATACATAATTCATGCAATTTTTCTCAATCTCCCCCAAACCCTGATGTCAGTCCCGTTCTACAACAGTGGCACTATGCAGTATTTGTCCTTTTGTGACTGAGATATTTCACTTAGCATAATGTCCTTCAGGGTCACCCATTTTGAATAATATTGCTTGAGTTCCTTGTTTTTCAATGCCCTCCTGTATGTTTTTTTGACATGTTGCAAGGAGGAACCAATCTTTGGAGAGGGACATTAAGCTTGGGAGGGTAGAGGGACAGCTCAAGAGAGGAAGACCTTCTATAAGGTGGAGGGAATCAGTAACTGGTGTAATTGGGGTAGGTGTATTGGAGGCAGTGCGATTGGAACATGACAGAGCACGGTTTAGGGCTGTTGTACATAGGGTTTTCATGAGTCACAGGTAACTGGACTGCACATAACAACAAGAACAACAATAAATTGCATGGGAAGAGAATGTCCATCTTTCTCTGTTGTGGTTGCTGATGGTTTCAAACTTCCAGAGACATGGACTTTGGGTTAGCAGCACCATTCCCTGTGGACTGTACCACTAGAACTCACCTGGCCTCAGAATTGTTGTCTGTGTCGAGTCAGCACTGATTGCCATCTTTCTCCCATGAAGCAGCTGGTGAATTCAAACCATGTGCCTTCAGGTTGGCAGTGCAGCTCCTTATAAGTAGGCCACAGGAACTTGCTGTTACATGCCATCAAGTTGCTTGTGACACATAGCAACCCTATGTACAATAACCCTGAAATTTGCTCTATCCTGTGTCACCCTTATTGTCTCTGACACACCTGCCCTCACTACTCCAGTCACTGAATCAATCCCTCTCATGGAGGTTCTTCCTCTCTTGTGCTGTCTCTCCACCCTCCCAAGCATGACGTCCCTCTCCAAGGACTGATCTCTCCTTGAAATGTGCCCAAAGTATGTCAGACAAAGCATCAGAATCCTTGTCTCCAAGGAGCACTGTGGTTTCACCCTCTCCTGTTTGTTCTCCTTGCAGTCCATGGTATATTCAATACTCTTCTCCAGCATCACACCTCAAAGGCATCAACTCTCTTTCTATCCCTAGTCATTGTCCAGCTTCCTGATGCAGAGCAAGTAATTGCAAAGACTATGACTTGCATGAGGAGCACCTTAGTCTCAAGACTGACATTGTTGCTCGTCAGTACTCTGGAGAGTTTCCTGACAGCAGATTTTCCCAATGCAGTTCATCTTTTGATTTCCTAGCAGCTGGTACCAAGAGTGTTGATTGTGAAGCCAAGCAAACTAAAGCTGTTAACAATCTCAGTCTCTTTACAATCTATCTAACTCTGCCAATCTGCCCATTGGTGAGAATCTTTGTTTTCTTGATGTTGAGGTTCAGTCCATATTGAAGACTCCAGTCCTTGACTTTCTGCAGCGAATACTTCATCTCTTCCTCAGTTTCAACAAGCAGGGTTGTGTCATCTGCATAATGCAGGTCATTGATGAGTTTTACTCCAGTCTTCATGCCACATTCCTCCCTATAGAGCTCAGCCTCCTAGATGATCTATTCTGCATATAAGTTGAAAATTTATGGAGATAGGACAAATTCCTAGGATATACCTTTTCTGATTTTGAACCATACAGTGTTTCCTTGCTCTGTCCTAATGGCTGCCTTCTTGTCCAAGGATAGGACTTTCATAACCACAATCAAATATTCTAAGATCCCCATTCTTCTCAGAGTTAACCGTAGTTTGTTGTGATCTACACAGTCAAAAGCCTTTGCAATAGTCAATGAAAGAAACACAGATAAACATTGTCCTGGTACTCTCTTCTTTCAGCCAAGATCCATCTAACACTAACTACAATATTCCTAGTACCACAGCTTCTTCTAAACCCAGCCTGAGCCACTCTGGAAGTTCTCTGTTGATATGTTATTCCTGTTGTTTTTGGATAATTTTCAGCAGAATCTTGCTTGCATGTGATATTAATCATATTAGTTAATTTCCACGCTCTATCAGGTCACCTTTCTTTGGAATGGGAACAAATATAGACCTCTTTCAGTCAGTTGGCCAGGTTGGTGTCCTCCAGATTTCTTGGCACAACTTAGTGAGTGCATCCAGGGCAGCATCTATTTATTGAAATATGTCAATTGGTATATCGTCCACTCCTAGGGCTTTGTTTTTTGCCCCTTGCTTTTTAGAGCATCTTGAACTTACCCCCTTATCACCACAGGCTCTTGTTCATACAATGTTTCATGAAATTTTTCTATGTCAGCCTATTCCCTTTGGTACAGTGACTTTGTATACTCCTTTCATCTTCTTTTAATGTTTCCTTGATAATTTAATGTTCTGCCCAAAGCATCCTTAAATATTGCAACTTGAGGCTTGAATTTATTCTTCAATTCATTAATCTAAAGAAATGCTGAGTGAGTTCAGCCCTTTTGTGTTTGTTTTTTTTTTACTCCAGTTCATTGCACATTTTAATACTTCATTTTGTCTTCCTGTGGTGTCCTTTGAAATCTTCTGTTCAGCTCCTTAATTTCTGGATTTCTTTCTTTGCTTTGGCATTTTGGTGCTCTAGTGCAACATTTAGAGTAAAAATATTTATTTTTTAAAAAGAAAGCATATGCATTGAAGCTCAAAATTAAGAAAACAAAGATTCTTACCAGTGAGCTGATCAGCAGCGTCATAATAGATAGTGAAGAGATTGAGATTGTTAACAGCTTTAGTTTGCTTGGCTCCACAATTGGCACTCTTGGTATCAGCTGCCAGGAAATTAAAAGATGAATTGCACTGGGAAAGTCTCCTGTCAGAGACCTCTCCAAAGTATTGAAGAACCAAGATATCAGTCTGGAGAGTAAGATATGCTTGATACAGGCCATGGTCTTTGCAATCACTTGCTATGCACCAAAGAACTGGACAATGACTAGGGAGGATAGAAGGAAATTTATGCCTTTGAACTGTGGTGCTGGAGAAGAGTATTGAATATACCATGGACTGCTAAGAGAGCAAACAATTTGTCCTGGAGAGGGTGAGACCAGCCTACTCCTTAAAGGCAAAGATTCTGAAGCTTCATCTGACATAGTTTGGCCATGTTGCAAGGAGGGACCAGTCCTTGGAGGGACGTTATGCTTGGGAGGTTGGAGGGACAGTGCAGGAGAGGAAGACTCTTGATGAGATGGATTGATTCAATGGCTGGGGTAATGGGGTAAGTGTGTCAGAGACAATGAGATTGGCATAGGAGAGAGCAGGGTTTAGGGCTGTTGTACATAGATCATTATGAGTCACAAGTGACTCAATGGCATATAACAACAGTCTAAATAATCAGGGCAAAAAGAACACTCTGTCATAGACCATGAAAAACCTTGAGTCTCATGCTGATGTTGGTTTTGGAGAATGATGTGATTATGGAAACAGGGAAGATCATGAAATGAGAAAAGAAAGAGTGAAAAAAATAATCTTGGAGACAAGTTAACATATTTTACTGCTTATGTAATGAAAACTTCTCAAATAAAAACTATGACGATGTACAGGCCAAGAGGATATTCAACTCTGAGTTCCTCTTTCCTTACTTCTTGACTAAGAGAAAGTCTTGAGGAGTTTATTTCATCCCCAGCACTTTGCTGCTGGACAAAGAAGTGTAACAAATATATAGCCAATATTCTTCACTAGCATCATACTTCAAAGGTATCAATTATTATTCAACATTCTTTATCAACTTTCACATGCAATGAGGCAATTGAAAATACTATTAATTTAGGAAGGTACACTTTATTCCTTAATATGACAACTTTGCTTTTTAATACTTTAAATATTTTCAAACAGATTTATCTAATTTTTTTTTGTGAACATTGATTGTGGCTCCATTAAAAAGAGTCCCCTGACAATTTCAATATTTTCTCCTTTAATTGTGATGCTTCTTATTGGTCCAGTTGTGAGGACTTTTGCTTTCTTGATTTTAAAGTTTAATTTGAACTAAAGGTCTTTGATATTCAAGTGTTTGATATTCAACAGTGCTTCAAGCCCTCGCTGCTTTCAGCAAGGAAGGTTGTGTCATATACATACTGCAGACAGTTGATGTGTCTTGCTCCAATTCTGATACCACATTCTTCTTTATGTAGTCCAACTTCTAGAATTTTTTGGTTTAACTTATAAGTATGGAAAAGGATACAGTTCTGATGAACGTTTTCCCTGATTCTAAACCACATGGTAATCCCTTGTTCTGTTTTAGTGTCTCTTGGTCTATATTCAGGTTCTGGATGAACACAATTAAGTGTACTGGAATTCACAATGTTATCCTTAACTGCTATGATGCACAACTGTGTTGTTGTTGTTGTTAGATACCTTCAAGCTTACCAATATTCATAGTGACCCTAGGAACAACAGATCTGAATCTAGCCTTATCTTGAGTCATCCTCATGACCTCCAGCATACTCCAGCCCATCGTTAGAGTTATTGTGTCAATCCTTCTTTTATAGAGACTTCCTTTCTTTCTCTGACCCTCTACCTTTCCCAGCAACATGTCTTTTTCCAAGGACTGACCCTTCCTGACAACATGCCCAAAGTATGTGACATGATGTTTTACCATCATTGCTTCCAAGGAGCATCAATTAGTTGCACAAATATAGCTAAGTGAATAAAGGAAGCTCAATCTGACATACTTTGGGCATATTGCAAGGAGGGACCAGTCTTTGGAGAGGGACACCATGCTTGGAAGGTTGGAGGGACAGTGCAAGTGAGGAAGACCCTGGATGAGCTGGACTGGCTCAGTGACTGGGGAAATGGGGGTAGGTGTGTCAGAGACAATGAAATTGGCTTAAGATAGAGCAAGGTTCAGGCTGTTGTACATAGGACACATTAACAGCAACAATAACAACAGCAAATAATGAGTTCTGATGGCCTAGTGGCAAGAAACTGCGTTGCAATCCTGAAGGCACACTGTTCAAGGCCACCAGTTGCTCTGTAGAAGAAAGATGAGCAATCTCTTCCCATTCAATTAATTGCCTCTGAAAAAACCCACTGGAAGGTCAGCTGTGGGTCAGTTCTGACTTGATGGTACACAACAACAACAATACCAACAACAATATGACTATTATATATTTAGGATGGCACAGGATAGGTCAAGGTTCTGATGTTTGTTGTTCATAGGGTCACTATGAGTTGTAGTTAAATTTACAGCACAACAGGATCCACTTATATATACAATTACAGAATTTCAGTATTTGATCTATACTGAAAATTAAGCTTGTTTGCCTCTGTGATGTAGAGCAGGAACTTTTGCTCTTTATTCTATGTTGACCTATATTTGAAAATATTTCTTATATGCTTGCATTACTTTGTGCACTTAAAAGTCAGTGGTTCCTTTATGAAAGGTATAGAAATAATTTGGAAAAGGAAGACAATGATTATTATTGCAACTTGAAGAATGTAGTCGATACTACTGTATAACCAATTTAGATATTGTTGAATTGACAAATGTTTTATTGTGTATATTGGCATCCCAATAAAAGAAATGAACAAAAATATGTAAGAATTCTTTATCCTGATACACTCCGTTTCTGTGTTTTAGCTCTTCTGTCAGTTATAAGAAAATGCTTCTTTATTTACTAGAAGAAGGCATTCTCACTAAAACAGGAAGACAAAGATTTTTCAATTGCCAGGAGTATTTTATATGATAATCTAGTTAAGACAATTATTCACTAGAAGGAACTTTTCTCTCGTTGTTGACTCCTGACTAAGGTGTCCTAGTTTGTAAAGCACAAAGGAGGAGTTTGTCCATCTTTCTTCTGAGAACCATTGGCCCAACTCCCTACATAACATATTGCTAGAAGTCCCTAGAAAGAAACTGGAGATGTTAAGCACTAAAAAAAGTGAAATGATCATTATTTGATCATTATTGAAAAACTCAGAAAACTACTTGAAAACGATTTCAAATGGCAAGAAAAAAATGAAAATGGCTAGATGTGAACATACGAGAGAGCGAGAGAGAGAGAGAGAGAGAGAGATATTAATCTCCATTAAATGTAGAATAAAAAAACATCAGTTAATAACAATTGCAAAGAATATGACCAAACAACTCTTCAAAATAAAACAACACTTCAAAATAACCCTTGGAGTGTTAAGAAAAGACCTGACCGAATGAAAAACCACATCCTCCTCTTGCAGCGAAGCAGCTACCTCAAAACCACAAATTCTTTCTAGTGGAAATAATTTAATATGGCTTACAAATTTACAGGACCTTGAAAAAAATGACAACAGATTTTACAATCTGAAAATCATTGTCAATAAGTTTTACAGTTTTTAAAAATCTAAAAATAAGATAATTTAGGATAACCTTGTTGTGTTGCTGGGTACCATCAAGTTGACTACAACTCCTAGCAATTCTTTGAACAATAGATCTGAACCTTGCCCTATCCTGCTCAATCCTTATGACCTCTACCATACCTGTAATCATGGTTACAGTTACTGTGTCAATCCTTAATGCAGAGGATCTTTCTCTTTCACTCGTCCTCCACATTTCCCAGTATGATTTCTTTTTCCAAGGACTCAGTCCTCCTTACAACATGCCCCTAGTATGAAGTTTCACCCTCTGTGCATCTAAGGAGCACCCTGGCTGCACTTCCTCCAAGGCAGACTTGTTTGCTTTTTTGGAAGTGTAAGTGTATTCTTTCATATTTTTTGGGGGGGATGGGGGTGTTTGTTTTTATTTATCTATTTTTAAAAATTTTGTACTAATTTATTTACAAAATTCTAATATATTGTTTTTGAGAACAGATTCTTTCCATTTCCCTCACCTCTCCATGCATCAAATTGTACAACCCCATGATTAATTCCTCCCACTTTCATTTTCTAACTTCAGCTCTTTGTATATTTTTTATAATGTTTTGCTTTGCCTTCTCTATTAGATATTAAATTATATAATCTGCCAAAAACAGTATGACCATGTGGCTCTGGTCTGTGGTTATTGTTGTTATGTGCCACAAGTCACTTGCGACCCTATGTATAAGAGTCCTAAACCCCAAAACAACTGTGAAATACTCTCTCACTCCAGTAAGAATAGCAAAATTTCACAGAGCAGCAAGCAACAAATGTTAATGAGGTTATGGAGAGACTGGAATTCTTTTTCACTCTTAGTGGGAGTGTAAAATGGTGTAACCACTATGGAAGGCAGTATGGCACTTTCTCCAAAAGTTGGAAGTAGAAATACAATTTGAACCAGTAATTCCACTACTGAGAATATATCCTGAAGAAACCAAAACTGCCACTCAAGCAGATATATGCACACCCATGTCTATTGTCACTTTGTTCACAATAGAAAAGAGTTGGAAACAGTCCAAGTGCCCATCAACAGACGAATGGATAGAGAATCTCTGCTATATTCACACAATGGAATATTATGCACCATTGAAAAACAAAGAACTCATGAAATATTTTATACAAAATGGGTGACCATGGAGGACATTATGCTGAGTGAAATATCTTAGTCACAAAAAGACAAAAACTGTTATAGAACAAGACTGATATGGAGGTTGAGGGAAACTAAGAGGGGATAAATAATGTACACGGCATTGAAACAGATGAGGGAGAGAACTGTATAAAAG
>NW_006399821.1:6102721-6127514 GCF_000299155.1 Elephantulus edwardii | reverse complement strand
TTTGGATTTCCATTCATTCACTGCTGCACTTCTCTCCCTGCCCGGGCCCCACCCCTAGTTCGCTCCTCTCTTTGAAAAGTAAAAGAAACACTCCCTTCCTAGTACACAATCAGAACTTTTTTTTTTTAAGAAAAAGGTGACCTGGGGGGGAGGGGAACAGGGAGGAAAATGCAACAATGAAGGAATGGGAATCCATGTCCTTTATAAACTTTCATTAAAATAAAAAAAAGGTATTTGCTATGAATAAATCATTGAATGTACAATGCTTTTTCCTTTTTTTTTTTTTTATTGTTTTTTGAAAAAAGAGCCCTAAACCCTACTCTTTCCTGTACCAACCAAATTGTCTCTGACACACCAACCCCCATTGCCTGAGTGACTCAATCAATCCATCTCACTGAGGGTCTTCCTCTCCTGCACAAAAGATGGTATTTGCTGGAATTTAATGTACAATTAAGGTGAAATTTTAGATCAGGGCACAGGGGAAGATTTGATAACTTGTCATGAGACAATATGATAAATACCAACTTGATCCATATCTCACATCAAATATTGGTTTGAAACAAAGTATTTAAGTGTAAAAAAAAGTAGGACCTGCCAAGTACTGTAAGAAATTATGAAGCTTTTTTTTTTTTCTTTTAGAATTTCAAGGGTCTATAACTATGACTTGAAAGCTAGCAATCAAAGAAGCAGACAAGAGACCGAAGGTATCCAAACTGGGCGCTGGAGCCCATTGAGTAGGGCGGTTCCGGAACGAGGTTCGTCCTGCAGATGACGGTCCACAATCTGTATTTGTTTGACCGTAATGGAGTGTGTCTGTACTACAGCGAGTGGCACCGCAAGAAGCAATCGGGGATACCCAAGGAGGAGGAGTACAAGCTGATGCTCTTCTCTATCCGATCGTTTGTCAGCAAGATGTCTCCATTGGACATGAAAGATGGCTTTCAGGCCTTCCAAACTAGCCGTTACAAACTCCATTACTATGAGACGCCCACTGGAATCAAAGTTGTCATGAACACAGACTTGGGCGTGGGACCCATCCGGGATGTGTTGCACCACATCTACAGTGCGCTGTATGTGGAGCTGGTGGTGAAGAATCCTCTGTGCCCTTTGGGCCAAACTGTGCAAAATGAGCTCTTCCGCTCTCGTCTAGACTCCTACGTCCGCTCTCTGCCCTTCTTCCCGGCCCGAGCTGGCTAATGAAAGAACCCCTGAGAAGAATCCACATCTGCCTGGGGACCTACCTTCCTGGCCACCAAAGGACCCCAACCCAGAATACTCCAAGGGCAAAGTCCAAGTCCCTCTCTGGTGCTCTACCTTCCGCCAGAAAGATGCCTAACAGAGCTCCAGTGCCACCAAACCAGGCCCTTCTGGAGAATTGTTATCCTCACCCTTCCGGACTCATCCAGAGCTGTAGAATAAACTTTGTATTACTCTAAAAAAAAAAATAAAATAAAGAAGCAGACAAGATTAATAAAGTAAATAAAAGAAAATATTTCATGAAGGGAAATGGAGTAAGTCCAAAATACAGCAAGCACAAATTTGGGAAAAAGGCTAATTACATATAGAGATAAAACTTGGCTGAAATCAGAGAGTACCAGAGGAATGCCTATCTGTGTATCATTGACTATGCAAAGGCGTTTGTGTGTATCACAACAAATTATGGCTAACCTTAAGGAGAATAGAAAATCCCAGAACATATAATTGTGCTCATGCAAAACTTAGCTTGGACCAGGACGTAGCAGGCTGAACAGAACAGGGAAACACTGCATGGTTCAGGATCAGGAAAAGTATGCATCAGGGATGCATCCTATCTTCATACCTTTCAATCTATATGCAGAACAGAACATTTGGGAGGCTGGACTTTATGAGGAGGAATGTGGCATGAGGATTGGAAGAAGACTCATCAACAACCTGCATTGTGCAGATGACACAACCTTGCTTGCTGAACCTGAGGAGGACATGAAATTTTGGCTGCAAGAAATCAATATAGATTGAAGTTCAACAGCAAGAAAACAAAGTTTCTCACCACTGGACAATCGGTAGCTTCATGATAGATGGAGAAGAGATTATTATTATTAACAACTCAGCTTGCTTGATTCCACAATCAACACTCTTGGCACCAGCAGTCAGAAAATCAAAAGACGAATTGCCTTGGTAAAGTCTGCTGTCAGGTACCTCTCTAGAGTACTGAAGAGTAATACCACCCTTCTGAAGGCCATGGTCTTCACAGTTACTATGCTTCAGAGAGCTGGACAATGACTAATGATGATATAAGAAGAATCTATGCCTTTGAATTGTGGTGCTGGAGAAGAGTGTTGAACATACCATGGATTTCAAGGAGAACAAACAGGTCTGTCCTGGAGAGGGTGAAATCAAGCAGCCCCCTGGAAGCTAGGACTTTTGAAACATACTTTGGGCATGTTGCCAGGAGGGACCAGTCCTTAGATAAGGACTGGAAGGGTGGAAGAACAGCACAGGATGAGATGGATTAACTAAGTGACTGGAGAAATGGGGTTAGCTCTGTCAGAGACAATGAGATTGCCTTAGGATAGGGCAAGGTCCAAATCTATTGTACATAGGGTTGCTATGAATCACAGGTCACTCGATGGCATATCTATCTATCTATCTATCTATCTATCTATCTATCTATCTATCTATCTATCTATCATCTATCTATCATCTATCTATCTATCTATCTATCTATCTATCTATCTATCTATCTATCTATCTATCTATCATCTCTATCTCTATCATCTATCTATATCCATATATTTCATAATCTCCAATCGGCCCAATGGCGAGAATAGGTTTTCTTGATGTTGAGCTTCAATCCATATTGAAGACTACAGTCCTTGACTTTCTACAGCAAACATTTCAGGTCCTCTTCAGTTACAGCAAGTAAGGTTGTATCATCTACATAAAGCATGTTGTTAATGAGTCTTCATCCAATTCTGACATCACATTCTTTCTCATAATGCCCAGACTCACAAATGATCTGTTCCACATATAGATTGAAAAAATATGGAGAAAGACACTTCTCTGATGCGCTCCTTTCTTGAATCTGAATCATGCAATGTTTCCTTGCTCTGTTCTGATGCCAGGTTCCAGGTGTAAGGTTCCATATGAATACAATCAAGTGTTCTGGGATTCTTGTTCTACTCAATGTCAGCCACAATTTTTTTGTGATCTAATTCTGATGTGACATTAGTTACTCCTCATAAAGACCAGCCTCCTGAATGATCTATTCCACATATAGATTGAAGTTATGAATACAAGATAGACCCCTGATGCACTCCTTCCTGTTATTGAACCATGTTGTGTTATCTCGCTCTATTCTGACGCCTGCCTCCTGGTCCAAGTATAGGTTTCACATGAGCACAATCAGGTGTTATGGGATTTCCATTCTTCTTCAGGTCAGCCACAATTTGTTGTGATCCACACAGTTAATGTCTTTCTATAATCAGGGAAACACAGAGACATTCTTCTAATACTCTCTGCTTTCAGCCAAGATCCATCATTGATATCTTTAGTGACACAGCCTCATCTAAACACAGACTTTAATTCTGGTAGTTCTCTGTGAATGTATTGTTCCAGTTGTTTTTGGATAATCTTCAGCAAGATTATGCTTGTCTGTGATATCAGTTATATTGTTCAATAATTACCATACTCTGTTGGATGAACCCTTTTTGGAATGGGAATAGCTAAGGATCTCCCTCCACTAAGCAGGCCAAGTGACTGTCCTTCAAATTTCTTGGCACAACTTGCTGAGCACATTGAGGGCAGCATATATTTGTTGAAATATGTCAATTGGAATGCCATCAATTACTGGGACCTTATTTGTTGCCACTTCCTTCAGAGCAGCTTGAACTTCCTCCTCTATCACCATTACCTCTTGGTCATATGCTGTTTCATGAAATTCTACAAAATTCCACCAATTTTGGTACAGCGATTCTGTGTACTCCTGGATACTTCCTGGATCATTTAATATTCAGCCCATAGCATTTTTAAACAATGCAACTTGAGACTTTAATTTATTCTTCAGTTCTTTCAGTTTAAGAAATGCCAAGAGAGTCCATCCCTTTTGATTCTCTGACTCCAACTCTTTGCACATTTTGTTATAGTACTTTGCTTTGTCTTGCAGGGCTACTCTTTGAAATCTTCTGTTCAGCTTCTTAATTTTCTGATTTCTTCCCTTTGCTTTGGCTTCTCAATGCTCTAGTGCAATATCCAAAGTCTCTTCTGAAATTCAACTCAGTCTTTTCTTCTTCCTCTGTCTATGTAATGACATTTTGCATTTTTTATGGATGATATTTTTTATATCCCCCCACAACTCATCTGGTCTTTGTTCATTAGTGTCCAAGGCCTCATATCTGTTCCTGAGATGGTTTTTAAATTCAGGTGGAATAGACTTAAGGACAAATTTTGGTTCCAGTGGATTTGATTTAATTTTCTTTAGTTTCAGTTTGAACTTGCATATCAGTCTGTTCTACAATAAGCACTCGGTCTAGTTTTCACTGCTTTTATGAAGTGTCTCCAACAATTCTTTGTATGTATGTACCGAGCTTGGAGCTTATAAGATGATTTTTTAAATATCTAATTTAAAAAAGAGCAAGTATATAAACAGTTCATGGGAAAATAGAATTCTTTTTCTTAAATATATGTAAAGATATTAAATTTCGCTGATGAGAGAAGGAGCTCCAGTGGCTTAGAGAGCTATGCTGTCAACACAAAGGCAGGCAGTTCAAATCCACTAGCAGCTGCAAGGAAGAAACATGGGCAGTCTCTTCTAGTTGAATTCATTGTCTCTGACAATCTATTGGAGGGTTAGCAATGAATCAGCTCCAACTCAAAACAATGAGTTGACTGGGTTTTGGTTTTGTTTTGTTTGTTTTTTTAATAATGAGAGAAGGGGTAAACTAGAATTGCACTGATAGATAATTTTTTTTCATCTGTCAGGCCAGCAATATTTAAAAAAAATTGTTACAATGATTGGTGATAAGAATCTTTGTTTTCTTGATGTTGAGCTTCAATCCATATTGAAGGTTGTCCTTGCCTTTCTACAGCAAACACTTCAGGTCTTCCTCACTTACAGCAAGCAGGGTTGTGTCATCTGCATAACGCAGATTGTTGATGAGTCTTCCTCCAATCCTGATGCCACATTTCTTTTCATAGAGCCAAGGCTCCTGGATCTGTTCTGCATATAAATTGAAAAGGTATGGAGACAGCTAAACCTAGTCTGCACATCTGGCAGTTCTCTGATGATGTAATGTTCTACTTGTTTTTGGATACTTTTCAGCAAAATCTTCCTTGAAACAAAGATTCTCACCACTGTGCCAACTGGCAGCATTATAATAGATGGTGAAGAGATTGAGATTGTTAACAGCTTTAGTTTGCTTGGCTTCACAATTAACACTCTTAGTACCAGCAGCCAGGAAATCAAAAGAGGAATTGTGTTGGGAAAATCTGCTGTCAGGGACCTCTCCAAAGTACTGAAGAGCAACTATGTCAGTCTGGAAACTAAGGTGCGCCTGATGCAGGCCATAGTCTTTGCAACTGCTTACTATGTGTAAGAAAGCTGGACAACGACTAAGGATGATAGAGAATTGATGCTTTTGAGCTGTGGTGCTGGAGGAGAGTGTTGAATATACCATGTACTGCAAGGAGAACAAACAGGTTTGTACTAGAGAGGGTGAAACCAGGCTACTCCTTGGAGGCAAGGATTCTGAGGCTTTGTCTGACATACTTTGGGCATGTTACAAGGAGGGACCAGTCCTTGGAGAAGGACAGCATGCTTGGAAGTGTGGAGGGACAAATAAAGGAAGACCATCAATGAGATGGCTTGATTCAGTGATTGGGGTAATGAGGGTAGGTGTGTCAGAGACAATAAAATTAACAGAGGATAAAGCAAAGTTTAGGGCTATTGTACATGTGTTTGGTATGTGTCACAAGAGATTCGATAAAATAACAACAAAAACAACAACAACAACAACTAGGATTGGTGACTATGTGAGGAAATATGCACTTTCAAACATTGTTGATGGGAGTGTAAACAGGTACTCATTTATGGAAAGCAATTAGATATCTATTAAAATAAATGCCCATTTCCTTTACAGTCATTTTACATATGTATATGTATGTATATATAAATATATGTGTATATATACATATACACACATATGTGTGTATATATAAATATATGTGCATATATATACACATACATACATATGTGTGTATATATAAATATATGTGTATATATATCGTGTGTGTATATGTATATATATGTATGTGTGTATATGTGTATATATAGTGTGTATGTATATGTATATATATGTATGTGTGTGTATACACACACACACACACATTTTAAAAATCTCATTGCCGTCTAATTGAACTGATCACAGCTGACTCTCCAGAGGCCTTTTTTAGGCTGTTAATCACAAGGAAAGAGATTGTCCATCTTGCTTCTATGGCATTGTTGATGAATTTGAGCTACCAGAGAAGCGTCATCTTTGCTTCCCAACCTTCTATGGACTAAGCCAATAGAGCTCTCACATTTATTTATATGGGAAAAGAGAGCAAATGGTCACTATTCTTTATTACAGCAAAAGGTTAGAAATAACCTGAAATCCCCTTTAGGCTGCTTAAACTGTCACCTCCATAAAACAGAATTCCAGACAACAGTAATAAAAGTAAACAAGGCTGCAGTAAGTACAATACATTACTTGTTGTGTTTCATAGATTTGGAACCAACCCATAGCTGACCCTTCAACAGGTTTTCAGAGGTAGTTAATCACAAGGGGATGAGCTTGCCCATCTTTCTCCCTTGGAGCAGCTGGTGTCCTTGAACCATGTGCCTTCAGGATTGCAGAACAGGTTCTTGCCACTAGGCCACCAGAGCTCCCTCCTATGCTACTACTTTTGTGTAAAAAGAGGGCAGAGGAGAACCTCACCTGACTGCTGGTGGAGACTGTTTGCGGCTGGGACAATAGCACATGGTAATGCTGGTTTGAGTGAAGATGGGGGAACTGTGGCTGGATGGATGATGTGAGGTGAAGACGGGCTCTGTAGATTCTTTTGACAGGGGAATTTTAGGTTCTCTGCAACTGTTAGAGGTTTTGTAAGTTTTAATTAAAAACCAGAAAGTAATTTTTTTTAAAGTATATTGATCCCGTTACTCACCAGAGGCCCTTGGCCCAAAGTCCATGTTATATAGAGAAGACACGGTGACTGTGCAGCCCTGCTTACTTAGCTCATCCTCAGTTGCCGTCTTCAAGGCCGTGTCTAAAGGACTGGGGTTCTGGTGTGCATAAACAAGCAACACTTTCTTGCCTAAATTTGGAGAAGAAAGTGTTTCTCTTGAGCTAATTATCTTTGGTCAAATACAATGAAGCCTAAGGAGACAATCCAGTTATATCACAGCTCATCATCTCTTGAGCCTGATAATAGACAAAACTAGTTGTCTATAAAAGAACAACTTAATTTTTAAAAATTCTTATCTAATTTTATTTTCTTATAAGAGAAAAGTGGGTCCTATTGCATAATATCAGCATGAATAACTTCTAAGGATCATGGAAGCATAGCATGATGAATGGTTAATGTCACTGAATGATTATCTGCAAAAAGCAGAATTGACAAATATTTGATAACAGATTTTTACAATAATTAAAGGGAGGGCACAGTAAAGAAGGCACCACAGGCATATGGTTACAACTAATTCTTAAATGGGAAGAAATACTCTCTAAAGAAAGGAAAAACAAACAAGCAAAGAAAAGCTATGCTAATTGCTCTGTGAAGGCTGTAGTTATCGTTAGGTGCTGTTGAGGTGACTATAACTTACAGCAACCCTGTGAACAAGAGATCTAAACCCCTGATATGCTGTAGTAGTCAGTGTGTCAATTCATGTTGAGGGTCTTCTTCTCTTTCTCTGACACTCTATTTTTCCTAGCATGACATATTTTTC
Organism: Elephantulus edwardii; assembly: GCF_000299155.1. Classification (NCBI taxonomy): domain Eukaryota; kingdom Metazoa; phylum Chordata; class Mammalia; order Macroscelidea; family Macroscelididae; genus Elephantulus; species Elephantulus edwardii. The sequence goes on along the minus strand of NW_006399821.1, from coordinate 6,119,554 downwards.
CAAGGACTTGTCCTTCCTCTAACATGCTCGAAGTATGTGAGATGAAATTCCACTATCCTTGCCTCTAAAGAGCGCCTTGGGCACATTTTTTCCAAGACAGATTTGTTTATGATTCTGGTATTCCATAGTATATTCAATACTCTTTGCCAACACCACAATGTAAAGGAATAAATTCATTTTCAGTAATCCTCATACATTGCCCAAATTTTAGATGTATAGAAAGAAATTGAAAATACCATACCTTGGATCAGGTGCACTTTAGTATTTAGCCTTATGGCTAAGCACCAATAATAGGTACTCATAAGAATAGGGCACAGTTTGGTTTTTTCTCTTTTAGATCCATAAAAGTATGACACTTAATATCTGAACAATGAGAGTATGCAAAGCAGAGCTTATAACTTGAATTAGGTGGTGGGATCCTGACAGAGAACCTGGAGAATTCTTCCTTAATCTCCAGGCCAGATTTTCCCCTTTCAGAAGACTGTAATATCATGTACTTATTTCTTCTGAGAGATAGTTAGATAAATTGCTTCAATTTGCTCTAGGTAATTTCTAAGACCAAAATGCTAAACTCTTATACTTTCCAGCATGAGCCCTCAAGGAAAATCTACTTCTTAATTTGGCACGAAGAGTTTCAGAGCATTCAGATGAGTGTGACTATAGATTTTTATGAGTTAGGTGAATGATTAAGGTTTTTATTTTAACTACTCAGATTCATTATTATGTATGTATATGTAACATAAAGTTCTTATATATCATAAAGGAACTTTATGTGAGTGTTTAGCAGACTAAAACACAATGAACAGCATAGTACTTCTTAAAGGTGGACAATTTTCCTGCCCAAGAGACAACTTCCAGTCTAGAGGAAAGACAGGAGCATGCTGCTGACATCTAGAGGGTAGATGTCAAGGGTGATATTCAACATCCTACGGTGCAAGAGTCTCACATCAAAGAAGTATCTCACCCAAAATATTAGTACTAGTTAGGTTAAAAACCTCAAATCTACACTAGAATGTACAGGTCAAAAGGGATTTTTATGCTCTAAAGTGGAAATGTACCTACTCATCACTTACCAGCTTTCTTGTTTTCTGACATCTTAAAACTCTGATATTAGTACAAATCTTTTATCTGACTATTTTGCACATTACCAATGTATGTCTGGCAGTAAAGACTTCCAGGAAGCAAGGTCAGAGCATTGTCTGTCTGTGATGGTTCAAATTATGTGGCAGCTTGTGGGGGTCACCATCCTCAAAGGTTTCACTGTTCTGTAATGATGCAATGTGACAATTATGTAACAATGTAGTTATTTTCCACATTGTGAACTTATGTCATCATGCATTTCTGCAAAATTCTGGTTTTCATAATAATTTGGTCTTTGGAAACTAAAAAAGAGTGAGAAGAGTTATTGGAAGTTAATCAGGGAAAAGGGGGTATATCTCCCATTATATTGCTGAAAGAAAAAGAAGTTACAGAAGAGAGAGAGAGAGAGAGAGAGTGTGTGTGTGCGCACACAACAGAAATAAAAGTAAAGATGATATTATATTTTTTTAAGTATTAATCCTGGAGCTCATTAACCCAGCTGAGCATCTACCATGTCCCAAGGATTTGTGTAGGAGTTGAAGGTAGAACACTGAGGGCATGGTCTAAACTGTCAAGGAACTTATATTCTGGGGGAGTAAAACTGGAGAACAAGAATTGAAAATACAAGGCAGGATCATTCTAGACAGTGCTCCATGTGGTATACAAAACTTAGTACTGTTTGGATTTTTTTATAAAAATTAACGTATTTAATTTCTAATTAACTTCTAATTTATGAAAGTTTAACTTTTATAGTTAATAGTTACCTGCCATGTTCTAGAAAGATGGATCCTCTCGATCTAAATATTGCAAATAGTAGGGCCTGCTGCTGATCCCGGGTAGAGAAGTTTGGTGTGGTGGTTCAGGTCTTTCAGAAACATGAAAGAGAAAACAAGCACAAGCCGAAGTGGAAGCTCTGGTGGTGCAAAGTCCCACATGCTACTGCAGGCCTCACTGCCACTCCTTGGATGGCATGCAAACCCATCTGAATAGGGCTTTGGGAGGTTGGATAGACAGGGAGTGGACACGCCAAAGAAACTAATGATCAGAACAATTAGTAACAACCAGCACAGACTTAAGCCTTAGACCCTCTTATGGAAGCTGAGGTGATAAATGTGTCTAGAAGCGGAGAGAGGGAAGTAAGGATGTCACAGAGACAGGTACCAGGTATATCACAGCCATTTTAGGATAAAACTATTAGCTCAAACAAAGAACACAAAGAGGAGCTCAGCTGAGGAAGCTGTAGCCTGACTTCTCACGTCAGTGTAAGTTGATTGTGGGAGAGCAAGAAATAGGAGGGGACAAAAGGCGGCACTATGACACAGCACTGATGAATTTCACTCAGGCAAAGCTGTGAACTATTACTTAGGTAGAGCTTCACTTCATGGGATTCATATTCATGGTTTGAAGGTTTAGGGTGGAAGATTTGTCTGGTCTATTCAATCAATCAATCAATTGGCTTAAAGTTGTTTTTAGCTTTTCTGTTCTATTACTTGATTCTGTGTGTAGTGGCACCTGCTGTCTTAGAAGTTTTTAAGTGGTCAGCAAGGGTTCAAGAATTGCTATTTTCCTGAAAAAGAAAGGAGACTAAAACCTGCAGATTTGTCTTTCTCTACCACTGTGGGAGTGGGGTGAGGGGTCAGGGGTGGGTGGTTTCTTGGTGGGCTAGTCCTTAGGGTGTGATGCTGCTAGTCAAAAGGCTAATCTGCCCTTCTCTGGAAGTTCTGATCTGTCGGCAGTGAAAAAAAGATGGGCCATTTCCTCCCATCTTTGGATTTACAGCTACAGAAACCCACTGGAGGGTCAGCTATGGGTTGATTCCAACTCCACAGTAGAAAACGACTACCATCAAATGAGAGTAAATGAATGGTACCTAGTTACCATTAGTATTTTGATCCTGATTAAAAAGAATAATGGAATAAAATTTTAAATTCATGTGGAAATCTGACTTGCTGAATTCATTCAGACAGAAAACTCCAAAGAATTTATTCCCAAAATAATTTCTGTCCTATGAAATAATAAACTATGCCATGATCCATCTGCAAAATGAACAATGTTTTCTTTGCAAACATTGCACTCTTATAAAGCATTAACTTTGTGAGTTCAAACCAACAAGAGGGAACAGAAAACATAGATGAGACAGGGTGGTGATGACAGTGCAAAATATGCAACCAAAGTCAGTGTTCATACATGTTAAAATTTTGAACAGATGTATATTTGGTTGTGTATACTGCAACCAAAATTAAGAATAAAAAAACCTGTTAATATTTAGGTTTTGTTACAGATGGCCATAAAGCTCTTGAGAAAAACTGGCCTGAACCATGGTGGCATAGGCCACTATTTTTAGGAAAAATGTGGTCCCTGGGGAACCTCTTCCCCAAGTCTGATCATGATGCCCCATTCCTAGACCAACCTTTGGCAATCCAAGACGATGGACAGAGAGGGATTAGAGGAAGTAGACTGTGCACACTGAAAATCATGTACAATCTGTAGGATGGGCAAAACCACTTATTTGGACTCCTACCAACCCTCCATCGAGATCCCAAGTGGTTGAGACTCCCTATCTTTCTCCCTCAGAGTAGCCAGCAGATTGAAATCACTGGTTATTGTTGTTGATTGCTGTCGAGTTGAGCACGACTCATAGCGACACTATCAACAAAAGGCCTGACGTCTTTCTATAACTGTCACCGTTGCTTCAAGATCATAGAATTTCCAGAGGTATGTAGCTTAGGAAGTGGATGCCACTTCTGCTTCCAAATTGGAATCAGTCCGGAAGCTCCACCAAACACTGCCTGCAATGGTAGCCATTATGTTGTTTAGCACACGTATGGCACCGTTGTTCTAGATGTGATATTTTCTTTAGCAGCATGGACCTGTCCCCTCCAGTCTCCTTACTCAGCTAGCTGTGAGGACTCACTGCAAAGGAAGGATGGAGTGGAGAGGAGCAGGAGGGGAGAACTCACCCCAAGAGAAGGATGGGTGACGGGGGGACACACAGGACACAACCTGAAAGAACACTGTTCCTGGCAGAGTACATACCAAAACCCAGGTGACTAGAGCACAGTGAGTAGGACCCCTACTCTACTAACTTCCTTGTGCCTGCCACGCCCCTTCACAGGCTCACACAATCAGTAGTGTGGCCTCACAATCAAGAAGCTGCCTCACACCCCTCCACTATTCACATCACACCCTGAACCTCCTCAGAGCTAAGCAGTCATTGGTGCCACTTCACACCCTGCCTCTCCACTTGGAGACCAAATCACTGGTAATCCAGTGCCAGCTCTGCTGGAGTTCATAAATGCCTAGCTCCAGCCCCCTAAGGCCTAGACGCTTATCCACTCAGTCCTCTACCCCTAGGTGAGTCAGACTTCCAGTGAGGACCTACTCATAGCTGACTCTCCAGCAGGTTTTCAACTAAAGTCAGGTTAAAATGCAGGTGTGTGGAAACCACTCAAGTAATGCAATGGAAAGATCAAGCAGGAACAGCTTTTAAGTACTGAACTGATTATAAAACATCCTGTATTAGTTCAAAGTCAATAAGAAGATATTTTTCATGCTCCCTTTTCTGAGTTTCACCCTCATCTCCCCAGTAAGGTTCTTTAATTACTTACATATGGTATTAGCATCTTAAATGAGAAGTAGAGAACTCTTGTGGCTTAGTGGTAAGGAATTGCACTGTTAACCAAAGGCACATGGTTAGAATCCACCAGGTGGCAATTGTTTTCTTTCAGCTTTCTGCATGTGCAATCCCATTACCTTCTTGCTCCTCATATAGTTTCTGCTGAGAAATCAGAAGTTAATCTAATTGGTTATCCTTTGTAGGTGACTATTTTTCTTGAACTGCTTTTTGTATTCTATCTTTATCTTTTATTTTGGAGAATTTGACTATGATATGTTTTGATGTTTTTCTTTTGAAGTCTAGTTTGTTGGGGCTCTCTGAGATTCTTGAAGGTGGATTTCCTCATTTTTCATGACACCTGGAAAGTTTTCTTCTAGTACCTCTTTAACAACTTTTTCAGTGCTTTCCTTGTGCCCTTTGTGTTCTGGTGTTTCAATCATATGTGTGTTGTTCCTTTTCATGTCATCCCACATAATTTCGATGTTTTCTTAATTTTCCTTCCATCTCCTCTGTTTTGGGATTTTTTTTGGGGTTTTTTTTTTCTAGTATCTTCCCACTGAGGTTCTTGTCTTCCATAACATTGACTCTCTTTCATATCTTCTACTCTGCTTTTTTCTCTCCCTCTAGCTTTGGAAATTACTGCCATTTCAGTCTTGATATTCTGGACTGCATTTCCGTATACTTCTGTTATTTACAATACTGTATGGGTTCTACACTCTGTCTTTTTTTTTTTTTTTTTTTTTACTCTCTGTCTTATGATGTAGCAGGATTTAGAAGAAGTTGTGGCATTAGGGACATTATAGCCAAAGTTAGATGGATCTTAGCTGAAAGCAGAGAGTAACAAGAGAAATATATATCTTTGTTTCATTAACTATGCAAAGGCATTTGACTGTGTGGCTCACAACAAATTTTGGCTAACCTTGAGAAGAATGGGAATCCCAGAAAACTTAATTGTGCTTATATAAAAACTTATGGAAGCAGGAGTGGCATCCACTTTCAAAACGGCTTGTCTCTGGAAACTCTATGAACATAGAGAAACGATGAAAGTTATACGAGTGTTCAGGTCTTTCATTCATAGGGTTATTATGAGTCAGTCACCTACGATTCGATGGAACTAAACAACAACAGCAACAACATGCAAAACCTATACTTGGATCAGGAAGCAGTATCAGAACAGAGCGAGGAAATACTGCATGGTCCAAATCAGAAAAAGAGTGTGTCAGGGATGCATCCTGTGTCAAGACCATTTCAATCTATATGTGGAACAGATAATTAGGGAGGCTGGGCTTTATGAGGAGGAATGTAGCATCAAGGTTGGAGGAAGACTCATCAACAACTTGTGCTATGCATATGACACACTTTTGCTCGCTGAAACCGAGGAGGATCTGAGATTTTTGCTGCAGAAGGTCAAGGACTAAAGTCTTCAATATGGTTTGAAGCTCAACATCAAGAAATCAAAGATTCTCACCTTTTGGCAATTTGACAGCATCATGGTAGATGGAGAAGAGATTGAAATAGTTAACAGCTTCAGCTTGCTTGGTTCCACAATCAACACTCATTGCACCAACAGTTGGGAAATCAAAAGATTAATTGTATTAGGTAAATCTGCTGTCAGGAACCTCTCCTGAGTGTTAGAAAGCAACAGTATCAGTCTAGAGATTAAGGTATACCTAATCCAGGCCATGATCTTAATAATTACTTGCTATTCCCCAGAAAGCTGGACAGTGACTAAGGATGACAGATGAGAAATCTATGCCTTTGAGATTGCAGAAGAGTATTGAGCATACCATGGACTGCCAAAAAAATAAACAGGTCTGTCTTAGAGTGGGTGAAGGAAGCTTGCTCCTGGAGGCAAGGATTTTGAAGCTCCTTCTCACATACTTTGGGCATGTTGCCAGGAAGGACCAATTCTTAGAGAAGCACATCCTACTTCGAAGGGTGGAGGGACAGCACAAGAGAGGGAGACCCTAGATCCGATTAATTGACAATGATGGGGGTAGAGGGGATAGTTTTGTCGAAGACAGTGAGGATGGTTCAGGATAGGGTAGAATTCAGACCCATTATACAAAGGACCACTATGAGTCATAGTCTATTTGATGGCACATAACAACAATAACATTTCACTACTCGGAATTTGCCCCAAGGAAATTAGAACTAAGAACATACATATCTTGGAAAAGGTGCTCCCATTATACTCCTTAGGAACAAGGATAATGAAGCTTGGTTTCACATACTTTGAGCATGTTCAAGAAAGAGGCATTATGCTTGGAAAAGTGGAGGGTCAGGAAAAGAGACAAAGATCGTCAATGAGATGGATTGACCCAGAGACTACAGCAATCCTTCAATTAAGTCAGAGATGATGAGGATGGCACAGGATAGGAAAGAGTTTAGATCTGTTCTTCGTAGGGTCACTATGAGCTGTACTTGACTCAATGGCAGCTAACATAAATAATAATATGCTTATTGCAGCATTTTTCATGATAGCAAGAGATGGAAGCAACTTGAATGCCTATCAACAAGAGTGGATAGGAAAACTGCAGTACATTCACACAGTGGAATACTATGCACCATTAAAAGTCAATGAAGAATACACAGCATAGGCAAGTCTAGAGAACATTATGCTGACTGAAGTAACTAAGTCACAAAAGGATAAATACTGTACAAGACCTCTACTGTGAAAAAGGATGAGGAAAAAGGAGGACCAACCTTAGAAGAATGGATAATATGGGTACTGTAACTACAGGTTTGGAACAGGATATAGTTATAACTATTCAAATGGACAGAGCGAAGAGGAGAAAGAGGAGGAAAGAACGAGAAGGGGTAAGTACTAGGGCAGCAGAGATTAGTGGAAGAATGTTTGGGGTGAGGGAGTAGGTGAGAAGCAAGCAGTAAACAACAGCGGAAAAAGGCATTGATCAATTGTAATTAATAGAAAATATAATGTGTATGAATGCATGAAAACAAATTAAAAAAGAAAAATGTTTACAGGCTCAAAATTTATGGATGTTTAGAACTTCTTCATATATTTGACTCTGCATCATCAACAGGCTCACCTTAGTCTCCAGACTGACATTGTTACTCCTCAGTACCTTGAGAGGTCTCTAACAGCGGACTTTCTCAATGCAATTCACCTTTTCATTTCCTGACTGCTCGTACCAATATTGTTGATTGTGGAGCCAAGCAAACTGAAGCTGTTAACAATCTCAATCTCTTCATAACCCATCATGATGCTGCCAATCTACCCAGTGGTGAGAATCTTTGTTTTCTTGATGTTGAGCTTCAATCCATATTGAAGGCTGAGAGAAGGAAAACTGACTCCTGTGAACTATGGTGTTGGAGGAATGTACTGAATATCCCATGGTCTTCCAAAAGAACAAATATAGCTTGTGAAGGTGAAGTCAGATTGCTCCTTGAAAGCAAGAATGGCAAAGCTTGATCTTGCATGCTCTGAGTGTGTTGCTAGGAGTGGCTATTTTTTGAAGAAGGACATTATGCTCAGAAAGGTGGAGGGGTGGCGAAGGAAATAAAGACCATCAACCAAGTGGATTGGCCCAGTGACTGCAGCAATGGGCTGAGTGTGTCAGAGATGGTGAGGTTGGCACAGGATAGGATCTGCTGTTTATAAGGTCTCAATGAGTCATACTTGATGACACCTGACAACAACAACAACAACAACAACAACTGAGTTATGTGGATGCTGTAGAGAAGGCTGGGGAGACTATGGAATGGCAAATGCTGGGACCACTCTGGAGCCATGCTGCTTTGCATGGAGGGACTGAAAGGGTCTAGAAGAGAGCTCTAGATGCTCTGTCTTCACAAGAAAAATGGGCAAGGGGCTGCCAGAGGGTCTGAGGACTGACACCTGGACTCAGGTAAGCACAATTCTCATAAACAGCAGCATCATGTAAAAAAAAACAAACAGCTGAAGACTGAATGGAAGGTGGGCAGCTGGCAATCACTCTTGCCTTTTTAATTATGGCAGCCCTGTGGTTGATCCCAGAATAATTCAATAGAAACCCTTCCTCAAAAAGAAAATGGTAGAAATCCCTGCTTTTCTCATTTTATTGGTTGAACCATTAACTGCAACCAATGGGATATGACCACCTGAGGCTTAGAGGACTTAATGCTTTCCAAAATCTGATCAAAGTTGACTCTAACAAGCATCACCTGGTTGGAGTAAACCTTCAGATTCTCACAACTTCATTTCTCCCAGCTACAAGGAAATTCAGGAAGCTTAGGCTAGGAGGCAGTGAGTCTCTTCTCAGCTTCCTGTGTTTGTGTTTCAGATTAAAATGAAAATCAAGGTCAAGCTTCAGGTTATAGCCAGTCTAGCCGAGCTATTTTCTAGGGGGATATTTCCTTGGGGTTTTATTTGATGACATTTCTTGAGATGGATTGACACAATAACTATGCATATGCCTCTATTTCCTCGGCTCTCTAACAAAACCACTACTGATTATACCTGCTTTATCCCTGGCTGTGGAGATGAGAAAGCACACTTAAGAAAAAGTAAATGGAAGAACTGAGCATGACACAGAGTTAGCATTCTGTGAATAGTAGCCATTCCTATTAACAGTATTCACTGGGAAAATTAGCTCATCTTCTTGGTTTGGTTTCCGGGAACTTTCTGAAAGTGGCATCAGGAGACATGCAGGAGCCCTGATCTACCAGCCCTAGAGTTGTTGTTAGGTGTTATCAAGCCAACTATGACTCATAGTGACCCTGGAATAAATCTGAACCTTGCCCTATTCTGCACCACATTCATGATGTCTACCATACTCAAGCCTAGTTACTGTGTCAGCCACTATGTGAATCCATCTTGGTAAAGGTCATCTCTCGGACCTTATACCTTTACTAGCACAGTGTCTCTTTGCAAAGACTGTCTCTACTGATAACATACTGAAAGTATCCTTGCCTCTAAGGAACACTCCCTTTGTATGTACTTCATCCAAAACAGCCTTGTTTGTTCTTTTATAGTATATGGCATATTCAGTATTCTTTGCCAGCACCATAATTCAAAGGCATTTCTTCTTATTCGGTCTTCTTATTAATTTTCTTGTTTGTGGACGCATCTGAAGCAGTTGGGAATACTATGGCTTAAGGTACATCTTAGTTAGAACTCTAACATTGGAACATCTCAAATTCCTGTGCCTGACTCACATGGTAATTACGGTACTTAAACCAACAATCACTCCAGTACCTGCCACCAGAGGGAGACATAAGCACAGCATTGATCTCTAGGATTAGGACTGTCTATGTAAGTTTCACTCTTGACCCTGCATAGATCCTGCACTTTTCTGCAGGCTTACATACATAATATTCAAATCATTGGAAGAAGTGGCTTCACTGAGTCAGAGCTGATAAAGTCAGGGTACTAACTTCCTCAGACAATCTGCAAACCACATTTTTATAAAAAGGGAGCATGTGACAATCATGCAGCTACACATCTTGTTTTAGCAAAACCAGACCTGTAGTCCAAGACCTTTGGGAGGACCGGACCCAGGTTTGCAGGAGCATTTGTCTTCTGAGGTCCAGAACTAGATAAAGGCCCTCTGGGTAGATCTAGCTATTTGGAAACTTGTAATTTAAAACCTTTGATTCTTATGTTCCTTGTGATTCTGTCTATGATGAGATGACCTCTTTCCCTCAAATGTTTCCTGACCATAATTTCTTGACAGCACAGGAAAGGAAGTCCCTGGATGAGACAGATTGACACAGTGACTGGGGTAAAATGGGAGTAGGTGTGTTGGAGACAGTGAGATTGGCTCAAGATAGAGCAGCATTCAGAGATACTGTACATAGTGTTGTTATGATTTGCAGGTGACTCAACAGCACATAACAACAGCATGTAACATCTAGTCTAAAAGCAAGAAACATCTCTCTTCCAGTAATCAATGACCCCCTGTATTTCATCTTATTGGCTTGACTTGGGCTTTGTGCTGGGTTGTGGAGCACTTGCCTGGTTACGTCTGTTTCAGATGTAATCGTTTAGTATGGGGAGGAGCCAGCTTTATGTCAATCGCGTGGATTATCAAAAGGAAATAATTCCCAAAGTACAATAGGATATTGTAATCAGAAAAATGGGAATAAATGTTAAATATTTTGACAGATTGACTTTATTCTTTATTATTACCCATAATTTAGATATTTTGGTTGTTTCTAGAATAATGAGATAGTTTGAGTTCAAATTCTAGATCTGCCTGTCTACAGTTATCATCCTTTCAGAAAGTGTCTCCACCTCGTTTTGCCTGTTTCCTCATTTGTAGAATAGAGTTAGTATTAGCACTTGCTCATAAGCTTGGTATGAGGGCTATCTATATGTTAATGATGTGTGTAAAAAAATCTGTTATTAGCCTCTGACACATATTAAACATCCATTAAATGTTAGCTGTTATTTTATTGTTGCTGAAAATATCAATTTTTTTCATTTACTTTAATTATCTTCATCTTATTTTCTCTTTAAGAATTTTATTTTTATGCACACCCATGTTTATTGCAGCTTTGTTCACAATAGCAAAGAGCTGGAAACAACCCAAGTGCCGATCAACAAATGAATAGATAGAGAAGTGGTAGTATATTCACACAATAGAATACTATGCTGCATTGAAAAACAAGGAACTCATGAAATATTATGCAAAATGGGTTACCCCGGAGGACATTATGCTGATTGAAATATTGAGGTCACAAAAGGACAAATACTATATAATGCCATTGTTGTAAAGCAGAAATGACAACTGGGTTGAGGGGAAACTAAGAAAAGAGGGGATAAATGATGTATACTGCATTGAAACAGATGAGGGGGAGAATTGTTTAAAGGGGATACATATATAAGTATTATTGTCATGACAGGAGTCCAGAAGGAAGGCTACATAGTGCAGTGGACTGAGGGGGAGACATTGTATAACAATGAAAGAATTTTTTTTATTTTATTTCTTTTTTTACTTTTCAAAGAGAAGACTGAACTGGGGGGAGGCAGGCGTGGGCAGGGAGAAAAATGAAAAGAAAATTTTGTTGTTCAAAATAACTACAAAGACTATAGTTTCTACATGTATAGATAATTGGTATTGATTACATTCTTTTTATCATGCAACCATTTTACAAATTGTTCCTCTTCCTCATTAACATAAACTCACTGTCCTCTAAGCTTCTCATCTGACCTTCCCTGCTGCATCGTCAATTTCACCTGCTACAAATAGTTCTTTAAAAGAGATCAAAGCAGCCATTTTTTAAATGTGGTAGCACTCTTTTTTTCTTTTTCTTTTATATTTTTTTGCTAACAAAGTTCATATACATTGTTTCTCACACTATCCTTCATTCACATTATGTGTTGCCATAAAATGAAATACCATTGAACTATGCCCACCATTACATTAAGCAGACATTTTTTTTTACTAATTAAGCTAATGCACATCCACTCTGACCTTTTCTGTTCTATTGTTAATTTCACCTTATAGAAATAGTTCTTTAAAAGAGCTCAGTGCTCAAAGCAGACATATTTACTAAGTAAGCTAAACTTGACATGCGGTCACAAAAGGACAAATGCTGCACAATGCCACTTTTGTAAAGCAAGACTGACATCAGGGTTGGAGGGTACTAAGAAAAAGTTGTAAAATGTAAAATTTACCACTTGTAAAATGGTTGCATGTTAACTCATAGTCACCTTATGAACAACAGATCTGAACCTTGCCTTGTTTTGCCCTATCTTCAGGATCTCTGTCATACTCAAGCTTCACAAAATGGTTTGTTGTTTTTGTTAGGTGTCATTGAGTTGAGTACAACTCATAACAACCCAATGAACAACAGATCAGAAGTCTGTCCCTAATCTGCACCATCCTCCTCATCACTGACATATTCAAGCCCAATGCTGCAGTCAACTGTGTCAATCCATCTGATTGAGAGTCTTCCTCTCTTTTGCCAACTCTCCACCTTTCTAAGCATCGTGGCCCTGAATAGCTCCTCCTACCATCATGGCCAGAGTATGGGAGAGAAATCTTCATCACCTTTTCCTCCAAGGAATACCCTCACTGCGTCTTGATCTCCTAAACGTATCTCTTTGTTCTTTTGGCACTCCATAGAATATTCACTATTCTTCTCCAACACCACAGCTCAAAGACATCAACTCTTCTTCTGTCATTCTTATTCATTGTCCTGCTCTCAGATGCATAGCAAGTAATGGAAAACCATCATGGCCTGAGCCAGGCACACTTTAGTCCTCAGACTGATGCCATTGCTCTGCACTGCCATGCTTAACACACTGTTATTGTAGTCACTGTGTGACTCAGTCCATCTCATTGAGGGCTATCCTCTACTTTCTCTAGCATAATGTCTTTTCCCAAGGACTGGTTTCCTCTGACAATATTCCTAAAATATGCAAGATGACGTTTCACCATGTTTGCCTCTTAAGAATTACCTTTTTGCACTTCCTCCAAGATTTGTTTGTTCTTCTGATGGTGGACTCACTGTCATCAGTCAAATGAAAGCCAGGAGCTGACTTCAGAGAAGATTAAGAATTGCTCTCACGCAAATTCAAGTTGAAGCTGAAAAAAAAAAAATTAAAACACTCCATCATTCCAACCTTGTGAATATCCTGGCTGAATTTAAAGACCATATTAAAAATAAATATGAAACACGAATACTACTAACCACTAAGGTTAGAAGAAATGTAGGATGGTACCAAAGAGATAATATGGGAAAAAATAAGTTAAATAGACAGGAAAGAAGGAGAAGAACAAAATGTGTCAGAAAAACCTCAAACTTACTCTTCGGTACAAAGTATTTACAACAAATGGAATACATGATGAAGTTAAAAATCGAACAGAAGATTTCAAAGGACAGCTGAAGATAACAAAGGAATTGTATTGACATATGCAAGACCTGGAGTTCATAAACTAAAGGTAAGAACACATGCAAAACTCCTCAGGTGGGAAGAGCTGAAGGGAATATTCAATCCTGCATTGCTAAAGGATACTATGAACTAAAATTGACTAATTAAGGAAGAATCAAAAGAAGATGAAAGGAATAAAGAGAATCATTGAAGTTAAAAAGAATGGTTTCTCAACCATTCAACCAGTTTAGTAGGCAGGGGGATGGGACCTAGAACCTGTTTTAGCTTTTGTCTCTGGTTTCTGAAAATAACTTGAGTGATTATGGTGTGCTTTATTTTCCAAAATAACCAGGCAAGTAGCAACTATACATATAAAGGATAGCTAGCTAGATAGAAGTATGTGCTTCCAGTCTATCAGCTGTTCAGAGGGAGAAAAATGGTCAGTCTCTTCCCATGTTATTTACTGCCTTTGAAAACTTGCTGGTTCCAACTTCACAGTACACAAAACCAATATTTATAGATATATATTTGGAAGCAGGAGTGGAATCCACTTCCTTAAAAACATACCTCTGGAAACTCTATGAACACTGATAAAATATGATAGTTATAGAAAGGGTTTAGGCCTTTTGTTCATAGGGTCGTTATGAGTTGAGCTCAACTTGAAAGCAATCAACAACAACAACAACTGTAGATATATATGGAAATAACTTCAGGAAGGGAATACGTGTGATGTATTAATGTACATTCATTGATAGGATCAATAATGAATTAATTATGGTTCCAATCACACATATTAACTGAGATCCCAAAGACTAAGGGATCCTAGGGCCTTGATACTTCTTCAGTGGGAACTCCTGGATTGGTGAGAACCTCTATGAATGGAGAAAGATGGCACCTCTCTTGGGTCAATGGAGTCACTTTGTTGGGGAAACTCTCAAACCTTATAGGATTTACTCAACTTGCACCTCTATAAAAAAACAATTGGTGACAACATTATTGAAGAAGCATATGGTCAGATACTGCTGATATTGAAGGAAGAATTTCAAACTGGCCTGAATACCGTGTTGTTTCAATAAATGAATACAACACTATTTACCAGTTTATGTAAAATTTAGAAGACAATTACCAGGCCAAGAGACAGAAGAAGATGCATATTCATGACCATTCCAAAGGAACTGGATCAAATGGAATGTGAATATTATAAAACAATATCATATACTAGCAAAACTTTGCTCAAGATAATTAAAAATGGCTGCATCTATACGTTGACATGGAACAGTCAGAAATTTAAGTCTTATTTAATAAAGAACATAAACAATTGCTAATAGCAGATGGATTTTGGTCAAAAGCAAAGAATTCTAGAGATGTTTACCTATATTTTATTAACAATGACAGAACATTCCATTGCCTAGATCATAACAAGTTGTGGATGATATATTAAAAAATGAAAATTCTAGAACAGATAGCAATTGTGCTCAGGCAGAATCTGTGGATAGATAAAGAAGCACTTGTTTGAATAGAATAAGAGAACATTACAAGTTTTAAAATTAGAAGAGATATGCTTTCTCTTATTAGATTTGCATGCTAAGCAAATAATAACAACAATAACACTTGGCTATATGAAAGAGAACCATTTCAAGAAGTAGTATATGATCAGGAACCAATGGAGATGAAGGAAGAAGTTTAAATTGTACTGGTAGTATTGGCAAAAAATAAGGCCCCCAAAATTGATGGGATACCAATTGACATGTTTCAACAAACAGATGCTGCCCTGGATATGCTCACCAATCTATGCCAAGAAAATTGGCATACCGGGCCAACTGACGGGAAGAAGTCCATATCAGCCGAGAACTGCTAGAAATTAAGCTGGATTTAGAAGAGGCTGTGGTGCCAGGGATATTATTAGTGATGTCAGATGTATCCTGACTGAAAACAGAAACTATCAGAAGGATGTCTATTTGTATTTTATTAACTATGCAAAGACATTTGACTATATGTATCATAACAAATTATGGCTAACATTGAGAATGAGAATTCCAGAAGATTAATTATGTTCATAAGAAACCTATACTTAAACCAGGAAGCTGTTGTCCAAACAGATCAAGGAAACACTGCCTGAGCACAATTGCTATCTGTTCTAGAATTTTCATTTTTTAATATATCATCCACAACTTGTTATGATCTAGGCAATGGAATGTTCTGTCATTGTTAATAAAATATAGGTAAACATCTCTAGAATTCTTTGCTTTTGACCAAAATCCATCTGATATTAGCAGGCAGAATCTGTGGATAGATAAAGAAGCACTTGTTTGAATAGAATAAGAGACTGACGGGAAGATGACTCTTCCTCCAAGATATCATAGATTAAAATGAAGAAAGAATGTGTGGTAGGGCTCTATCCTTTCTCCATACCTGTTTACTCTGTATGCTGAGTAAATAATTAAAGAGGTGGACGTTATGAAGAAGGATCAGGATTGGAGGAAGAGTTGTGTCATTTGCATAATGCTGGTTGTTGATGACTCTTCCTCCAATCCATGGGTTAGGACAGGGTTTAGATCTATTGTTCATAAGGTCACTCTGTACCACACTCAACTTGATGGCACCTAACAACAACAATATATAAAGAAGGAGGCAGTACCAGGATTGAAAGTAGCTGTTAATGTTCTCAGCTGCGAAGTGAAATTCTGGTAGCTCAAACCCATCCCACTCCTTGGGAGAAAGACGGACAGTCTACCCCTGCAAAAATTTGTTATTGTTGTGCCTTTGAGTTGGGACCAACTCACAACTGACTCTCCAGTGGGTTTTCAGAGGCAGTAAATCACATAAGAAGAAATTGTCCTTCTTTCTCTTATGGAAAAGCTAGTGGATCCATGTGACTTGGGTTGGCAGTGTAACTCCTTACTGCTAAGCCATCCTATTGTTCCATTGAACAGCTATGACTTAGAATCAAGTCTACAGCAGTGGAATTTGTGTGTTAATTTATTTTTGTTATTTTTTGTGTGTTTTAAATTTTTTTTAGTACGCAGATAACCTCACTTGAGAAAAATGAAGACAATCTAAAGAAAATTTAAATCTTCACAATGAAACCAATAAAGAACATCATGATAAATGGTGACGAAACCATGTTGTTGTTGTTGTTGTTATGTGCCGTCGAGTCGTTTCCGACTCATAGCGACCCTATGCACAACAGCCCTAAACCCTGCTCTATCCTGGCCAACCTCACCGCCTCTGACACACCCATCCCAATTACCCCAGTCACCGAATCAATCCATCTCATAGAGGGTCTTCCCCTCCTGCACTGTCCCTCCACCCT
>NW_006399821.1:6094274-6101451 GCF_000299155.1 Elephantulus edwardii | reverse complement strand
CAAAGCAGCTTGAACTTCTTCCTTCATCACCATAGGCTCTTGCTCATATGTTATTTCTTTAAATTCCTCTGTATCTGCCAATTCCTTTCTTTATAGTGACTCAGTATATTCCTTCCATCTTCTTTTAATACTCCCTGGATCATTTAATATTCTGCCCAAAACATCCTTGTAGTTGTTAAAAATTTTGTTGTACTAATCCACAACTATGGTACAGTCAAGAAATCAAATAATGTAATGCGTTACATTAAAATCTTAAAAACCAAACTTGTCAGTTAGAGGATTAAAGTATGTATAACGTAAGCCTTGTTATTTTCAATCGACTCATGTATACATAGAGAGCTCTAGTGGCTTAGTGGTAAGGAGCTATACTGCCAATTCAAAGGTTCAATTCCACCGGCTACTTCTCAGGAGGAAAATGGGCTATTTCCACCCATGTGATTTACTGCCTCTGAAAACTCACTTGAGGGTCAGCTATAAGTCAGCTCTCACTCAACAATACAAAACAGTGACTATATATATATATATATGAAAATTTGAACAATGAAAAAGAAAGAAAAATTAATGGGTTTTAATTACAGTGTTGGCAAAAAATGTTGACTATACCAAGGGTTATTATAAGAACTATGCCAGGGATTGACTTATGTCTGTCTCCCAGTAAGTATGTGTTTTAAATCCTAATCTTCGTGGCTGTGGTTATAATCCCATTTGGGGATGATCTGTCACGTTAAAGAGGCAAGATTAGCATAAGGTATGTTTCGAGCCCTCTCTTACAGGATAGTTTTCAAGTGGGATATACCTCAAGATCAAATTTTGTTTCCTGTGCATTTCATTTTTTTTAACTTCAGTTTGAACTTGAATATGAGCAGTTGATGATCTGTCTCATAGTCAGTACCTGGCCTAGATTAGGACAAGTAAGAAAGCAGAGAAGTGAAAGGAGATGAGGTAAGATAGATGTCAAGACACATAAAAATTTTCAAGGAACCAAGAAACAAGCCGAAAAGAGAGAGGACCACTTCACAGAGCAAACAGAGCCTACTCTTAGAGCTGGCATTTGGATTTAGACATCTAGCCTCCTAAAGTGTTTGCTAAAGTAACCTACCACTTGTGATATTTCTTTTACAGCAGGGTTAAAGAAATAAAATGAACTAAATCAGCCCATTTTGGAAGAAACACACTAGAATTTGTGAGAATGGTAAGACTTCATCATTGATTATCAATTGCTGAAGAAGGACTTCGTGTTTGGTGAAGTCGAGGGTCAGGGAAAAAGAAGGGGTCCTTTAAGAGACAAATTGACACAGTAGCTGCAACAACAGACTCACGTAAACCAACCATTATGAGGACAGTGCAGGACTGAGCAGCATTACGTATTGTTATACGTGTGAAAGGACACTCTTAAATGAGCCACTTAGCAGAACTAACACAGGTCTAAATCAGACTTCATTTTGTTTGAGAACTTCCTTCTATTTTTTAGAGTATGTGACCACATTCTTGACCAAGATAACTTTTGCTGTGACATTCTGAAGCTGCCCACCCAGATTGTTTGTAGGAGACAGAAGCAATTAGCTCTGGAATGCCAAAAACTGTGGCTAAGTTGGAGTACTCCAGCCAATAGAAATTCTTGAAAAATTTGTCTTATGAGAGTATGTTCAATAGTAATGATGTCAGTCTAGAGAATATGGTGCGCTATGATTTTTTCAATTGCTTGCTGTGTATCTGAGAGCTGGACAAGGAATAAGAATAACAGAAGAATTGATGTCTTAGGGGTGTCGTGCTGGAGAAGCGTATGGAACATACTGCCTAGAGAGCAAACAAGTCTGTCCTGAAGAGGGTAAACTAAGTTGCTTCTATTACTTTATACTGGTTTACTTGCAAAGTTCACATACATTGTTTTTCACATGCAATCTTTCCCATTTCCTTTACCCACCCCTCCCTCTACTCTCAAATTGTGCAACTCTGTGATTACCCACCTTCCAGGCATCCTCACCCCTCTGCTTTTCCCCTCTCTCCTTGGACCCTCATACCCGTTCTACACAATGGTCTTACACAGATTTGTCCTTATGGGATTGAGTTAGTTCACTTAGCATTTGCTCTCCAGTCTGTCCCAAGTTATGTAGTAATTCTACAAAATCATTGCACCTGCATGCTGCATAGCATTTTATCATGTGAATGTACCATAATGTCTCAATCCATTTTAAAGTGGTTGGACATCTGGGCTCTTTCCATATTCCCGCATTGGTGAATCGTTATTGCTATGAACATTGGTGTACAAGTAAGTCCCTGTTTGTGCCTCAATTCTCATTTTTTCAGGGTATATTCCAGGCAGTAGAATAGCTGGCCATATGGAATTTCTGTTTTCAGCTTTCTGAGGAAGCACCAAACTGCCTTCCAGAGTGGTTATACCATTTTATAATCCTACCAATAATGTATAAGAGTTCCTATCTTGCCACACCCTCTCTAACATTTATTACTTGCTGTCCTTTTAAACTTCGCCAATGCTACTGGAGTGAGATGGTATTGCATTGTGCTTTTGATTTGTATCTTTCTTATTGGCAGTGGTTTGGAGCATTTTTTCATGTGTCTGTTGGCCATTTAAATATCTTCCTCTGTGAAAATTCTTTCCTTGTCTTTTGTTCATTTTGTAATTGTGTTATCAGTCTTTTCCTAGTGGGGACCCTGTAGGATTCTGTAAACTTTGGACATGAGACTCTTGTCTGAAATGGTATTGTCAAATGTGTTTACCCAGTCAGTAAGTTTTCTTCTCACCCTATCAGAAAAAGTTTTTTATGCACACAGGAATTTAATCTTTAGAAGGTCCCATTCATCAATTTTTATTCCCTCCAGTTTGAGGATTTCTGGCTGCATCTGGCAATCTCTTTATACCATAAACTAGTCTGTTTAAACTTGATTCCAGTTTCTCTGATCTACCTTAAGTTGATTTTTGTGTATAGTGTAACATGTGGATTCTGTTTCAGCTTTCTGCAGTTATCAGTACAGTTTTGGAGACAAGGATTTTGAAGCTCCATTTCACATAATTTGGGCATGATGCCAGGAAGGACCAGTTCTTGGAGAAGGATATCATGCTTGGAAGGGTAGAGGGGCAGTACAGGAGAGGAAGACCCTGGATAAGATGGAATTGGTTCTGTGTATCAGAAATGGTGAGGTTGAATCAAGATAGGGCTAGGTTCAAAGCTGTTGTTCATTGGGTTGTTATGAGTCATAGTTGACTTGAGGGCACATAACAACAACAACAACACTCTTCTTAATTCCATATAGTTCTGCAAAGTTGAGTATAAAAGGCATATATGCTTATGCTTCGTCTTTGGAATGTCATTTTGAACTTTTATAATGGTACTCCCCCATTTGCAAATCTTTGACTAAAACTCCTTAATTTTACATTAGTACTGTTTCATCTTTAGGAATTTCTTGTTGTCAGAATCAGAAGCAGGACTAACCAACCAGTTTATGACCTTGATGCCCTCATTGGACACAGTCAAAGAATTCTTTTAGACTCTGTCTCCATGAAGAAGCTGGGAGACCAGCTGGTGACAAGGACTGTTGGATCTTGAGTCTTGTAACACCACAGCATGGCTCTGTTTATTCGGATGTTGGTTTGCATCTCCAGATGTTTACCTCTGCCTTCTTGTGTGGTCACGAGTTCTGCTGAATCTAAGCCTGCAAATTTCCTTAGTGGATCACTTGCTACATGTCTAAAACGTAACAGACTCAACTCGGTGACAGTTTACCTGACTGGTGAGCACATTTGTATTCATTTGAATTGGTAAAATTAGCATATCTGAGATTTGAATTAGAAAACCAAAGAACTAAACAAAAGACATTTATTTTTAATAGTTCACTTCTAAACTCTAAACTGTCAATTATTTTAATGTTGCTAGGAAAGTCTGTTCCTTGGAAAGAAATATCATGTTTAGGAAGGTGGAGGGTCAGTGAAATAAATGGAGATTCACCAATGAGATGGATTGAAGTAACTGCAGCAATGGTCTTAGGGGTATCAGAGATAAAGAGAATGGCACAGGATAGGACAGGATTCAGGTCTGTTGTTCATAGGGTCACTTATGAGTTGTTGTGTTTGACTCAATGACACCTAAAAACAACAACAACAAAGAGGAAATGCCCAAAACGGTAATGAGTCCACTTCCTGACCTCTTTGGTCCTCTTCTATCTTTGTACCTTAAGCTCCTTCCATAGCCTGCAGAGAATCCTGGTCTGTCTGAAGTGCTGTTGTGTTTTTTTTTTTAAACTTTTTAAGATAAAATTTCATTTAATTGTGTTTTTAATGAGCATTTATAGAGAAGTTAGATTTTCATTCATTCATTGTTGCACATTTTCTCCTATCTCTTTCCCTTCCCCTCTCCAGTTCATTTTATTAAAAAATACTCATTCATTGTTGCACAATTACCCCCCACCCCAAGTCCTCTTTGTAATGATATATCTCTTAGTCTGGGCTGTTTTTGTATGTATACTGCCTAATTACATGTTTAGACAATTCTTTCTTTCATCTGTTCCAATGCAATTATCTAGCCATTCTTAGCCTATTCTCATCCAAACCTCCCATGTCAGACCTGCTTTATCACAGTGCTGCTAAGCAGTATTTGTGCTTTTGTGACTGAGATATTTCATTCAGCATGATGTGCTCCAGGGTCCCTCATTTGTGTAAAGTTTTACAAGTTCATTGTTTGGAAACAACCCAACTGTCTATCAAGAAATGAATGGATAGAAAAACTATGACATATTCATACAATGGAATACTTAGATGCTGTTTTTTAAACAATGATCTGCCTTTTACTCTAAATCTTTCCTGGTATCTCTATTGTGTTTGTGGGTTTTGTTTTTTATTGTTTTGTTTACAAAATTTGTATGCATTGTGTTTCACCCTATTCTTCATTCACACTGTGTTTCATACAATCATTCTCATGCATTGTTTTTATGTTGTTGTTGTTGTTATGTGTCTTCTAGTGCCTGCGACTCAAAGAGACCTTATGTACAACAGTCCTAAACACTGCTCTATCCCTTGCCAATCTTATTGTCTCTGACACATTACCTCAGTGACTGAATCAATCTGTCTCATCAAGGTTCTTCCTCTCCTGTGCTGTCCCTCCACCCTCCCAATCATGATGTCCCTCTGTAAGGACTGGATCCTCCTTGCAACATGGCCAAACTATGTCAGATGAAACTTCAGAATCCTTGCCTCCAAGGAGCAGTGTGACTTTACCCTCTCTGAGATGAACTTGCCTCATACATTGTTTTATAAAATGAATCATCATTGGACCTTGCCCATCTTTACTTTAAAGTTAAACCAATTGAAAGTTCAAAGAACAAATTCCCTGCAATTACTTTCTCTCTCTGGTCTAAACCTGAATTAAGATCAATATGAAGGGGTTTGCAAAAATTCATTGAGGATTCCCAATTAATATTTAAAGAGATCCCACATTTTAATTTTGGTCCAGCTAATCTGCATCAGTTAATCCACATGCTAGTTAGATCAGAAAAATTGGATTGATCTCACCAATTAGAAAGAAGATGTTATGAACTCAGTACCCTATGAATTGAAATTTTTACCGAAAAACCCCTATCAGATAATTCTTCTGAAAGCTTTCCCCCATAAAACTGATTGGGAAAGAATTCAGGAATGCAACAGAAACAAAGTTGAAAAGTATTTTTTTTTAAATTGCAGATCATTTCATATACAATGTTAGTGAAACCAATGTCCCTTCCCAAGACCTTTGTTATAAAAACGCTCTGGCATAATGTGTGCAGAAAGTGCAGTTTCATAAGGGCGAATTAGACCGTTATTGTAAAAATAGAAGGATAATTAGCAAAACATATACAAGAACTCAAGGAGGGGAAGGGGAAGTGAAGGAGTGAGGATTGATAGGGGTGAAACCACAGGGGCTGCATAGTTTTGTGGGGGGAGGTGGGGGGGAAGCAAATGAGAAGGATCTAGTGAAAAGACAGGGCAAGACTGGCAAGGTCCAATGGTGACTGATTTTATAAAACATAATGTATGTAATGAGTGTAGGGAACACAATGAGAGTGAACAATAGTGTGAAACACATGTATATAAAGTTGGTAAATAAACCTATTTAAAAAAATGTAAAATAGAACGTATATGAATTACCTCATGAAACAATGTAAATAAAAGATTGTATAAAACACAATGTATATGAATGAAACATAATGTAAAGTAATTATTATAGGAAAACCAAAAACAATATTAAAAAAGGAAAACTACTCTGGTAACCACCTGCAGGCTCTCACATCACTCTCTTTTTTAGTACCTGGGGATTAAATTTTGTTAGATTTTCTCTTTTAACCCATGCTTCTCATTCTTTCACTTTTAGCTTCTCTTTGAGCTTCTCTGACTTGAACTGCTGCATGCAGTTGTTAGAGTTTTAGGTTCATCTCCACGAAGAAGAGCTTTAGCACGCTGTAGATCAGACAGTGTTTCCTCTTATTCTAATGGATCTTTGAGTTGTGGTAAAAGAAAGAAAAATTATAGGTAAGATCTTGGCTGTGTTGCTGATCAAACTCATGATATACTCATTATTCCAGTAATGCAGTGCTTACTCTGCCACCTGGAATTGTCGGCTGGACACACACTTGGCCAACTACCTGAAGAGAGGCTTCTTGACCTTCATGAACTCCAAGGGCTCGATCTCGTCAAGGATCTCCTCCAGCTCATTGTTAGGAACATGACTTCTTTTGGACTTTTGGCATCTTTGGCCAGTATTTGAGAAGTGTTATCAGCATAGGTTTAGTGAGGGTACTATATTTTCCTAAAACTATAGGACACATCTGTGGGCGGTACAGGCTCAGAGATTTCACTTTGTATAATGGTAAGTAAAGTAAGAAAATCTTGTGCTCTTCTTTCAATGGCATGGCAAATCTATTGATTATAGTTATCAGTATTTCCTGTAATTCTTCTATGCCATTGTGGTGCTCTGTTTTATCAACAAACATAGACAATATACTATTTGTCTGTTTTCTGATGTAAGCTCTAAAGCCTAGGAATTTTCCATCAATTCTGTGAAGGGTGGTTTGGTGTTTTTGTTTTTTTTTTTTTAATTTTCATTATTTTATTTTTTTTTATTGGGAAAAACATATTGGGGGTACAAGGAGGTGAGGGTTGGGGGCAGAAGGGTGAGGATGGGCCAGGATG
>NW_006399821.1:6060834-6093794 GCF_000299155.1 Elephantulus edwardii | reverse complement strand
GGTTACCTATAGGAAAGGGAGCAAACCTAGAGAGAACAAACTTGTGAGTTACAAATAGAAGGGCTTTGAGGGTGTTGATTTCAGGTTTACTGGGGAGGGAGGGTGGCAGAAGGTGGCTTAGGTAACAGTGGATACCCTAGGCATTCTTTTCTTTTTTCTCCTTCCCCACCCAGGGGTCAATCTGGGGACAATGGCACAATCTGGGGACTGAGGAGCTCACCCTGAGGGCCGCAACGGCTCACCCCGAGCCGAGGGCCGAGGGCAGCCCGCCCCAGGCAGAGGGCTGAGGGCAGCCCGGGCCGGGCAGAGGGCCGTGATGGCTCGCCCCGAGCTGGGGGCCGAGGGCAGCCCGCCCCTGGCAGAGGGCCGAGGGCATCCCGCCCCGGGTAGAGGGCCGTGATGGCTCACCCCGAGCTGGGGACCGAGGGCAGCCCGCCCCAGGCAGAGGACCGTGACGGCTTGCCCCAAGCCAGGGGCTGAGGGCAGCCCATCCCAAGCAGGGCAACACCCCCAGGAGCTGGCTGGTATACTCCCCCTCCAATTGCCCCTACCCCAGTCTGGTCCCCTCGCCTGACTGAGGACTCTGTGGTCAGGGATAGTGTTTCCAATTCCAGCACTGCCACTTTTATCCCCCCCCCATAAGTGGTCATACTATATTTTGAAGTAGGTGTCACTGCCCTCCCCCTTTATATATGATAAAGGGAACCTGAGAATTGTGAACAGACTCCCCCCAGGTCTAACCATCTTTTGGCAGAAGCATTCAACAGAACAAAATATGTGGTGCATTTAGAATGTAGGTCCTCTTGTGCATGCTGCCACTGTTAAGGTCATCAGACTCACAGTGACTTTCAGCAATCCATTGCATAGGTAATCATCTTCTTTGGCCTGTCCAATGCATAGGTAATCTTCTTCTTTGGCCTGTCCAATGCATAGGTAATCTTCTTCTTTGGCCTGTCCAATGCATACATAATCGTCTTCTTAGGCCTGTCCAAGGAGACCCAAACCTGCAGATGGCGGTCATGCATCCCATCCCCCACCTCCTACGCAGGCGGCCAGCGGGGCGCCCCCCCCCCAGTGCAGGAGGCCTGTGGGAGGCGTGCGGCCCCACCAGCGCAGGCTGCCGTTGGGGGTGCGCCCCCCCACCCCGCCGCACAGGCGCTCGGCTGGTGTGTGGCCCCTCTTGTGCGGGCGGCCGGCGGGCGCCAGCTTCCCCCACAGCTGCCATCCTGGCTCCGAGAATTCTCCCCAGACCAAGTCCACCTTGCGGCAGTGTGGTGGCTTCACTGTACCTGTCTTGTGGAGGGCCGGTGCCCAGCATCCATCCTGGGTGAGGGAATCCATTCGTTCAGGCTGTGGAAGCCTCATGGAGTTGCAGCAGCTGTGCGGCGTGGCGCGAGCTCTGCGGGGGATGGGGGGCGTTGGGAGCCACAAGACTCACCCGTTTCTCCTTGGGAATCCTTGAATTCCTGTTGTTGAGCCTCGATCTTCACTGAGGGCCAGTCATCCACTGTTTAAGTGTTCAATTATCAATAAGCCGAGGTCTGTGGAAGGCCATAATGGCCCTGCTTTAAGTGGTTCGCTGCTCCCGCAGCTCACCACGCTGTCTCTGCCTCTGCCGCCATCTTGGATGATGGTTTGAAGGGTGGTTTTGAGAAAATTTCTCTGGCTTGGATCTTCACTGTCAAAGAGCTCTAAAAGCTATTTTGGTCTATATATTTCTTTGTTATTATTGTTGTTATGTTCCATTAAGTCACTTGCTACTCATAGTGACTCTATGTACAATAGCTCTGAACTCTGCTCTATCCTGATCCAATCTGTCTGACATAACTATCCCCATTATTCCAGTTATTGTGTCAATCCATCTCATCTGGGGTCTTTCTCTCTTGTGCTGTTCCTTTATCTTTCTAAGCGTAATGTCACTCTTCAAGGACTTGTCCCTCCTGGCCATGTGCCCAAAATGTGTGAGACATATCTTCAAAATCCTTGCCTCCAAGGAGCAGCTTGGTTTCACTCTCTCCAGGTCAGATTTTTTGGTTCTTTTGGCAGTCCGTAGTATGTTCAGTGTGCTTCTCCAGCACCACTTCTCAAAGGCATTGATTTACCTTCTGATTTTCATCCTTATTCATTGACCAGCTCTCTGAAGCATAGCAAGTAATCACAAAGACCATGGCCTGGATCAGTCACACCTTAGTCTCCAGACTGACATCGTTGCTCCTCAATACTCTTTAGAGGTCTCTGACAGCAGACTTTCCCAACACAATTCATATATCAGGTTAGAAATCTGGAGACTCTAAAAATCTTAAGGAAAAAAAAATCATAAAGGAGCCATAGATGAGGCCAGGCTGCTTCTAACATGGGCTCATCTTCCTCTGGGTTGAACTCGGCTGCTGTGGGATTGGAGGAAGGTGGTAATGTTCGAAACATGTTAAATGCAGGCATATAGACTACTTCTTGGGGGAAAATTGGTCTTGTGATGACATTCTGGTTGTGGGTGAATGTGGCACCTTTCACTTCCTTCCACTTTACGTCACTGAGTGATTTGGAAACAAAGTCAAAGAGGATATAACACTGACTTAGCTTCTGGGTAAAAAGATTATCTCAACGAGTAAGAGGAACATCTTTCATAGATGACAGTTTCTTCAGTTCTTGATTATTGTTGGTGTTAAACTGTGTGATACTCGGCTACTATTTCTCTTTCTTCACTGCGGGCTGAGGGGGGCACTTTTGTTTTAATAGTTGCTGCAGCAACTTGGACAGCAACAGTCCTGTTTTTCCAGCTTGACAATCTCTTACTCTGAGTCTTGTCCTTCTTGTGAACTTTTCCCAGCTTTTGGTGCTTCTTTTGCCTCCTTGTTTTTATTCGCCCTGGCTGGAGCGGTTCCTGCTGCCCACAGCAGCAGAGCCTCCATGGCACTGAGGCAGCCATCGTCCCTGGACTGAGCTATTCACTTGTTGGACCCTTCCCCTTTTCCAGTCTCCTACAAACTGCCACAGCCATGGTGTCGGGGGGCCTGTTTACAATTTTAAAGTCTTACCAAAGTTTTGTCTGAGCACTCTAGTCCACAGTTTACAAATTCCAGACAAGCTTTCAATACTGTGCTTAAAAGTACTCTCAAATCAGAATGAGCAACATTAGTGGAGTATCATTTATGAGA
Organism: Elephantulus edwardii; assembly: GCF_000299155.1. Classification (NCBI taxonomy): domain Eukaryota; kingdom Metazoa; phylum Chordata; class Mammalia; order Macroscelidea; family Macroscelididae; genus Elephantulus; species Elephantulus edwardii. The sequence continues at coordinate 6,090,639 of NW_006399821.1, read as the reverse complement.
TTGAGAACATATGTCCATGATTGAACTAATTAAAATAACCAAGACAATATCCCACACTCTCTAAACACATAATGCTAAGAAATCAAATTGCATTATGGCAACTAAATAGCTGCAAACTCCTTTAGGGATAGCAATCCTAGGCCAACTTTTGAAGTGCCATTATAGCAAGGTATCTAGACACCTTCTGAAAAGGAGATTTTCCCAAGACCCTGGGAGGACCCAGCCATCCAGGAATAACATGGCTGCTTCCTCTCCTCTCCCAACTGCCTTTGGGCTAAAGGCCACCTCCTGGTTCAAACCCTAGGCCCAGGCTGGCTAGCCTCATTCCGGGGACAGAGTAAACCTGTATGTCAAACACATTCCCGGAAAAGCAGTCAACTCCAAAAGCTTACCACGATTCCTGCACTCACACCAGCATGCTCCTTCCTTCTGGCAAGGAGAACTTCCCAAGACCCTGGGAGGAGCCAGCCATCCAGGAACAACATGGCTGCTTCCTCTCCTCACCCAGCTGCCTTGGATTTAAGGACGCCTCCTGGTTCAAACCATAGGCCCAGGCTGGCTCGCCTCACTCTGGGGACAGAGCAAAACTGGATGTTAAGAAGGAAGGAGCATGGTGGTGTGAGCTCACGAATCGTGGCAAGCTTTTGGAGTCGACTGTTTTTCTGGCAATGTGTTTGAAATGTAGGTTTGCTCTGTCCCCAGAGTGAGGCTAGCCAGCCTGGGCCTAGGGTTTAAACCATGAGGTGGGCTAAGCCTAAAGGGCCCTCGGGCCTAAGGACCTTGGGCCAGGTTAAAATTGTTTTCCTGTCAAATATTCTTCTAGGTCATATAGCACTGGTCTCTGCATTGCTGTTCAGAGGTAATTCGTAGTTTCTGTGCTGCTGAAGACTGTGACAATGATGTGCCAATTGTGGTAATGGATTACCCATGGTGGACAGTGCTGGCTGGAGCTTCCCAACTATATCAAGCCTGGAAGCAGGAGTGGCATCCACTTCTGAAATGACTGGCCACCGGAAACTCTATGTACAAACAGTGCTCAGGCCGTTTGTTCATAGGGTCACTATGAGTCGTCTACGCCTCGACGACATCAAGCAATAATAACAATGATGTCAACCAAGAGAGAGCTATGTTGGCCTAGTGGAAAGGAAGCTGTGCTGCCAAGGTGAAGGTGGGTGATTTTCAGCTGTGGCCCTCAACCATGTTCAAATTGTTTTCCTGTTGAACGTTCTGCTAGGTGGTATAGCACTGGTCTGTGCATTGCTGTACAGAGGTAACTCGTGGTTGCTGTGCTGCTGAAGACTGTGACAGTGATGTGCCAACCGTGGTAATGGGTACCCAGGTGGACAGTGCTGGCTGGAGCTTCCTGACTATATCAAGCCTGGAAGCAGGAGCGGCATCCACTTCCGAAATGGCTTGCCTCCAGAAACTCTACGTATGAACAGTGCTCAGGCTGTTCGTTCATAGGGTCGCTATGAGTCGTCTACGCCTCGAAGACATCAAGCAACAATAACAATGACAACAACCAAGAAAGAGCTTCGTTGGCCTAGTGGAAAGGAAGCTGTGCTGCCAAGCCAAAGGTGGGTGATTTTCATCTGTGGCCCTCAGCCAGGTTCAAATTGTTTTCCTGTCAAACATTCTTCTAGGTGGTATAGCACTGCTCTGTGCATTGCTGTACAGAGGTAACTCGTTGTTGCTGTGCTGCTGAACACTGTGACAATGATGTGCCAGTCGTGGTAATGGGTACCTAGGTGGACAGTGCTGGCTAGAGCTTCCAGACTATATCAAGCCTGGAAGCTGGAGCGGCATCCATTTCCAAAATGTCTTGCCTCTGGAAACTCTATGTTCGAACAGTGCTCAGGCCGTTCGTTCATAGGGTCGCTATGAGTCGTCTATGACTTTATGGCATCACACAACAACATCTAGACACCAGAAACTGATAAATAATTCACAAAACTCAACAAGATGGAACTAAAACCAGTCTTTCGGGAAACTCCAAGGGAACTATTGGGCAACATATTCCTTCACTCTAAATGACAATTGCATAATTAATTCAAAATAAATGGGAAAATTAGCAAGAAGACATCAGTTAGCATTTTTCAAGCTGAATGAACTGAAAAACAAGTGCAAGCCTCTGGTTAAAATACTGAAACATGCCTGAGGAAACATCATGAATGATTAAGGAAGAATTGTAGAAGATGGAAGGAATATGCATAGTTACTGAGCCAAAAAAGAATTGGTCCACACTGAAAAATTTCAGGAAATGCCATATGAACAAGGGGAAAAAATGAGAACAAAGGAAGAAAGAAGTTAAAGTAGCCCAAGAGACAATGGAAAAAAATAAGGAAAAAAAAATAAGGGCACAGGAATAAATGGGATACCAGTGGACATGCTGTAACTAACAAATGGAACCCTGGATATGCTTACTAGTCACTGGAGTCACTGGTGGATTTGAACAACACACCTTTGAATTGAAAGCTTAACTCCTTATGCACTAGTTCACCTTTTAATTTTTAAGTGAACATTCCAACTGTTTTTCTGCTAGTAGATTTGATGCTACATAATCTTTACATTTTGTTGCTGCCACTAAATTAATGAATGTTTTCTGTATTATACATATGCTTTAAGTGTATAGCAAAGAAGCAGCAATACGGGGATTCACCCCCCCCCCACATCAGCAATCCTGTGGGCATGTCTTATATTTTAAAAAAATTCAACACAGACTTTTATAGTTTGTGTGGATATTTTGTTTTATTAGTTATTTGCAAATAAAATGTAATTTAATTTAGAGGTGCTTTCTAATGCCTCTTGATAAACTATAACTATTGTATTGGTTGTATATAACTGCTTACAGCTTTTCTCCTATGAGATATAGCCTTGCACATATGTTTGCAAAAAGTATTTAATATCCAATGGACTGCCAAAAGAGCAAACAAATCTATCTCAGTGGAAGTGCAATCTGGGTGCTCCATACAGATGAGGATGGTAAAGCTTTGTCATATGTGCTTTGGCATGTTATCAGGAAGGGCCAGTTCTTAAAAAAATATATCATGCTGAGAAATAAAGAGGACCAGAGAAAGACAGGAAGATCCTCAGTGAGCTAGAGCAATGGCTCAAGCATATCAGAGATCTGGAAGATGGTGCAGAATAGGGCAAGGTCCACATCTGTTGTTCACAGGGTTGTTATGAGAAATAGTCAGCTCCAGTGTGTGCAGCAACAACACAAATTGCAAGATTTAAACAACTCTAAAAATTTTAAAAATAATGTTACCTTTTTAAAAATTTTAAATAATTTTTTCTAGTGGAAGAGTTTCAGTTCCAAAACCTTAAATGCACACTGGAAGGAACTGCTTGAAGTGTTGGTGATCAACTAGTACACAGCCAAACCTAACAGCTTCATGGTATGTACACATGACTCAAATGTACACCTTTCAATCCTTAGATATGCATACACCAAGGTCACTCAGAAACAGATAATAATGGAAAAAGACATCTGTCTCTAAATTATGCAACACCTTCTACATGTCACCAAGTTTTGTAGAATTTGCTAAGGAATAGTAGCTACCCTTATCCTACTAGCCTTACAAACCTATGGTCTTATTTCTTGGTAGTTTTACTCAACATGAAAGCCTATTTAATTTTTTTATATTTTATTTTATTAATTTTGATGAACATTTACAGAGATTTTGGATTTCCATTCATTCATTGTTGCACGTTTCTCCCTGCCCAGCCCTCCTGCCCCTCCCCCCATTAGCTCCTTTCTGTGAAAAGTAAAAGAAAAATTCTTTCAATTACAAGTCTTTCAAAATTCTTCAATCCCCCCACACTCCTTCCACCGCCCTGAGTATACTCCACTACGCAACCTTAATTCTGGAGGTTTTTGAGACCGTAATACCCTATCATATATAGCTTTTAAATTATTCTTTCCCTCATCTGTTTCAATGCAGTATACATAATTTATCCAGTGAAAGCCTATTTAATTTTTAATATTTTATTTCTGAACAATTCTAAAACTTGGAAAGAAAATGCACCTATTAGTCTACTCATTTGAATGCTGGCTCTCTCAGCTCTCCCAATTTGGTCATAAAAATTCATACTAAGAGGATCTTCTATACAAATTAGTCTTGTACCTAATGCTACCATTAACTTCAACATTACCTTTAAAATGAGTCATACATGTTTGACTATGCCTTTTTATCCTTAGTTTTTTTGTCCAACATCAGGCCCAACCATGCGTTAATATCACTCAAAGCACAGAAAGAGAGCAGTTGCCAAAACTCCTTTTCAGTTGGTGCAGGTAACAAAATTATCAAATTATCTAAATACAAACAGAAAAAAACATTAAGGGAATTATCTCTTCTCTCTATTGGATTCTGAAACCATTTAGGATGAATGAGTGTCCATTTATAACAATTCTTAAACAGAAAACTCTCTTGAGCAGGCCAAACCATTTCCTTTGTACACAATTATAATAGAAAATTATAACAGGATCTGCGCTCTGTATAGGTATATATTTTTGAGTGAAACTCATGTGACAAATCTCATGCACTTAAACTACTGGCACATGATGTGTCAAGGCATAGTAAATATTTTTAAATTTTTTTTCATTTTACATTGATTTATGTGCAAAGTTTGAATATATTTTTCTTCACACAAGATCTTTCCCATTCCCTTCACCCTCTCACCGATTGAATTGTGCAACCTTATGATTAATAACTAACACCCCCCCACACACACCCATCCTCACCCCTCTGCTTCTACCCTACTCTCCCTTGGATTCTCATACTTATTCTACAATAATGGTTTGAAATAGTATTTGTCCTTGTTGGACAGAGTTCACTCAGCATAACACTCTCTAGTCCCTCCAAAGTTAGGTAGTAATTTAAAAAAATCATTGCTCCTGCGAGCTGTGTAGTATTCCACTGTATAAATGTACACAACTTCTCAATCCATTTAGTTGTTTGTAGTTGGACATCTTGGTGAATAATGCTGCTATGAACTTGGGTGTACAAGTTTCCATTTGTGTCTCAGTTCTCATTTTCTCAGGGTATATTCCAAGCAGTAGAATAGTTGGGTCATATGGAATTTCTTCAACTTTTTGAAGAAGTGCCCAACTGCCTTCCAGAATGGTTGCACCATTTTACAATCCCACCAAAAATGAATAAGACTTCCTATCTCACCATATCCTCTCCAACATTTATTACTTGCTGTCCCCTTAAACTTTGCCACTGCTACTGGAGTGAGATGGTATCTCATTGTGGTTTTTATTTGCTTCTCTCTTATAGCCAGTGATTTGGAGCATTTCTTCATGTGTCTATTGGCCATTCAAATGTCTTCCTCTGTGAAAACTCTTTCCATGCCTTTGCCTATTTTTTAATTGAGTTATCAGTGTTTTTCTTGTGGAGGCCCAGGTGTTGTTGGCCCAGGGCAAACAATAAAGAAAAAAACAAGGACATAAAGAATGGAAAGAACAGAGAGCTTAAAGACAAGGGGCAAAAATCTCAAAGACTGAAGCCCCCAAGCCACATCTTTCTGTGTCTTTATTGAGAATCACCGGGGAAGTAAATCACAAAGAGAAAGCACCCAGAAGTAAATAAAAAAGATAATTCGTTTGGAAATGAAGCTGAGATTTTCTCTATTATCAACCTTATGCTTATATCAGGAGAGAGGGGTTAGTAAATACAATCCAAGAATTGTGAAGATGCCTGAAGGTCTGCCTTCGTGCTTGACCCCTGTGACCAGTCTCAGAGGGAATTTGGCTTTGTATTTATGCCTCCCTCTAATCCTGATATAGCATTTTGTTTAAAATTAGTATTTAGATTGATATTTGGCTTCCCACACCCAGGAGTAGTCTATAAATTTCTGTTATGAGATTCTTGTATGGGATGGTATTGCCAAATGTTTGTTCCCAGTCGGTAGGGGTTTTTTTCACCCTCTTGGAAAAAGTTTTTGATGTGCACAGGGATTTAATCTTTAGAAGGTCTCATTCATCAATTTTATCCTCTTCAGATTGTGCATTTCTGGCTGTATTTGGTAGTCTCTTTATATCCTTGACTAGGCCTTCTATGCTTGATCCCAGTTTGTTTTTTATGAACTTTATGGTTTGGGGCTTTATTCCCAGGTCTCTGAACCACCTTGAGGTGACTTTTGTTTATGGTGTGAGATGTGGATCTCGTTTAAGCTTTCTGCATGTAGCAGTTCAGTTTTGCCAGCACCATTTGTTGAAGAGGTTGTCATTTCCCACTTGATAGGTTTTATTTCTTTGTAGAATATCAGTTGACCATAGATAGTTGGATCTATTTCCATGTTGTCAATTCTGTTCCATTGGACTATGTGCCTGTCATTGTACCAGTACCATGATGTTTTGGTTACTACCACGGTGCAATAGGTTGTTTTTGTTTTGTTTTGTTTTGTTTTTGTACAATATTTTCTGTTTTCTTATAAAAATGCACACACACGGATTGTCATGGGGTCATTTCTTGGCTCTGCTTGCAGTCAGCACTTGTTCTTGAGCAGCTTTCTTTGCTTTTACCATCTCGACAAGTTCCTTGTATCGCTTCATGCAGTCTTTCTTTGTGCAGTAGGTTTTGAGGTCAGACTGTGCTATACCTCCCACATCCTTTTTATTTCTCAGAAGTGTTTTGCTTATTCAAGGTCTCTTGTCTCTCCAAAACAAACTTGACAATTTCCCTTCCTATCTCCTTGAAAAAATGAATTTGGTATCTGTATTGGGATTGCGTTGAACATGTAGATTGGTTTTGGTAGGACTGTAATTTTTACAACATTGAGTCTTCCTATCCATGAACATGACACGTTTTCCCATTTATTGGGGCATTTTACTCTATCTCACAGAAGTGTTCTATAGTTTTCTTTGTATAGGTCTTTTGTGTTTCTAGTTTGGTTCACTCCTAAGTATCTCAATTTGTGGTTGGTGGAATATCCTCAACAAGATGAAGTGACACAGTGATTGCAACAGTGGGTTTGAGCACGTCTTGGATTGTGGTGATGGCATAGGATAGGACAAGGGTTAGATCTGTTGTTCATAGAATTACTGTAAGTCATAGAGAGAGCTCTTCTGGCCTAGTGGACAGAAAGTTATGCTACCAAAGCCAAAGGTGGGTGATTTTAATCTGTGACCTTCAGGCCTGATTTTAATTGTTTTTGGTTAAACACTCTTCTAAGTGATATAGCACTGTTCTGTGAATTTGCTGCACAGAGGTAACTTGTGGTTGCTGTGATGCTAACCATTGTGACACTGATGTTTCAAATGCGATAACAGTTACTCATGATAGAGAGTGTTTGGTGGAGCTACCTGATTAATACAGGCTTGGAAGCAGGAGCCGCATCCACTTCTGAAATTGCTTGCCTCTGGGAACGCTATTAACTTGGAGAAACAATGAAAGTTATACAAGTGATTCAGGTCTTTTGTTCATAGGATCACCATGAGCCATCTATGACCCGATGGCACTTAACAACAACAATAATATAACCAATATTCTTTGCTAACACCACAATTTAAAAGCCTCAATCAGCTCTTCATTCTTTCTTCCTCATTGCCCAATATTGATAAGCATATGAAGCCATTTAAAATACAATGAATTGGACCTTAGTCTTCAAACTGTCATAGTTGCTTGCTCTTTGACACTTTAAAGAGATCCTTGACAATAGAGCTTCTCAGTACCACATGTCTTTTGATTTCTTCACTGTTGCTACCATGAGTGTTGATAGTGGAAACTGAAATAGTTGTCAACTTCAATCTTTTCTTCATCTGTCATGATATTAGGGAGCTTTCATAGTGTAGTCCTTTGAGAATTGTGTTGCTAACTCAAAGGCAATAATTCTCTGGAGGTTTAAATCAACCAGTGGCTTTTAGGGAGAAAGATAATTTCCTCCTGTGTGATTTATAGTCTCCTGAAAACTCAGTGGAGTTTCAGCTATGAGTTGGTTCTAACTTACAATGAGTTACAGATTAGAGTTCTCATGTTGTTTCTTATTGGACCAATTAAGAGGATTTTTGTTTTCTTGACAATGAGGTGCAATCCATAGTGAAGGCTGTAGTCTGATCTTCAGTAAGTGCTTCAGGTCTTCTTCACTTTTTGCAAGCAAGATTGAATCATCTGCCTAATTTAGGTTGCTGATTTGCTAGTATTAGCAGAGAATAGATTAACTTTCTGGTTTGGTAAAAAAAGATTTACTTTTGTTCAAATTTTGTTCTCTTTTGTCAAAATTTCATATAAAGACATGCTGTTTTGTTTTATTTTATGATCCAAAACTGCTTTAATATTGTTGTTGTTAGATGTCACTAAGTTGACAATGAATCATAGTGACCATTTGAACAAGTGTGTTTATTGTTGTTTGTTATGTGCATTGAGTTGCCAGTGACCCAATGTACAATAGCTCTGAACCCTGACCTGTCCTGAGACAATTTCATTGTCTCTTACACACCTGCCCCTATTACCCCAGTCGTTGTGTCAATCCATCTCATCCAGGGTCTTCTTCTGCATTGTCCCTCTACCCTTCCAAGCAAGAAAGCTAGGTGCAAGGGAGTTCTGGTTGTACAGTCTAAAGGGAGTTGTGCTGCTTACTCAAATAAAATAAATAAGGTGCAGGTTTTGACAGATAGAATCTTATTCTTTTGAAAAGAAATAAGTGCAGTTGAGCACACAGATACACACACATGTGCATTACACATATATGTATGTTTGGCTTATTTTTGTAGAAAGATACACTGCAAAGCTAAACTTAATAATACCTGGGTGAGACAGTTTTGAGAGGATAAAGATGCTCTGAACTCCCTTGGTTTCACTGCTCCAGAAAGAAAAAGAAGTCTAATTTTGTAGGATAAAGGTGCAGCACAGTGTAGGGTGAAGTGTGATGGATTTGCTCCTGACACCTTGTGGGTAGAGGTTGTGGATGATGCTGAACATTCTACAATGACAGCCTAAAATGATAAGATAAAGAATTTTCCTAGTCAAAATATCAGTAATGCCTAAATTGAGGACCGTGGTTTAGGGAAGGGCGCTAGAGAAATTCCTGACAATCTGAAGTTTCTGAAACGGACTTTCTCATAAACTCTGAACAGCTTGTCTTCTCTTACAATGCGATTGCAGTTCCGTTCTTCATGGCTGCTTATTATGGCAGATAGCTTTTCAGGGCCAGAGACACTAGGGTGTTTGCAAACACTAGGAATGGCTCAGGCTCTGTCCATTTCTAAAGTCTATTCTGCAGAGTCTATAATCTAACTAGCACCCAGGCCCGCAGTACATGGGTCTGCAGCACTGGGGAGCCCACAGCGCCCTGCCACTCTGTACCTGGGCCTGCAGCACTTGGTCCTGCAATGCCAAATTATGCCTCTGGGAAGCTCCTGCCTTCAGAGGCACTGCCTGGAACTGTGGGTGGCCTGTTTCCCGCTCAAGCCGCGCCCAGTCCCTCCCACCACATCCTGTATTTGAAGCCCTGGATGAGGCTCCTTCCAGTTTCCTGGAGTCTTGCTTCCAGCCATCCTGTCTTTGCTCTTGACTGCAGCGCCCAGAGCCTGGGGTATGAGTCTGGGGTATGAGTCTGGCTAATGTCTTCACCCTGTTCCATGGGCAGAACAGAGTGAAAGGCAGGCACGGGGACAGCTTCCAGGCTGAGTGGGAGAAGGCCTGAACTCCAGTACTGTCCCAAGGCGGGGAGCAGGAACAGAGAGGGAGAACCGAGCATCTGCCGGTGAGGGTGGGTGGTGATGACTGAGCAGGCTGTATCTCAGGTTCACATGTGTGTCTGCTGCCCTGGGCTCGAGGGACCCGTTGGCGCGGATGTGGGCGGAGGGACCCTCTAAGACCAGCGGCATCCTGGGCGCTGGTGACTTCCAGGCCCTGAAGTGGTGCACACTGGCACGAGGCCAACATCAAGGTGTAAGCTTTGGGACCCTGAGTCCGAGCTGGGGGTTGGGGGGGCACGATGCCTGAGCTGGGAGAGGGACCAAGGGGTGGAAAGAAATGTAGGTGTGTGGCTTCACAGTTGCTAAGTCTGAAAGCACAAGTTTGACGGTTGTTTTGGATTTTATCGCTTCTTTATTTTTAACCAAGATCACGGCAGACAAATATGACAAGATTTTTTTGCAATGAAAGCTAAGAGGACAGGGATCATGTTTTAATACGTTTGTGGTCAGTATGCTAGAAGAACCTGACCATCTGGCTAGTCACTTCTCTTCCCCAGCTCAGTTTGGAAACCAGAGGGATGCAAAACTGATACTCAGATGCTACCAGGAATGTCACATGCTGGGTAGGAGCTGGCCTGGTGTTTTGCTTCTGGCCTTTTGTTTCTTATGGCTGGAATGCGGCCCACCCCTACCTGCTTCTCCCAGATACCATTGTAGCATTGATGGGACAGGTGAAGAGACCTGTGAATTAAGGAGCCATTAGCTTGAATTACTGCTGTTCTCAGGATACAGGGTGTGGAGCACCATTTCACGCCTCCTGCTAGTGAACTCATTCTGACTTTATGCGAGGAAAGCATGCAGTTTTTATTTCTCATGGACAGATTTTTGTTAGGTGCGGTCCAGTGCAGTACGACTCACAGTGACCCTATGAACAACAGATCTGAATCCTATCGTATCCTGTGCCATCCTCACAATCTCTGACCACTTGAGCCCATTGCTCCTGACAGGGTTTCAATCCACCTGGTTGAGGGTCCTCCTCCCTTCTGCCCTGTTAAATATTTAGCAATTATATAAAAGCTATTTTGATCCAATGCATTACAGTTAACTGACTAGTAGCATTAAAGAGCATTTGGCCTGAACTGCTTTTCTTTCCTCCTTATGTTAAAGGCAGCCTGCATCTACCCCAAGAAATCAAACTCATGTAGGAGTTTATGTTAGACTGCTCTGCAGGAGGAAAATGGGCAGTATCCTTCCTGTAAAATTTATAGCTTTGGAAACACTATGAAGGGTTTTCTTCCTTACACTCCTAGGCTTGTGGGACCTTGGGATTGGGCTTAGACAGCAAAGAAAGATAAGATAATAATGTATAAGTCTGTGCACAGTTATTAGATACTCACAGTGGGCTAATGGATTATTTTATTTAATTCATCACATCCACGAAATATATGGACTCAGTTTTAGAGGGTAGATGAGTCAGACACAGTGAGATTGGCTCAGGACAGAGCACGGTTCAGATCTATTGTGCACAGGGTTGCTATGAGCCATAGTTAACTAGACTGTACACAATGACAATAAGGTCATTGCTGCTTAAGAGGTTTCACACACACACTATCTGAAGTACATAGAAAGTAGGCATCTAAGTCTCTACTAAACCAAATTTTAAATATTTAGATTTAATGGGAAATTAAGTTATGACAGCCTGCTGGGTAAAGACTTGTGCTACAACCCCAAGGCAGGCAGTTCATATCTACCAGCTGCTCTCTGAGAGAAAAATGGATAATTTCCTCCCCTGAAATTTACAACCTCTGAAAAATCTGGTGTAGGGTCAGTTATGAACCAGTTTTCATTTCAGAGCCCTGAGGTAATTGAGTTTTAAGTAGCGAAGTTAAGCACAATTAAATAGTGCTGCCTTAAACAATCATGATGAATCTATTGAATAAAATGAATTATCAACTGTTCAAAGTTTTGAAATAACAGAGGGTAAATGACGCTAGATATATTAATTTAAAAAAAAACTTCTATTATGCTTTGAGTGAGAGTTTACAGAACAAATTAATTTTGCATTCCTATTGATTTTGTTTTAGGACCTTAATTGTATTCGCCTCATTGTAACAACTCTTTTTATAATTTCTGTGATACTCCTTTCCATTCACCTTTCTGTCTTCCACCTTCCTACCTTCTGAGCTTTCTCCTTAGGAAAACGTTGCCATTTTGACTTTGCATTTATTATTGATTTTCCAAGGAGCTGATACCTCCCTGGTGTATTACTCACTCTCTAAGCCTGCCTGTTGTTAGGCTGAAAACTGAGTCACAGGGATGAGTTTGCTTTCAAGTTCAAAGGGTTACCAAAGGCCAAAGTCTTGGGGATTCCATCAGTTTCTATTAGACCAGCAAACTTGCTAATTTGTATGATTTTGAGTTTTGTTTCATATTTTCCTCCCACTCTGTCCAGGACCTCTGTGATCCCTTTTGGAGCAGTCAGCAGTGGTATCAGGGTACCATATTGTTCTTCTGGTCTCAGACTGGTGGAAGTTGAAACCCATCTAACATGACTTTTTATAAAGTGTTAAAATGCAAGAGTAAAAAATAAGGGGAGTGACAGTGGACAAGAAATTTACAGCAGACTTTTGGAAAAGAAAAGTAGCTAGAGGCCTTCTAAGTGATCTAGTTTCCTGGAAGAAAATTTAATTTCTCTGCCTGTAGAGTAAAAACACCTGGCAAGGCATGACAGATTCCATACTACATACTTTGTTATCTTGAAAAGCAGTGAAGTTTAGCCTGAAAAATGGGGGCATTGGTCTTCGTTGTTGTAGTTGTGTACCATTGAGCTGGAACCAACCTCTAACTGACCTTCTGGCAGGATTTCAAAGGCAGTTCATTGCACAGGAAGAGAGTGCCCATCTTTTCCCCACAGAGAAGCTGGTGAATTTAAACTATGTGTCTTTGGGATTGCAGTGCAGCTTCTTGCCACTGGGCCACCAGAACCCTCTTTGGTCTTGGTTGTTGTTATGTGCCATTGAGTCAACTATGACTCGTAGCATATGCACAATAGCTCTGACCCCATACTATCCTAAGCCAATCTCACTGTCTCTGACACACCTACCCGCATTAGCTCCAGCTACTTTGTCAGTCCATCTCATCTGGGGTTTTCCTTTCTTGCACTATCCCTCCATCCAACCAAGCATGATGTCCTTCCCCAAGGACTTTGCTCTCTTGGCAACGTGCCCAAAGTATGTAAGACATTGCTACAAAATTCTTGTCCCCAAGAATCAGCTTTGCTTCATCCTCTCCACGACTGACCAGCTAGTTCTCTTGGCAGTCCATGACATGTTTTAATACTCTTCTCTAACACCATAACTCAAAGGCATCAATGCTTCTTCTGACATTTTTGGTCACTTTGCAGCTCTCTGATGCATAACAAGTAATTGTGAAGACCGTGGCCTGGATCAGTGTATCACGGAACTAATGCTGAGAATTCAGGGTCTCCCTTGCTTCCTGCTAGAAATGTTAGCAAAGAAAGAAGCATCAGACTGAAAAGCAGTAAGCATCCCAATGGCTTTACCGTGATCACTCCAAACCATGGCCCACCAGAGTGCTCTTCCTGCTTTTGATTCTTCAGCAGTGAAGTCTCATCCCAGTGAAGCCCCATCTGACGTGGCCTGCCACTTCTGTACAATTTCCATCCTTACGCATAGACTGACAGCCAAAGATAATTAGGAAGTTGTGGAAAGCCTGTATATGAAAGACTTGGTTAAAGAATGTAATAGTGATCACAATCACAAAAAGACCTAGAGAAGAGAAATAATGACAGTGTAATCAACTATAATTCATGTTCCCAGAGGAATTGAAACTGAAGAAACCGAAGGCTGTTGAGAAAGTACAAGAGAGGCCCTTCAAAATTAAAATTATAATAGCCTACATAAAAAAGGAAGAGGTGGAAAATGTAAAAGAGCACCAGGACTATCAGAATGAAGTTAAATAAGCAAAAAGATAACTTATAACCTTGTTCCTGCTTGAGGAGTCTCTTCTGTTTTATCATGAGTATCAGTGGTGTCTGCTGCTGAAAAAGATAATCTTTCTCATGTGCGTGACAGTCTAGAATCAGCTGCATTTGGTTTGCGTGCCAATTACTCATCTCACTGTGGATGAGTCAGAACCAGCAACTCCTAGCTCACCCCTTTGGATTCCTGAGGCTGTAATTATCATGGAGGGAGATTTCCCAGTGGAATTCTAGAAACAGATGAGATTGAGGAAGAATATCATTACCAAAAAAGCACAAAGCCCCAGGACCACAACTGTAAGGAATGGCCTGTACTTTTTACCAATCACATAATCCCACTTAGGTGTAAGAGACCTAAACTGCCAATTTCTTGACTCCAGGTACTCGCCTTTACCGACCTATTGGTCTTTGAATCACTTGTGAATTTTATAACTTTTTAGTTTCTGATCTAACAATTTAAAATTGTATTTGTTTTATAGTCTGGTGGAGTGGCTGTTTTCACATCAGTAAGCTTCATTTCCTTTTATTTGAGCCAGTTCAATAATGTTGAGTTGATACTCTAAGAAAATATCCTTTCCTACTTGATTTAAAAGTCTTCATCAGGAATGAGCTTTTCAGTAATTTAATAATAAGCATTATGAACATGTTTTCTGATATCACAATGTCACTGCATATCTTGTGTTGCTGCTTTGTTTCTCCCGGGGGGAACTGAACCATAGCTGACCCTCCAGCAGGTTTTCAGAGGCAGTAATTGCATGGGAGGAGATTACCTATCCTTCGGTGCATATCTTGGGTAAATTTATTGATATCTTGGATAAAGGACATCGTTGACCTATCACTTTAATACTTGGCAATTTTTATATAAGGTATGAAAACAGTTTTATTCCTAATAGCTACTGGCAGTCATGTTCTGGTGGGAAATGGAATGCTATCTCTGACTTTCCTGTGGACTTTGAAAAGTGAGCTAGTTCTTGCTCTTCTTTAAGATTAGTAATTCTGCAATACCAGAGACAGGAGGGCTTACAGGTCATCTTGTGCATTCTCTTTATACAGGAAGGGAACTGCTATTAGAAATCATGTGTCCTGGGTCTCAGTGCTGTACTTGCAAATCATCTCTCCTTCCTGACCCAGGCTTTTTTCTTCAATGGCCTCCTTTCACCCTCCAGTTCCATATTTAAAAAGAAGAGTGAAAGTGCTTTCTGATGAGTACCTATTTTTTGTCTTTCAACATTAATTTTCCTTTATATAATAAAATAGATGGACCTGATTTCTGCTGTTAGATGTAGTCTAGTTGGTTCTGACCCAGAACAGCCCAGTGTACACCAGGACAGGACATTTTCCAGTCCTTCCCATCCTAACAGTGGTTACTGTGTTTGACTCCATTGTTGGCAGCCACTGTGCTTATTCATCTCATTGAGAATTTTCTTTTTTGTGGAATCTCTACTTTTCTGAGTATGATGACTTTTCTGAGTAGGACTTCTAGGGTTCTTCCAAGCTTTTCTTTAATGAAGTATATAGTCCTTGGTTTTAGTCCTAGGCCCATGATCCATTTTGAGTTGTTTTTTGTGTATGGAGTGAGGTGTGAATCTTGCTTGAGTTTTCTATAGGTAGTTTTCCAATTTTGCCAGTGCCGTTTGTTAAAAAAGGTTGTCATTTCCCCACTTAACTGATTTCATCTCTTTGTAAAAAATGAATTGACCATAGGTAGATGGACTGATTTCTGGATTTTCTATTCAATTCCTTTGATCTATGTGTCTGTCATACCAGTACCATGCTGTCTTGTCCACCACGGCAGTGTAGTATGATTTGAAATCAGGGAGTGAGATGCCTCCTACCTTATTTTTCTTTTTAAGGAGTGCTTTGTTAATTCAGGGCCTCTTTCCATTCCAAATGAAATCGGAAGTTGCCCTTTCCATCTCGTTGAAGAACGGAATTGATATTTGTATTGGGATAGGGCTGTTACTTCTTTTTGAGGGTCCAGGGAGAACCTGTTTCCTTCACTTTTCAGCTTCCAGACCTGCACTTCCTGGATCCCTGCATCTTCCTCCATCTTCATGTACCATCTGCTTCAGTTTTCATGTTGCTTTCTTTTCTAGTATCAGTTTTCTCTCTGCCTCCATATTATAAGAGCCCATGTGATTACTTTTAGGATCCACAGAGGAGCTCTGGTGACCTAGTTTTTAGGAAATTGTGCAGCTAAACCACTGCCACACCTCCAAGTGTGAGCTCGCCAATCACTTCTAGGGAGAAAGATGAACAGTTCATTTCTCTGTGCAATTTATAACCTCGGAAATCCTCTGGAGGAGCAGCTATAAGTTGTTTCAGACTTTTAAGGTAGTGAGTTTGGTTTGTTGTTGTTTGGTTGTTTTGTGTGTGTGTGTGTGTGTGTGTGTGTGTGTGTGTGTGTGTGGTTTTTTTGTGTTTTTTTAAGGGTTAATAAAAAATAGCCTTCCCACCTCAAGATCTTTACTTCACGTCCATTATCAAATCTCTTTGGTCATATAAATTTTCACTGATTAAGACTTTTGGGTATCTATTAATGGACTAGGGGCTTTTTCAGCTCTTTAGTAACTAATTTATAATATGGCATAGAACAAGCATGTGCATATATCTATTTGTGCCACTGACCTTATTTCTTTGAAATATTTAACTATCAGTGGGATTATAAGTTTATAATTTCATACTTGGTAAACAAAGGGTTGACTGTCCTCTTTTCTTTCTTCTGCATCATGACAATATTGTTTATGGTATCTCAATTTCTTTGCCTGTGGTTCCCATGTACCTCTTTGGTAAGTCTTTAGACATGTTCTATAATTTCTTCTCTGGGGAAATATTACTTTGGTAAACATTGATAAAAGATTTCAGAGCAAGCTCTCTTCCCACAGAGCTCACTCACCCACCTGACCTGATGTATTGAACTTAAAGACACCTGAATAATTGAGTTGTTAGGTCATCTCTTGATGTTTCACCCAGGTATCACCTCTTCCACAAATACAGGGAAAGAATAGAGAACTGGCCAATGTTTGGTTCTCCAGCCCTTTGCGTGAATATAGAACTTCATTTCTGTAAATCCAGGTTTCCATTAGTAGGCATCTCTGAAAATTTGCTCTGTTTTAACATTTTCTAAGTGTGTTTCCAAGCTGGTTAAAGCATTGTCACTGCATCCTGACCCCGACAACCTAGCCTTACGCTTGATGAAAGCTTGCCTAGCAGCCAGACCTACAGATAAAGTATGAGTGGGTTTGGAGATGTAGGTATTCTGGTCCTGACCTCTGAGGCTGATCTTTAGGGAAAAGGCTACACTTGCTCACAGTGATCTAAGATGCTATGCTTTAAATGCACCCTGTGTGACTGAGCCAATGTGCTGTAGTCCAAACAGGAATAATGTGTTTCTTGTTGGAAGATGCAAGAGGGCCTGGGGACAGACCTGACATGTGTATGGTTTCAAGAACCAGAATTCAAGGTTTTATTGTTTTTTTTCTCATTTTAAAAATCTCTTTTGTATGGGTATGCTTCTATAGTTTGGTTTTGTTGTGGGGTTTTCTTTGTTTGTTTGTTTTACCAAAAAGTTAGATTTTCCTTCATTAATTCTTGTACATTTTATCCAATCTTGGTCTCCTCTCCCTTCCAGTTAACTTTTTCTTTTTTAAAAAATTTGTTCACTGATGCTTAAAGTGCTTCTTTTTAAGGCTATATTACATCTTTGCATAAGATTGGATTTATCATTTTTTTATTTTAAAGTTTCTAGGTATTCTAAGAATGGGGCCTTTATCCAATACAATAGAAATAGCTACTTTTTCTTGAGGTATCACAACACAATAAATAATAGAGAAGCAGAGAGTGCATTGAGTTCTTTGGGCCAGAGGTATCTATTAAGACAGAATGAGGCCAAAATGGCAACATTGGCCACAGCTACAGTGACAGTTGTGTAATCATGAGCAGAGGTGGTCCAGAACCAGACAGATCTGGACCAGAGCTGTTGTACCATGAAGCAGAGCTGAGGTTTAGTGGAGCAGGAGGCATATAACTGACAGAACTAAAAGAGCTTTGTAACACTTGTTTGTGTTCAGGGCAGAACCCTGGGCTTGAGGCTCAGGATCAGAGAGAGGGCTGCCTGAGAGCATGCCTGTGAAGAAACTATCCAGATTAAAGAACTACACCCTGAGTGTTTCTGCCCTGAGTTACTTCACTAATAAATTTCATAATCATGAAGGAGGAGCGATCTACCTTGTCTTATATAGTTTTTTGGTTGAAGATAGCATATTGAATTATTTGTAAATTATAAAGTTATACATACACATACCCCTTACAAACAATCAGGCAATGAAGATATATGAACAAAACTTAGCAATGCCTTTCTAAATTCCACTCAGGAGTAACTCAGTAATTCAAGAGTCAAGAGTAACTGAAGTAAATGATTGCATGTGCTTACTTCTACTATTTACTTCTCCTCTTTCTCTATGCTCACAAACAAGTAATCAAATGTTATCAAAAGTAATAAAATACTTTCTTATCCTTTTAAATAAAAGTGATATCCTGTTTTAAACATTGCTATGCAATCTCTATAATTAATGTTAGAAGCACTCAAAATAATCTCGATGCCCCTGCAAAGATTTGTGAATGTACCTATTTGCTCATTTAACTGGAGTGTTAATCATAGCTCTTAGGAAGCAGAGTGAAATGCACAGCTGCAGAAGCCTATGTTTACAGTGTATTGCTTTAAAATCTGTCTTTTTAGATCTAGCATCATGGCTCCTCTATCTGAAGCAAATGGCACCTTTGCTGTGAACCTCTTCAAAGAGTTGGGTAAAAGCAACTCAGGCAACTTGTTTTTTTCGCCCATGAGTATCTCATCTGCCCTAGCCATGGTCTTCATGGGAGCCAAGGGGAACACTGCCACTCAGATGTCCCAGGTACCGAAAACTACTTCAAGCAAATAGTAAATTGTCTTACTTTGTTGACTGAAATGATCTCTCATATTTCAGAATTTAAAAGAATCATTCTTACCACACAGATCTGCTTAGGTCTCCAAGGAGGAGAAGGAGAGTTGACAGAGAAGGGCATATACATGTACCCAATGCCTGGCTAACTTTTGTTCAGCACCTCTCATTTGTTAGGGACAGAGAGCTTCATGTTTTATTCAGAAGAGTAGATGGCTTTTTCCATCTTAGTGAACTAATCTTTTAAGATGCAGTAAGATTTTGAAAATGAGTCCTGGTTGACCTTGAGTAAACACTTGGCTGCCTACCAGAAGATCAATTGTTCAAATTCACCAATTGCTTAGTGGCAGAAGATGTGGTTGTCTACCTTCATAAAGATTCTCAGCCTTGGGAACCCCATAGGGAAGTTTTACTCTGTCCTATAGGGTTGATATGAGTCAGTATTAACTTGATGTCAAAAAAAAGTATCTGTGAAGTTCTTAGTAATAGGTTTGGTGCTGAACTCATTACTTAAAGCTGGAGGATACTGAGAATGTGTTTTGTTTGTATTTCATTTAGGTACTTTCTTTAGATAAAACCAAATGTGAAGGTGAAGATGTTCTCCAAGGTTTCCAGTTACTTCTTACTGAAATTAACAAAACTGACACTCAGTACCTGCTCAGAACAGCCAATGGGCTTTTTGGAGAGAAGACCTATGATTTCTTCTCAGTAAGTCACACTCATTGTTTTTCACTAAGGTAGTGAATGAAGATCGCATGGTGGTTACTTGAAAGAGAGTGTGGTAGAAAAAGCAGAGCTTGGGATTTGATGTCATATAGATGGTCTGTGTTCACACGGCTCATTTTCTGTATCTGTTTCTTCAACTATTGAATGAATCTTACAAGAAATATTGTGTAGAGTTTTCTCTACATCATGCCATTATGTCAAACATGTTTGTAATTGGTTTTTTTAAAAAACTTAATCCTATCGTAAATCCTTTCCATTTCAGCATATATGGGTCTACCTAGTCTATAGCTCCTCTGGGTTTCCTATGTAATTGACAAAGTGTAAATTATGTGAGGGTGAAATGAAATGTTGTCACTCAGCTCAGTGCCCGAGAAATAGTGAGGATCCAATAATGTTACAGAAAACAGTAGTCATGGTAGTAATCTGTCTGGTCTTGAATTGTCTCCATTGCTGCATCTTTATTTGGCAGGGGACGATGTGAAAACCTTTGCAAGTTAGAGACCTTTGCAGGATCACACAAATAAAAAGTTACAGAACTTGTGTACATAATGACTACATCATGCTTCCTTTCAGTGTTATAATTAAGAAACATGTAAAATCTTGTAATATTAAAAAAGTTGTGAAAAGGAGAATGAAACATTTCAGCTGTTCAAAAGAAAAATTGAAAGAGCCTTCCATAGTTTACCAGTAGGAAAGTTACTTGATTCCGCTGTTGTCCACAAAATTTTCTGCTTTTGCATGGCACAGTGGAGGTATCCTATCACTGCAGAGCATATATTAGCAACATACCAGTAGATTTTAGAAAGTTTTGAGTGTTGATCACCATCAGCATGGTAATGGTTGATAGTGGCTATCAAATGTGACTAAATTTTAGTGTTATTAATTAAAATGAATTATTGAAACTCTTAGTCACAGCACCACATTTCAATTGCCCACTAGCCACATGGGGTGCCATATTGGACAGCACAAATGTGGAAAAAGAGAAGTTTTGTAGAGGTACTTGGTCTAGAATTGCATATTTCCCCCATATTATTTATGTAACGACAATTTTGTTCAAAGAGAACTGTGCCCCTTTCTGTGTTTAGCATCGCAAAACAAATGCAGCAGGCTTTTAAGGAGAGACAGACTCTAGGTAGCAGCTCAGTGCCAGATCATAAAGGCCATTTGATATTTAGTCCACAACAACTTCCAGTTGTTCAGAGTACAAGGAACTGAAAACTTGGAATTTGCACTTTAATTCCTTATATCCGCTGGTAGTTATGTGATGGAATTAAATGGCTGCTTTTCTGGTTTGACACATGAAGAAACAAACTCTTACAAATTCTGTTTGTAATCGTGCAATGATGTTGTTTTCCTTCATCCTAGACTTTCAAAGATTCTTGCAACAAATTTTATCACGCAGAGATGGAAGAACTTGACTTTATTAATGCTACAGAGGAGTCCAGAAAGCACATAAACTCCTGGGTAGCCAATAAGACAGAAGGTGAAAATACGTTATCTGCTTTACTTTTATCTTAATCAGGCATATTATTGATTCCTTTACAAGATTGTTAAGTGACTATTTTTCTCTAGATAACTGCAAACTTAAAAAATTGACTTTTGACATATGGTCAACATAAGAAATTACCAATATCTTTCACTGTGCTCATGAAAGTATCTGTTTTATCTCTCAAGATTTGATACCCCTGTTCCATAATAGGGGAGAAATATTCACATTTTGTTTCTTTGCTGTTAATGTTTTCGTTTGCTAGTGCTGTGGTAACACAAGATGCACAAAAGCTTTGCTCTGTGCTACTAAAGGGTGATGGTTTGAACCCTCCCAGAAGTGCCATGGAAGACAGTCCTGATGATCTGTTAAAGATTGAAGCCACGAAAATCCAATGGAACACATTTCTGCTCTGTAACACGTGGAGCTGCCATGAGTCCGAGTCACTCAATTGCAATAAGTGTGTTGTATTTGTGTATTGCTCACTTTTCCTCTTTTTTTGCAGAACACCATGGGTGACTTTACATAACAGAAATTAATTTAATTTACAATTAAAGTGGCTAGAAATCAATAATCAGATATTACTTCTTGGAGAGGTTGATTTTACTGGTAGTGCCTTGAGATGATAAGAGTCTGTCCTAATCCTCTGTGTGTCTATTTTTTCTATTCTTTTTTTATGACTCAGAAGTGATTAGATCCAAGGCTCTCCCTTATCACTAACATAAAGGATGAGATCCTACTTTAAAAAAGTATAATATTCACAAATACAGGAATTCAATACATATTTTTGGAGAAACAATGGATTTTACAAGGGTATAGCCCCCCTCCCCCCATACTCTCACCTCTGGGCTAAAGAAAAATAGGCAAGGAAGAATTGGGGAGGTCTCCTCCTCAGTCTGTGTAGTTAACTAGACAGTGTCTGACACTGTTCCTCTAGGTCCTCCTCTCCATTTCTTAATCTAAACAGTTCTCTTTTTTTGTATATATTTTTTTTTAAATTATATTGGTTTACATACGAAATTCATATACATTACACCATTCATGTACGTTATGTTTCACAAATGCCTTCATTCAAATTGTGTTTCAAACAGTCACATATATATATACATTGTGTTTTATAGAATTGATCACCACCTATCCATGCCCACAATTACCCTGTTTTTTTCAGGTCCCCATTAGATCTTTCCTAATTCCTTCACATCCCACCCCAACCCCCTCCTTCCCCATTTGCTTTTGGACTTTTATACACAGCTTACTAGTTATTTGTCTATGTTTATAGTAATGGTCTTAAGCAGTATTTATCCTTGTGAAACTGGGTTATTTCACTCAGCATAATACTCTCTAGACTCTCCCATGTTATATAGTATTTTGCCAAAAAAAGTTGCTCCTTAGTGCTACATAAAATGTCTTTGTGGGAATGTACCATAATTTCTCAATCTTTTTCTTTTTTATATTTTAATTTATTATTATTATTAATTTTAATGAAAATTTACAGATTCTAGATTTCCATTCATTCATTGTTGCACTTTTCTCCCTGCCCACCCTTCCCCTCCAGTTCATTCTTCTCTTTGAAAAGTAAAAGAAAAATTCTTTCATTGTTATACAATCCCTCCCCCCCAAGTTCACTCCAATATGCAGATTTTGTTCTTGTCTCATGTCATGACAATAATACCTAATCATATATCCCTTTTAAACAGTTCTCTCTCTCATCTGTTTCAATGCAGTAATCTTTTTGTTTCTTAAGGGATTTTGGACTGCTTCTGGTTTCTTGCTATTGTGAATAATGGTGCTATGAACATAGATGTCCAAATCTCCTTTTGTAGCTCAGTTCTATTTTCCTTGGGATGTATTCCTATCAGTGGAATAGCTAGATCTTATGCTATCTCTATGTTCAGCATTTTGAGGAAATGATAAATTGCCTTCCAGATTGCCTGTACCATTCCATAATCCCACCTGCAGTGCATGAGAGTTCCAGTATCCCCTTATCTTCTCCAACATTTGTTGTTTGCTGTCCTGTTAAACTTTGCACTGCTACTGGAGTGAGATGACCTCTCATTGTGGTTTTGAATTGCATCTCTCTCATTGCCAGTGATTTTGAGCATTTCTTCATGTGTCTGTTGACCATCCGAATGTCTTCCTTTGCGAAAAGTTTCTCCATAACTTTTACCCATTTTTAAATTGGATTATCATTCTTTTGCTTGTGGAGTCCCTGTAGTATTCTGTAAACTTTAATTATGAGACCCTTGTCTGAAATGTCATTGCCAAATGTTTCCCCCCATTCTGTAGATTTTCTTTTCACCCTTTTGGAAAAGGTTATGTTGTTAGGTGTTTGTTGTGTTTTTTTTTAAGTTTTTGATGCACAAATGGACTCTCTTTTTAGAAAATCCCTCTCCTGGTTGTGCATTTCTGGCTATATTTGCAACCCTATTTATACCAGAGACTAGGGCTTTTAAGTTTGGTCCTATTTTGTCTTTTATGATCCTTATGGTTTTACTCCTAGATCTCTGATCCAACTTAAGTTGATATTTGTGTATGGCATGACATGTGGATCATGTTTCAGCTTTCTGTAGGTGCATAACCAGTTTTATCAGCACCTTTTGTTGACAAGATTGTCATTTCTTCGGTTTTGTTTCCTTGTTGAATACCAGTTGACCAAATTGGCCCTGAAGTGGCAAAATTGTCCCTGTATGCAGACAATATGATAGTGTACACAGAAAACCCCAAAGACTCAAGATCAACAACAGAAAGGGTTAGACCTCTTAGACCAATTTAGTAGAGTGGCAGGATATAATATTAAAAAAATCAGTGGGATTTCTCTACAATTGCACAGAAAACATCGAATACAAAACTAAGAAACCAATACCATTTACAATATTTGTTGTTGTTAGGTGCTTTTGAGTTAAGTATGACTCATAGTGACCCTATGAATTACAGATCTTAATCTTGTCCTGTCCTGTGACATCCTTACCATCTCTTGATGCACTTGAGCCCATTGTTACAGTCATCACGCCAGTCATTCTCAATGGGGGGGGTCTTCCTCTCTTTCTCTGACCCTCCACCCTTCCAAGCTTGGTATACTTTTGCATGGAATTGCCTCTTTAAGCAAGATACACTTTTCCAAAGAATAGCAACATGTCCAAAGTATGTGAGATGGAGCCTTGCCATCTTTGCCTTGAAGGAGCACTCTGCTTGCACCTTTTCCAAGACATAACTTGTCTTGGCTTTCCATGAGATATTCAGGACTCTTCTCCAACACCACAGCTCAAAGATGTCAATTATTCTTCTGTCATCCTAGTCATTGTCCACCTCTCAGAGACACAGAAAGTGTTGAAAAGACCATGGCCTGAATCAGGTACACATTAATCTTCAAACTGACATCATAGTTCTTCATTATTTTAGGGAGATCCCTAACAGCAAATGCATCTCCTTATCTCCTGACTGCTGATGGGACTGGTTTTAATTGTGGGTCCAAGCAAGACTAAATTATTAACAGTTTCAGCCTTTCTCCATCTATCATTATGTTGCCAACTGGCCTTAAGGAACTTTTTCTTCTTGATGTTAAGATGCAATCAATACTATATGCTGTAGTCTTTGATCTTTTGCAACAAG
Source organism: Elephantulus edwardii (assembly GCF_000299155.1). NCBI lineage: Eukaryota > Metazoa > Chordata > Mammalia > Macroscelidea > Macroscelididae > Elephantulus > Elephantulus edwardii. Next base: position 6,066,235 of record NW_006399821.1, on the reverse strand, counting down.
TGCTTCCTGTCCTCCTCACTTACAGCAAGTAACGTTGTGTCATCTGCATAAGGCAGGTTTTTTAAGATTCTTCCTCAGAACATGATGCCACATTCTTCTTCATACAGTCTGATTTGTGAATTATTTGCTCAGCACACAGATTGAATAAGTATGGAGAGAGAGGATACACATCTGATGCATACTCTTCCCAATTTTAAACCATAGCCTAAGATATTTGAGATACTTGGGAATAAGCCTAGCTGGGAACACAGAAGACCTTTATAATGAAAACCACAAAACATTACTGCAAGGAACAATAAGAAACATAAATAAATGGAAAGATATTCCCTGCTCATTAATATAAAAACTGAACATAAAGAAACTGGCAATTCTACCAAAAGCAATCTACATGTTTAATGCAATTCCAACACAGATACAAAGTCATTTTTCAAAGAGGAAGAAAAGGCAATTGGAAAGTTTAGTTGGGAAGAAAAGAGACTTCGAATAAGTGAAGCACTTCTGAAAAACAAAAATGATGTGAGAGACATAGCTCCCCATGAACTAAAAACCTACTACACAGCTGTAAAAACCAAAACATCATGGTACTGGTACAGTGACTGTCACATAGATCATAGACCATCATCAACCACCCAGAAATTAAACCATGGTCAACTGGTAAACTGTTCTTTATATACTTGCATAGCCTCACATCTTTTTGACCCTTTACGTTCCTTTCTCTAAATCATAAGTTGAGTCATTCCCTTTTCTCTCAAACATGCTTGTAAAATATCAATATCAGTATCTTCTTGTTCACTTAATGCATTTTGTTCAAATTGTGGTGTTTCTCTTACCAAGACTTTATACTCTACTTCAGGGTCTTGTTAACATTTTAAGGATCCATAAAACCTATTTAATTGTTTTTTTATTTAAATATATATAACACTGTTGAATTGTTTCATTAGGTTTCTAAGACTATAATAATCCTTATGGACATAGATTAATACATCATTCTACAATGGGTTTCTGCCAGGATCATCTGAGGGGTTTCAACCCTACCTTTTTGCTTTCTAATGTGTTTAACCACCAAAGCTCCTTGTCTCAAGGACAGACATCCTCTCTATGGTGATATGCAGGAGTCAGGAAATTCTTCCAGGTCACTGACTCTTTTTCTACTTTTCAGGTAAAATCACCAAGTTGCTGTCTTCAGGTGGTGTTGATTCAAAGACTAACTTGGTTCTGGTGAATGCCATCTACTTCAAAGGCAACTGGGACTATCAATTTCCAAAGGAGAATACTGAGGAAGTACCTTTTAAAATAAATAAGGTGAATATTTTGTAACAAACAAGTATGTCTTGGAGAAAGTGCATAGAAGGTACTTCTTTGCAGGAAGGATGATGAAACTGTTTCACATATTTTCAGCATATTGTTTAGAAGAGGTAAATCCTTGGAATAGGACATCATGATTTGAAGGTTAGTGAAAGAGAGTAAGAACCCTCAACGAGATGCATTGACACAGTGGCTGGATATCTGTGCTCGAGTATGTCAGGGATGGTGAGGATGATGCAGGATAGGGCAGGTTCAGGTCTGCTCTTCACACAGGGTTGCTATGAGTTGTGGTCAGCTTGAAGGCACCTCGGAGCCATAAATCAATAGTGAAGGGGCAGCACACGAGAGGTCAACCCTAGATGAAATGGATTGACACAGCAACTGGGTTAATGGGGATGTGTGTCAGAGACAGTGAAATTGGCTCAGTACATGACAGAGTTCAGAGCTGTCATACACAGTGTCACTATTAATCATAGTCAATTTTATGGCACATAACAACAAGAATAAGATAGTTTCTTCTTAGAGGCAAGGATGGAGACATTTTGTCACTCTTAATTTGGGCATGTTGTTAAGAGCATCGGTTCATGGAAAAAAGACATCCTACCAAGAAATTTAGGGGGTGAGTGAAAGTGATGATGATCCTCCACAAGACAGATGGACAAAACGACAACAACAGTGAGCTCTAGCATGATTGAGATCATGAGCAGGGCAAGGATAAGGTAAGGTTCCCATCTGTTGTTTACAGAGCGGTCATGTGTTGATTCTTAACAAGAAGGAGATTCTTGGAAACGATGCCTGTATTCATATTGGCTTTTAAAACATGCAGTAAATCTGTTAATTTCACTTAGGTAGCATCTGCACTCTATATAACATGCCTGAGACAATTCTCTCTCTTATGCCTCTCTTCACCAGTAATTATCTCTCCCCAGGCCTTTGGGCAAGGTTCCTGAATCTTCTGTCTGTATGCTATTGTTATTAGGTGCGTTTCAGTCCAGTATGACTCATCACAACCCCATGAACTCCGTCCTATCCTTAGCCATCTTCATTATCTCTGATATACTTGAGCCCATTGCTGCAACCATTGTGTCAGTTCATCTCATTGAGAACTTTTCTTTCTTTTACTGACCCCCCATCTTTCTAAGCATGATGACCCTTTCCAAGAAATAGCCCTTCCTAATATCATTCCCAATTTTTGTGTTTAGTATGTGAGATGAAGCTTCATTGTCCGGCCTTCCATGGAGCACTCTGGCTGCACATTTTCCAAGACGTAGATATTCTTTTGACAGTTTATAGGATATTATGTACTCTTCTCCAACTCTACAACTCAAAGACATCAATTCTTCTTCTATCATCCTTATTCATTATCCACCTCTTAGATGGGTAACAAGTGATCAAAAAAGCTATTGTCTGAATCTGGTGCACCTTAGTATTTCAACTGACATCATTGCTCCTCAGTAATTTGGATAGGTCCTGCCAGCGGACTTGCCCAGTGCAATTTGTGTCCTGATTTTCTGACTGCTGGTACCAAGCATGTTGATTCAAAAAAGATAAAATTTTTTACATTTTCCTATTTTTTGTTTGTTTGTTTCATTGACTATGCAGAGGCTTTAGTCTGTGCGAATCACACCAAACTGTAGCTGACTTAGAAGAATGGGAATCCCAGAACATTTGATTGTGCTTAATGTGAAGCCTATACTAGAAATAAGAGGCAGTCATCAGAACAGAACAAGGAGACACTGTATGGTTCAAAATCGGGAAGAGTGTCTACCAGGCTTGTATTCTGTCTCCATACATTTTCAATCTGTGTGCAGAACAGATCACCGGGAAGCCTGGGTTGTAAGAGGAGAATTGTGGCATCAGGTTTGGAGGAAGATTCATCAACTACCTGCATTTTGCAGATGATACATGCCTGCTAGCTGAAACAGAGGAGGACCTGAAGCACTTGCTACAGGCGGTCAAGGACTGCAGCTTTCAATATTGATTGAAGCTCAACATCTTGTTCCATGGCCTCTTCTGATTCTACCTAGAATTTCTGACATTTCTCTGTAGATGTTCCACTCTAGCTATTTTTAAAAATAATCGTCAGAAAAATTGTATTTGTAATATTAGTGATATTACTCAGTAACTTTTACATGCTGTAGAGCCATCATTTTTAAAATTTTTTTAAATGGGCAGAAGTATGAAACTTGTATGGTCAGTTGACCAAGTAGCAGTCTTCCAATTTTATTGGCTTAAGTGAGTGAGCATATCTAGGATTGTATCTATTTGCTAAAGCATCTCAACTGATATTCCATCAATATAGCTGTTGTTGTTGATGGCACCATCAAATCACTTGAGACTCATAGTGACCCTATATAGAAGAGCCATAAACTCTGCTCTATCCTGTGCCAACCTTATTGTCTCTGACACACCTACCCCTGTTACCCCAGTTACTGAATTGATTCTTATTATTGAGGGTATTCTTCTCTTTCACTGTGGTCCCTACACCCTCCCAAACATGATGTGCCTCTTTTAACATGTCCAAAGTATGTCAGACGAAGCTTCAGAGTCCTTGTCTCCAAGGAGCAGTCTGGTTTCACCCTCTCTAGGATGAACCTGTTTATTCTCCAAGCAGTCCATGGTGCATTCAATACTCTTTTCCAGCAAAGCATCAATTCTTTCTCTATCATCCCTAGTATTTGTCCAGCTCTCTGATGCATAGCAAGCAATTGCAAAGCTTATGGTCTGGATCAGGCGCACCTTAGTCTCCAGACTTACATTGATGCTCTTCAGCACTCTGGAAAAGTCCCTGACAACTGACTTTCCTTATGCTATTCATCTCTTGATTTCCGGGCTGCTGCTACCAAAGTTTTGATTGTGGAGTCAATCAAACTAAAACTGTTAACAATCTCAATCTCTTCACCATCCATAATGATACTGCTAATTAGTCCAGTGGTGAGAATCTTTGTTTTCTTGATGTTGAGCTTTAATCCATATGGAAGGCTATAGTCCTTGACCTTCTGCAGCAAGTGCTTTAGGCCCTCCTCAGTTTCAGCAAGCAGGGGTGTGCCATCTGCATAACACAGGTTGTTGAGGAATCTTCCTCCAATCCTGATGTCACATTTCTCCTCATACAGCCCAGCCTTCTGGATGATCTGTTCTGCATATAAATTGAAAAGGTATGAAGACAGAATACATCCCTGGTAGACACCCTTACCTATTTTAAACCCTGCCATGCAGTGTCTCCATGCTCTGTTCTGACAACTGCCTCCTGGTCCAAGCGTAGGTTTCACATAAGCACAATCAAATGTTCTGGAATTCCCTTTCTTCTCAGTATCAGCCACAGTTTGTTGTGATTCTGACAGTCCAAAGCTTTTGCATAGTCTATGAAACATAGATAGACATTCCTCTGGTACTCTCTGCTTTCAGCCAAGATCAATCTAACATTAGCTATATCTCTATTAATAAATGGCCTCTTCTAAACCCAGCATGCACATCTGGCAGTTCTCTGTTGACATGCTGTTGCAGTCAATTTTAGATAATTTTCAGCAGAATCTTGCTTACATTTCATATTAATGATATTGTTTGATAATTTCCTCACTGTCGGGTCACCTTTCTTTGTAATGGAAACAGACATCGATCTCTTCTAGTCAGTTGGCTAGCAGGCTGTCCTCCAGATTTCTTGGAACAACATAGTGAGCACATCTAGGGCAACGTCTGTTTGTTGAAATGGTAATTGGCATGCTGTGAATAACTGGAGACTCATTTTTTGCCAATTCTTCTAGAGCGGCTTGAACTTCCTCCTTCATCACCACAGGCTCTTGCTCATACGTTGTTTCATGAAATTCTTCTGTGTCAACCAATTCTTTCTGATACGTTGACTCTGCATAATCCTTCCATCTTCTTTTAATGCTTCTTAAATAATTTAACCTTCTACCCAAAGCATCCTTAAGTATTAACTTTTGTGGCTTGAATTTGTTTTTAAATTCCCTCAGCTTAAGTCAATGAAACACAGATAGACATTCCTCTGGTATTCTCTGCTTTCAGCTAAGATCCATCTAACATCAGCTACAATATCCCTAATACCACGACCCCTTCTAAACCCAGCCTGGACTTC
>NW_006399821.1:6035062-6059044 GCF_000299155.1 Elephantulus edwardii | reverse complement strand
CGAGAAGGATATCATGCTTGGGAGGGTAGAGGAGTGGCACAGGAGGGGAAGGCCCTCTAAGAGGTGGATTGATTCAGTGACTGGGATAATCAGGATGGGAGTGTCAGAGACAGTACGATTGGCACAGGACAGAGCAGAGTTTAGGGCTGTTGTACATAGAGTCGCTATGAGTCGCAAGCGACTCGACGGCACATAACAACAACTCAGCTTAAGTTCAGCCATTTTGTTTTTCTGACTCCAGCTCTTTGCACATTTTGTTATAATATCTTGAGCCTCCAGCCAATCTATCTATGGTCAAATTATTTTTTACAAAGAGATGAAATCCGTTAAGTGGGGAAATAACAGCCTTTTAAACAAATAGTGCTGGCAAAATTGGAAAACTATCTGTAGAAATATCAAGCAAGATCCATACCTCACTCCATACATAAAAATAAACTCAAAATGGATCATGGGCCAAGGACTAAAACCAAGGACTATACACTTCATTCAAGAAAAGTTTGGAAAACAACAAAAAACACAAAGATGGGTTTCTGAATAAAATTTGTAGTGATACAGAAAAAAAAAGAAGAAGAAGAAGAAAAGCTTGGAAGAACTCTAGAAGTCCTAATCCACAACATAAACAATCTTCCAAGCATCCTGAAAAATCTACAATCAGGTGAAGATAAACTAGATGAATGGGACCTTCTAAGGATCAAATCCCTATGCACATCCCAAAACTTCTCCAACAGGGTAAAAAGGGAAGCTGCGTGACATGTCAGATAAGGGACTTATACTTAGAATTTATAAAAAACTCTATCACTATAACAAGATAAAGTTAAACATCCCAACTGAAAAATGGTCACAGGATATGAATAGACAGACAATTCACCAAAGAAAACATTCAGATAGCTAACAAGCACATGAAGAAATGTTCAAAATCCCTAGCTCTAAAAGAGATGCAAATCAAAACAGCTATGAGATATCGTCTCACCCCAGTAAGAATAGCAAAATTTAACAGAACACCAGACAACAAATGCTGGAGAGGTTGCAGAGAAACTGGAACCCTTATTCACTGTTGATGGGAGTGTAAAATGGTGAAACCACTGTGGAAGGATGTCTGGCACTTTCTCAAAACTTTGCAAATAAAAATACCATTTGACCAAGCAGTTCCACTACTAGGAATATGAACTAAAGAAACCATAACTGCCAACCAAGCAGATAATATGCACATGCATGTTTATTGCAGCTTTGTTCACAATAGCGAAGAGTTGGAAACAACCTAAATGCCCATCAACAAGTGAATGGATATAGAAGCTCTGATATATTCACACAATGGAATACTACACTGCATTGAAAAACAAGGAACTCATGAATTTTTCCACAAAATGGATAATCTTGGAGGATATTAAGCTGAGTGAAATAGCTCAGTCACAAAAGAGCCAATATTGCATAGTGCCACTGTCGTAAAATGGGACTTACATCGGGTTTGAGGGGAGGTGAAGAAAGAGGGAATAAATAATGTGTACTGCATTGAAACAGATGAGGGAGAGAATTGTTTCAAAGTGATTTACAATTAGGTATTATTATCTTGAGAGGAGTCCAGAATGAAGGCTGCATAGTGGAGTGGACTTGGGGGGAAAGGTTGTATAACAATGAAAGAGTTTTTCTTTTACTCTTTAGAGAGAAGTGTGAATTGGAGGGGAGGGGTGGGCAGGGAGATAAATGCAAGAATGAATGGGTGGAAGTCCAAGGGCTCTGTAAACGTTCACTATAATGAATAATTAAAAAAATATCTAGAGCCTCTTTTTTTTTGCCATTGTGTCCAGTTTAAACTTCTATCTTCACAACTGCTGTGACTTGATCATTTGGTACCTTTTGAAATGGTTTAAGATTGACTAATTCTTTTTATACAATGACTCTGTGCCATCCATCCACTTTCTTTTGAAGCTTCTGGCCTCTTTCAACATTTTGCCTCATAAAGTCCTTCAGTATTGCGACTTGAAGCTCAAATTTCTTCTTCAAAAACAACTATGAAATATGCTCTCACCACAATAAGAATAGCAAAATTTAACAGAACACCAAGCAACAAATGCTGGCGAGATTATGGAGAAACTGGAACCCTTATTCACTGTTGGTGGGAGTGTAAAATGGTGCAACCACTGTGGAAAGCGGTGTGGCACTTTCTCAAAAATTTGCAAATAGAGATTTGACTCAGCAATTCCACTACTGGGACTATACCCCAAAGAGACCATAACTGCTACCCAAGCAGATATATGCACACCCATGTTCAGTGCAGCTTTGCTCACAATAGCAAGGAGTTGGAAACTACTTAAATGCCCATCAACAAACGAATGGCTAGAGAAGCTGTGGTATATTCGCACAATGGAATACTATGCTGCATTAAAAAACAAGGAACTCATGCAATATTATTCAGAATGGATGACTTTGGAGGACATTATGCTGAGTGTAATATCTCAGTCACAGAAGGACAAATACTGCATGGTGCCACTGTTGTAAAACAGGACTGACATCGGGGTTGGGGGAAGACTGAGAAAGATGGGGTCAATAATGTATACTGCATTGAAACAGATGAGGGAGAAAACAGTTTTGTTTTTTTTTTTTAAAAAAAGGATATGTGATTAGGTATTATTGTCATGACAGGAGCCCAGAATGAAGGCCGCATAGTTGACTGGACCTTGGGGGAGGGATTGTAAAACAATAAAAGAATTTTTCTTTTTCATTTCAAAGAGACATGGGTGGGCAGGGAGAAAAGTGCAACAATGAATGAATGAAAATCCAAAGTCTTGTAAATTTTCATTAAGATTAAAAAAAAAAAAGAGTAAAACATTGTTCTTCAATTCTTTTAGCCTGAGAAAGGTCAAATATATTCTTTTATGCACAGCATAGGTTAATTTTTATGGCAAAGGAGACTATACTTGATTACTGACTCTGATTTAGATCTCAGGTTAACCAGAGCCTGAACCTTCAGTTTCTCAAGAAAGATGTCCTCTTTACTGGGAGCTTTACTGGGAAATGTCTGACTTAGAGGAAGTGCAATCATGGTGTTCCTTAGAGGCAAGGATGATGGTATTTCTTCTCACATACTCTGTGCTTGTTAGAAAGGACTAGTCTTTTGGAGAAAGAAAAAATGCTGGGAAATGTGGAGAGTCAGAGAAATAGGGGAACTCCCTTGAACAAGGTGGAGGGATGCAGTTATTACAACAATGGGCATGAAGATGGCACTGCAGAGAGCAAGGTTCGGATCTATTGTTTATAGGGCGGCAGTGAGACATAGTCGGCTTGAAGGCACTTAACAATGTCAACAACATGTTCTTCTTTAAAATTTCTTTTTCTGCTCAGAGCTCTGTTCCAGTGGGAAGTTATTACCTATTTCCAATACAAGTAGTGGTATCTAGGAGTTAGTAGTCATGTCTGGGATACTGGGGGAAGTTTGGCTTGAAATGTGAATGCGTATTAAAGTCAATGTCTACATGAGATCATCATAGAAAATAAGTTTAAAGATTGAGTCCTGGACCTCCGGGGCTTGGAGGTGCAGGTAATAATGACAAAATAGCAAAGGAAAGGACTGACCTGGAGTTTTAGAAAGTAAGAAAGTAGTTCTAATAGCAAAGAGCTGCCTACTGTTTTGAATATGTTCCATGTGTTTAATCTGGGCCATGTTTGAGAGTGATGTTTATCTGTTTCCTTTACAGAAAGAACAGAAACCTGTGCAAATGATGTTTAAAAGAGCTAATTTCAAAATAACCTATATAAAAGAGATATTTACCCAGATTCTAGTTCTTCCCTATGTCAAGAAGGAGCTGAATATGATCATCATGCTCCCAGATGAAAACACCAGTTTGAGCACGGTAATGAGTGTTGTGTTGTTGATGATCTGTGTGTTGGTAGTGTTGTGCTGAAATAGAAATAAGACCCCAAATGGGCCCACTGCCTTCGAGTCAGTTCCAACTCATAGCATTTCTCCATTGCGTTTCCAAGGCTGAAATCTTTGAGAAGAAATTGCCCATCTTTTTTCTGTGGAGTAAACGGTGCATTTAAACTACTGACTTTCTGGTTATCAATCCACACTATATACTATGTACTGTGTTTCCAGTCTGGCTTTACAGTGTAAAAAAAGATTAGTCATGCCCATAATAAATGAGAATAAACATATATGAGTATGTCTAAATGGACCTAGGGTTTTTTTTTAGGATTTGGTTCAGAAATTTTGATTAAAATTTAAATGTTTGTACCCTCTGAGAAAGCACCATCTCTCAGAGCAATCTGTCATATAGGGCACTGGTAAAACTTTGTATAAGTGCACAACATTTGGATAGATTACCTATAATGTCAAAAACAACCTTCAATTTTATGGGGAAGCTAAGTAAATTGTGATATAGCATTGCACAATTTGTAGTATTAAAATTTGGTAGTGCTGTGAATAAATAAATGTAGAGATTTCCCAAACACAGAAATGAGTAAATATATTAAACTTTAGGAAACTAATAAGAGGTAGTACTTAGCAGTTATTACATCTACATTCTAATTCCTTTTGTGTGTGTAATCTAATTTACTTCTAATTCAACTTTGCAAGAAGGAATGGTTTATCATCCAATTTTATAGATGAGGAATTAGTTCTAGCGATACAGTAGACAGGTTTCAGTGTTTACACTCATAGCCCTTATACATTCTGCCTGTCTTTGCACAATGAGATAGTCCAAGATGAGGCCATGAGCTGTCTAGAGATGCAAAATAAAAATACAAAAGAAAGGCATATCCAGAAACTATCAATGCTATTGTTGTTATGTGCTGCCATGCCCATTACAACTCATAGTGACCCTCTGAATTACAGATCTGAATCTTGTCACCCTCCTGCTCTCTGACATGTTCATTGTTACAGTCACAGAATCAATCTAGCTCATTGAGAGCCTTCTATTTTGCTAACACTCTGCATTTCCTAGCACAATGCTTTTTCCAAAGACTGGCCTTTCCTTACTACATGCCCAAAGTATGTGAGATTCAACTTCGTCATCTGCATTTCCTGGCTGCGTTCCCTCTAAGACAGACTTTTTTGTTCTTTTGTAAGTTCATGGGATATTCAATACTCTTTGCCAATACTGCCTTTCAAAAGGCATCAATATTTCCTTGATCATCCTTATTCCTTGTCCAACTTTGAGATGCAAGAGAAACTAATTAAAAATACTAGTACCTTACTGAACCACCACTGTCCTTAAATAGTGCCTAAAGAAAAAATATTTCTGTATTATTTTTATGTTATCTGTTATGATGTATCTGAGTTACTATTAATCACACTTATGAAAATAGCTTTTGCTGTTGTTAGATACTATAGAGAACACTGAAATTTGTAATCTCCCTATAAATAACAGATGAGGGAAAAAAATACTGAGGCTTGACTCAGGTATACTTTAGTCTTTGGAACGTAGTATTTTTATTGTCATTTGTTTTGAGGAACTTTAGTCTTTAAAGTGACATCAGTGTTCTTTTGTACTTTGGAGAGGTCCTTGGTAGCAGATTTTCCCAGTGCTGTTAATTTTATATTTTTTTGAGAAAGAGTAATTTCATTTGTTTTTTCTACACCTCTTACATACTACTTTAAAAAAAAAAACATATATTACTTCTGTAATTGAAAGCCTCCTTAGAAGAAAATTGTGCTCTCCTCAAGCTGACAGTGATGAGAGTAATATGGAGAGTCAGTGTCATAAACAATTCCAGTGTAGGTTCATGGGCAGTGGTTTGGAGGTGCAGGGAAAGTGGGAACCACCTAAGAGAGCTAAAGTGTCACTGGACTGTGATGTTGGACCAGATCTTTAAAGAGAAGATTGAGCTCAAGAAGCAGGAGCAAGGTAGGCAGAAAGGGCAGCCTGGGAAATGAGTATGTGCAGAGACCTCAGAGGATGTGCATGCTAGAGAGGATGGGGAAGGGGTGGGAAAGTGTGGGTATAGGAATAACTGAAAGGAAAAGGCTAAAGTCAGAGACAGACATTTACTTAGAGTCAGTGAAGGATGCTTCCCAAAGATTGTTTCCTGAGACCCTAGATTCAGAAAATACTCTCAAACATAGGGGATCATGGGCAGAACATGTTTGTGAATGTTCCCTTACAGTCGAGGTAAGTCAGAATATATATTTTGTCATAATAAACCCTGGAAACTCTCCAAGAAAGTAGCTTTTAGATTTTGCTCTTAGCAATGTGCCTCTGACACTTGTGCCCATATGCTCTTTCTGTTTGGAATGTCCACTTAACAGCCAGTACAGATGATGTCCTGAATATTGATCATATTCAGAAAACGTTGTTTCTAGAAAGGACTTAGGTTGGGCTGGAGCCAAGTCAGAGTTCATTGTTATGGACTTAGAAGGACATATTTTCTCTCAGCCTATTCCTCCCTAAGAAAAATAGTGACGGTCCCTGTGTGTGAGGGTTATTGGATAATTAGACGTTATGAGGTGACTAATGCATTTATTTCTAATGTCCAAAGTAAGACAATGGCAAAGATTAGTAGTCTTCTTTCCAGTCTTACTATTTCCAGCTGTGTCCTGTTGAAAGCAGTTCTTTGTCAAATTTCTCTCACTAGTACACATCACAAGGGATCTTGCTAAAAACGCAGATGCTATAGCTTTCTGTCAAACACTCAGGTCATATTGAATAAGTGATAGTTAAGGAGGAGGGTACTTTGCTATTTTAGAAAGATAATAGTATGACTGTACTGGATGAATGGTAAGAAAGAGAGAGGGCAGACAGATCTTCTGAAGGGAGATAGATGTACATGCCAGGAATTCCAAGAAAGATGTGACAAGGGCTTGAGCAAAGGCAGTGGAGGCTGGAAAGTCCACAAGGGAGAGGGACTTTTTTTACTTTAAATCAGTTGTGCCAAGAAAACTACAGAACAACCACTTGGCCAAATGACTGAAAGAGATCGATATTTGTTCCCATTCCAAAGAAGGGTGACCAAACAGAATGTGGAAACTACAGAACAATATTATTGATTTTACATGCAAGCAAGATTCTACTGAAGACTATCTAAAAACGACTAGAACAGCACATCAGCAGAGAACTGCCAGAAGTCCAGGGTGGGTTTAGAAGGGGTCGTGGTACTAGGGATATTGTAGCTGATGTTAGATGGATCTTAGCTGAAAGCAGGGAATACCAGAGAAATTTCTGTGTTTCTTGATTATGCAAAGGTGTTTGACTGTGTGGATCATAACAAACTGTGGCTGACTCTGAGAAGAATGGGAATCCCAGAACACTTGATCGTGCTAATGCTTAATCTATACTTGGACCAAGACGCAGATGTCAGAACAGAGCAAGGAAACACTGCATGGTTCAAGATTGGGAAGGGCATATGCCAGGGATGTGTCCTATCTCCATACCTTTTCAACCTGTATGCCGAACAAGATTATCCAGAAAGCTGGGCTCTATGAGGAGAAGTGTGGCATCAGGATTGGTGAAAGATCTATCAACAATCTGCGTTATGCAGATGACACAACCCTGCTTGCTGAAACTGAGGAGGACCTGAAGTGCTTGTTACAGAGGGTCAAGGACTGCAGCCTACAATATGGATTGAGGCTTAATATCAAGAAGACAAAGATTCTCACCACTGGACCAACTGGCAGCATCAGGATGGATGGTGAAGAGACTGAGATTGTTAACAACTTTAGTCTACTTGACTCCACAGTCAACACTCTTGGTACTAGTAGCCAGAAAATTAAAAGACGTATTGCCATGGGAAAGTTTGCTGTTAGCGACCTCTCCAAAGTACTGAAGAGTAATGGTGTCACTCTGGAGACTAAAGTGCATCTCAAACAGGCCATGGTCTTTGCAGTCACTTGTTATGCATCAGAGAGTTGGACAATGACTAGGAAGGCTAGAAGGAGAATTTATTCCTTTGAACTGTGGTGCTGGAGAATAGTATTGAGTATACCATGGACTGCTAAGAAAACAGGTTCATCCTGGAGAGGATTAAAACTGGCTGCTCCTTGGAGGCAAGGATTCTGAGGCTTTGTCTAACATACTTTGGACATGTTGTAAGGAGGGACCGGTCCTTGGAGAGGGACATCATGCTTGGTACGGTGGAGGGACAATGCAGTAGGGGAAGGCCCTCTGTGAGTTGGATTGATTCAGTGACTGGAGTAATTGGTTGGATGTGTCAGAGACAATGCAATTGGCACAGGACAGAATAGAGTTTAGGGCTGTTGTACATAGAGTCGCTATGAGTCGCAGGTGACTCGATGGCATATAACTGTAACAGTAACAACAACAACAACGTGGTTGGAGTCATTGGAAGGAAGCAAAGGAAGATAAGGCAATTCCTACAACATCCCACATTAGGATGCATTCAGTGAGGTAGAACATTATATTGTGAGAGGACAGACCTTCTCTGACATGTAGAATCTGACCTGTCCCTAACTTTAAGAGTCTGCACACTGGACAGCACTGTGGTAGATTTGAGATTGAAGAATCAAGGGTAGAAAAGTAGAACCATCTTGTAAGTAAATTATTTTTCTTTCTTGTACTCTTCTCTAGAGATCTGTTGTCTAATACTGTTGCTATAGCCACATGTGGCTTTTTAAAATATATTATAACTGAAAATGAAAATTAAAACTAAACAGTAAAACATGGTATTCCCTTGCACTTCCCACCTTTCAAGAATATGTTTTTTACCTTTGACTGGAAAGTCTTCTGTTAGGGACCTCTCTAAAGTACTCAAGAGCAACGGTGTCTCTTTGGAGACGAAGGTGCGCCTGATACAGGCCATGGTTTTTGCAATCACTTGTTATGCATGAGAGAGCTGGACAATGACTAGGGAGGACAGAAGGAGAATTGACGCCTTTGAGCTGTCGTGCTGGAGAAGAGTATTGAATGTACCATGGACTGCCAAGAAAACAAACAGGTTCATCATAGAGAGGGTTAAACCAGGCTACTCCTTGGAGGCAAAGATTTTGGGGCTTCGTCTGACATACTTTGGACATGTTGCAAGGAGAGACAGGTCTTTGGAGAGGGACATCATGCTGGGTAGAGTAGAAGGACAGCGCAGAAGGGGAAGACCCTCTATGAGGTGAATTGATTCAGTGACTAGGGTAATCGGGATAGGGGTGTCAGAGGCAATGCAATTGGCACAGGATAGAGCAGGGTTTAGGGCTGTTGTACATAGGGTCGCTATGAGTCGCAAACGACTGGACGGCACATAACAACAGTAGTTACCACATTTAAAATCATGGGTTCATAGAAAGTCTTCCTGGACAGCACTATTATAGATCTTAAAATCTTCACTTCTTTCTTACCAGGTGGAAAAAGAACTTACTTATGAGAAGTTCATGGAATGGACAAATCTAGACATGATGGATGAGAAAGAGGTGGAAGTCTCCCTTCCTAGATTCAAGCTGGAGGAGAATTACGACATGAAGGGCGTCCTTTGCAGTCTGGGCATGGCTGATGCCTTTGACCAAGGCAAGGCAGATTTCTCTGGAATATCATCGAAGAGAGACCTATTCCTATCTAAGGTTGTGCACAAGAGTTTTGTGGAGGTCAATGAAGAAGGCACAGAGGCTGTGGGTGCCACTGCTGCTGTTATCACACTGCTTTGTGCCCGGCGTTACCCGCAGTTCTGTGCGGACCATCCCTTTCTTTTCTTCATCCAGCATGCCAAGACGAACAGCATTCTGTTCTGTGGCCGATTCTCCTCTCCATGAGAAAGAGGAGTTGTTGGATATAGTCCTTCTCTGTCTTCCTCCCATTTCCTTATACATTTACAATGTGCCTACAGCCCAAAGTGACCTTATTGGTGTACCAATGACAGTTCCGAAATAAAAGGCATGATTTTGACATTCCTGTTAAGAGCTTGTGTGTACATGTCTGTATGAGTAGGTTCCCATGGTAAGTGTTATCTAGGTGCTGAAATGGAATTCTCTGAGAATCTTGTGGCCAGTTTGCCTCTAAAAGCACTGTCTAGCCATCAGAAAGAACTATTCTATCAGAATGAAGTATCCTCCTCACTGTCTTTGCTTCCACATACAATGTCCCAACTGTCCCAGACACCTGTGCCTTCTATTGTACAAAGTACTAGAGCCTTGCCTTTTGAATGGTTGTGTTATTCTGCCAGGCACATGAGACAAATGCTACTTTCCCCTCCTCTCTACTAAATAACATAGCATGTTGCACTGATAAAAATGAAAATGTGAAGGAAAATGAATCAGTTGGTGAAGGATCAGTTCTCAGAAATGCTCAGTGAGAGTTTCACAAATAATTTCTTTTACAATGATTTACTATATTTATTCCTATATAGCAGAGGTTAACATTTCTCAAATGTCCAAACTTCTGTACTGTATCATCCCATCATCTCTGACATTAGTTCTTCTGTATTCCCCTTCCCTTCAGTCCTCCCACTCTGGTGTATGTTTTTGAGTTCTGTGAGTCACTGAAAGTTCTCATAGAAACTAAAAATGATAATGGTCCACGCCGTTGTGAATGGTATAGACTGATGTATGTGGTTGCAACAGACTGATGAATGATGGACCATGAGCCTGCATGTTGAAGCTGACAGCCCAACCGAATCAGGTTAGAAGCAATATTGGGGGGAAAAAAAGACTTGAACTTTGTAGCATCATTTGTTTATATAGGATCTCAGTGCTATAAATCACACCCCTTGTAAATCTAAAGGTGGAGACTGGGGTGAGTTTTGTATGTTTTCATAATTTGTCCTGCCAAGAGTAATAGCAGACTATTTATGAGAAGTCTCAGGTCATTGTAGTCCCAAATCCTAAACTAGCTGTATGTGTCCATAATTTCTAACATGAACAGCTCCATCTATGGCTTAGTTCCCCAATTCCTCTATAGCCTTTGGGTTCTCATTCACTAGAAGGTCTTCCAGAGACTTAGACCCATCAGGAGAATGACACACTTGACCATAGGATGCAGGCAGGTTTTGGAGAAACAGGTGAGTAATGGGCCAGGATCCTGTAGACTGTCACTTGTTGCACAGCTATATGGTAACTGTGTGTGATGCAAACTGGAGTATTTTAAGGCTGATGAGTAGTTGGCAGCTATGTCCTAGGTGAGTGAGCTTTTCCAGAGGAAAAAGTCCCCTAGGACAGAGGCCCCATGAGTTAATGTAAGCCTCTAGCAGAGTGGGGCTTGAATCCCATCTTAATCTTCTCTCCTTAATACAATAATTAATTCAACACAAACAGTTATTGACTAGTTGTTGTTGTTGTTGTTATGTGCTGTTGAGTCACCTGTGACTCTACTGACTAAAGAAAACAATCTTCTGAATGATGAACCATAGACACCCAGATGTATCCATCCAACTCTTATCTCCTTAATACAATAAATATCTATCTTTGAATGGAATTTTAAACAAAGAGGCTAGATTCTCAAATTCAAGGCTGTGGATGAAGAGCCGTATTAATTAGTTCACTGTACCACAGGGGCGCTGGTCCACAGCCTTGCAGCTCTGAGGAGCCACCATGAGCGAGGAGAGAAGTGATCAGATGATGAGCAGTCATATCTTTCCCCTGGTGTTGCTGCTCCTTTGCTGGCTTGTTTCACAGGGATGTGTGACCCTATATGACTTCACAGATGCACAACTCTCCTCACTGTGCTAACGATGCCATCTTGCCCTCAGAAGGTAAGACATGTCCCATACAGTGAGATTTTATTTTTAGAACACTTGATGAGTAAATGTTAACAGGTTTTTTTTATTTATTTCAAGATCTAACAATGAAAATGCATTAAAGGTTTCTGTGCAAACTAGTGTTACTTACAGAGTTACAGTAACTGTGTCCAATAACAAGGGAGCATATTGATGCATGGCATTGACTAGGAGAGGCTAGGTTGTTTTCTAGGGGTAGTTAAGACTGGACCAGTGACCCGTTCTCTGACAGTAAGAGTGTAGGCTCTCAGACTTAACAGAAGAAATGCATCTTTCCAAATATCGTGACTCTCGTTTTTATCCAGAACAGCTTCTTGGTTGTGGGGGGATTGTGGAACTGAGGAGCATAAGAAAATGTGGGTATGCCATTGGGCCAAGAAGAGAGGAGAGGTTGTAGAAGCTACCTATTTAGTGTCATTTACCTTTCTTCCTCCATGTAGAATTGTTTTTTTTTATAATACTGGTACATAGATATTACAAAAAGTTAAGGGTAAGTCTAGAAAACATCATGCTGAATGAACAGTCAGTCATAAAATGATAAATATTTGACTACTGTCATGTAGACTAGAGAAAGGTTTACATATGGAGAGCATCAATCAGGCATGATTACTATGAGAATAGCAAGGGCAGCATGGGGACGGCCAGAACTGACTTTTGCCAATTTCACAAAGAGGAACTGTCGATAACATCAACAACACAAAAGCCCTTCCCATGAGGTCAGAAATGTCCCGTATGCTCCAGCACCTCTTTCTAATCCTCCCAACATCAATCTTACTGCTTTATTGGGTTCAAAATTGTATGCAGTAGTTTACAGACCACACAGAAATATATGGGGGAAGATAAAAGGGCATATAATTCAAGTTAGTAGGAAAACAAGTCAGGATAGCTTCTGAATTGTGCCCTCAGTGTTGTGGCTTTAGAGCAGTGTTGCAAAGCTCTCAGCCCTACCGGTAATGGCTCCCATCGCCCAGTCCTCCAACAAAGTTGGAAAAAACCTTTTTACTCTGGCTCCCCATAGTGTAGCAGCCCCAAAGTTCACTGTGTCCCATATAAAATCTCTGGTTATCTGCTGCCATGATGGCTGTTCCCATAGGCACTGGTCTGGTGGATGCAGTAATCTCTGGCCCTGAAGGATGCATTGTATTCTCTTCCTTCTTCACTGGTAGGGAATATTCTCCAACCTGCTGCAATATCTGCACAATTTAATGGCAAAACTAGCCAATCCCCTTGTGGATAGGCTACCTTACCATATTTATATATTCCAGCTCATCCACATGACAAAGTCAGAAAATGGGTATTGTCGTTAGGTTCTTTCAAGTTGAGTACAGCTCATAGCAACCCTATGAACAAATTATCTGAACCCTGTTCTATCCTACACCATCTTCACACTTCCAGACACACAAGAGCTCATTGTAACGGTACCATGTCAGACCACCTAAGTGAGAGTCTTCCTGGTTGAGAGTCTTCTCCTTCGCTGACCCTCCACCCTTCCCAGAATCATATCTCTCTCCAAGGAATAGCCCCTCCCAGCAACGTGCCCTAAGTGTGTGAGGCAAAGAGTCATTATTCCTCCAAAGAGCACTCTGGCTGCACCCTCTCCAAGACATTTCTGTTTGCTAAGGAAACCATTTGGGAAGTTAAAAATGAATAAATATACAATGAACATATTTTTTAAATGAGTAAGGGAAAGAATATGGAATGAATGAACATTCAGACATTATGTGTTTTATAATTAATGTTGTGAAAGAATATATAAGTAATTTGGAAATTATTAAAACAGTTTTCTTTGTAACCTTTCACACAAATAAATTTAAAATAGTAAACATACAAATATAAGGACATGTTTACACAATCTTGGATGATTAACAGGTATAGGAAGAAAGGGAGAGAAAGTAAATAAGTTGGGTAAAGGGAAAGACAATATACAATAAGGGATTGATTAGATATTGTTCTTGTTATGTGCCATCAAGCTGACTGTGACTCAAAGTGACTCCATGGACAACATCTCTAAACCCTGACCTATCCTGAGCCAATCTCCCTGTCTTCAACACACCTACTACTATTACCCCAGTTACTGTGTCAATCTTCTTATTCAGGGTCTTCCTCTCTTGAGGTTTCCCTTTGCCTTCCAAGTATGATTACCTTCTCTAAGGACTAGTCACTCTTGGCAACATGCCTGAAGTAAGTAAGACGGAGCTTCAAAATCTTTGCATCTAAGGAGCAACTTAGTTTCACCCTCTGTAGAATAGACATATTTGTTCTCTTGGAAGGCCATGGTGTTCTCAAGATTCTTCTCCAGCACCACAACTCAAAGACATCCATTTTTTTTTCTATCATCTTTAGTCATTGTCCAGCTCTCAGATACATAACAAGTCATTGTGAAGATTGTATCTTGGATCAGGCACACCATAGTCTCTAGACTGACACTGTTGCTTTCCAGCACTATGGAGAGTCCTTGACAGCAGACTTTCCTAATGCTTTTTGTCTTTTGATTTCCTGATTTCTGGTGCTGAGAGCGTTGATTGTGGATTCAAGCAAGGTGAAATTGTTAGCAGTTTCAATCTTTTCTCTATCATAGTGCTGTCAATTTTCTCAGTGATGAGAATCTTTGTTTTCTTGATGTTGAGTTTCAATGCATATTGAAGACTGCAGTCCTTGACCCTCTGTAGCAAATGCTTCAAATCATTCTTAGTTTCAGCAAGCAAGTTTGTGTCATCTACATAATACACTTATTGATTAGTCTTCCTCCAATCCTGATGCTACATTCCTTCTAATAAAATATAGCTTCCTGAATGATCTGTTCTGCCATTTAGATTGAAAAAGTATGGAGATAAGGTGCATCCCTGACACATTCCTATCTTGATGTTTAAACCATGTGGTAGTTTTTGTTTTCTCTCTCTCCCTTTTTTTTTTTTTTATACAATGACTGCTTCCTGGTCTAAGTATGTTGTTGTGTTGTTGTTAAGTGCCATCGAGTTGGAGGTGACTCATACCTACCCTATGAACGAAAGACCTGAACACCTGTATAACTTTCATCCTTTCTCCAGGTACATAGGGTTTTCAGAGGCAAGCTATTACGGAAGTGGATGCTACTCCTGCTTCCAAGCTTTTAATTGGGGAGCTCTACCAAGCACTGTCCACCATGAGTGACCATTCTCACATTTGACACATCAGTATCACAGTGTCCAGCTTCACAATAACCATGAGTTATCTATGTACAGCAAGTAGATATACCAGGGTTATACAACCTAGAAGAATGTAGACTAGAGTTACCCACATTTGGTTTGGACTTTCCGTCCAGTAAGCCAACTGATCTCTCTCTATGCTGTTGCTGTTGTAAGGTGCTGTCAAATCAGAGGTGACTCACAGCAACTTTATGAATGAAAGACCTGGACACCTGTGTAACTTTCATCTTTCTCCAGGTTCATAGGGTTTCCAGAGGCAAGCTATTATGGAAGTATATGTCATTCCTGCTTTCAAGCCTGTTTTAATCGGGGAACTCCACCACTGTCCACCATGGGTAACCATTCTCGAATTTGACATTTGGTATTTGTATTGGGATTGCACTGAACATGTAAATTGTCTTTGGCAGTAGTGCCATTTTTACAATATTGAATCTTCCTCTCCATGACCAAGGGATATTCTTCCATTTCTCAAGGTCTCTTTTTGTTTCAACTCAAGGTAGACCTAAGACTAAAATCAACAATTATAAACTTCATTAAAGAAAAGATTGGAAGAACTCTAGAAGTCCTAATCCACAACATAAACAATCTTCCAGGCATCTTGAAAAATCTACAACCAGGAGAAGATAAAATAGATGAATGGGACCTTCTAAGAATCAAATCCCTATGCATATCCAAAAACTTCTCCAACAGGGTAAAAAGGGAAACCACAAACTGGGGGAAAAGTGTTTGATAAAGACATGTCAGACAAGGGACTTATATCTAGAATATATAAAATACTTGAGCACCACAACAAGATAAAGGTAAATAATCCAATTGAAAAATGGGCACAAGATATGAACAGACACTTCACCAAAGAAGACATTCAGGTGGCCAACAAGCACATGAAGAAATGTTCAAAATCCCTAGTTCTAAGAGAGATGCAAGTCAAAACAACAATGAGATATCATCTCACCCAAGGAAGAATAGCAAAATTTAAGAGAACAGCAACAATTTTTGGCGAAGTTGTGGAGAAACTGGAACACTTATTTACTGTTGGTGGGAGTGTAAAATGGTGTAACCACTATGGAAGGCGGTATGCTGCTTTCTCAAAAAGTTGCAAATAGAAATACCATTTGACCCAGCAATTCCACTACTGGGAATATACTCTAAAGAAAACATAACTGCCACCCAAACAGATACATGCACACCTATGTCTATTTTGGCTTTGTTCACAATAGCAAAGAACCAGAAACAACCCAAGTGCCCATCAACAAATGAATGGATAGAGAAGTTCTGGTATATTCATACAATGGAATACTGTGCTGCATTGAAAAGCAAGGAACTCATGAAATATTTCACAAAATGGGTGACCCTGGAGGACATTATGCTGGATGAAATATCCCAGTCACAAAAAGACAAATATATAAAAGAGGACTGACATAGGAGTTGGGGAGTGGGGGGAGATTGAGAAAGATGGGATAAATAATGTATACTGTATTAAAACAGATGAGGATGAGAA
The DNA here is from genome assembly GCF_000299155.1 of Elephantulus edwardii. Taxonomy (NCBI): domain Eukaryota; kingdom Metazoa; phylum Chordata; class Mammalia; order Macroscelidea; family Macroscelididae; genus Elephantulus; species Elephantulus edwardii. The sequence goes on along the minus strand of NW_006399821.1, from coordinate 6,042,718 downwards.
CTGTTTGAAAGGGATATATGATTAGATATTATTGTTATGACAGGAGTCCAGAATGAAGGTACCATAGTGGAGTGGACTTAGGGGGAGGGATTGAATTAAAAAGAAAAGAATTTTTTTTTTTACTTTTCAAAATGAAGAGTGGGGGGTGGACAGGGAGAAAAGTGCAACAATAAATGAATGAATGAATGAATGGAAATCCAAAGGCTCTGTAAACTTTAATTAAAATTAAATAAAAATTTAAAAAAAGAAAAAAAAGGAGATCTATTATTGGAAAAAGAGCAGGTGTGAGAATAGAACAAGAAAACACTGCATGGTTCAAAATCAGAAAAGAAGTACGTCAGGGATCCATCTTTTCTTGGTACCTTTTCAATTTGTATACAGAACAGATCATTAAGGAAACAGGGCTTTATGAGAAGGAATGCGGCATCAAAATTGGAGATATGCAGATGAGACAACCCTGCTTGCTGAAACTTAAGACCAGAAGCACTTGCTGCAAAAGGTCGAAACTGTAGTCTTAAATATGGATTAAAGCTCAACATTAAGAAAACAAAGATTCTCACCACTGGGCCGATTGGCAGCATCATGATAGATATTGAAGAGATTGAGATTGTTAACAGCTTCAGTTTGCTTGGCTCTACAATCAACACCCTTGGTACCAGCATCCCAGAAATAAAAGATGAACTGCTTTGGGAAAATCTGCTATCAGAGACCCTCCAAAGTGCTAAAGAACAATGATATCAGTCTGGAGATTAAGGTGCGCCTAATCCAGGCTATGGTCTTCTTAATTACTTGTTATGCTTCACAGAGCTGGACAATGACTAAGGATGACAGAAGGAAAGATAGCTTTGGGTTGTGCTCCTGGAAAATAGTTTTGAACATACCATAGACTGCCAAGAAAACAAATAGGTCTATCTTAGAGAGAAGGAAATAAAGTCTCTCCTTGGAGGCTAGAATTTTGAAGCTCTGCTTCACTTAACTTTGGGCACATGTCGAGGAGAGACCTGTACTTGGAGAAGGATATCATGCTAAGAAGGTTGGATGAACAGCGCAGGAGAGGGAGACCCCGGATTAGACTGATTGATACAGTAATTGGGACAAAGGGGTTGGTGTGTCAGAATTAGTGAGACTGGTTCAGGACAGGGAAGCATTCGGAACTGCTGTACAGAAGGTCACTATACATCGCAGGTGACTCAATGGCACATAACAACAATAACATACTATGATTCGTTTAGAGGCAGGAGTGGCATCCACTTCCTAAATAGCATGCCTCTGAAAACTCTATGAACTTTGATAAATATCTGTAGTTGGAGAGGGGCTTCAGGTCTTTTGTTCATAGGTTCACTATGAGTTGTGCTCGATTCAAAGGCAATCAGCAACAACAACCACCATTATGGGCATAGTTCAATGGTGATCAATTTTACAAAACAGTGAATGGGAATGATTGTATGAAACACAAAGTGAACGAAGAATAGAGTGAAACACAATGTATACGAAGTTTACATGCACAGCAATATAAAATAAAATTTTTCTAAAAAATCAAGTTGAAGGAGATTGCAGACAGATGAGAACTTGAAGAGGCAGATGCAAATTAACTGTGAGTTAATAATACAAGGAGTGATGGTGAGAGTGACACCATATCAAACATGTAATCAAAGTCATTGGGGCGTACCTGTCAAGGTCATTAACAAATGTAACTCTGGCTGTATATATTTTCACCAGAAATAAAGAAAATGAATAAAATTTAAAAGAAGCTGGTATATTTGAGGTTTTGTTACAGACTGCCACAAAGTTCTTGTAGCAAATTGGTCCAAATTTTGGTGTCTTGTGAAAGAGTTTTACTTTTCAAGGAGAAGAGTGAATTAGGGAGGGGTGGGGAGGGAGAAAAGTGCAATAATGAATGAATGAAAACCGAAAGTCTCTGTAAACTTTCACTTAATTAATTTAAAAAAACAAAAAAAGAAATACACCCTTGGGAACCAAGGATGTATGATGGGGCACTCCATTCCCAAGACACATCTGGAGCAATCCAGAGGGTTGAATTGTCTCTTCACTGCTGACCTGAGGACCTACAGACAACACTGACCTCCTAGGTGGCCGTTGCTTGGGCGACACTGAAAACTGTGCTCAGCCCATCTGATGGACAACAAAAGTGAAGTGCAGAACTGTTCCAAAATGGTCCATGCCCAGAGCTGCAGATACCACGCAGACCTTGAGTTCACAGGCTCTATGACCAGGACAGACTTCTCCAGTTTCTAATCCCAGCCACAGGGAGAACTCACTGAGTTGCAGCACACCCCCCACTAGCTGGCAGGGGCCAGGGGTGCCAAGGATGAGGGCTGGTACCAACTCAGAAACTCAGAGTGCCCTGTAGCAGCGCCTTCAGTTGTACCAATACAAAGTCCAGCTCAGCCTCTAGTGCTCGCCACGCCCCTTGTCTTGCTGCACATAGGTGGTCATGCCTAACCACAGACTAAAGACTTTACTGGAACAGGGGACTGAGGACTTGGGGTACCACTTCTGTGCTATTCACTCTTCTTCCCTAAGCAGAACGCTGACGTGTGGAAACCAGACAAGAGTAAAATGAATTGAACCACCAGAGAATCATTGGGGGGGGGGTCGGGGGGGGGGAATGACATTTCCAGAATATTTCACACTTGTACAAGTGTATTGTACAATAAGCTCGTGACAAGCATAATTTAGAAATGCAAGGATTGTTAGTTGCCTCTGGCTCTGGCCAGCAAAGTTTATACCAAGACAGTGATATTTTACTGTAATATTGCAAGATGTTATCGTTTGGGAGGATGGGTAAAAAGGACATGAGCTCCTTATATATTGTTTCTTACAAAGACATGTGAAAGGACATTTATCCAAGAAGAAAAAGCTTAATTAAAAAGGAGAAGGAGGAGCAGGAGAGGGTGGTTCCTGCCCAAAGGCATCCCTGGAATTTTTTGAAAAGTCTCTCAGAACTAGAGTAAGGTTGGAGATGGGCTGTTTGAAGAAATTGTTTTCTCGCTTTCCTGCACTTTGTGATTTGTGCCATCTTTTTTGAAGCTCTCTCCCGCGCTTCTGCTCAAACTCACATTCTTGATTTCTGGTGTCCTAGAATGGCCCCCTTCAAGTAACAAAGCAGAAGGAAGCTGTCTTTTGGATTCATCAGATATATTCCCGACAAATGTTGCCCGTGTTGGTTGTTGACTGCCGGGCTTCCTCTCTTAGACTTAGAGTTACACACATGACCCCTGCCCCTGCCCAACTCTGGGACGAGGGCTCTGATGTCTGCTATACTGTTTTCATGGGTGGGATTGTGGCTTCCTTGGGAGATGTTCCCAAGCTCTGTAGTCTTAGACTGAGAACAAACCACGTTGACTTGCCAGACCTGGTGCAGTGGGACAAGTACTGGGAGCATTTTTTACTAAGCTAGAGTGTTTCCAAAGGGTTTAACATTGACCCATCTCTGTGTCTCAGAAACAGAGTGAATCATTCCAAAAAAAAGAAGACAGCTTTCTAGAGAAACTGAACTTTAAAATGGACAGGCAACCCATTGACCAGGACATGGCTGTTGAGAACTTGTGTGTTATGGGGCTTCTAAGGTAAACTGACCATGCATCTGGACAGTGTGGATACCCTGGAGAAAGCTGGAAACTGGAATTTCAAATGTTGGGATCATCCAGGAGCCAAGCTGGCCTGTATGGTGATACTTAAAGGGTCCAGTGAGAGAACCCTCAGTTCACTGCCTTCCCAAGAATAGCAGTGAGGAAGGGGCTTCTACAGGCTCTGCTAACTCGAAAGATTGACATCTGAACTCAAGTAAGATGACCCCACCAGCAGCATCACCATGTGGCCGTGAGGAAGAAGTGCAGAGCAACTGATTGGTTGAAACTACTGACTTTTGGTTGTTGTTACTGTTAGATGCCATCAAGTCTGTTATAATTCACAGTGACCCTCTGAACAGTGGATCTGAATTTTGCCCTATCCTGTGCCATCCTTATCATCTCTACTATACTTGAGCCTTTTGTTACAGTTGCTGTGTCAGTCCATCTCATGGAAAGCCTTCTTCCCTTTCACTGACTGTCCACCTTTTCAAGAATGATGCTTTTTCACAAGGACTGGCTTCTCCTAAAAACATGTCTAAAATGTGTGATGCAAAGCTTTGCTGTCCTTGCCTCGAGAGAATTGTAGTATCAAGACATATCTGTTTGTTTTTTTAGCAGTTCTTGGCATATTAAGTACTCTTGTCCAACACCACAACTCAAAGACGTTTGTCCAACTTTCAGATGCATAGTAAGTAATCAAAAAGATCATGGCTTGAATCAGGTTCACCTTAGTTTTTAAACTGGCATCATTGCTCAGACGATTGTCATTCTGATCATTTGCTATGCATCTGAGAGCTGGACAATGACTAAGGATGACAAAAGAATTGAAGCCTTTCAGCGGTGGTGTTGGAGAACAAATGTATGTCTTAGAGAGGATGCAGCTGGAGTGCTCTTTGGAGGCAAAAATGATGAGGCTGTGTCTCAAATATTTTGAACATGTTGCCAGCAGGGGCTATTCCCTGGAGAAGGACATGATGCTTGGAAAGGTGGAGGGTTGGCAAAGGAGAGGAAGACAATCAAGTGAATTGACACAGTGACTGCTGCAATAGGCTCTTGTGTATCAGGAAGTGTGAAGACAAAACAGAGTTCAGATCTTTTGATCATAGAGTCACTATGAGTAATACTTGAATGGATGGCACCTAACAACAACAAGAGTAACAACAACAGTTAAGTATTCTAGAATTCCAATTCTCCTCAATGTCAACCATAATTTGTTTTGACCCACTCAGTCAAGTGCCTTTGCATAGTCATTAAAACACAAGTAGATATTCTTCTGATATCAAGATCTACTTGAATCAACAGTGATTTCCCTCATGCCATGGCCTTCTCTAAATCTAGCTTGAACTTCTGACAAGTCAATCTTGAATCTCTGTTGATGTACTCTTCTATTCATTTTAAATACTCCTCAAAATTTTGCTTGTTATTGTTGTTGTTATGTGTCGTCGAGTCGTTTGTGACTCATAGTGACCCTATGTACAACATCCCTAAACCCTGCTCTATTCTGTGCCAATCGCATTGCCTATGACACACCCATCCCAGTTACCCCAGTCACTGAATCAATCCACCTCATAGAGGGTTTTCCCCTCCTGCATTGTCCCTCCACCCTACCAAGCATGATGTCCCTCTCCAAGGAGTGGTCTCTCCTTAAAACATGTCCAAGTATGTCAGGAAAAGCCCAAGAACCCTTACCTCCAAGGAGTAGCCTGGTTTAAACCTCTCCATGATAAATCTGTTTGTTTCCTTGGCAGTCCATGGTACATTCAATACTGTCCTCCAGCACCACAGCTCAAAGGCATCAATTCTCCTTCTACCCTCCCTAGTCATTGTCCAACTCTCTGGTGCATAACAAGTGATTGCAAAGACCATGGACTGTATCAGGCGCACCTTAGTCTCCAGAGAGACACCATTGCTCTTAAGTACTTTAGAGAGGTCCCTAACAGCAGAATTTCCCATCACAATATGTTTTTTGATTTCCTGGCTGCTCGTGCCAAGAGTGTTGACCACGGAGCCAAGCAAACTGAAGCTGTGAACAATCTCAGTCTCTTCACCATCCATCCTGATGCTGCCAATTGGTCCAGTGGTGAGAATCTTTGTCTTCTTGACATTGAGCCTCAGTCCATATTGAAGGCTGCAGTCCTTGACCTTCTGCAGCAAGTGCATGAGGTCCTCCTCAGTTTCGACAAGTAGGGTTGTGTCATCTGCATAACGCAGATTGTTAATAGATCTTCACCAATTCTGATGCCACACTTCTCCTCACAAAGCCCAGCCTCTCGGATAATCTGCTTTGCATACATGTTGAAAAGGTATGGAGACAGGACACATCCCTGGCGTACACCCTTCCCAATTTTGAACCATGCAGTGTTGCCCTGCTCTGTTCTGAAGACTGCGTCTTGGTCCAAGTATAGGTTTCTCATTAGCACGATTAAATGTTCTGGGATTCCCATTCTTCTCAGAGTCAGCCACAGTTTGTTATGATCCACACAGTCAAACGCCTTTGCATAGTCAATGAAACATGGATAGACATTCTTCTGGTATTCCCTGCTTTCAGCTAAGATCCATCTAATATCAGCTACAATATCCCTAGTACCCCGACCCCTTCTAAACCCAGCCTGGACTTCTGGCAGTTCTCTGCTGATGTGCTGTTACGGTCGTTTTTGGATAATCTTCAGTAGAATCTTGCTTGCATGTGAAATCAATGATATTGTTCTGTAGTTTCCATACTCTTTTGGGTCACCCTTCTTTGGAATGGGAACAAATAGAGATCTCTTCCAGTCAGTTTTCTATAGGAATAGAAAATTAACTTGCTCTTTAAACTCTCAAGTAACTCTAAACAGTTGATAATTTATTTTATCTAACAGATTCATCATGCTAGTTTAAGGCAGCACTATTTAAGTATGCTTATTTTCTCTAATTAATACTCAATTTACTCACTGCTCTGAAGTAAAAACTGATTCATAACTGACCCTTCACCAGATTTTTCAGAGGCTGTAAATTTTATGGGTTTTAGTGATTTTGTTCAGTAATTGCCACGTGGTTAACAGCTCCATATGGTATACTATCACATCACACCAGGAATCCTTCATATTAAGTTCTTTCATTTCAGTTTTTAGACTTAACATTCAAATTTAAATGAATGCTCAAATACAGCCAAGATACGTTTTGCATCAATCAGGATGATAACATGGGGTTTTCCCCTAAGTCTCAGTAAAGTTAGAGATACCACTTCTTGTGTGTACCATTAAGTCAGAACTGCCTAATTGTACAGAAAAAGAGTTCCAGTCTTTCTCCCACAGGAGAAATCCAGGTGGATCTGAACTGCATGCCTTTAGGTTGACAGCATAACTTTTTAGTACTAAGTGACTAGAGCTCTTTAACCACTATGTTGTTGTGGCTATGTGCTATCGCGTTGACTACGATTCATAATGACTCATAATGCACAACAGCTGTGAACTCTGCTCTATCCTGAGCCAATCTCATTGTTTCTTAGACACCTACCTTCATAAGCCCAGATACTGTGTCAATCCATCTTATCTGGGGGCTTCCTCTCCTGCATTGTTCTGCCACACTCCTAAGCATGACATCCATCTGTAAGGACTAAGTGCCTCCTTGCAACATGCTCATTGTATGTCAGATGAAGCTTCAGAATCCTTGTCACCAAAGAGCAGCCTGTTTTCACCCTCTGTAGGATGAATCTGTTTGTTTTTCTAGTAGTCAGTGTTATATGCAATATTCTTCTCCAGCAGCACAGTTCAAAGGCATCAAATTTCCTTCTATCACCTTTAGTCATTGTCTAGATTTTTGGCACATAGAAAGTAATTGCACCTACAACCAGGAGAAGATAACGTAGATGAACGAGATCTTCTAAGACTTAAATCCCTATGCACATTCAAAAACTTCTCCAACAGGGTAAAAAGGAAAGCCACCAACTGGGAAAAAATATTTGGTAATAACATATCAGATAAGGGACATATCCAGAATTTATTAAATACTTGAGCACCACAACAAGATAAAGGTAAATAATTCAATAGAAAAATGGGCACAGGATATGAACAGGCACTTCACC
>NW_006399821.1:6019873-6032661 GCF_000299155.1 Elephantulus edwardii | reverse complement strand
GGAGGGTAGAGAAAATAGTGCAACAATGAATGAATGGAAACCCAAAATCTCTGTAAATGTTCATTAAAATGAATAAAATTTAATAAAAACAAAAAAGGAAGTAATTGCAAAGTCTATGGTCTGAATTAGGAGCACCTCAATCTCCAGCCTGACATCATTTCTCTTTGGTACTCTGGAGAGGTCCCTTACAGCAAACTTTCCCAGTGCAATTTGTCTTTTGAATTCCTGGCAGTTGGTACCAAGAGTGTTGATTGTGGAGCCAAGAAAACTACAGCTGTTAACAATCTCAATCTGTTCATCATCTATCATGATGTTGCCAATAAATCCAGTGGTGAGAATCTTTGCTTTTTTGATGTTGAGCTTCAATCCATATTGATGACTGCAGTCCTTGACCTTCTGCAGCAAGTGCTTCAGGTCCACCACAGTTTCAGCAAGCAGGGTTGTGTTATCTGCATTATTCAGGCTGTTGATGAGTCTTCCTCCAATTCTGGTGCCACATACCTCTTTATAAAGTCCAGCATCCTGAATGATCTGTTCTGCGTAAAGATTAAAATGGCATGGAGACAGGACACACTCTTTTCCTGGTTTTGATGCAGAGCAAGTAATATGAAAAACTGGACTATGTAAAGAAGAAAGTGCCATCATGATTGGAGGAAGACTTAAAAGTAATGTCCATTATGCTGATGACACAACCTTATACATGCTGATGGTGAAGAGGACTCTTGATTCACCTGTTGCAGAAGATAAAAAATTACAGCCTTCAATACGGGCTATACCTCAACATCAAGAAAACTAGAGACATCACTAGGCCTATACGCAACATCATGATGGAATGAGAAATTATTGAAGCTGTCAATGATTTAATCTTTCCTGGATGAACAATTAATATTCTTGCTAATAAGTATCAGGAGACATTGCACTGGGCAAGTCCGCTATCAAGGATCTCTCCAAAACACTGAAAACTAATGATGCCAGTTTGAAGTCTAAGGTCTGCCTGAATCAGACCACAGTCTTTTAATCACTTGCTACGATTCTGAGAACTAGACAATGAATAAGGAAGACAGAAGAGTTTATGCCTTTGAGTTGAGGTGTTGGAGAAGAGTATTGACTATCCCATTGACTGCCAAAAGAACAGATATGTTTTGAAGAAAGTACAGTCAAAATGCCTGGTGGAGGCAAAAATGACAAAGCATCATCTCATAATCTTTGGGAATTTTAGAAAGAGAAGTTTATTCCTTGGAGAGAAACTCATATTTCAAAAGGTGGAGGATCTGCTAAAAAAGAGAAAGAGCCACAATGAGATAGATTGACACAGTGCAACAAGGGGCTCAAATGTGTCAGAGATGATGAGGATAGGTGAGGGTAGCACAGGCTAGGACAGAATTCAGATCAGTAGTTCATAGGTTGCTATGCATTGTACTCAATTTGACCCCACCTAAAAATAATAAACAACATGTCACTTAGGCTGGAGACACAGCAAGAAGTACTCACTGTCCAGTGCCACCTAGGACTAGGGCTGCTGCAGGATATGAGCTCCCACTGTGAATTTGAACTCACTGCCAGCAAGTCAATTCTAACCATTAGCAGTTCTATAGAGGACAGATTAGAATTGCCCATAGACTTTCTAAGGTTTCACATCTTTATAATTGCTGTACCATCATAATTTACTCTAGATTGACCCATGTCGTTACAGTATTTAATTATTTTTTTAGTGATACATAATATTTCATTGTGTGGATATACCAGAGTTTCTTTAGCTATTCGTCTATTCATGGTCACTTGAGGCTTTTTAGCTCTTTAGTAATTAATATATAATAAGGCAATGAACTTATGTGAGCATATATCTATTTTTGCCACTAACCTTTTTCTTTGGGATATTTAACTAGTAGTGGGATTACTGAGTCAAAGGATATTTCTTTTCCAACTTTCTAAGGAAGCACCCACTACTTTCCATAGTGGCAGCACCATTTTACATTCTTCCCACTAGCAGTGTATGACTGTTCCAATTTCTCTGAACCTTGATCAATATTTGTTGTTGTCTTGAGAAGCTACAGTGTCAGAAACTAGTGCTTAGCTACCCATCATTGGGCATTAGCTAAGAACTGTAACAGATTAGACAAGATCAGATTTTGAACATGTGCTCTACTTCTCCCCAAGTGAGCAGCAGCTTGCACTTACATGTATATGATCTACTTGGAGAATCGTATCTTAAAGTAATGACAAGCAAAACTTTGCAAGATGCATATAACACAGTAAAAGTTTGGATGACAAAAACTCTACCTCATGCTTAATTATTTCTATTTTGTGTATGTTTTGGAGAGGGGGCCAAATTGTCTAAGGCTTGGGTAAGATCTTAAACATGTCACTGAAAACTGCAGTAGCGACAGTGTGCAGGGCTTGGTCCCTCAGTGCATATGCCATGTATACCATGTACACCAGATGGCCTTGTGCACCTACAGTTTGGTGGGAGTCTGTGCATTCTGTCCTCTGACAATGCGAGATATGGTCCTGCATGGTCTAAGCGACTATTTGGCCCTGCGCAGTGAGTGCCCTAGTCCCCACCATCATCCTGACAGCTCTGTCTCTACTTTCTGCACACCCAGGCTGCTCGGCTTGGGTGCAACCTTAGCATTGTCACAGCACCAGCGTTGGGAACAAAAATGAACCTTGTCCAGCCTCACATTATTTTTTGTGGAAACACAAAAAGATTGACATGAAACCAGTTAATAATAGTAATGAGGGATATCAACAGGCGTTTGAGTTAGCCCTTCTGTTCAAGGTTTGTGGTCAGCAGGGCTCTCGGAAAGCTTTACACAGGACAGCTAAGCCTGCTTCCTGGGGAATGGCTTTGAACTGGGGCAGCGCTGATATCAGAAGACACCCAGGCAAGGAACGCCCACCCTCTATGAGGTCTGGAGGTGCCTGCTACTTAGTTCTTTATCCCATCACAAGATCACCCCGGCACTTCTCTCTGAACCTCGCCTTAGTGACTCACTTCACCATGCCTTGTCCCCTCTGAGTCATCCTCTAGTTTTTGGGAACTGTTGGCCATATTCCAGAACTCCCTTCTTTATAATCCCCCAGCTCCAGGGCAGAGAAGGAACTGTGCTCTGAAGACTCCACCCCTAACTCCTTATCTCTTTCTTGAAGACCTCACCTTTTCTGGTAAGTGTATTGAAGATTTTACCTAGCTCAGATTCTTACCTGTCCTCCCCTCCTCTGTCATCCTTCCATACTGCTATGTCAGTGCACCATATATGACTAAAAGACCCAGTAACAAGGTGTCCTACACATTTTCTGTTCTAAGGACCCTGAGGCTACTCAGTCATGGCCACTTATTGTGTGTATGGTCCCACATAGACCTTGTCATCTCTCCAATCTCCTCAACTTCTTGTCCAATAGCTGATTGAAGGAAGAAAGAGGTGCAATCCTCTCCTGCAATTTACTCCCTCTGGAAATTCACTGAAATATCAACTATTAGTTGATTCCAACAAGATGGCATGTAACAGATTATTGCCATTCTTTTTCCATATTCTTTGTATGTTTTGCTGGCCTCTTGCTTTATGTATTTCTATCTATGCCTAGAGAGGGCGAAACCAGGCCTGCTCTTTGGAGGCAAGGATTATGAAGCTTCATCTAACATACTTTGGGCATGTTGCATGGAAGGACCAGTCCTTGGAGAGGGACATCATGCTTGGAAGGGTGTAGGGACAACGCAAGAGAGAAAGACCCTTTATGAGATGGACTGATTCAGTTACTGGGGTAATGAGGGTAGATATGTCAAAGATGATAATGTTGGCTCAGGACATAAGAGGGTTCAGAGTTGTTGTAACTCACTTTGATTTACAAGTGACTCAATGGCACATAACAACAACATCTACCCTGCCTCTTTGAAAATCTTACCAAGTTATTGACTTCAGGTAGATCTATTTACTGATGACTCCAAAACTGTCATCTAGTGCCCAGATTTTTCCTGTGCTACTTATGGAACCTGAACCTTGTCATGCCAAAAATGAAACTCTGTTTTCCCTCCAAATTCACTCACCTCCTACTTGTCTCCATCTTGCCATCACCATTTATTCTGTTGTCCACCTTGGTAATCAGAAAGTCTTTCTGACTTATCTTCCCTGCCTACTCACAGTAAATCCCAAGACCTGTTGGTCCTACTTCCTTAACACTCCTCTATGTCTCTGGTGCCCTCCACCCCAACCCACTACTGGGATCATGCTCATCTGAAGGTTGCACACCAATTTCCCTTCTGGTTCGTGTCTCTCTTGCCCTTACTCTTACAGATTCATCTTTCTAGTTCCTGATTAACATGATGGGAGCAGACAGCTCAGATTCTTCAATTGTTATTTGAAACCTAATAAAATAAAAGTTTCTTGGCATAAGACAGAGGCCCTTTAAAGGTTAACAGTTTAAATAGTTTTGTGTTTTGTGGTATAGAAATAGTAAGCTATTTGATTTCTTAACCATGTTATTACCTATTTCACTGTGTGTGCATTTTGAAGCTTTGACCTTGTTTGTAACTGGTGATGTCTTCATCCTCTTCCTTTATGTCTTAGCTCATGTGTCTTTCTTTCTTGATATGTGCAATAAGACCTAACTGTTTTTCTTTTACTTGTTCTTGCACTTTGTACTTAATGTCAAGAGCCTTTAGGTGGCACAAATGGTCAAGTGCTGAATTACTAACCAAAAGTTGAAGCTTTGAGTCAACTCAGAGGTTCCTTAGAATAAAGGTCTGGTGGTCTTCTAAAAACCCCAGCATTTGAAAACCATGTAGAACTAATTTCTACTCTGATACATATAGGGTGACACACCATAGGTTGGAATCAACTTAGCAGCAACTAGTTTAGTTTTGGCATATTTAATGACAACACATATCACATCATATTTTATTTGTTTGCATAGCTCTCTCTATATGCGACAGTAGGTGTCTTCACAACATACATATTCTATATACTCTTCAACATATACACTCTCATTTTCCCAGAACTATTGTAATATTTAAAGACAATGCAAGATCTTCACAGGAAATATAGAGATGTTTTAAACATTGTGATGGGCCAAGTCTTTTGATACATCTTGGCATTGAGATGGTAAATCCCATAAGCTTCTTATGGCAATTTATCTATTTCATTTTAGGAACACTCAGAACTTTAAATTAAGATTTCTTTCTACATCCCAAGGCAATGGGTACCCATTCACTTTGTCCTACATTTACATTTTTAAGTCAATTACCCAAATCACTCCATACCAAATAAAAAGATGAACATCTCTTGATGAAGAAAAGGAAAAAGAAATGAGAGAGAAAAAAAAAAACCCTGATACTGCTGTTTACTTATTTTTTAAATTCTTATAAGCAGGCCTCTTGTTGTTGTTGTTGTTGTTGTTAAGTGCCATCGAGTGGTAGATGACTCATAGTGACCCTATGAATGAAAAACCTGAACACTTGTATAACTTTCATCATTTCTCTGAGTTCATAGAGTTTCTGGAAGCAAACCATTTCAGAAGTGGATGCCACTCCTGCTTTCAAGCTTGTTTTAATCAGAAAGCTCCACCAAACACTGTCCACCATGGGTTACCATTATCGCATTTGGCACATCAGCGTCACAGCAACCATGAGTTACCTCTGAACAGCAATGCACAGACCAGGGCTATCCAACCTAGAAGAATGTTTGACAAAAAAACAGTTTAAACCAGGCCTGAAGGCCACAGGCCTGAGGGCTTTAATAGGTTTTTAAAGAGGTCAAATAACATCATCTCACTCCCCTTAGCGAATCAACATTCTACCCTAATGCTCACCAGTCCCAGGCAACAAGTTTCTGTAGAACCAGGCTCCTGCAGATGACTTTCAAACTGGATTCCAGCCCCATACTGCCAATCGAAAGGGTTTTTAAAGAGGAGGCCGAATCACATCATCTCACTCCCCTTAGCAAATCAACATTCTATCATAATGCTCACCAGTCCTTGCCAACAAGCTTCTGTAGAACTAGGCTCCTGCAGTTGACTTTTAAACTGTATTCTAGCCCCATACTGCTGGCCAAAAGTTTTATTGTTTGTTTTCTGTTTTTTAACCAGGACTATTGGGGGGGCATCCCAAACACTGAAGTAACAAAAGATCCTTAATTCAACTCAATTTTAAAATATGGATATAAAATTTCAAAAGAAAAGAGATAACTGAAACGCAGATTCTGAAAACCATGTTCCAAATTTCCAGTGCAGTCATTCACAAATAAAACAAAAAGCATCATGAAGTTTTCAAATAGCTCTTCCTTTGGGCACCTTTCCTAAATGATCAGAAGTAATTTGCAAGAGAGACTTGACCATTGCAACTTTACAGTAGTGAGCTTGAGAAAACATAGCCTTTTCCAGTCTGTTTACGTTTATTGGTTTCTTAGCATCTTACATGCTATTTCTAATTTTCAGCACTTAGGTGTCATGGATTGAGCTATGAATTGTGCCCCCTTAAAATATGTGTCAACTCATCCAGGCCATGATCCCTAGTGTCTAGCATTTTATGATATGATGTAATTATCTTTCATTTCATAATGGTTATAAATCTTGATCTTCATATGCTAATGAGGTAAGATTTTTTATTTTGTTGTTGTTGTTGTTAGATGTTGTAGAGACACTTCTGGTAATACTCTATTACCATAAAATCTGAATCCTGTACTATCCTGCACCATCCTTATCATCTCTGATACACATGAGTCCATGCCACAGTCACTGTAATAATCCATCTTGCTGAGGTTCTTCTTCTCTTTCGCTGACCTTCAACCTTTCCAAGGATGATATCTCTCTCTCTAAAGAATAGCCTCTATTAACAACATGCTCAAAGTATGTGAGATGAAGCTTTCCCATCTTTACCGTGAGTTAAGGCTTTGTTGTTGTTGTTAGGTGCTGTCAAGTCAAGTACAACTCATAATTACCCTATGAACAACTGATCAGAACCCTGTCTTATCCCATGCCATCTTCACAATCTCTGATGTAAATTGCTATTCATTGCTGCAGTCACTGTGTCAGTCCACTTGGTTGAGGGTCTTTCTCTCATTTGCTGCCCACTTTACCAAGAATGAGGACCATCTCCAAGGAATAACTTTTCCTTAGCAACATGCCCAAACTATGTGAGACAAAGCTTCATAATCTTTGCCTCCAAAGAGCACACTGCCTGCATCTTCTCCAAGACATCTATTTGTTCTTTTGGCAGTCCACAGGATCCTCAGCACTCTTCTCCACCATTCAAAGTCATAAATCCTTTGTCATTCTTACTAACTATTCAGCTCTCAGATGCACAGGAAGTGACTGAAAAAGTCATGTGGCTTAAGGCAAGCAAGGGGCAGCAACTGAAGAAAGTATGAAGTAAGTTTACGTTATGTTTATTTAGATGAGGTTAATTACGAAGACCATGACCTGTATCAGGCTCAGCTTAGTCTCTAGGCTGACATCGTTACCTTCAGTACTTTGGAGACGTCAGTGACAGCAGACTTACCCAGTGCAAATCATCTTTTAATTTCCTGGCTGCTGTTTTGAAGAGTGTTGATTGTAGAATCAAGCAAACTGAAGCTGTTAACAATCTCAATCTCTTCACCATATATCATGATGTTGGCAATTGGCCCAGTGGTAAGAATCTTTGTTTTCTTGATGTTTAGCTTCAATTCATATTGAAGGCTGTAGTCCTTGACCCTCTGCAGAAAGTGCTTCAGGTTTCCTTCACTTTCAGCAAGCAGAGTTGGGTCATCTGCATAAAGCAGATTATTGAAAAGTCTACCTCCAATCCTGATTTCACATTTTTCCTCATAGAACGCAGCCTCCTGGATAATCTGTCTCACATATATATTGAAAAGATATGGAGATAGGACACATTTTGGTGCACACTCATCCCAATTTTGAACAATGTAGTGTTTCCTTGCTCTGTTCTGACGACTGCCTCCTGGTTCAAGTATAAGTTACACATAAGCACAATCAAGTGTCCTGGGATTCCCATTTTGCTCAGAGTCAGCCACAGTTTATTGCGATCTATACAGTCAAATGCCTTTGCATAGTCAATGAAACACAGATTTTCCTCTGGTACTCTCGGCTTTCAGCCAAGATCCATCTGACATTAGAAATAATATCCCTAGTACCACAGGCTCTTCTAAACTGAGCCTGCACTTCAGGCAGTTCTTTGTTGATGTGCTATTTCAGTCGTTTTGGGATAATCTTCAGCAGAATCTTGCTTGCATGTGATATCATTAATGCTGTTTGGTAATTTCCTCATTATGTAGGATCACCTTTCTTTGACATGGGGACAAATATAGATCTTTTCCAGTCAGTTGGTCAGGTGGTTGTGCTCCAGATTTCTTGGCACAATTTGGTGAGAACATCTAGGGCAGTGTCTGTTTGTTGAAGTATGTCAATCAGTATGCCATCAATTTCTGGGGCCTTGTTTTTTTGCCAATTCTTTCAGAGCAACTTGAACTTCTTTCTTCATCACCACAGCCTCTTGCTCATAAAATTATTCTGTGTCCACCAATTCCTTTTGGCACAATGACTCTGTATACTCTTTAGATCTTCTTTTAATGTTTCCTGGATCATTTACTATTCTACCCGAAGCATCCTTAAGTATTACAACTCGAGGTTTGAATTTCTTCTTCAGTTCCTTCAGTTTAATAAATGCTGAATGATTTCAGCCCTTTTGATTTTCTGACTCCAGCTCTTTGCACATTTCACTGTAATATTGTACTTTGTC
The DNA here is from genome assembly GCF_000299155.1 of Elephantulus edwardii. Classification (NCBI taxonomy): domain Eukaryota; kingdom Metazoa; phylum Chordata; class Mammalia; order Macroscelidea; family Macroscelididae; genus Elephantulus; species Elephantulus edwardii. The sequence goes on along the minus strand of NW_006399821.1, from coordinate 6,023,930 downwards.
TTCCTGTGCTGCCTTTTGGAATCTTTTGTTCAACTCCTTAATATCTTCTTCTCTTCACTTTGACTTCTTGTCATTCTAGAGCAATATGCAAAGCTTCCAAGAATAGGTTTCATGTAAATATGATCAAGTGTTCAGAGATTTGTTTTTCCTCAAGTTAGCCACAATTTATTGTGATCCACAGAGTCAAATGCCTTTGCATAGTCAATGAAACACAGTTACACATTTTTCTGCTACTCTGCTCTCTGCCAAGATTCATCTGAGATTGGCAGTTATGTCCCTAGTGCCAAAAAACTCTTCTAAACCCAGCTTGTATTTCTGGTAGTTCTCTGTCAATATTCTATTCAAATCTTTTCTGAATAATCTTCAGCAGAATTTTGCTAGTGTGTTATATTAGTGATATTGTTAAATAATTTCCATTCTGTCAGGTCACTTTTTTTTTGGAATGGAAATAAATACGGATCTTTTCCAGCCAGGTGGCCAAGTAGTTGTCCTCCAGATTTCTTAATACAACTTGGTGAGTACATGCAGGGCAGCATCTGTTTGCTGAGATATGTCAATTGGTATTCCATCAATTCCTGGGCCTTTATTTTTTACTAAGTCCTTCAGAGCAGCCTTCACTTTCTTCTTCATAACCATTGCCTCTTGGTCATATGTTGTTTCTTGAAATTCTTCTGTGTCAGTCAATTCTTTTTTGGTACAATGACTCTGTATACTCCTTCCATCTTCTTTTCATGCTTCTTGAATCATTCAATCTTCTGCCCATAGCATCCTTAAGCACTGCAATTCCTGGCTTTGATTTATTCTTCAGTTCTTTCAGCTTAAGCAATGCTGAGCTACTTTGGCCCTTTTTATTTTCTGACTCCAGCTCCTTGCACATTTTATTATAGTATTTTGCCTTGTTTTCCCAAGTTGTCCTTTGAAATCTTCTATTCAGCTCCTTAACATCTTGATTTCTTCCCTTTGCTTTGGCTTCTCAGAGCTTTAGTGTAATAGAGTCTCTTCTGATATCCACTTTGGTCTTTTCTACTTCTTCCTTCTTTATAATTACTTTTTGCTTTCTTCATGAACAATATTCTTCATATCTTCCCACAGCTTATCTAGTATTCTTTGTTCATTAGTGTTCAAAGCCTCAAACCTATCCCTGAATTGGTTTTTAAATTCATGGGCGATAAACTGAAGGTTAATTATTTTATTTCTGTGGATATGATTTAATCTTCTTTAGTTTTAATTTGAACTTGCATATAAACAGTTGATGGTCGTTTCCACAATCAGCACGTGGCCTAGTTTTCACTGCTGATATTGGACTTCTCCAATGGTTCCTTCCACAGATATAATCCCATCAGATAAAATTCAAGTGTATAACCTGCATTTATGTTTCTTATAAAAGATATTTTCTATGAATAAATCATTGTACAGAATTCAATCACTCTATCCCCCAGCTCATTTCTGTCACCAAGTCCATATTTTCTGACTACTGAACCTTCTTCCTGGTTCCAAACTTTTCCATGCCAGTCACCCATTATTATTAATGCATCTTTTAAATTTTTTTATTATTATTATTATTATTATTATTATTATTATTATTATTATTATTTTGTGTGTACTGTCCAATCAGATCTGACTGAGCAGGAGGAGATTGTCCCTCCTCCTTCAGCAGAGCATCTGGTTGGTTTGAACCGTGCACCTCTGGGATTGCAGATTCTTGCCACTAGGCCACCAGAGCTCGCCCATTAATGCATCTTAATTACATGTTCAATCAATTTCTGACTGCAAGAGTTGATAGAAATAATCTATTTTCTCCTCTTTGGCTCTGGTTGTAGGCGCATAAATTTGAATGATGGTGTAGTAACAGGTCTTTGTTCTATGTGTATGGATATTATCTTGTCACTCACAATATTGTGTTTCAAGTTGTATCTAGAAATGGCCTTTTTAACTATTAAAGTAACCCCATTTTTTCTCACCTTTTCATCTTCAGCATAATAGATCGTATGATTGTGGTATTCAAAATGTCCCATGCCAAATCAATGTCATTTCCCTAATACTCAATTTGTCAATATTTAATACTTTTCATTTCTTTCTTTACAGTGTCCAGTTTTCCTACATTCATGCTTCTCTCATTCCATGTAATTGTTAATTTCTTCTTTCAACTGTTTCTCCTCCTTTGTGTTTCCAAATTTGAGGACTCAATTTCAGTTGCCATATCTGTTAGTCTATTCTAAGTGTGCTCTGCTGTACATTGGGTTTTCAAAATCCAGTTATATTTGAGAAGTAGATGGCCAATCCTTCTTCCTGGTCTGTTTTAATTTGGATGTTGACTGTTAGAAGACTATCTGACAGACAAGCATTTTTACCTACCAGATGAAAGACACTTCCCTTGGAGAAATAACTGGTACTTTCACTGCCCCCTACACCCCACATCCAAGCATATATGACTTGTCTTGACCCTTTCCCTGCTATATTCTCATTCCTTTGTCCATCTTTTGTTTAGGAGGATGTTAGTCCAAATTCCATATACCAACTTCAGAGAAAGATTTTTGCTTGAGGCTGTAGTGAGAGAAGATCCTGGCTACAGAGCTTTCTGTGACTTGCTGTCTCTGTTTACATTACTGACACAATGTCATCATTCTAAGGTCGGACAGGTCTCTTTTAGGTCTGATAATGTGGTGGTGTTTGGCCCTTGGGCCTGAAGTAGATTTGAAATTGAAGATATCCTTTCCCAAAACATAAGATTAAGGTATGCAATGCCCTTCTGGGAGAAAGGTAATAACTGATCAAGGATATTAGATAGAGCTCTCAGAACTCTGAATAACCCTTTCCATCCCTTTGTAATTTTCCTGATTCGTTTAGAGATATTGTCCACTACGTATGTTGAAAATGCAATGCCATCTCATTCATCTGGGCTATTCACAAAGGAAAGAGGGTATTATTTTATAATCTGCTCAATGGGGATGATTGAAGATTTCAATCACTCTCTTTATATGTTGCCTAGAGCTGGACAATAAATAAGGATGACAGAAAAAGAATTGATGCCTTTGAGTTGTGGCTCTAGAGAAGAGTACTGAGTATCCCATGGATTGCCAAAAAAAGAAAACAAATGTATCTTGGAAAAAGTGCAGCCAGAGTGATCCTTGGAGGCAAAGATGATGATGCTCTTTCTCTCATACTTTGGATGTGTTGCTAGGCAAGGCTGTTCCTTGGAGAGGACAAACCTCTTTGGAAAGATGGAGGATTGCCAAAGAGAAGAATATCCTCAATCAACTGGATTGACACAGTGACTGCAGCAATGGGCTCTCGTGTGTCAGAGATTGTGAAGACGGCAAGGATAGGACAGACTTCAGATCTGTTGTTCATATGACCACAATGGGTAATACTCAACTAAAGAGCATCTAACACAACAACAAAAGTAAAAATGCCCCTATACACTGTTGAGTACAATAAGTTTCATAAGTGAAGTTGGAGAACATAGTACCTAGTTTGTTTTCGATATCCTCTAACCCTGCCATCTAGTAACAGAGACACTCCAAAAGTGTGAATTTTCTGGGGACTGGAAGCTAACAAACCCCAAGCTTCACTTCTAAATGTGAAAATAATAATAAAATTATTTTTGTTTTTACAGATTATAGAGGGGGGGAAACCCACTCAAAACCACTACAAAGCACTTAGTTACTTCTCTGAGTCCGGATCATTATCATTGCTTTACTATGACAGGTGATTCATTTGGAGGGTCACTTCATGCTGAATGTTCCTGAAAAGACCAGTTTAGAGGGGTAAAGTGTTAGATTTGTACTCCAGGAACATGGATTTATACTAATTCCAGGTCTGATATCTCACTTTAGAAAGGGAAGGCATTAAGATATGAGCTTCTCTAGCACTAGAGCCTGACCAATCTGGAGGAAGAACTGGGAGAAACATCTAGAAAGATGGTCCCCAGCCTTGTACCCAGTCCTCTCTTAAGACAGTTAAGGACAGTCCCATTCTACAACAGTGGCATCATGTAATATTTGTCCTTTTGTGACTGGGATATTTCACTCAGCATAATGTTCTCCAGAGTCAACCA
>NW_006399821.1:5999727-6016298 GCF_000299155.1 Elephantulus edwardii | reverse complement strand
TATGCAAAGGCTTTTGACTGTGTGGATCACAACAAGCTGTGGCTGACTCTGAGAAGAATGGGAATCCCAGAACATTTGATTGTGCTAATGAGAAACCTCAACTTGTGGTTGCTGTGAGGCTGAACTCTGTGACACTGATGTGTCTAATGAGTTAATGGTTGGTTACCCAATGGGGACAGAGAGCGGGGTGGAACTCCCTGATTAAAGCAAGCTTGGAAGGAGGAGTGGCATCCACTTGCGTAATAGCTTGCCTCTGGAAACCCTATGAACCTGGAAGATGAAAGACACCCAAGCGTTGAGGACTCTTCTTCATAGGGTCACTATGAGTCGCCTGCGACTCAATGGCACTTAACAACAACAACAATGTGAAACCTATACTTGGACCAAGAGACAGTCATCAGAACAGAGCAAGGAGACACTACGTGGTTCAGAATCAAGAAGGGGGTCTGACAGGGATGTATTCTGTCTCCATACCTTTTCAATCTGCATGGAGAACAGATCATCCGAGATGCGGGGCTGTATGCGGAGGTATGTGGCATCAGGATTGGTGGAAGAGTCATCAACAACCTGCGTTATGTAGATGACACAACCCTGCTTGCTGAAACTGAGGAGGACCTGAAGCACTTGCTGCAGAAGGTCAAGGACTACAGTCTTCAATATGGATTGAAGCTCAATATCAAGAAAACAAAGATTCTCACCACTGAGCCAATTGGCAGCATTGGTATGGATGGTAAAGAGATTGAGATAATTAACACTTTTAGTTTACTTGGCTGCACAATCAACACTCTTGGTAACAGCAGTCAGGAAATCAGGAAACTAATTGCATTGGGAATGTCAGCTGTGAGGGACCTCTCAAGAGCACTGAAGAGCAAAGACGTCAGGCTGGAGACTAAGGTACGCCTGATCCGGGCTATAGTGTTCACAATTGTGAGGTATGCATCAGAGAGCTGGACAGTGAATAGGGATGATAGAAAGATAATTGATGCCTTTGAGCTGTGGTGCTGGAGAAGAGTGTTGAATATACCGTGGACTGCTAGGAGAACAAACAGGCTTGACTTGGAGAAGGTGAAGCCGGAATGCTCCTTGGAGTCAAGGATTCTAAAACTTCATCTGACATACTTTGGGCATGTTGCAAGGAGGGACTGGTCCTTGGAGAAGGACATCGTGTTTGGCAGAGTGGAGGGGTGGCGCAGGAGAGGAAGACATTCGATGAGATGGATCGATTCTGTGACTGGAGTGGTGGGAATGAGTGCGTTTGAGATGGCTAGGTTGGCACAGGATAAAACAGCATTTAGAGCTCTTGTATATAGGGTCGCTATGAGTCGCAAGCCACTCTGTAGCACATAACAACACGACTCTGTCCTGTAGGGTTACTATGAGTCAGTATTGACTTGATGATGATGAGAGGTGGAGAGGAAAAGAGTGAAGGGGGTACCAACCTTGGTGTTAGAAATATGTGTGCATGGTAAATATTTGTTTAACTAACTAAGATTAGATAAACAATTAAGTCTTATGTATCAGGAAGCTGGACAATGACTAGGGATGATAGAAGGAGAATAGATGCCATTTAGCTGTGATATTGGAGAAGAGTATTGAATATACTATGGATTGGTAGGAGAACAAACAGGTTTGATCTAGAGAGGGTGAGACAAGGCTGCTCTTTGAAGGCAAGGATTCTGAAGCTTCGTCTCACATACTTTGGACATGTTGCAAGGAGGGACCAGTCTTTGGAGAGGGACATTATGCTTGGGAGGGTGGAGGGACTGCACAAGAGAAGAAGACCCTTGATGATATAGATTGATTCAGTGACTGGGGTAATGAGGGAGGTGTGTTCTGACAATAAGATGAAAAGTTCGGCACAGGACAGAGCAGGGTTTAGGGCTACTGTATACAGGGTCACTATCAGTCACAGTGTGTTCTGACAATAAGACAAAAAGATTGGCACAGGATAGAGCACAGTTTAGTGCTATGGTACAAGGGGTCACTATCAGTCACAGGCAACTCAACAGCACATAACAACAAAGTATGCATGGTTCACAGGTTTTCTCTTGACTGCTAACCTAAGGGTTGGTAGTTTGAACCCAACAAATCGCACCATGGATTAAAAGACCTGTAAATCTATTTCAATTACAATTAAAACCAAGAAAACCCTAAAGAACAGTTCTACTCTATACTGTATGAGACTGCCATGAGTTAGAAATTACTTGATGACAACTAATAACAAGAATTTTTGGATGGTTCAGTTCAACACCATATGCTTTTTATGAATCTCAGATCATAGGGTTTTTATTTAGACGTTTTAATCTAACTTGGTTTAAGTCACTGTGCTTCATGTTTTTTAAAAGTATGACTAAATCTATACAAATTCATCTCTATCTGTGGTACAGTTAATTAATACGGCCCTTCCATCCTGAACCTTACATTTTGTGACTCTAGCCCCTTTGTCAATGCTTAAGATCTCATTCAAAGTTGAACTATTTATTGTACAAAGGAGATAGGATGAGGGTAGGATATCAGTTCCACTATATAAGAAGATATTACTCAAGTCACCACCCTTAATTCTCCTGGCGGTATATAGTTTGTAGCCTAGAGACCCTATATAAAGGAATCTTTCTGTAAACTTCAATTTTAATATCTAAATTACTGAATTGGCACACTAACTGCAAACAATGGGCTTGAGCACAGCAGAGATTGAGGATGGTGCAGGATCAGGCATGGCTCCGATCTGTTGGACTTAGGGTTGCCATTGGTCAGAATTGATTTAATTATATCCAATATGAGTGACAATTTTCCAATTGTAAATTCAGAGCTCCCTGTAAACACCTAACAGATTCTACTTACTTTTAGCTTATATGGAGCACTTATTTAAATAATAAAATCAGACCAACCCTTTCCCAAGGATGTTTAGAGCATAACACACATGTCATTGCTGCACGGGAACTATCTTCGCAGTGAGACTTAGCAACAGGTCTCAGTTAAGCTTGGATCAGAAGATTGAGACTTTTATTTGGAGCTAAATCCTTCTGTTGACATAATTTCTGAAGTGAATTTTCCCAATATTAGACAACAAGATATCAAGTATTGAAATTCTGTGTGTGGCCCTCTGCAAACAGTTTGGAATCCTTATACTATTTTTTTAATATGTACACACACACACACACACACACACACACACACTACTCTTGATGTTGTCTGACTGTTGCTGACTCTCCTCCTTGGTCATTTCCATTTCAGCTTTCATCTGGAAGTGTCATAGCTTTTTGTTGTTGTTGTGTACAATAGAGTCAGATCTGACTCATAGCTGACCCTCCAGAGGGTTTTCAGAGGTGGATAATCACACAGGAGGATATTGTCCATCCTTTTCCCACACAGCAGCTGGTGGTCTAGAACCGCCTGCCTTCAGGATTGCAGCACAGCTTCTTGTCCCTAGGTCACCAGTAGCTTAGTGGTATCCAAATTCAGTTTCGAAGTCCACTGTCCTGGGACATTCTATGGGTAAAAACAAAACAAAACAAAAACCACAAGAAAAACTAAGGTAAGAATGACTTCCAGAACAACACTAATTCATCCTTGCTTACTTTTCTAGCCTTTTCCAGCGGTGTTACAGGGTTGACGTCACCCAATCCAGTAATTTATAGTGTCAGTACCCCCCATTATTACCCCCAAAAGACCTCCTCCTATACCAGGTCCTATTGAATGTCTTCTGTCCCTTTCATCACCATCACCAATGAGTCAGAATTGACTCACATCTGACCCTCCCCAGGGTTTTCAGAGGCTGTAATTCAGAGGCTGTAAATCATTGTCCATATTTCTCCCTTGGAGCAGCTCATAGATTCAAGTCATCTGCCTTTGGGTGGACAGTGTAACTCCTTATCCACTACCCATAATGTTTATTTATAAATTCTAATCACAAAATAATATGTGATAAATATTGTTATTGATTGCATATATGTAATATTTCCCCCATTATATGAATATGATGAACAAAATGGGGGTTCTGGTGACATAATGGGTAAAGAGTTGTGCTGGAAATTCAAAGGCAGGTTGTTCAAATCCACCAGCATCTCCATGGTAGAAAGATGAGTAACTTCCTCCTGTGTAACTTACAGCCTCTGAGAGCCTGCTGGAGGATTAACTATGAATTGAATTTAACTCCACAGTAATGAGTTGAGCAACAAAATTTTTGGTAAAATCTCTCAATATTAAATTGCAACATTATTAGTTCAATCTCAACATTAAATTACTATCATTAATAATTTATTATTATTAAATGATTATCATTACTAAGATTCTCACCACTGGGCCAATTGGCAGCATCAGTATGGATGGTGAAGAGACTGAGATAGTTAACAGTTTTTAGTTTGCTTGGCTCTACAGTCAACACTTTTAGTAACAGAAGCCAGGAAATCAGGAGATGAATTGCATTGGGACAGTCAGCTGTGAGGGACCTCTCAAGAATACTGAAGTGCAACGACGTCAGGCTCGAGACTAAGGTGCGCCTGATCCAGGCTATAGTCTTTGCAATTATGTGCTATGCATCGGAGAGTTAGACAGTGAATAGGGATGATAGAAAGAGAATTGATGCCTTTGAGTTGCGGTGCTGGAGAAGAGTGTTGAATATAGGAGAACAAACAGGTTTGTCCTGGAGAGGGTGAAGCCAGAATGTTCCCTGGAGTCAAGGATCCTGAAGCTTCGTCTGATATACTTTGGGCATGTTCCCAGGAGGATCCTTGGAGAGGGTCATCATGTTTGGGAGAGTGGAGGGACGGTGCAGGAGAGGAAGACCCTCAATGAGATGGATCGATTCTGTGAGTGGAGTGGTGGGAATGAATGTGTTTGAGACAGCGAGGTTGGCACAGGATAGAAGGGCGTTTAGGGCTCTTGTACATAGGGTCGCTATGAGTCACAAACAACTCGATGGCACATAACAACAACAAAACAAAAACAACCAGAAGTTTAACAGTCAATTAGCACTGAGTCATTGAAAGACCCCAGCCACCCTAAACTGATTATCAAATCCTCTTTTCTCTGCTTTCTCAGTTTCCTTAGACAATGGATTTCCAACTTTTCCTTACTAGCAAAACCCTTTTATAATGCACCAAAAGCCACCCCACAAGGACCTCTAGATTCACCCCAGATAGTTAAAAAAGATTTCCTCAAGCTCCAGCACCTCCTCTTACAGTTCCCACTCTTCAGGTCGCCAGATGCATCTAAATTTTTCCACCTATACACTTTTGATAGCAGCTCTTGAATGACCTGTGAAGGTTACTGTTAGGAAGCCTATGCTGTAGTTTCCATAAACAGTGTGGAATGCAGCAACTTATTTCCTACTCCTTAGCCTGTATCTGAGCAACATCTTATTCATCATCATTTCTAAACCCCTTTGAGCTGATGTATGGCTTATGGTTTCTCCTCAACCATAAACTACCCACTAAACCCCATTTTAAATCACACCTTCCTTTCCTCTCCCTTCTTAGACTATTACTCTTCAAACATATAGACCACTGCATATCCAGATCCTCGCCTGAAAGTCTAGATCAGACAACTGGATTCACCCCAGGAGATGCTGTCCTCATCAAACAGCATATACTCAAATCTCTTCAACCACACTAGGACAGACTTACACATTCACAGCAGTTGAAGCCATAAGAATCCCTCATTGGCACCACCTTTACCAGGTCAAACATGCTCCTCTCACTGAGCAGACCTCATACATCTCTCAAATGGTGGGCCCCACTACTCTTCACTTCATCAGATCGCAAGCCCTAACTAGCTCTTCATATTGTTACTAAGCGTTCTCCGTCTTTTAAAATCCTAATTTCCCAGGATAAAAGAAATAGACAACTTAATGATGAACCAGCTGATATGCCATCCATATTCTCCCCTGGCTAAGGATCCTAAGCCAGCCCAATCCATCCTCTGAACCTCAGATCTTCACCCCTGTTCAGCAAGAAGTAGCTAGAATAAAAATATGTCACCTTTTTTCACCAATAAAGAGGCTGGAATTTTAGGCCCAAGGTCAAGGGGAAGAATAAAGGATTCAAAGAATATGACATGTCTAAAAAGGGAGTGAAATGTCTTGCCCACCTGGCTGGACCATCAACCACAATGGAATATCCCTCCTTTCCCTCCCTGATGACCCTGTTATAAAATCGTGCCCTACCCCCCTTGGGTGAGTTTATTCCTTTCCTGGTCTATCCCTCTCTCCAGATCAAGGAATCTCACCTGGGAGCCCCCTTAATAAAGTTGTTTAAAGGCATTTGTTTTGTTGTGTGTGTTTTTTTTTAAATAAAACAAACCAAACCAGTTTCCATTCTATTTCTAGCCTCATTTCTATCACCATTTTTTGCAACTACTATTTCTTCTTCACTGTTTCCAACTTTTGCAACAGTCACTAATTATCATTAATGCATCTTGATTGCATGTTCAGTCAATTTCAAACTTCAAGATTTGGTAAAAATTCTCAATTTCTTCCTCTTTGGCTCTAGATATAAAGCGTGTATTTGACTAATAGTTGTATTAACAGATCTTCCTTGTATGAGCGTGTATAATACCCTATCACTTACAATATTGTATTTCAGGATAGAACTTGACATTGTCTTTTTGATTACAAATGCAACATCATTCTTCTTCTGTTTTTCATAACCCACATAATATCCCATATGATTATCTGATTCAAAGTGGCCAAAACTGGTCCATCTCAACTCACTAATGACTAGTGTGCTGATGTTCATGCATTCCACTTCATTTTTCACAGGTTTTAGTTTTCCAGCATTCAAGCTGCATACATTCCATGTTCCAATTATTACATGATGTTTGTCATTATTCTTCCTCATTTCAACTGACTTCCAATCTGTCCTCTACCACTACACTACTATAACTATCCACATTCCTCGACTTTCTAGAGAGGTTTTAGAGACCTGTTATTTAAAAAGTGGATTGGCAATCCTGTTTCCTAATCTGTTTTAATCTGGGAGATCTAATAAAACCTGTATTAACTGATAAAAAAAATTCCAAGTTTGAGAGTCATGATGTTAAGAAGTCTCTGAAGAAAGAGCAGTCATGTACATTTAGTAAAAATATGAAATGATACAAATCTTATGGGTGGAAATTAGGAATAAAAAATTCTACATCTAAAAATCTAGACTGAAAGTTCAGTCATTGCTGTAAAGTGGGAAATGATGCATAGTTGACCTTCCAACAGGTTTACAGAGGCTGTAAATCACACCAGAAGAGACTGTGTATCTTTCTTCCTTGGAGCTGCTCTCTTACAGTGAATCTGAAGGCACTTCGTCTGTAGGATAGCTGCTCAGCTCCCTACTGATTAGGCCACTAAAGTCTCCTTAAGAAATATAGATTACTGGCTACTTTATTAGTACAAAGGAGCTCTCATGGCATAATGTAGTTTCTCAAAAGCTGGAATGAACTTAATTGACAGCAGTGAGTTTGGTCTTTGGCTTTATTAATAAAACAGAATGTTGTTAGATGCCGTCAAATAGAGTCCACCTAAGCAGCGACCCTAACAGCAGCCAATGAAAACTCTATCCTATCCTGTGACATTTTTGACATCTGTGACACACCAAAGCCCATTGTTGATTTCACCATGCCAGTCTATCTCATTGCAGTCTCCCTCTACTTCACAGATCCTCTATATTTCCAAGCATGATATCCCTTTTCAGGAATAACCTCATCTAGCTATATGTGCAAAGTATGAAAGCCAAAGCTTTCCCATCTTTGGCTCCAAGGAGCATTATCGCTACATCTTTCCCAAAACATATATGTTTGTTCTTTTGGCAGTCAATCATATACTCAGTACTCATCTTCAGCACCATGACTCAAAGGAATCAATTATTCTGTCATCCTTAATTATTGTCCAGCTCTCTGATTCATACTAAGAAGTTGACTGAGAAGACTATGGTCTGATTAAGATGCAGCTTTGTCTTTAGCTGACATCATTGCTCTTCAGCATTTTGGAGAGCTTCCTGACAGTGGACTTGCCCAGTACAAAATATCTTCTGATTTCATCACTGCTGGTACCAAGAATGTTGATTGTTGATCCAAGAAAGACAAAATCATTGACAGCTTCAATCCTTTATCCAGCTGTCATAATGTTGACTGTTGGTCCTGTGGTGATGACCTTTGTTTTCTTTATGTTGACATGTAATTCATACCAAAGGCTGTAGTTCTTAACCCTCTGCAGCAAATATTTCATGTTTCTTACTTTCAGGAAGCAAAGTTCTGTCATCAGCATAACAAAGGGTGTTGATGAGTCTTCCTGATTCCTGATCCCACATTCTTCTTCATAGAGTCAGCTTCATTATTTGCTCAGCATACAGATAGAATAGGTATAGAGAAAAGATATAACCTGACACACTATTCCTGATTTTAAATCATGCAGTGTTTCTCTGCATTGTTCAGATAACAGCTTCTTAGTCTAGGTATAGATTCTGCATGAGCATAATTGTTCTTGGATTCCTATTCTTCTCAATCTTAGGCATATTTTGTTCTGATCCACAGAGTCAAAAGCTTTTGGGTAGTTAATAAAGCACAAATAGATTTTTCTGGTATTCTCTACTTTAAGTCAGTATCTATCTGATATCAGCAATCATATCCCTGGTGCCTTGGCTTCTTTTAAAATACAGCTTGAACTTCTGGTATTTCCTTTTCAATGTACTGTTCTAGCCATTTTTGAATGATCTTTAACATTATAGGTGGCATGAGATATTGATACTGTTTGATAATGTCCACTTTTTGTTTGATCATATTTCTAGGGAATGGGGACAATATGGATCTCTTTCAGTTATGTGGCCTGGCAGCTGTCCCCAAAATTTCCTGGCACAAACTTGTGAGAACACTCAAGGCTGCAGCTATTAGTTGAAACATAGCAATTGGTATTCCATTAATTCCTAAGGCCTTGTTTTTTGCCAATGTCTTCAGTGGTGCTTGAACTTAATCTTTCATTATCATTGGCTCTTGTTCATATGGTACTTCTTGAACTTTTCCAGTGTCATTGAATTCTTTTTGGTATGGCAATTCTGTGTATTTCACCTATCTTCTTTTGATGTTTCCTGGATCATTCAATAGCCATTAAGTTCTTGCTTCTGAGAGTGGGTTCTAGAGATGATTTACTTCAGCATTCCTGAAAGAAATGTTGCATTTTCAGCCTCACTGCAATGAAGTCTGTACTTTAGCAATACCCTCAGAGGGTCTGTTCATACATTAGCATTGAGGAACATTTCACTAGGCTCTTCATGATTGTATTACTTTGTAAAGATGTAGGGGTGGAGACAGCTCAAATATTCATTAGTGACCCTCAAAAAAATACTGTGCAGCCATGAAACACAAATAAGGGAGATCTCTTGTGTGCCAAGTTAGTCATTGTTAATTGTCAAGTGTATTGTAACTCATAACCACCCCATGAGTATCATATCTGAACCTTGCCCTATCCAGTAAAAATCCTCAGTGTTTTCCACCTTGGGTTTTCCTTTCACTGACATTCACCTTCCCTAACATGCTGGCATTTTCCTGTCCCTTCTGACAACATTCTTTAAGTATGTGAAATGAGTTCTCAAAAATTTTCTTTCTTCCTTTATCTTTTAAAAGTAAGCAAAGAAATCAAGAAAACTAGGTGCAAGGGAGTTCTGGTTGTACAGTCTAGAGAGAGTTGTGCTGCTTACCCAAAGAAAATAAGGTGCAGATTTTTACAGATAGAAACCTATTCTTTTGAAAAGAAATGACTGTGCAAGTGAGCACACACATACACACATGCAAACACACATGTGCATTAACACATATATGTATATATGGCTTGTTTATCTGGGTGAGACAGTTTGCTGAAGATAAAGACAGAAGTACAATACTCTTCCTTGGATTCACTGCTCCAGAAAGAAAAATAGTTCTAATTTTGTAGGGTGAGGGAGCAGTGAAGGTGAGGTGTGATGGGCTTACACCTGACACCAGGTAGGTAGAGGTTGTGGATGATGTTGAACATTCTACAATGACAGCCTAACATGATAAGAATGTTCCCAGTCAAAATATCAGTAATGCTTAGGCTGATGAGGACTGTACCTTAGGAAAGTGCGCTAGAGAAATTCTTGACAATCTGAAGTTTCTGAAACACTTTCTCATAAACTCTGGACAGCTTGTCCTCTCTTGTCATGGGACGGCACTTTGGTTCTTCATGGCTACTTACTATAGCAGATGGTGTTTGCAAACGCTAGTAATGGCTCAGGCTCTGTCCATTTCTAACGTCTATTCTTCAGAGTCTAATCTAACTAGCACCCTGGGCCGCAGTACACAGGTCCGCAGAATGAGGACCACAGCACTGGGGACAGCAGTGCCCAGGCACTCAGCACTTGGCGGCAGCAGCATCTGGGCCTGCAATGCCAAGTTACGCCTTTGGGAAACTCCCTGCCTGCTGAGGCGCTGGAGGCGGCCTGTTTTCTCCTTGCGCCATACCCCGTCCACCCCCATTCTCCTCCCCCTTCCCCCCGCACTCCGCCTGTGTTTAAAGCCCTGGACGTCCTCCATCTCAGCTTCCTGGAGTTTTGCTTCCAGCCTTCTGGGCCTTGCTCTTGATCGCAGCGCACAAACCTTGGGGTAGGAATCTGGCTAAAGTGTTCGCCCTGCTCCCTGGGCAGAACAAAGTGGAAGGCAGGCACAGGGACAGCTTCCAGGCTGAGTGGGAGAAGGTCTGAACTCTGTTACCGTCTCAAGTTGGGGAGCAGGGACAGAGAAAGAGCACAGAAAACTGCCTGAGAGATGGGGTGGGGCGGACGGAGCCGGCTTCAATACCGGTTCCGCCAGGGGCCCATAGAGGACGATGCCCGCAGTGCGCATGTTTGTCGGCTGCCCCAGGCGCGCGGACCCGCTGGCGCGGATGGGGGCGGCACGGAGCCTTCAAGACTGGGGGCATCCCGGGCGCAGGTGACTTCCAGGCCATGTGATGGTGACCCCTGGCGCGAGGCTGTAGTCAGGGTGTGAGCGTTGGACCTCAGTCAGAGCCAGAGGCGGGGGTGGGGGTGGGGTGTGGTGGTGGTGCCTGAGCTGGGAGAGGGAGCAAGGGGTGGGTAAGAGTTTATGTTGTGTCCTCTTAGTTGCTAAGCCTATAAGCGCAAACTCGGAGGGTTGTTCTGGATTTTGTCGCTTCTTTGTTTTTAATCAAGATCACGGCTGACAAATATGAGAAGATGTTGTGTCGTCAAAGCTAAGAGGACAGGAGTCACATTTTAAAATATTTGTGGTCTGTATGCTGGATGAACTAGACGTTCTGGCTAGTCACTTCTCTTCCTCAGCTCTGTTTGGAAACCATAGGTATTCAAAATTGATATTCAGGTGCTGCCAGGAGTGTCACATGCTGGGTAGGAGCTGGCCTGATGATTTGCTTTTGGCCTTTTGTTACTTATGACTGGAATGCGGCCCACCTCTACCTGCTTCTCCCAGATACCATTGTAGCACTGATGGGACAGGTGAAGAGACCTTTGAATTAAGGCCATAGGAACTGGAGCCATTAGCTTGAATTACTGCTGTTCTCAGGATACAAGGCGTGGAGCAGCGTTTCACGCCTCCTGCTATTGCACTCATTCTGTCTTTCTGCCAGGGAATCCAAGCAGTTTTCATTTCTCATGGACAGATTTTTGTTAGGTGCGGGTCCAGTGCAGTACGACTCACAGCGACCCTATGAACAACAGATCTGAATCCTATCTTATCCTGTGTCATCCTCACAATCTCTGACCACTTGAGCCCATTGCTGCTGACACTGTTTCAGTCCACCTGGTTGAGAATCCTGCTCCCTTCTGCCACATTAAATATTTAAAAATGATATAAAAGCTATTGCAATCCAATGTATTATAGTTAACTCTGACTAGTAGCATTAAAGAGCATTGGATTGAACTGCTCTTCTTTCCTCCTTATGTTAAAGGCAGCCTGTATCTATACCAAGGAATCCAAGTCATGTAATAGTTTATGTTAGACTGCTCGGCAGTCTTCTTCGTTTAAGATTTATAGCCTGGGGAACACTATAGAGGGTTTTCTTCCTTATATAGAAACTTGCAGGACGTTGGGATTGGGTTTAGACAGCAAAAGAAAGATAAGATAATAATATATACTTTTGTCCACACTTATTTGATTCTTCACATCCATGAAAGATAATGGACTCAGTTTTGAAGGGTAGATGTGTCAGAGACAGTGAGGTTAGCTCAGAAGAGAACAGGGTTTAGAGCTACTGTACATAGGGTCGCTGTGAGTCATAGTCAACTAGACTGCACATAATGACAGTAACAACAGTAAGTGTATTGCTGCTTAAGAGATTAAATACACATGCGCGCGCGCGCACACACACACACACACACGCACACGAGTCTCAAAAAGATATAAAGCAGGCATCTAAGTCTCCACTAAACCAATTTTTAAATGGTTAGATTGGATAGAAAATTAAGTTCTGGCACCTGGTGCGTAAAGAGTTGTGCTGCCAGCCCAAAGGCAGGCAGTTCAAATCTACCAGCTACTCTGTGGGAGAAAGATGGTCAACTTTCTTCCATAAAATTTACAGCCTCTGAAAAATCTGGTGAAGGGTCAGGTATAAATCAGTTTTGACTTCAGAGCAGTGAGTTAATTGAGTTTTAATTAGAGAAAATAAGAATACTTAAATAGTGCTGCCTTAAACTAGCATGAGGAATCTGTTAGATAAAATAAATTATCAACTGTTTAGAGTTACTTGAGAGTTTAAAGAGCAAATTAATTTTCTATTCCTATAGAAAACTGACTAGAAGAGATCTCTATTTGTTCCCATTCCAAAGAAGGGTGACCCAAAAGAGTATGGAAACTACAGAACAATATCATTGATTTCACATGCAGGCAAGATTCTACTGAAGATTATCCAAAAACGACTGTAACAGCACATCAGCAGAGAACTGCCAGAAGTCCAGGCTGGGTTTAGAAGGGGTTGGGGTACTAGGGATATTGTAGCTGATGTTCGATGGATCTTAGCTGAAAGCAGAGGATACCAGAAGAATGTCTATCTGTGTTTCATTGATTATGCAAAGGCTTTTGACTGTGTGGATCATAAGAAATTGTGACTGACTCTGAGAAGAATGGGAATCCCAGAACATTTAACTGTGCTAATGAGAAACCTATACTTGGACCAAGAGGCAGTCATCAGAACAGAGCAGGGCAACACTGCATGGTTCAACATTGGGAAGGGTGTACACCAGGGATGTGTCCTATCTCCAAACATTTTCAACCTGTATGCAGAGCAGATTATCCGAGAGGCTGGGCTCTGTGAGGAGAAGTGTGGCATCAGGATTGGTGGAAGGTCTATTAACAATCTGCGTTATGCAGATGACACAACCCTGCTTGCTGAAACTGAGGAGGACCTCATGTACTTGCTGCGGAGGGTTAAGGACTGCAGCCTTCAGTATGGATAGAGGCTCAATGTCAAGAAGACAAAGATTCTCACCACTGGACCAATTGGTAGCATCAAGATGGATGGCAAAGAGATTGAGATTGTTCACAACTTCAGTTTTCTCAGCTCCACGGTCAACCCTCTTGGCACCAGCAGCCAGGAAATAAAAAAAAAAAGGATTGCGATGGGAAAGTCTACTGTTA
The DNA here is from genome assembly GCF_000299155.1 of Elephantulus edwardii. Lineage (NCBI taxonomy): Eukaryota > Metazoa > Chordata > Mammalia > Macroscelidea > Macroscelididae > Elephantulus > Elephantulus edwardii. Next base: position 6,002,693 of record NW_006399821.1, on the reverse strand, counting down.
GGGACCTCTCTAAAGTACTCAAGAGCAACGGTGTCTCTCTGGAGACTAAGGTGCACCTGATAAAGTCCATGGTCTTTGCAATCACTTGTTATGCATCAGAGAGTTGGACAGTGACTAGGGAGGATAGAAGGAGAATTGATGCCTTTGAGCTGTGGTGCTGGAGAAGAGTATTGAATGTACCATGAACTGCCCAGAAAACAAACAGATTCAACCTGGAGAGGGTTAAACCAGGCTACTCCTTGGAGGCAAGGATTCTGGGGCTTTGTCTGACATACTTTGGACATGTTGTAAGGAGAGACCACTTCTTGGAGAGGGACATCATGCTTGGTAGGGTGGAGGGACAATGCAGGAGGGGAAGACCCTCTATGAGGTGGATTGATTCAGTGACTAGGATAATCGGGATGGGTGTGTCAGAGGCAGTGCGATTGGCACAGGATAGAGCAGGGCTAAGGACTGTTGTACATAGGGTTGCTATGAGTCGCAAACGACTCGACGGCAATAGCAACAAGAACAACGACGATTTTGTTTTAGGTCCTTAGTTATAGTCCCCCATTGAAACAACTCTGTTTTTTCTGTGATCTCCTTTCCATTCACCTTTCTGTCTTCCACCTTCCTGCCTCCTGAGCTTTCTCCTTAGGCAAACATTGCCCTTTTGATTTTGTATTTATTATTGGTTTTCAAAGAGCTGATACCTCCCTGGTGTATTACTCACCCTCTAAGCCTGCCTGTTGTTAGGCTGAATACTGAGTCACAGGGATGAGTTTACTTTCAAGCTCAAAGGTTTATCAAAGGCCAAAGTCTTGGGGATTCCATCAGTTTCTATTAGACCAGCAAACTTGCTCATTTGTATGATTTTGAGTTTTGCTCCATATTTTCTTCCCACTCTGTCCAGGACCTCTGTGATCCCTTTTGGAGCAGTGACCAGTGGTATAAGGGTACTATATTGTTCTTCTTGTCTCAGACTGGTGGAAGTTGAAAACTACATAACGTGACTTTTTATAAAGTGTTAAAGAATAAGTAGAGTAACAAAGAGTGGACAAAAAATTTGCAGCAGACTTTTGGAAAAGAAAAGTAGCTAGAGGTGTTATAAGTGATCTAGTTTCCTGGAAGAAAATTTAATTTCTCTTCCTGTGGAGTAATCACACCTGGCGAGGCATGACAGATTCCATACTGCATAGTTTTATTATCTAGAAAAGCAGTGATGTTTAGGCTGAAAAATGTGCGCTTTGGTTTTGTTGTAGTTGTGTGCTGTCGAGTTGGAACTGACCCATAGCTGACCTTCTAGCAGGTTTTTCAAAGGCAGTTCATTGCACAGGAGGAAATTACCCATCTTTCTCTCACGGAGAAGCTGGTTGATTTAAAATGTGTGCCTTTAAGACCGCAGTGCAGCTTCTTGCCACTGGGCCACCAGAACCCTCTTTGGTCTTGGTTGTTGTTATGTGCCTTTGAGTCAACTATGACTCATAGCATATGCACAATAGCTCTGACCCCGTACTATCCTAAGCCAATCTCACTGTCTCTGACGCACCTACCCGCACGACTTCAGTTACTGTGTCAGTCCATCTCATCTGGGATCTCCCTTTCTTACACTATCCCTCCATCCAACCAAGCATGATTTCCTTCTCCAAGAACTTTGCTCTCTTGGCAACATGCCCAAAGTATGTAAGCCATAGCCATAAAATTCTTGACCCCAAGAAGCAGCTTTGATTCATCCTTTCCAGGACAGACCAGCTAGTTCTCTTGGCAGTCCATGACATGATTTAATACTCTTCTTTAACACCATAACTCAAAGGCATCAATTCTTCTTCTGTCATTTTTGGTCACTGTGCAGCTCTCTGATGCATAACAAGTAATTATGAAGACCGTGGCCTGGATCAGTGTATCACGGAACAAATGCTGAGAATTCAGGGACTCCCTTTCCTCCTGCTAGAAATGTTAGCAAAGAAAGAAGCATCAGACTGAAAAGCAGTAAGCATCCCAATGGCTTTACCGTGGTCACTCCAAACCATGGCCCACCAGAGTGCTCTTCCTGCTTTTGATTCATCAGCAGTGAAGTCTCATCCCAGTGAAGCCCCATCTGACATGGCCTGCCACTTCTGTACAATTTCCATCCTTACGCATAGACTGACAGCCAAAGATAATTAGGAATTTGTGGAAAACCTGTATATGAAAGACAGAGACTTGGTTAAAGATTGTAACTCTAATCACATTCACAAAAAGACTTAGGAGAAATAATTACCGTGTAATCGAACTATAATTCATATTCCCAGAGAAATTGAAACTGAAGAAACAGAAGGCTGTTGAGAAAGTACAAGAGAGGCCCTTAAAAATTAAAATTATAGTAGCCTACATAAAAAAGGAAGAGGTGGAAAATGTAAAAGAGCACCAGGACTATCAGAATGAAGTTAAATAAGCAAAAAGATAACTTATAACCTTGTTCCTGCTTGAGGAGTCTCTTCTGTTTTATCATGAGTATCAGTGGTGTCTGCTGCTGAAAAAGATAATCTTTCTCATGTGCGTGACAGTCTAGAATCAGCTGCATTTGGTTTGCGTGCCAATTACTCATCTCACTGTGGATGAGTCAGAACCAGCAACTCCTAGCTCACCCCTTTGGATTCCTGAGGCTGTAATTATCATGGAGGGAGATTTCCCAGTGGAATTCTAGAAACAGATGAGATTGAGGAAGAATATCATTACCAAAAAAGCACAAAGCCCCAGGACCACAACTGTAAGGAATGGCCTGTACTTTTTACCAATCACATAATCCCACTTAGGTGTAAGAGACCTAAACTGCCAATTTCTTGACTCCAGGTACTCGCCTTTACCGACCTATTGGTCTTTGAATCACTTGTGAATTTTATAACTTTTTAGTTTCTGATCTAACAATTTAAAATTGTATTTGTTTTATAGTCTGGTGGAGTGGCTGTTTTCACATCAGTAAGCTTCATTTCCTTTTATTTGAGCCA
>NW_006399821.1:5975251-5999598 GCF_000299155.1 Elephantulus edwardii | reverse complement strand
TAACTGAACCATAGCTGACCCTCCAGCAGGTTTTCAGATGCAGTAATTGCATGGGAGGAGATTACCTATCCTTCGGTGCATATCTTGGGTAAATTTATTGATATCTTGGATAAAGGACATCATTGACCTATCACTTTAATACTTGGCAATTTTTATATAAGGCATGAAAACAATTTTATTCCTAATAGCTACTGGCGGTCATGTTCAGTTGGGAAATGGAATGCTATCTCTGACTTTACTCTGGTACAATGCGTTCCATCTTCTTTTCATGCTTCCTGAATCATTCAGTCTTCTGCCCATTGCATTTCCTGGCTTTAATTTATTCTTCAGTTCTTTCAGCTTAAGCAATGCTGAGCTACTTTGGCCCTTTTTATTTTCTGACTCCAGCTCCTTGCACATTTTATTATAGTATTTTGCTTTGTCTTCCCAAGTGGTCCTTTGAAATCTTCTATTCATCTCCTTAACATCTTGATTTCTTCCCTTTGCTTTGGCTTCTCAGTGCTTTAGTGTACTATTCAGAGTCTCTTCTGATATCCACTTTGGTCTTTTCTACTTATTCCTTCTTTGTAATGACTTTTTGCATTCTTCATGAACAATGTTCTTCATATCTTCCCACAGCTTATCTAGTCTTCTTTGTTCATTTGTGTTCAAGCCCTCAATCCTATTCCTGAGTTGGTTTTTAAATTCATGGGAGATAAACTGAAGGTTAAATATTTTATTCATGTGGATATGATTTAATCTTCTTTAGTTTTAATTTGACCTTGCATATAAGCAGTTGATAGTCTTTTCCACAATCAGCACATGGCCTAGTTTTCACTGCTGATATTGGACTTCTCCAATGGTTCCTTCCACAGATGTAATCCCATCAGATGAAATTCAAGTGTATAACCTGCGTTTATGTTTCTTATAAAAAGTATTTGCTATGAATAAATCATTGATTGTACAGAATTCAATCACTCTATCCCCAACTCATTTCTGTCACCAAGTCTATATTTTCTGACTACTGAACCTTCACATAAACCCCACATACTCGCCTTTACTCTAAGAAAGTATCCTTTCCTACTTGATTTAAAAGTCTTCATCAGGAATGAGCTTTTCAGTAATTTAAAAATAAACATTATGAACATGTTTTCTTATAGCACAATGTCACTGCATATCTTGTGTTGTTTTGTTTCCTCCATGCGGTTTTCAGAAGCAGTAATTGCACGGAGGAAATTGCCTATCCTTCTGTGCATATCTTGGGTAAATTTATTGATATCTTGGATAAAGGGCATCGTTTACCTATCACTTTATTACTTGGCAATTTTTATATAAGACATGGAAACAATTTTATTCCTAATAGCTACTAGCAGTCATGTTCAGTTGGGAAATGGAATGCTATCTCTGATTTTACTGTGGACTTTGAAAAGTAAGCTAGATCTTGCTCTTCTTTAAGAATATTAGTAATTCTGCAATACCAGAGACAGGAGGGCTTACGCGTCATCTGTGCATTCTCTTTATACAGGAAGGGAACTGCTATTAGAAGTCATGTGTCCAGGTACCCAGAGCTGGACTTGCAAATCATCTCTCCTTCCTGACTCAGGCTGTTTTCTTTAATGGCCTCCTTTCCCCCTCCAGTTCCATATTTAAAAAGAAGGCTGAAGGTGGTTTCTAATGAGGCACTAATTATTGGTCTTTCAGCATTAGTTTTCCTTTATATAATGAAATAGATGGGACTGACTTATGCTGTTAGATGCAGTCTACTTGGTTCTGACCCAGAGCAAGCCGATGTATGCCAGGACAGGACATTGCCCAGTCCTGCCCACCCTAACAGTGGTTGCTGTGTTTGAGTCCATTGTTGGCAGCCACTGTGCTTATTCATCTTGTTGAGTATCTTATTCCATTTTGTGGAATCTCTACTTTTCTGAGTATGATGTCTGTCTCTCCAGGGACTGTTCTCTACTAATAACATGCCCAGAGTGTAGGAGGCAGTCTTGCCATCCTTGCATCTGAGAACTTTCTGCTGCACTTTTTCACAGGCAGATTTGTCTGTTCTTCTGTCAGTCATTTGAAATTCAGTCACTGTAATTTCAGGATATCACCCCTTCAGTTTTCCTTATTCATTGGCCATCTTTTATATACACACAAGGCTATTGAAGACAGCATGGCTTTGGTCAGGCACATCTCAGTTCTCCTTGTGAATTCTTTGTTTTTGAATATTTTAAAGAGGTCTTGTATACAATATTGCCTCAATGTAGTATATCCTTTGATATTTTAACTGCAGCTTTCATGGATCTTGATTGTGGATCCAAGTGAAATGAAATTTTTGATAGCCTCAATATATTTCCCATTTAGCATGATGTTGCTTACTGTTACAGTTGTTATGATATTGGTTTTATTGGAACCTTTTTCTTAATTCTTAATTTAAAAATTTCCTTTGGTTTACTCTTGTCTCGTAAATTTATTTTCCTAAAGTTGGAAAGAGGATAGACCTTTCAAAAGCATGCACAGCTTTGAGTCAAGTTCATGTTATGGCTTGTGTAATTTGTTTCTTTTCTATGGTTTATAGAGATACACACACACACACACACACACACACACACACACACACACTTAAACTTCATAGCTGTTGAGTCATAACTAACTCTCCAGTGGGTTTTCAGAGGCAGTAAGTTACACAGGAGTCCTTGCCCCATCTTCTCTCCCATTGCTACTAGTGGATTTGAACCTTTAGATTGGCAGCACAATTTCTTACCCCTTAGGCCACCTGAGTTTTGTGTGTGCGTGTGTGGTGGTGGGGGGTCATATACACACACATACATTTTTTGCTGTTAATCTAAAGGTGGCACCTCCCTGGTAGTTTGAATTTCCCAGCAGTTTAAGGGAGAAAGATGGACAATCTCTGCCCATGTGATTTACAGCCTTCAGAAACCTTCTGGAGTGTCAGCTTGAGTTTTGAGTTTTCTTTATTTTACCTGCACACAATATATGCATATGCAAATATATATATATACATTTTATATATATATATATATATTTTATATATATATATATATATATCAGCAAAACAGAAGTGCCCTTGCCACAACTATTATATATTGTGAATAAAGAGGGGTTTAAAACATGATGTATAATCAACAACAGTGAACTAAATTTAACAGGCTTATTAGATTTCTGTGGCTACTGTAACAAATATGCATGGTTTAAACCTACAAATTTATAACAAATCTAGGTCTAAAACAGTGTACATTTGTTATTTTACAGTTGTGGATGCCACAGTCAGAAATCAGATTTACTAAAGTTAATTATCAGCAGGGCTGTCACTTCTTTTGGAGGCTCCGGGGAGAACCTGTTTCCTTCACATTTCAGCTTCCAGGCCTGCATTTCCTGGATCATCGCCTCTTCCTCCATTTTCATAGCTATTCATGCACCATCTGCTTCAGTTGTCATGTTGCTTCTTTTCTAGTATCAGTTTTCTCTCTGCTTTCATCATATAAGGATCCATGTGATTGCATTTAGGATCCACTGAGGAGCTCTGGTGACCTAGTTCTTAGGGAATCGTGCAGCTAAACCATTGTCTCATCTCTAAGTGTGAGCTCACCAATCACTCCGAGGAAGAAGGAGACAATCCATCCTTCTATGCAATGTGTAACCTCGGAAATTCTCTGGAGGAGCAGCCATAAGTTGATTCAGACATTTAAGCTAGTTTGTTCTTTGTTTTGTTTTTATTTTTTTTTTAAGAGTTAATCCAAATTAGTCTTCCCACCTTAAGATCTTTACTTTAAGCCTATTCTAAAATACCTTTAGTCATATAAATTTTCAGAGATTAAGACTATTGGGTATCTATTAATGGACTAGGGCTTTTTCAGCTCTTTAGTAATTAATATATAATGTGGCAGTGAACATTTTGTGGGCATATATCTATCTGTGCCACTGGCCTTATTTCTTTGGGATATTTAACTAGTAATGGGATTACATATTTATAATTTCTTACTTGCTAAGCAAAGGGTTGACTGATTGTCCTGTTTCCTTTCTTCTGCATCATAATAATATTGGTTGGATTTCTCCATTTCCTTGCCCTGTGGTTCCCGTGTACTTCTTGGGTGAGTCATTAGGAATGTTCTAGAATTTTCTAACTGGAGAACCGTTACTTTGGTAAGCACTGATAAAAGATGTCAGAACAAGCTCTCTGATCCCACCGAGCTCACTTACCTATCTGTTCTGATCAATTAAACTTAAAGGCATCTGAATAAGTGAGTTGTTCGGTCATCTCGTGACATCTCACCCAGGTACTACCTCATCCACAAACACAGGGAAGGAATGGAGAGATGGCCAAAGTTTGGCCCTTCAGCCCTTTGTGTGAATATAGAACGTCATTTCTGTACATCCAGGTTGTTTCCATTAGTAAGTATCTCTGAAAATTTGTTCTGTTTTAACATTTTCTAAGTGTATTTCCAAGCTGGCTATAAAACATTGTCACTGCATCCTGACCTCGACAACTTAGCCGTATGATCGGTAAAAGCTTGCCTAGTAGCTGGACCTTTGGGTAAAGCTTGAGTGTCTTTGGAGATGTGGGAACTCTGGTCCTGACCTCTGAGGCTGATATTTATGGGATGTTTACTTACCTAATTATTTAGGGGATATTTAGCTGCATTTGCTGACAGTGATATAAAAAGCTATGCAGTAGATGCACCATGTATGACTGAACCAATGTGCTGTGGGGTAAATAGGAGTAATGTGTTTCTTATAGGAAGAGGTAGGAGGGCCTGGGGACAGACCTGACATGTGTAGGGTTTGAAAAACAGAATTGAAGGTTTTATTGTTATTTTTTTCACTTGTAAAATCTCTTTTATATTGGTTTGCTTACATAGTTTTGTTTTACAAAAAAGTTAGATTTTCATTCATTTATTTTTGCACATTTTACCCCCTCTCCTTCTCATCCCCCTCCCCCAGTTCACTTTTTCTTTTTTTAAATACTCATTCATTGTTGCTTCAAGTGCTTCTTTTTAAGGCTTTCATACATCTTTGCAAAAGATTTGACTTACTATTTTTTTTTTAAATTTTAAAGTTTCTAGCTATTCTAAGAATGAGGTCTTTATCCAATACTATAGAAATAGTCACTGTTTCTTGAGGTATCACAGTACAATAAATAATTGAGAAGCAGAGAGTGCATCAGGTTCTTTGGGCCAGAGGTATCTATTCAAGGTAGAGTGAGGCCAAAATGGCAACACTGGCTGCAGCTACGGAGACAGTGGCATCATCACAAGTAGAGGTGGTCTAGAACCAGATCTGGACTAGAGCTATTGAACCATGGAGCAGAGCTGAGGTTAATTGGGGCAGGGGGCACATAATTGACAGACTAAATGAGCTTTTTTTTTCTTTTTTCCCCCTCCAATAGCAGTGCATTTTAATTGAGCTTAAACATGTCAGATCAGTGAAGTAATAGAATATGTGGTGTTTAGTGACTGGCTTCTTTCACTTAGTATAGAATTTTCAAGAAACATCCATTTTGTAGTATGCATCAGTACTTCATTCCTTTCTGAGCTAGAGAATGTTTTCATTTCTCCTTGATATTTTTCTTTCCAACTCCTTTTGATGATGCCTTTTAAGTTTAGTAGTGCTTTTGCCTTATTTATAAAAGTGAATGAAATAATTTTCCTTCTTTCAGTAGTCTCATCCTCTTATCATTAGTTCATTTTACTTATTCCTTTGATCCATCCTTTTTTAAATTTTTTTGCAAAATTTGTATATATTGTGTTTCACACTTTCCTTCATTGGCATTGTGTTTCATACAATAATTCCCATACATCGTGCTGCTAAAAGAGCTTTGTAACACTTGTTTGAGTACAGGGCAGGACCCAGAGTCTTAAGGCTCAGGATCAGAGAGAGGACCAGCTAAGTGCAGGCCTGAGAAGAAACTCTCCAGGTTAAAGAATTGTATCCTGAGTGTTTCTGCCCTGATAACGCCATAATCATGAAGGAGGAAGGGTCTACCTTTTCTTATATAAAATTGTATACTGAGTGTTTCTGCCCTAATAAATCCATAATCATGAAGGAGGAGGGGCCTACTTTCTCTTGTTTTGTGGTTGAAGATAGCATATTGAATTATTTCTAAATTATAAAGTTATACACACACCCTACATACAACCAATCAGGCAGTACAGATATGTGAACAAAACTTAATAATGCCTTTCTAAATTCCACTCAGGAGTAACTCAGTAATTTAAGTCAAGAGTACCTGAACTAAACTTGCATATGCTTTCTTCTACTGTTTACTCCTGCTCTTTCCCTGTGCTCACAAACAAGTCATTAAATGTAATCTCTCTGCTTTATTATCTTTTTAAACGAAAGTGAGTGATATCCTGTTTTAAACATTGTTATGCAATCTCTATACCTAAGATTAGAAACATGCAAATTAATCTCGATGCCCCTGCGAAGATTTGTGCATGTACCTATTTGTTCAACTGGAGTGTTAATCGTAACTCTTAGGAAGCAGAGTGAAGTGCTTAACTGTGGAAGCCTATGTTTACCGTGTATTGTTTTAAAATCTGTCTTTTTAGATCTAGCATCATGGCTTCACTATCTGAAGCAAATGGCACCTTTGCTGTGAACCTCTTCAAAGGGTTGGGTGAAAGCAACTCAAGCAACTTGTTTTTTTCGCCCATGAGTATCTCATCTGCCCTAGCCATGGCCTTAATGGGAGCCAAGGGGAACACTGCCAACCAGATGTCCCAGGTACTGAAAACCACTTCGAGGAAATAGTAGACTGTTTTACTTCATCGACTGAACTGATCCTTCATATTTCAGACCTTAAAAGATTCGTTCTTAACCACATGGCTCTGCTTAGGTCTCAGAGGTGGAGAAGGAGAGTTGACAGAGAAGGGTATATACATGTAGCCAGTCCCTGGCTAACTTTTGGTTAGCACCTCTCATATGTTAGGGACCGAGAGCTTTGTATTTTATTCAGGTGAGTAGATGGCTTTTTCCATCTTAGTGAACTAATCTTCTTTTAAGATGCAGTAAGATTTTTTAAAAGGAGCCCTGGTTGACCTTGAGTAAACACTTGGCTGTCCACCAAAATGTCAATGGTTCAAATTCACCAATTTCTTAGTGGCAGAAAGATGTGGTTGTCTACCTTTATAAAGATTCTCAGCCTTGGGAACCCCATGGTGTGGTTTTACTCTGTCCTATAGGGTTGATATGAGTTAGTATTAACTTGAAGTCAATAAAGTGTATCTGTGAAGTTCTTAGTACTAGGTTTGGAGGATGCTGAGAATGTGTGGTTTTGTTCTGTGTTTCATTTCAGGTACTTTCTTTAGATAAAAGCAAAGGTGAAGGTGAAGATGTTCACCAAGGTTTCCAGTCACTTCTCACTGAAGTTAACAGAACTAACACTCAGTACCTGCTCAGAACAGCCAATGGGCTTTTTGGAGAGAAGACCTATGATTTCCTCTCAGTAAGTCACACTCATTGTTTTTCACTAAGGTAGTGAAGATCGCACAGTGGTAGCTTGGGAAGAGAGTGTGGAAGAAAAAGCAGAGCATGGGATTTGATGACATATCAGTGGTCTGTGTTCATATGGCTCATTTTTCTGTATCTGTTTCTTCAGTTATTGAATCCTACAAGAAATACCATCTAGAGTTTTCTCTATATCATGCCATTATGCCAAATATGTTTGTATTGTTTCTTTTCACTTAATCCTATCTTAAATTCTTTCCCTGTTAGCATATGTGGGTCTACCTAGTCTATATCTCCTCTCTGGTGTTTCTAAGTAATTGACAAAGTGTAAATTATGTGAGGGTGAAATGAAATGATGTCACTCAGTGCAGTGCCTGAGAAATACTGAGGATCCAGTAATGTTCTAGAAAACAGTAGTAGTCACGATAGTAATCTGTCTGGTCTTGACTTATCTCTATTACTGTGTCTTCATTTGACAGAAGAAGTGGAAACCTTGAGAGTCTTAGAGACTTTTTCAGGGTCACATAGATAAAAAGGCACAGGACTTATAAAATTTAATTTTTAAAAAAAAGTCACAGAACTTGTGTACATAATGACTATGAAGCATAATATATGCTTCCTTTCAATGTTATACTTATGAGACATGTAAAATCTTATAATATTAAAATTCTGAAAAGAATTGAACATTTCAGCTATTAAAAAAAAAATTGAAAAAGCTTTCCATAGTTCACCGGCAGCCCATAGTTATTTGATTCCACTGTTGTCCACAAATTTTCTTCGTTTGCATGGTACAGTGGAGGTGTCTTATCACTACATAGCATATGATTAGCAATACACCAGTAGATTTTCTAAAGTTTTCTGTGTTGATCACAATCAGCATGGCAGCCACTTTCCAATATGACTAAATTTTAGTGTTATTAATTAAAATGACTTATTGAAAAAGTCACAGCACCATGTTTCAACTGCCCAGTAGCCATATAGAGTACCATATTGGACAACACAAATCTGGGAAAAGAAAGAGAAAGTTCTGGTAGACGTACCCTGCCTAGAATTGCATATTTTCCCCATATTATTTATGAAACTACAATCTTGTTCTAAAGTACAAAGAGAACTGTGCCCCTTTCTGTGTTTAGCATTGCAAAACAAATGCAGCAGGCTTTTAAGGAGAGACAGACTCTAGGTAGCAGCTCAGTGCCAGATCATAAAGGCCATTTGATATTTAGTCCACAACAACTTCCAGTTGTACAGAGTACAAGGAACTGAAAACTTGGAATTTGGACTTTAATTCCTCATATCTACTTGTAAGTTATGGGATGAAGTTAAGTGACTGATTTTCTGGTTTAACAGATGAAGACACAAACTCTTGCAAATTCTGTTTGTAGTCATGCAATGATGTTTTGTTTCTTTTTTTTTTACCTTCCTCCTAGACTTTCAAAGATTCTTGCAAAAAATTTTACCAAGCGGAGATGAAAGAACTTGACTTCATTAATGCTACAGAGGAGTCCAGAAAGCACATAAACTCCTGGGTAGCCAATAAGACAGAAGGTGAAAATACCTTATCTGTTTTAATTTTATCTTCATCAGCCATATTATTCATTCCTTTACAAAACTGTTAAGTGACTATTTTTCTCTAGATAACTGTAAACTTTAAAAATCTGTTTTTGAAATATTGTCAGCAAAGGAAATTTCCAGTAGCTTTCCCTGTGCTCATGAAAGTATCTGTTTTATCTCTCAATATTTGGTACCCTTGTTCCATAATAGGGGAGCAATATTTACATTTTCTTTGTTGGTTTGCTGTAGTGTTTTATTTTCCTAGTGCTGTGGTAACACCAGATGCACAAAAGGTTTTCTCTGTGCTACTATACTAAACTAAAGGTTTGAACCCACCCAGCAGTGCCATGGAAGACAGGCCTGATGATCTATTAAAGATTGAAGCTGCGAAAATCCAATGGAACACATTTCTACTCTGTAACACATGGAGTTGCCATGAATCCGAGTCACTCAATTGCAATAAGTGTGTTGTATTTGTGTATTGCTCACTTTTCCTTTTTTTTTTTTCCGCCAGAATACAGTGAGTAACTTTACAGAACAGAAATTTCATTCAGAGTTCAAGAGGCTAGAAGTCAGAAATCAAGGCTTACCTCTTGCAGAGGTTGATTTTACTGGTGTTAAGTTTTTTGAGGTGATACGATTCTATCCTAATCCCCTGTGTGTCTCTCTGTTCTATTCTTATTTTATGACTCAGAAGTGATTAGATCTAAGACCCACCTTCATCATTAACATAAAGAATAAGATCCTATTTAGAAAAAGTATAATATTCATAAATACAGGAATTCAATACATATTTTTTGAGAAAGAATGGATTCTAGAACCGTATAGCTTTCCCCTACACACACTCACAGTTGGCCTGAAGAAAAATAGGCAAAGAAAAATTGGGGAGGTCTCCTCCTCAGTCTGTGTAGTAACTAGACAGAGTGTGACACTGTTCCTCTAGGTCCTCCTCTCCATTTCTTAACCTAAACTGTTCTCTTTTTGGTCTATTTTTTGAAACCAATTATATTGGTTTATATACAAAATTCATATACATTATATACCATTCATGTATGTTGTGTTTTACACATTCTTCCATTCATATTGTGTTTCCAACAGTCATTTATATACATTGTGTTTTATAGACTTGATCATCACCTATCCATTCCCACTTTTACCCTGGTTTTTCAGTACCCATTGGATCTTTCCTAATTCCTTCACATCCCCCCACTACCCTCCAATCTTTATTATCCTACTGATTCTCACTCCCAACCACCTCCTTCCACATTTGCTTTTGGACTTTTATACACAGCTTACTAGTTATTCTTCTCTGTTTATAATAATGGTCTTATGCAGTATTTGTCCTTGTGAGGCTGAGTTATTTCACTCAGTATAATACTCTATAGATTTTCCCATGTTATAAAGTATTTTATGAAAAAGTTGTTCCTTAGTCCAGTCCTGCATAATATGTCACTGTGAATGTACCATAATTTCTCAATGTTTTTGTTTCTTAAGGGATGTTTGGACTGTTTCCATTTTCTTACTATTGTGAATAATGGTGCTATGAACATAGATGTTCAAATCTCCTTTTGTATCTCGGTTCTATTTTCCTTGGGATATATTTCTATCACTGGAATAGCTAGATCACATGGTATCTCAGCTTTTTGAGGAAATGCCAAATTGCCTTCCAGATTGGTTGTACCATTTCATAATTCCACCTACAGTGCATGAGAGTTCCAGTCATCTTCTCCAACATTTGTTTGCGGTCCTGTTTAACTTTGCACTGCTACTAGAGTGAGATGACATCTCATTGTGGTTTTGAATTGCATCTCTCTTATTGCCAGTGATTTTGAGCATTTTATCATGTGTCTGTAGACCATCCGAATGTCTTCCTTTGTGAAAAGTTTCTCCATATCTTTTGCCCATTTGTAATTGGATTATAAGTCTTTTGCATTTGAAGACCCTGTAGTGTTCTGTAAACTTTCATTATGAGACCCTTGTCTGAGATATCATTGCCAAATATTTTCCCCCAGTCTGTAGATTTTCTTTTCACCCTATTGGAAAAAGTTTTGTTTTTTTGTTTGTTTGTTTGGTTGGGGTTTTTTTTAAATGTTTAGGTGCACAAAAGGACTCACTTTTTAGAAAATCCCTCTCCTGGTTGTGCATTTCTGGCTATATTTGCAATCTTATTTATACCATAGGATAGAGCTTTTAAGTTTGGTCCCATTTTGTCTCTTATGATCCTTATGTTTTTACTCCTAGGTCTCTGATTTACCTTAGTTGATATTTGTGTATGGCATGAGATGAGGATCCTGTTTTGGCTTTCTGTAGGGTAATATCCGGATTTGTCAGCACCTTGTCCCCATTTGATGGATTTTGTTTCCTTGTCGAGTACCAGTTGACCAAATGGCATAAAAGTGGCAAAACGGACGCTGTATGCAAATAATAAGATAGTATACACAGAAAACCCTAAAAACCCAACCAAATCCTGTTAGACTTCTTAGACCAATTTAGTAGAGTCGCAGGATAAAATATCAATATAAAAAAAAATCAGTGGGATTTCTCTACAATAGCACAGAAGGCATTGACTATGAAACTAAGAAATCAATACCTTTCACAATGCTTACTGGATTTTAGTAGCTCTTGAGTATGACTCTAGTGACCCTGTGAACTACAGATCTTAATTTTGTCCAATCCTGGACATTGTCACCATCCCTTGATGTAGTTGAGCCCATTGCTGCAGTCACTAAGTCACTCTTTCTCAGTGGGGGTCTTCCTCTCTTTCTCTGACCCTCCACCCTTCCAAGCATGGTATACTTTTCCAAGGATTTACCTCATCAAGCATTATACACTTCTCTGAAGAATAGAAGCATGTCCAAAGTATGTGAGATGAAGCCTTGCCATCGTTATCTTGAAGGATCATTCTGGTTGCACCTTTTCTAAGACATAACTGTGTTGGCAGCCCATGGGATATTCAGTACTCTTCTCCAACACCATAGCTCAAAGACGTCAGTTATTCTTCTGTTGTCCTTATTAATCATCTAGCTCTCAGAGACACAGCAAGTGATTGAAAAGACCATGGCCTGAGTCAGGCACACCTTAGTCTTCAAACTGGCATCATTGCTCTTCATTATTTTAGGGAAATCCCTGACAGCCAATACATCTCCTTATCTTCTTACTGTTGATACGAAGGGTTTTGATTTTGGATCCAAGCAAGACAAAATTATTAATAGTTTTAACCCTTCTCCATCTTTCATTATGTTGCCAACTTGCTTAGTGGTAAGGAAGGTTTTCTTCTTGATGTTAAGATGCAATCTATACCGCAGGCTGTAGTCTTTGATCTTTTGCAATAAGTGCTTCTTGTCCCCCACACTTTTAGCAAGTAAGGTTGTTTCATCTGCATAAGAAAAGTTGTTTATGATTCTTCCTCCGAACAAGATGCCACATTCTTCTTCATACACTGTGATTTTGTGAATTATTTGGTCAGCATACAGACTGAATAGATAGGGAGAAAATATGCACATCTGATGCATAGTCTTCCC
Organism: Elephantulus edwardii; assembly: GCF_000299155.1. NCBI lineage: Eukaryota > Metazoa > Chordata > Mammalia > Macroscelidea > Macroscelididae > Elephantulus > Elephantulus edwardii. The sequence goes on along the minus strand of NW_006399821.1, from coordinate 5,987,089 downwards.
AGTTTTAAACCATAGCCAAACATATTTGGGAATAAGCCTAACTGGAAACACAACAGACTTTATAATGAAAACTACAAAGCATGACTGCAAGAAACAATAAGAGACCTAACAATATGGAAGTATATTCCCAGTTCATTAATAGGAAAACTCAACATAAAGAAAATGAAAATACTACCAAATGTAATCTACATGTTTAGTACAATCCCAGTATAGATTCTTGTTTTAAAAGAGAAAGAAAAGGCAATTGGCAAGTTTATTTGGAAAGAAAAGAGACCCAGAATAAGAAAAGTATTTCTACAAAACAAAAATAATGTGGGATATATAGCACCCCCTGAACTCAAATCTACTACACAGCTGTAAAACCCAAAACAGCATAGTACTGATACAATGACAGACACATAGACCATAGAATATCCTCAATCACCCAGGAATTAACCCATGATGGTCCACTGGTAAATGGTTCTGTATATATTTGCTAAAGCCTCACATCTTTTTTACAACCGTTTATATTTCTTTCTCTAAATCATAAGCTGAGTCAGTACTTTTTCTCTCAAACATGCTATCAACTCACCTGGTAAAAGATCAGTATCTTCTTGTTCATTTGATATATTTTGTTCAAATTGTGGTGTGTTTCTTACTAAGCCATCATACTCTACTTCAGATTCTTGTTGATGTTTTAAGCATTTATAAAGCCTGTTTTGATTGTTTTAAAATATTATTAACAGAGTTGAGCTGTTTTATTATATTTCTAAGACTATAATAATCCTTTACTTGGACCAGGAGGCAGTTGTCAGAACAGAGCAAGGGAACACTGTATGGTTCAAAATTGGGAAGGGTGTACGCCAGGGATGTGTCCTATCGCCATACCTTTTCAACCTCTATGCAGAACAGATTATCTGTGAGGCTGGGCTCTATGAGGAGAAATGTGGGGTCAAGATTGGTGGAAGATTTGTCAACAATCTGCGTTATGCGGATGACACAACCCTGCTTGCTGAAACTGAGGATGACCTGAAGTGCTTGCTGCAGAGGGTCAAGGACTGCAGCCTCCAATATGGATTGAGGCTCAATGTCAAGAAGACAAAGATTCTCACCACTGGACCAATTGGCAGCATTAGGATGGATGGTGAAGAGACTGAGATTGTTCACAGCTTTAGTTTGCTTGGCTCCACAATCAACACTCTTGGCACCAGTAACCAGGACATTAAAAAACATATTTCCATGGGAAAATCTGCTATTAGGGATCTAGAGTACTGAAGAGCGATGGTGTCTCTCTGGAGACTAAGGTGCATCTGATACAGGCCATGGTCTTTGCTATCACTTATTATACATCAGAGAGTTGGACAGTGACCAAGGAGGATAGAAGGATAATTGATGCCTTTGAGCTGTGGTGCTGGAGAAGAGCATTGAGAGTACCGTGGACTGCTAGGAAAACAAACAGATTCATCCTGGAAGGGGTTAAACCAGGTGGCTCCTTGGAGGCAAGGATTCTGAGACTCCGTCTAACATACTTTGGACATGTAAGAAGAGACCGGTCCTTGGAGAAGGATATCATGCTTGGCAGGGTGGAGGGGCAGCGCAGGAGGGGAAGGCCCTCTAAGAGGTGGATTGATTCAGTGACTGAGGTAATTGGGATGGGAGTGTCAGAGACAGTGCGATTGGCACAGGACAGAGCAGAATTTAGGGCTGTTGTACATAGGGTAGCTATGAGTCGTAGGCGTCTCAACGGCACATAACAGCAACAACAAGAATAATCCTTATGGTGGTTGAATAATACATCATTTTACCATTAGTTTCTGCCAGGATCAGCTGAGGGATGTTGACCCTACCTTTTTTTTTTAAAACCTTTTGCTCACTAATGAATTTAACTACTAAAGGTCCATGTCTCAAGAACAGGCACTGTGATGATATGTGGGGACCATGAAGTCCTTTCCCTGGGGTCTTTAATTCCTCTAGGAGATGACCAGTCTGAATGTGGAGGTTTTTATGCAGGAGTCAGGGAATTCTTCCAGTTCATTGACTCTCTTTTTCTACTTCTCAGGTAAAATCACAGAGTTGCTGTCTTCAGGTATTATTGATTCGCGGACTAACCTAGTCCTTGTGAATGCCATCTACTTCAAAGGGAACTGGGACAATCAGTTTCCAAAGGAGAATACCAAGGAAAGACCTTTCAAAATCAATAAGGTGAATATTTTGCAACAAATAAGTATGTCTTGGAGAAGGTGCATAGAGAGTGCTTCTTTGAGGGAAGAATGATGAATATGTTTCACATATTTTCAGCATATTGTTAGAAGAGGTCAATCTTTGGAATAGGACATCATGTTTTGAGGTTAGTGTAAGAGAGGAAGACCCTCAGTGAGATGACATTGACACAGTGGCTGGATATCTGTGCTCGAGTATGTCAGGCATGGTGAGGATGATGCAGGATAGGGCAGGTTCAGGTCTGCTCTTCACACAGGGTTGCTATGAGTTGTGGTCGGCTTGAAGGCACCTCACAGCAACAAATCTGTTGTGGAGGGACAGCACAGGAGAGGCAAACCTTGGATGAGATGGATTGACACCGTAGCTGGGAAATGGGGTAATGTGTGTCAGAGACAGCGAAATTGGTTCAGGACAGGGCAGGATTCAGAGCTATCCACATAAGGTCTTTATGAATCATAGTCAATTCAATGTCACATAACAACAAGAATAAGAAGGGTGCTCCTTAGAGGCAAGGGTGGTGAAATTTTGTCACTCATACATTGGACATGTTGATAAGAGGCCAATTCTAGGAAAAGGACATCATACTAGGGAAGTTAGGAGGTCAGTGAAAGTGTGAATGACCCTTGAAATGGAAGATTGACAAAATGACAGTAACAATGAGCTCTAGCATGATTGAGAGCATGAGCAGGGCAAGGATAAGGTAAAGTTTCCATCTGTTATTTTCAGGGCGGTCATGTGTTGATCCTTAACAATAAGAAGGAGATTCTTGGAAATAGCGCCTATGTCCTTATATTGGCTTTTAAAACACACAGTAAATCTGTTAACTTTCACTTTGGCAGCATCTGCACACTGTATAACAAGACTGAGACATTTATCTCTTTTGTGCATCTCTTCAATGGTAATTATCCCTCCCCAAGCCTCTGGGCAAGGTTCCTGAATCTTCTGTCTGTATGCTGTTGTTATTAGTTGGCTTCCAGTCCAGTATGACTCATCACAACCCCATGAACACTGTCCTGTCCTGCGCCATCCTCATTATTTCTGATAAGCTTGAGCTCATTGCTGCAACCTTGTGTCAATTCATCTCATTGAGCACTTTCCTCTCTTTCACTGACCCTCCACCTTTTGAACCATGATGATCCTTTCTAAGAAATAGCCCTTCCTAACAACATTCCCTAAGTTCATGTTTTGTATGTGAGATGAAACTTCATCATTCTTCCTTCCACGGAGCACTCTGGCTGCACATTTTCCAAGACATACATATTCTTTTGACAGTTCATGGGATATTATGTACTCTTCTCCAACTCAAAGACATCAATTCTTTTGTTATTCCTTATCCAGCTCTCAGATGGGTAACAAGTGATTGAAAAAGCCTTTGTCTGAATCTGTTGTACCTTAATATTTCAACTGGCATCATTGCTCCTCAGTAATTGGAGAGGTCCCAACAGCAAACTTGCCCAGTGCAATTTGTTTCCTGATTTTCCACTCATTGTGGATCCAATTAAGATGAAATTGTTGACATTTTCAGGTTTTTTATTTCATTGACTATATAAAGGCTTTTGACTGTGTGTATCACAACAAACTGTGGCTGATTCTGAGAAGAATGGGAATCCCAGAACATTTGATTGTGCATATGTGAAACCTACACTTGGACCAGGAGGCAGTTGTCAGAACAGAGCAAGGAAACACTGTATGGTTCAAAATCGGAAACAGTGTCCACTAAGGATGTATTCTGTCTCCATACCTTTTCAATCTGTATGCAGAACAGATCCTCTGAGACACTGGACTGTATGAGGAGGAGTATGGCATCAGGATTGGAGGAAGATTCATCAACAAACAGCGTTATGTCAGTGACACAAACCTGCTTGCTAAAACTGAGGAGAAGCTGAAGCATTTGCTGCAGAAGGGCAAGGACTGCAGCCTTTAATATGGATTGAATCTTAACATCAACAAAAGAAAGATTCTCACCACTGGGCTAGTTGGCAGCATCATTATGGATGGTGAAGAGATTGAAATTGTTAACAGTTTTAGTTTGCCTGGTTCCACAGTTAACACTTTTGGTACCAGCAGCCAGGAAATCAAGAGACTAATTGCATAGGGAAAGTCAGCTGTCAGGGACCTCTCCAGAGTACTGAAGCAATGACATCAGCCTTGAGGCTAAGGTGCACCCGATACAGGCCATGGTCTTGGCAATTGCATGATATGTGTCAGAGAGCTAGACAGTGACTACGAATGATAGAAAGAAAATTGATGCCTTTGAGCTGTGGTGCTTGAGAAGAATGTTGAATATACCATGGACTGCTAGGAGAACAAACAGATTTGTCCTGTAGAGGGTGAAACCAGGCTGCTTCTTCGAGTCAAAGATTCTGAAGCTTTCTCTGACATGCTTTGTCTGACATACAAGGAGGGACCTGTCCTTGGAGAGGGACATCTTATGTAGGAGGGTGGAGAGACAGCACAAGAGATGAAGAATGTTGATGAGACGGATCGATTTGGTGATTGGGGTAATAGGATTAAATGTGTCGGAGACAGTGAGGTTGGCACAAGATAGAACAGGGTGTAGGGCTCTCGACTCAATGTCTCATAACAACAGCAACAATTTTAATGTTGCCTATTGGTTCAGTGATCAGAACTTATATGTCTTCTTGATGTTGAGGTGCTATCCATATTGAAGGCTACAGTCTTTGATCCTCTGAAGTGTTTCAAGTTTTCTTCGCTTTCAGCAAGCAAGGTTTTGTCATCTGCCTAATGCAGGTGATGATGAGTCTCTCTCTGAACCTGATACCACATTCTTCATAGAGTTTGGCTTCATGAATTATTTGCTTAGCATACAGATTAAATACTTGTGGAGAAAGGATACAACTTGGATGCACACCTTTCCTGATTTAAAACACTTCAGTGTTTCTTTACGCCACTTGGCCAATAGCTTCTTGGTCTGGATTTCATAAGAGCACCATTAAGTTTTCTGGGATTCCCAATATTTTCAAGGTTAACCATATTTTTTTATGATCCACACAGTCAAATGTGTTTGCATAGTCCATATAATAAAAATAGACATTCTTCTGGAATTCTGTTCTTTCAGCTAGGATCTATCTGACACCAGCAATGATATGCCTTGTGCCACAGCCTCTTCTAAACCCAGTTTAGAACTTCTGGAAGTTCGTTGCCTTTCTGGTCATTTTCAGGTGTATGTCACAATCACAATCTTTTGGGATAGCTTTCAAGCCTAAAGTCTTCCGTGGCTCCCTTCTCAATGTTTTTGAGATCGAGGTCAAGCTGGTACTCAGCGTCCTGTACAATCTCTCTGGCCCAATCTCCATCACCATTTCACACCAGTCTGTAGGTGCTCCTTTCTTTCCCTCATCATCTTCCTCATGTCTGGCTCTGATGACCCATCTTTTGGCTGTCACAGAGCTTTGCCTTGTCTCCACATGGACACTGCTGTGTTAAGTGCTGTTTCCTCTCCCTCACACTACAAGAGGAGTTGGCCTCAATCAGTACTGAGCAGATGAATAATCTTCTGTTTATTTTCTAAGTAATGATAACAAAAGTACAAAGTTTTGCTTAAAACAGGTGAAAACAAGGCATATATTCAAGATGTCTGTAAAGTTTTACTTCCTCCAGCTTTGAAGGCATTATTTATTGTCTCTTTCCCACCAAATCTAGTTTATTCCTTTTTGTTTTTTACACACACAACACATTGGATATGTTTGTTTTGTTAAATACAGTCAAGTAGACTCCAATCATAGCAATTATTATGTAGAAGGAAACCTTGTGGATTCTGGAACATCCTCAAAATATCCACAGTGCTCAAGACAGACTATTGTTGCAGTGTGTCAGTCTGTCTTACTGAGGATCTTTTCTTTCACTAACCCTTTTCTGAGTGTGATGTTGTTTTCCAAGGACTGACCCCTCCTGCCAACGTGACCAAGTAATGTTAGAGGAGGTTTCCTTTTCTTTAATGCTAAAGGGCCCGCTATCTGTACTTCCTTCTACAGAAATTTGTTTGTTACTCTGAAAATCCCTAATATATCCAGTATACTTTGAGAGTACCACAATTGGAAGATATTAGTGTTCTTTTTAGGTCTTTATTCATTGTCCAATTTTCACATGCATATGAAACAATTGAAAATACCATGGCTTAGGTGAGGTGCATCCTAGATTTTAAATTGATGCCCTTGCTCTTTAGCGCTTTAAAGAGGTCTTTGGCACACCTACCCCCACTACACCAGTTACTGAATTGATTCATCTCATCAAGCATCTTCCTCTCTTGCACTGCCCCTCCAACCTCCCAAACATGATGTCCCTCTTGTAACATTTCCAAAGTATGTCAGACAAAGCTTCAGAATCCTTGACTCCTAGAAGCAGCCCGATTTCACCCTCTCCAGGACGAACCTATATGTTCTAGCAGTGCATGGTATATTCAACATTATTCTCAAGCACCACAGCTCAAAGGCATCAATTCTTTCTCTGTCATCCCTAGTCATCATTCAGCTCTCCAACACATAGCAAGCAATCATGAAAGTTACGGCCTGGATCAGATGCATCTTAGTCTCCAGGCTGATGCCATTGCTCTTCAGTACTCTGGAGAGTTCCCTGACAGCTGACTCTTGATTTCCTGGCTGCTGGTACCAAAAGTGTCGATTGTGGAACCAAGTAAACTAAAACTGTTAACAATCTCAATCTCTTCACCATCCATAATGATGCTGCCAACTAGCCAAGTGGTGAGAACCTTTCTTTTCTTGATGTTAAGATTTAATCCATATTGAAGGCTGCAGTCCTTGCCCTTCTGCAGCAAATGCTTCAGGTCCTCCTCAGTTTTTTTGAACCAGGCAATATTTCCTTGCTCTGTTCTGACAGCTGCCTCCTGGTTCAAGTGTAGGTTTCACATAAGCACAATCAAATGTTCTGGGATTCCCATTTTTCTCAGAGTCAGCCACAGTTACACAGATAGACATTCCTCTGGTACTCTCTGCTTTCAGCCAAGGTCCATCTAACCTTAGCTATAATATCCGTAGTACTACACAGCTTCTTGTAAACCCAGCCTGCACATCTGGAAGTTCTGTTGACGTGTTGCTGCAGTCCTTTTTGGATCATTTTCATCAGGATTTGGTTGCATGTGATATTAATGATATTGTTTGATAATTTCCACACTATAGGTCTCCTGTCTTTGGAATGGGAACAAATATTGATCTGGCCTCCAGATTTCTGTGCACAGCTTAGTGAGCACATCCAGGACAGCGTCTGTTGAAATGTCAGTTAGTATGCTGTCAATGTTTGGAGCCTTGTTTTTTGCAAGTTCTTTCAGAGCAGCTTGAACTTCCTGCTTTATCACCACAGGCTTTTGCTCATACGTTGTTTCATGAAATTCTTCTGTGTCAGCCAATTCCTTCTGGTACAGTGACTCTGTATACTTCTTCCATCTTCTTTTACTGCTTCTTGACTCATTTAACATTCTTCCCAAAGCATCCTTAAGTATTGGCATTTGTGGCTTGAATTGTTTTTCAATTCCTTCAGCTTAAGAAATACTGAGCGAGTTCAGCCTTTTTGATTTTCTGACTCCAGCTCTTTGCACATTTCATTATAATATCTAGAGCCTCTTTTTTGCCCTTGCGTTCAGTTTGAAATTCTGTCTTCATTACCACTGTGACTTGATCATTTGGTACTTTTTGAGATGGTTTAAGGTTGACCAGTTCTTTTTATACAATGACTCTGTGCCATTCCATCCACTTTCTTTTGAGCCTTCTGGCCTCATTCAACATTTTGCACCTTAGAATCCTTCAGTACTGCAATTATTTTAGCCTGAGAAATGCCAAATATATTCTTCTATGCATAGCATAGGTTAATTTTTATGGCAAAGAAGACTATACTTGATTACTGACTCTGGTTTAGATCTCAGGTCAACCAGAGCCTGAACCTTCAGTTTCTCAAGAAAGATGTCCTCTTTACTGGGAGCTTTACTGGGAAATGTCTTTCTTAGAGGAAGTGCAACCACGGTGTTCCTTAGAGGCAAGGATGATGGTATTTCTTCTCACATACTTTGTGCTTGTTGTGCGAAAGGACTAGTCTTTTGGAGAAAGACAAAATGCTGGGAAATGTGGAGGGTCAGAGAAATAGGGGCACTCTCTGAACAAGGTGGAGGGACACAGTTATTACAACAATGGGCTTGAGGATGGCAGAGATCATGAAGATGGCTCTGCAGAGAGCAAGGTTCGGATCTATTGTTCATAGGGCGGCAGTGAGACATAGTCGGCTTGATGGCATCTAACAATGTCAACCGCATGTTGTCCTGTAAAATTCATTTTTCTGCCCAGAGCTCTGTTTTGTGGGAAGTTCTTATCTATGTCCAGTATAAGTAGGGGTGTCTAGGAGTAAGTAGTCATGTCTGGGAGACAGGGAGAATTTGGTCTTGAAATGCAAATGAATATTAAAGTCAATATCTAGATGAGATCATCATAGAGAATAAGTTTAAAGATTGATGGACCTCCAAGGTGTAGAAATGGAGGTAATAATGACAAAATAGCAAAGGAAAGGATTGACCTGGAGTTTTAGAAAGTAAGAAAGTAGTTCCAATGGCAGAGGGCTGCCTACTGTTTTAAATGTGTTCCATGTGTTTAATCTGGGCCATGTTTGAGAGTAATGTTTATCTGTTTCCTTTACAGGATGAACAAAAGCCTGTGCAAATGATGTTTAAAAGAGCTAATTTCAAAATAACTTATATAGGAGAGATATTCACCCAGATTCTAGTTCTTCCCTATGTCCAGAAGGAGCTGAATATGATCATCATGCTCCCAGATGAAAACATCAGTTTGAGCACGGTAATGAGTGTTAAGTTGTTGATGATCTGTGTTGGTAGTGTTATGCTGAAATAGAAATAAAACCCCAAATGGACCTTTGAGTCAGTTCCAACTCATGGCTATTCTCCATTAGGTTCTCCATTGGGTTTCCAAGGCTGAACTCTTTAAGTGAAAACTTCTCATCTTTCTGCTGTGGAGTAAATGGTGGATTTAAACTACAAACCTTCTGGTTATCAGTCCATTTTGTTATATACTATGTTGCCAGTCCGAATTTACTGTGTAAAAAAAAGATCAATAATATCCATAATAAATGAGAATAAGCAAAAAAAAGGTCTTCCATTATGTATGATTAAATCTGAATTGACATAGGTTTTGTTTTTTTTAGGGTTTATTCCAGAAATTTTGATTGAAAACTTAAATATGCATACCCTCTGGGATAGCAACATCTCTCATAGCAATCTGTCTTATATGACACTGTTAAAATTGTGTATAACTGCACAGCATTTGGATAGAATTTCCTATAATGTCAAAAGTGTTGAAAACAACCTTCAATTTTATGGGAAAGCTAAGTAAATTGTGATTTGTTGCTGTTGTTGATTGCCTTCAAGTTGAGCATGACTCACAGCGACTCTTTGAGCAAAAGGCCTGAAGCCCCTCTACAACTATCAAAATTTATCAAAGTCCATGGGATTTACGGAGACAAGTTATTTAGGAAGTGGATAGCCCTATGCAATCTGCAGCTTTGAAAGTTGGTTGTTGTTGTTGTTGTTAAGTGCCTTAGAGTTGTAGATAATTCATAGCGACCCTGTGAATGAAAGACCTGAACACTTGTATAACTTTCATCATTTCTCCAAGTTCATAGAATTTCCAGAGGGAAGCTATTTTGGAGGCAAGCTGTTTCGGAACTGGATGTCACTCTTGCTTCCAAGCTTGTTTTAATCGGGAACTCCATCTCTGGATAATGGATAACCATTATCGTATTTGACACATCAGTGTCACAGTGTTTAGCATCACAGCACGAGTTACCTGGGTACAGCAAATGGACAGATCAGTGCTATACCATTTAGAAGAATGTTTGACCAAAACCAATTTAAACCAGGCCTGAGGGCTACAGATTAAAATGACCCACTTTTGGCTTGGTAGCATAACTTTCTATCCACTAGGCCAAAAGAGCCCTCTCTATGTGGTTGTTTTTATGTCTCCCCGAAAACAAGCTCAAACCTCTGTAGAACCAGGCTGCTTCAGAGCCCTGCCCCATCTGGAAGCCTAAAATTTGATAGTACTGTGAATAAATAAATGTAGATATTTCTCAAACACAGAAATAAGTAAATATATTAAATTGTAGGAAAATAAAAAGAGGTAATACTTAGCTGTTACTATATTTACATTCTATGTATTTGTGTGTGTGTAATCTAATTTACTTCTAATATAAATGCAACATAGGAATAGTTTATTATCCAATTTTATAGATGAGGAACTTGAAGTTCTTATACAACTGGCCAAAAGTTTTATTGATCCAGTAAATAGGCTTCATTGTGTACACTCCTAGCCCTTATACATTCTGCCTGTCTTTACACAAGAAGATAGTCCAAGATGAGACCATGAACTGTCTAGAAATACAAAAGAGACATATAAATAAGTTATCAATGTTTTTATATTATATATAGGAAAAGTAAAGCTTTAAAAGATTAGAAATCATCTAAAGAGCCAACATCAATAGATTCAAGATAAGAAACAAACTAAGGAATTTTATTATCTAGTCCACTTTTACTTAATTAAGCAAGTGACTTCAGACAAATAATCTTTAAGAAAAGACTATTATCACCAATGCTAGAAGTACTTACATTGACCCCAGCGCCCTGTTCTTGGGTTCAAATAATTTGGATAAAGACCATTTGGACGATCCATTTTCTGAAGCAGTTTCCGGATGTGCATAACCTAACAAAATAACATTAAGAAAGCAATTTACAAACGTGTTATTAAGGCTTGGTATAGATTTCCATTTTTTTTTCTCTCTCAGAACATCTCTCCTCTTTCCAGTGGTACTAAGGTTGTCCTTCTTTTATTGCTAGTGATGAATTTATAGTCTTTACAACTTTAATTATTTTTTATTTAGTTAGGGAAGGACAAATTCTGTGACTTAGATCCACATTGTTATATATCTTGAAAATTGCCTTTTTTTAAAAAAAAAAATGTCTTGCACAGGAAAGCATGTGTGTGTGACATACACATATACAGAAAAAATATTCAACTCACGTCCTAATACTATAAATACTTTTAATACTATTCACACATCGCTGCCTTTGTCCCATAAGTAATCACAGTGTTGAATTTTAAGTTTGTCACTATCCTGACTTTGTTAAAAGCTCTTTGCAAACCTAAAAAACATACTGTTCAGTTCTACTTATTTTCTACTTTATAAACACTGTACCATATGTTTATAAATTGATGAAGAAAATAATTTATATTCACTGTTTTAGTATGCTGTTCTGGTGTGTGCTGTCGAGTTAGAGATGACCCATACCTGATCCTAGCGGCTTTTCAAAGCAGTAAGTCACAGAGGAGGGGATTACCTATCCTTCTCCTGCAGAGCAGCTGGTGGATTCAAATCACATACCTTTGTGATTACGCACAGCTTCTTACCACTAGGCCACCAGAGCTTGTTGCTTTATTATATTTCATTATATAAACTATTCAAACAAATAAATGTCTCTATGTATATAATATAAATGTACAAGCCAAAGATGGTTATTTTGGTGTTACAATATTATGTGTGTTATTTATAACTTTACTCGATAATATTTTACATTTTCCATTTTAAAAAACTTTCTGGACCTCAAGGGCA
>NW_006399821.1:5957536-5975061 GCF_000299155.1 Elephantulus edwardii | reverse complement strand
AAAATATATTTTATATTTTTATATTACATAGAAAATATAATACTTTATATTATTTTTTTGCTGCCACTTCCACTACCACTCATAGTGACCCTCTGAATAACAGATCTGAATCTTGCCATCCCCCTGCTCTCTGACATGTTCAGTTCCATTATTTCAGTCACAGTATCAATCCAACTCATTGGGAGTCATCTCTTTTACTGATCCTCCGCATTTCCTAGCATGATGCTTTTTTCAAGGGCTGGCTCTACCTTACAACATGCCCAAGGAAGTGAGATGCAGTGTCATCATCTTTGCCTCTAAGGAACACCCTGGCTGCATTTCCTCCAAGACAGATGTTTTTGCTCTTTTGGCAGTCCATGGGATATTCAGCACTCTTTGCCAGTACAGCATTTCAAAGGCATCAATATTTCTTTGGTCATCCTTATTCCTTGTCCAACTTTCAAATGCAAGAGAAAGCAATTAAAAATACTATGCCTTTACTGAACCACCACTGTCCTGAAATAGCACCTAATGACATAAAATATTATTATATCTGTTATGATGTATTTGAGTTATATTAGTTGCACTTATGAAAATGACTTTTGTTGTTGTTAGGTACTATCAAGTAGACTACAACTGGTAATAACCCTATAAATAACAGATCAGTAAAAAAAATATTATGGCTTGATTAGGTACACTTTATTCTTTAGTATGTGGTATTTTCAGGATTATTTGTTTTGAGGAACTTTAGTTTTTAAAGTGACATCATTGTTCTTTAGTACTTTGGAGAGGTCAGTGTTGTTAGTTTTATGAAATTTGGTTGAAAGAGGGAAATTTCATTTGTTTTTACTATACCTCTTACATATTAGTTTTTAAAAACATGTATTACTTTTGTAAATGAAATCATCCTTAGAAGAAAAATGCGCTCTCCTCAAGCTGACATTGATGAGAGTAAAATGGAGAGTCAGGGTCCTTAATAATTCCAGTGTAGGTTCTGTGCAGTGGTTGGAGGTGCAGGGAAAGTGGGAATCACCTAAGAGAGCAAAGTGTCTCTGGGCTGTGATGTTGGACTAGATCCTTAAAGAGGAGATGGAGCTCAAGAAGCAGGAGCCAGGGTGGGCAGAAAAGGCAGCCTGGGAAGTAAGTATGTGCAGAGACCTTAGAGGACATGCGTGCTAGAGAGGATGAGCAAGGGGAGGGAAGTGTGGGTGCTCCCAGCCATTCAGCAGCAGCAGTGTTGGAACAGAACTCAGAATTGCTGGCTTTTCAAATAAAGTGCCTTCTGCCATTTCTCCCTAAGGAAAATAGTGACAGTCCCTGTGAGGGTTATGTGCATTAGATAATTAAATAATTAGAGGTGAGGAGGTGACTAATACATTTGTTTATAATGCCCAAAGTAAGTCATTGGCAAAGATTAGTAGTCTTCTTCCCAGTCTTATTTCCAGCTGTGTCCTATTGAAAGCATTTCTGTGTTAAATTTCTCTCACTAGTACATATCACGTGGGATCTTGCTAAAAATGTGGATGCTTTCTGTCAAACAGCAAGGTTGTAGTGAATCAATGATAGTTAAGCAGAAGCTCTTTTAGAAAGATAATCCCATGACTGTAATGGATGAATGGTAGGGAAGAAAGAGGGCAGACGGATAGTCTGAGGGGAGATAGATGTACTTGCCAGGAATTCCAAGAAAGATGTGACAAGGGCTTGAGCAAAGGCATTGGCAGTGGAGGCAGGAAAGTCCAGAAGGGAGAGGGACTTTTCTACTCTAAATCAACCTAACATGGTTGGAGTCATCAGAAGGAAGCAGAATAAGAGAAGGCAATTCCTACAACATCCCATGTTATGAAGCCTTCAGTGAGGTAGAACATTAAATTGTGAGAGGACAGACCTCTGACAAGTGGACTCTGATCTGTTCCTAAATGTAAGAGTTGGCCCACTGGACAGCACTGTGGTTGAATTGAAGTTGAAGATCAAGGGTAGAAAAGTAGAACCATCTTGTAGGTAAATGATTTTTCTTTCTTGTGCTGTCCTCTAGAGATTTGATGTCCAGAACTGTAGCTATAGCCACATGTGGTTTTTAAAAAATATATTCATACAGAATAAAGCTTAAAATATGGTATTCACTTGCACTTCCCACATTTCAGGTATATGATTTCACCTTTGACTACTAGTTACCACATTAAATTTCTATGGGTTCATAGAAGGGTTCATAGAAAGCCTTCCTGGACAGCGCTATTGTAGATTGTAAAACCTTCATCTCTTTCTTACCAGGTAGAAAGAGAACTTACTTATGAGAAATTCATGGAATGGATAAATCCAGACATGGTGGATGAGGAGGAGGTGGAAGTTTCCCTTCCTAGATTCAAGCTGGAAGAGAATTACAACATGAAGGATGTCCTTTGCAGTCTGGGCATGGCTGATGCCTTTGACCAAGGCAAGGCAGATTTCTCTGGAATGTCATCTAAGAGAGACCTATTCCTGTCTAAGGTTGTGCACAAGAGTTTTGTGGAGGTCAATGAAGAAGGCACAGAAGCAGTGGCTGCCACTGCCGCTGTCTTCATGATGCGTTGTGCAAGGCGCTCCCGGCAGTTCTGTGCAAACCATCCCTTCCTCTTCTTCATCCAGCATGCCAAGACAAACAGCATTCTGTTCTGTGGCCGATTCGCCTCTCCATGAAAAAGAGGAGTTGCTGGATATTGTCCTTTTCTTTCTTCCCCCCGTTTACTTTTACATTTACAATGTGCCTACAGCCCAAAGTGACCTTATTGTACCAATGACAGTTCCGAAATAAAAGCCCGATTTTGACATTCCTGTTTAGAGCTTGTGTGTACGTGTGTATGTATGTGTGTTGTTTCCATGGTAAGTGTTATCTAAGTGCTGAAATGGAATTCTCTGAGGGTCTTGTGGCCAGCTTGGCTGTAATACCACTGTCTATTCAGCAGAAAGAACTGCTCTATCAGAATGAATTATCCTCCTCACTCTTCTCACTCCCACATACAGTGTCCTACCTCTAACAGGTACCTGAGCCTTCCTTTTTACAGAGTGCTGGAGCCTTGTCTTTAGAATGGTTGTGTTTTTCTGCCAGGCACTTGAGACAAATTCTACTCATCACTACTAAATAACATATACTCAGACTGAATATACTCAGATAACATAGCATGTTTGCACTGAGATGACGAATAAAAAAGAGAAGGAAAGGGCATTAGAAGATGCAGGATCAGGTCTCAGAAATGCTTAGTGAGAGATGCACAAATCATTTTTTTATAATGATTGTTGTTGTTAAGTGCCATTGAGTCGCAGGCGACTCATAGTGACCCTATGAAGAAGAGTCCTCAACGCTTTATAATGAATAGATTTATTTCTATAAGACAGAGGTTAACAAATGCTCAAATGTCCAAACATCTGTACTGTACCATTCCATCATCTCTGACATTATTTTTTTCTTATTCCCCTTCCCTTCATTTTTCCCATTCTCGTATATGTCTTTGAGTTCTGTGAGTTCCTGAAAGTTTTCACAGAAACTAAAAACAGGAATGGTTCACGCCGTTGGGGATGGTATAGACTGATGTATGTGGTCGCACAGACCGATGAATGATGGACCATGAGCCTGCATGCTGAAGTTGACAACCGGATCAGGTTAGAAGCAGTATCAAAAAAGAGAAGCATTGAACTTTCTAGAATCTTTTTTTTATATATATATAGGATTTCAGAGCTACAAACCACACCCCTTGTAAATTTAAAGGTGGGGACTTGGGTGGATTTTTTATGTTTTCATAATTTGTCCTGCTAAGATTAATGTTGTTGTTGTTGTTATGTGCCGTCGAGTCGCCTGTGACTCATAGCGACCCTATGTACAACAGCCCTAAACTCCGCTCTGTCCTATGCCAATCGCACTGTCTCTGACACTCCCATCCCAATTATCCCAGTCACTGAATCAATCCACCTTGTAGAGGGCCTTCCTCTCCTGCACCGTCCCTCCACCCTCCCAAGCATGATGTCCCTCTCCAAGGACCGGCTCAATGTCAAGAAGACAAAGATTCTCACCACTGGACCAATCGGCAGCATCAGGATGGATGGTGAAGAGATTGAGATTGTACACAGCTTTAGTTTGCTTGGCTCCATAGTCAACAGTCTTGGCACCAGCAGCCAGGAAATTAAAAGGCGCATTGCCATGGGAAAGTCTGCTGTTAGGGACCTCTCCAAAGTGCTGAAGAGCAGTGGTGTCTCTCTGTAGACTAAGGTGCGTCTGATACAGGCCATGGTCTTCGCAATCACCTGTTATGCATCAGAGAGTTGGACAATAACCAAGGAGGATAGAAGGAGAACTGATGCCTTTGAGCTGTGGTGCTGGAGAAGAGTACTGAGAATACCGTGGACTGCTAGGAAAACAAAACAGATTTGTCCTGGAGAGGGTTAAACCGGGTGGCTCTATTTATGAAAAGTCTCAGGTCAGTGTAGTCCCAAATTCTTAACTAACTGTATGTATCCATTATTTCTAACATGAACATCTCCATCCATGGATCAGTTCCCCCAGCTCCTCGATGGCCTTTGGGTTCTCATTCACTAGAATGTCTCCAGGGACTTAAACATGTAAGGTTGGTACCAGCAGTCAGGAAATAAGATGCATTGCACTGGGAAAATCTGCAGTTAGAGACCTTTCCAGATTATTGAGGAGTAATGATACCAGTTTGAAGACTAAGGTGCATTTGATTCAGACAGTATTCTACTCCAATCACATGCTATGCTTCTGAAAGTTGGACTATGCATAAGGATGATAGGAAAATAATTGATGCCTTTGAGCTGTGGTGTTTGAGAAGAAGTCTGAACATCCCATGTACAATCAAGAGAACAAACTGATATGTCTTGGAGAGGGTGCTCTTTAGAGGCAAGAATGATGAGGCTTTACCTCACATACTTTGGGGATGTTGCCAGAGGGGGCTATTCCTTGGAGACAGACATGATGCTAGGAAGGGTGGAGGGCCAGTGAAGGAGAGGAAGACCCTCAACCTGGTGGACTGACACAATGACTAATGTTGTCTTGTATGTCGGGAAGTGTGAGGATGGTGCAGGATAGAACTGGGTTCAGATCTTTTGTTCATAGGTTCGCTAAGAGTTGTACTTGACCTGATGGCTCATAAAAACAATAAGTCACCAGGGCACTGATGGAAGTTAGTTCTAGGAAAATGTGATTCTGTCCCCCACCCCATTTGTATGTATCTACAGAGTACTTGGTTTATGATGGCTACTTAAATAATTTATTTATTCCTTAGTAATACATAAACTTAAGAGTCTCAGGACAGGAAGAGATTTCTTTTATACCTGTATATAAAGAAACAGGGAGTATTAGTTTCCCAAATCTATATTCCCATTCATTTGTGAAGAAGACAAAGATTCTCCCCACTGCACCAATTGTCAGCATCAGGATGGATGGTGAAGAGATTGAGATTGTTCACAGCTTTCGTTTGCTTGGCTCCACAGTCAACACTCTTGGCACCAGTAGCCAAGAAATTAAAAGACGTATTGCCATGGGAATGTCTGCTGTTAGGGACCTCTCTAAAGTACTGAAGAGCAATGGTGTCTCTCTGGAGACTAAGGTGCGTCTGATACAGGCCATGGTCTTTCCAATCACTTGTTAGGCATCAGAAAGTTGGACAATGATTAAGGAGGATAGAAGGAGAATTGATGCCTTTGAGCTGTGGTGCTGGAGAAGAGTATTGAGGATACCATGGACTGCTAGGAAAACAAACAGATTCATCCTGGAAAGGGTTAAACCAGGCAGCTCCCTGGAGCAAGGATTCTGAGGCTCCATCTAACATTCTTTGGACATGTTGTAAGGAGGGACCAATCCTTGGAGAGGGACATCGTGCTTGGTAGGGTGGAGGGGGCAGCGCAGGAGGGGATGGCCCTCTATGAGGTGGATTGATTCAGTGACTGGGGTAATCGGGATGGGAGTGTCAGAGACAGTGCGATTGGCACAGAACAGAGTTTAGGGCTGTTGTACATAGGGTCGTTATGAGTCGCAAGCTACTTGACGGCACATAACAACAACAATCCACTGTAGATAGTAAGATTATTTTTCTGAGGACGTTTAAAATTCTGTAATTTTTTCTGTACTTCTTGGCAGCTAATAACAAATTATAAAGCATTACACAATCTAGTGAGAACATATATATATAAATACAACAATGATTTTGACCTTGTTTCTATTTTTAAGGAGTGCTTTGCTTATTCGGGGCTTCTTTCCATTCCAAATGAAACTGGAGAGTGCCTTTTCCATCTTGTTGAAGAATGGGATTGATATTTGTATTGAGATTGCACTGAACGTGTAAATTAACTTTGGTAGTAATGCCATTTTCACAATATTGTGTCCTCCTCTCCAAGAGCAAGGTATATTCTTCCACTTCCAAAGATCTTTTTGTTTCAACTGAAGGTGGATGGATGGATCATGGACCTAGGACTAAAACCAAGGACTATAAACTTCATTAAAGAAAAGCTTGGAAGAACTGTAGAAGTCCTAATCCACAACATAAACAGTCTTCCGAGCATCCTGAAAAATCTACAACCAGGAGAAAATAAAATAGATGAATGGGACCTTCTAAATCAAATCTCTATGTACATCCAAAAACTTCTCCAACATGGTAAAAAGGGAAGCCACAGATTGGAAAAAAGTATTTGGTAATAATATGTCAGATAAGGGACTTATATCTAGAATTTATAAAGTATTTGAGCACCACAAGATAAAGGTAAACAAACCTAATGAAAAATGGGCACAGGATATGAACAGACACTTCACCAAAGAAGACATTCCGATGGCAAAAAAACACATGAGGAAGTGTTCAAAATCCCTAGCTCCTAGAGAGATGCAAATCAAGACAACTATGAGATATCATCTCACCCCAGTAAGAAAAGCAAAATTTAATGGAACAGCAAACAACAAATGCTGGTGAGATTATGGAGAAATAGGAACCCTTATTCACTGTTGGTGGGAGTGTAAAATGGTACAACCACTATGGAAGGCTGTATGGCGCTTTCTCAAAAATTTGCAAATGAAAATACCATTCGACCCAGCAATTCCACTACTGGGAATATAACTTAAAGAAACCATAACTGCCACCTAAACAGATACATGCACACCTATGTTTATTTCAGCTTTGTTCATAATAGTGAAAAATTAGAATCAACTCAACTGTCCATCAACAAATGAATTGATAGAGAAGCTCTGGTATATTCACGCAATGGAATACTATGCTGCATTGAAAAACAAGGAACTCATGAAATATTTCACAAAATGGGTGACCCTGGAGGACATTATGCAGAGTGAAATATCTCAGTCACGGAAGGACGAATATATAAAAGAGGACTGACATAGCGGTTGGGGAGAGACCGAGAAAGATGGGATAAATAATGGATAATGCATTGAAACAGATGAAGGAGAGAACTGTTTGAAAGGGATATATGATTAGATATTATTGTTGTGACAGGAGTCCAGAACAAAGGTAGCATAGTGGAGTGGACTTGGGGGGAGGGATTGAATAACAAATATTCTTCTTTTATTATTCAAAAAGAAGAGCGAATTGGGGGGAGGAGTGTGCAGGGAGAAAAGTGCAACAGTGAATGAATGGGCACCCTAAGTCTCTGTAAACTTTCACTAAAATTAATTTTAAAAAAAGAAAAAGAAATACACCCTTGGGGACCAAGGAGGTATGGTGGGGCATTCCTTTCCCAAACACATCTGTAGCAATCCAGAGAACTGCACTGTCTCTCCACTGCTGACCTGAGGACCTACAGACAATGCTGACCTCCTAGGTGGGCATTGCTGAGAGGCACTGAGAGCTGTGTCCAGCACATCTGGTGGACAACAAAAGTGAAACAAAGGACTGTTCCAAAATGGTCCACGCCCTGAGCCGCAGATACCACCGGGATCTTGAGTTCACAGTCCCAGAGACCAAGACAGATTTCTCCAGTTTCTAATCCCAGCCACAGGGAGAACTCACTGAGTTTCAACACACCCACTGGCTGGCAGGGGTCCAAGGTGCAAAGAATGAGGGCTTCACCAACTCAGAGCGCCCTGCAGCTGTGAGGTCAATTGCACTACCACATAGTCCAGCTCAGCCTCCCGCGCTCGCCACGCCCCTTGTCCTGCTGCACATAGGTGTTATTCACTCTTCGTCCCTTAGCAGAACGCTGAGGTGTGGAAACCACACAGGAGTAAAATGAATCGAACCACCAGAGAATCATTGGGGGGAGGGGGAATTACGTTTCCAGAAGATTTCACACTTGTCCATTGTACAATAAACTCGCAATGAGCAAAATACAAAAACGCAAAGGATTACTGGTTGTCTCTGGCTCTGGCCTGAAAAGGAGCTGGGTGTGTATATGAAACAGCCAAGTACCTGAGCTATTTGAATGAACTGTGGCAAAGTTTATACCAGGGCAGTGACACCTTACTGTAATATTGCAAGATATTATCATTTGGAAGGATGGGTAAAAAGAACATGAGCTCCTTATATAGTGTTTCTTAAAAAGGCATGCAAAAGGACATTTATCCAAGAAGAAAAAGCTTAATTAAAATGGAGGAGGAAGAGCAGGAGAGGGTGGTTCCTGCCCCAAGACATCCCTGGAATTTTTTGAAAAGTCTCTCAGAACTAGTGAGGTTGGGGATGGTGATCTTCAAAGTAACTGTTTTCTCTCTTTCTTGCACTTTGTGATTTGTGCCATCTCATTTGAAGCCCTCTCCTACATTTCTGCTCAAACTCACATTCTCAATTTAGGGTGTCCTAGAATGGCCCCCTTCAAGTAACAGAGCAAAAGGAAGCTGTCTTTTGAATTCATCAGAGGTATTCCTGACAAATGTAGCCCTTGTTGGTTGTTGACTGCTGGGCTTCCTCTCTTAGACTTAAGAGTTACACTCATGACCCCTGCCCAACTCTGTGGCCAGGGCCCTGATGTCTGCTCTGCTGTTTTCATGCGTGGGATTGTGGCTTCCCTGAGAGAGGTCCCTAACCTCTGAACTCTCTGACAGAGAACACACCACTTTGTCTTCCCAGCCCTGGGGTAGTGAGATAAGTACTGCGAGCATTTTTGACTGAGCTAGAGTGTCTCCACATGGGTTAACTTTGACCCATTTCTGTGTCTAAGAAACAGAATGAATCATCCTAAAAAAAAGAAGACAGCCCTCTAGAGTTACTGAATTTTCTAAAATGGACAGGTAACCCATTGACCAGACCAGGTGGTTTTCAGGACTTGCATGTTATAGGGCTTCTAAGGAAAACTGACCAGGCATCTGGGCAGTAAGGATGTCCTGGAAAAAGTTGGAAAATGTGAAATTTCAGATGCTGGGATCATCCAGGATCCATGCTGGCCACTATGGTGCCACTGAAAAGTTCAATGAGATAACCCTGAGTTCACTGCCTTCCCAAGAAGAGATAGCAGTAAGGAAGGGGCTGCAACAGGCTCTGTTAACTCCAAGGATTGTCATTTGAACTCAGGTAATATGACCAGCATCATCATCATGTGGCTGTGAGGTGGAAGTGCAGAGCAGTTGATTGGTTGAAACTACTGACTTTTGGTTGTTGTTACTGTTAGATGTCATCAAGTCTGTTATAATTCACAGTGACTCTGAACAATGGATGTGAATCTTGCCCTATCCTGTGTCATCCTTATCGTCTCTACTATACTTAAGCCTATAATTACAGTTGCTGTGTCAATTCATCTCATGGAAAGCCTTCATCCCTTTCACTGACCCTTCACCTTTTCAAGCACTTTTTCCAAGGACTGGCTCTTTCTAAAAACATGCGTAAAATATGTGATGCTAAGCTTTGCCATCCTTGCCTCCAGAGAGAATCGTGATTGCACTTTCACTAAGACATATCTGTTTGCTCTTTTAGCAGTTCATAGGATATTCAGTACTCCTGTCCAACACCACAACTCAAAGACATTTGTCCAACTTTCAGATGCATAGTCAGTAGTTGAAAAAAAGATCATGGCTTGAATCAGGTTAACATTAGTCTTTAAATTGATACCATTTGCTCAGGCGATTGTCTTTCTGATCGTTTGCTATGCCTCTGAGAACTGGACAAAGGATAAGGATGACAGAAAAGAATTGATGCCTTTGGGCTGTGGTGTTGGAGAAGAGCACTGAACATCCCATAGATGTCCAAGAGAACAAACATATGTCTTGGAGAGGGTGCAGCTGGAGTGCTCTTTGGAGGCAAGAATGATGAGGCTACATCTTACATATTTTGGGCATGTTGCCAGCAGGAACTATTCCCTGAAGAAGGACATGATGCTTGGAAGGGTGGAGGATTGGCGAAGCAGAGGAAGACTCTCAATCAAGTGATCAATTCATGGTGACTGCTGCAATGGGCTCTTGTGTGTCAGGAAGTATGAATGAAGGTGGCACAGGATAAAACAGATTTCATATCTTTTGTTCATAGAGTCACTATGAGTAATACTTAAATGGATGGCACCTAACAATAACAACAACAGTTAACAACAGTTAAGTATTCTAGGATTCCAAATCTCCTCAATGTCAACCATAATTTGTTTTGATCCACTTAGTCAAATGCCTTTGCATAGTCATTAAAACACAAGTAGATAGTCTTCTGGCATTTTTTGCTTTCAGCCAACATCCGTCTGACATCAGCAATGATCTCCCTGGTGCCATGGCCTTCTCTAAACCTAGCTTGAATTTCTACGTGATCAGAGCTCTTTAAACACTATGTTGTTATGTGCTATTTAGTTGACTACAATTCATAATTACTCATAATGCACAATAGCTCTGAACTCTGCTCTATCCTGAGCCAAACTCATTGTTTCTTACACACCTATCTTCATTACCCCAGATACTGTGTCAATCCATCTTATCTGGCGGCTTCCTCTCCTGCATTATTCTGCCACACTCCTAAGTATGGCATCCGTCTCTAAGGACAAGTTCCTCCTTGCAACATGCCCAAAGTATGTCAGATGAAGCTTCAAAATCCTTTCTTCCAAAGGGCAGCCTGTTTTCACTCTCTCTAGGATGAACCTGTTTGTTTTCCTAGCAATCAATGTTATATGCAATACTCTTCTTCAGCACCACAGTTCAAAGGCATCAAATTTCCTTCTATCATCTTTAGTCATTGTCTAGATTTCTGACACATAGGAAGTAATTGCAAAGAATATGGCCTGAATCAAGTGCACCTTAATCTCCAGCCTGACATCGTTGCTCTTCAGTATTCTGAAGAGGTCTCTGACAACAGATTTTTCTAATGCAATTTATCTTTTGGTTTCCTGGCCATTGGTACCAAGAGTGTTGAGTATGGAGCCAAGAAAACTACAGCTGTTAATATTCTCAATCATGATGCTGCCAATCATTCAATGGTGGGAATCTTTTTTTTTTTTTTTTTGGTGTTGAGCTTCAGTCCATATTGATGACTGTAGTCCTTGACCTTCTGCAGCAAGTGCTTCAGGTCCACCTCAATTTCAGGAAGCAGGGTTCTGTCATCTGCATTACTCAAGCTGTTGATGAGTCTTTCTTTCTCCAATTTTGATGCCACATACCTCTTTATAAAATCCAGCATCCTGAATGGTCTGTTCTGCATTAAGAATGAAAAGGCCTGGAGACAGGACACACTCCTTTCCTGGTTTTGATGCTGAGAAAATAATATGAAAAACTGGAATATGTAAAGAAGAAAGTGACATCATGATTTGAGGAAGACTTACAAGTAACATGCATTATGCAGATGACACAACCTTATACATGCTGATGGTGAAGAGGAGTCTTGAATCACTTGCTGCAGAAGATAAAAAATTACAGCCTTCAATACGGGTTACACCTCAACATCAAGAAAACAAGAGACATCACTGGGCCTATATGCAACATCATGATGGATGGAGGAAAGATTGAAGCCCTCAATGATTTAATCTTTCTTGGATGAATAATCAATAGAAAACATATTGCCCTGGGCAACTCCATTATCAGGGGTCTCTCCAAAATACTGAAGATAATGATCTTCAGAAAACATAGCCTTTTCCAGTCTATGTTCATTTATATCAGTTTCTTAACATCTTACATACTTTTTCTAATTTTCACCATTTAGATGTCATGGATTGAAGTAGGAATCATGCCCCCTTAAAATATGTGTTAACTCATCCTGGCCATGATCCCCAGTGTCTACCATTTTGTGACTGGATGTAAGTATCTTTCATTTTATAATGGTTGTAAATCCTGATCTTCATGTGCTAATGAGGTAAAAATTTTTTATTTTGTTGTTATTGTTGTTAGATGTTGTGGAGACACTTCTGACTTATAGAGACTCTATGAACATCAGATCTGTTCCCTGTCATATCCTGCACCATCCTTATTATCCCTGACACACGTGAGTCCATTGCTGTAGTCACTGTATCAATTCATCTTGCTGAAGGTCTTCTCTTTCACTGACCTTCAACCTTTCCAAGTATGATGTCTCTCTCTCTAAAGAATAGCCTCTCTTTACAACATGCTCAAAGTATTTGAGATGAAGCTTTTCCTATCCGTGTCTTGGGGTAAAGTTATTGTTGTTGTTAGGTGCTGTTGAGTACAACTCATATTACCCTATGAACAACTGATCTGAAGCCTGTCGTGTTCTGTGTCATCTTCACAATCTCTGACATACACTGCTGTTTTTTGCTACAGTCACTGTGTCAATCCACTTGGTTGAGGGTCTTTCTCTCTTTCACTGCCCCTCCACTTTCCCAAACATGATGACCCTTTCCAAGGAATAACTTTTCCTAGCAACATGCCCAAGGTATGTGAGAAAAAGCTTCACCATCTCTACCTCCAAAGAGCACTCTGGCTGCACATTTTGCAAGACCTCTGTTTGTTCTTTTGGCAAGTCCACAGGATCATCAGCACTCCTATCCATTGTTTAAAGTCATCAATTGCTTTGTCATTCTTAGTCACTGCTCAACTGTCAGATGTATAGCAAGTGACAGAAAAGTTCGTGTGGCTTAGGGCAAGCAAGAGGCAGCAACAGAAGAAAATATGAGGTAAGTTTAGGTTATGTTTATGAAGATGAGGTTAAATTTGTTATAGTAACATAGCAGAATTAGAGTGAGTGCACCATTTACTCAGGCCACAGTCTTATTGCCATGTAAGAATAGTTTCCTGGAGTGTGACCTGCATAGGCTTTTATCTTTTAAGAGCTAGAAGGAGAGAGAAGTGAGTAGAGAGGTAAGGACATCAGCATCATCAAGAAAGAACTCGGAGTGGACTGTGTCCTTTGGACTTGGAGTTCCTGTACTGAGATCATTTTAGGCCCAGGGGAAGAGTGATGCCAAGATTCAAATAGATCTCCAAAGGATGTGGAGCTCACTGATGTTGAAAGGAGTTAACAACCTTCGCCCAGAGCTGACAGACAAAACATGCTTTTCAGCTGGTGCCCTGCATTCAGACTTCCAGCCTCTATAATTGTAGGTGATTAATGTTTTTCTATTAAAGCCACTCACCTGTAGAATTTCTGTTTAAGCAGCAGTACAGGTAACTTGGAGAAAGTTCATGTAGATTGCTCATTGGAAGCATGGCAAAAAGTCATCTCACGTACTTAGGCAATGTTATCAGGAGGGGCCAGTTCTTGGAAAAAGACATTCTTGGAAAGGTGGAGGATCAAAGAAAGCAAGACCTTCAACAAGATGGATTAATACAGTGACTGTAACAAGGAGCTCATGTATTGTGAAGAAGGAGCAAGATAGGACAAGGTTCAGATCTGTTCACAGGATTTTTATTTTCACTTGGTGACACATAGGCTCATAACAATAACAACAACATGATAACTAAGACAGAAGTCAATGCCTTGCTATGAGGCCTAGTGCTTGACTATTAAACTTTGGTGTTGCAAATTTACCAGGTGTTAATCTAGAAAATGTGGTGGTGGTTCCAGAAAGAGTATTTGTTCCATAAAAAGCCTTGGAAACAATCCTCAGGAGAAGTTCTACTCTTTCCCAAAATTTCACATTGAGTCATAATGGACTCTAGAGTAACTACAAGTTACATATATGTATATCACCTCAATGCAAACTTTTTGAGACAAGGGTGGAGTGAGTAGTAAGAGGTTTATTATGTATTGATAAATAGAAGATAGGAAAATGAACTTTCCAAATCTGTCCCTCTGTCTGGAGACTGATGTTTGTTATTGTGTGTTGTTGAGTTGGAACTGACCCATAGCTGACCCTCCAGCAGGTTTTCAGACACACTAAATCACACAGAAAGAAATTTCCCATCCTCCTCCTGAGAAGCAGCTGATGAGTTTAAACTGCTTTCCTTTGGTAATGCAGTGCAGTTTCTTATAATTAGGCCACCAGAGCTGCCTATATGGAGACTAAGGGAAAGTTTTTATAAGAAAAAGACACTGCTTAATCCATTACAGCTTTATCATCATACTTGGTGGTTACATCGTTGATGGATCTAGAGCTGGAACTAAGAAGAATTTCTTTTAATTCTAATTCTTCTCTTCATCTTAGGACCAGCTACAGATGCCCTTGACATGACTGTCCTATGCTCAGCTTCTTTTGTGTTTTCTTCTCGGCCCTCTTTACTATGTCCTTTCTCCAACTTTTCTTGAAAATGATAGTTGGCATTTTCCAGACTTCAATCTTTTTGATGTGTATGCTTTTCAGGGCTTTGTGTAACACTTGTATATCTCACACACTCATCTTTATTTTTCACTGTCTCTTAGATATGTTTGCCTAAATGTTTCTGCAACAGTAGAAATTCTTTTTGATTCAAGCCAATTCTTTGTCCTCAAACTTGATTATCTCTTTCATTAATTATATCAATCATCCACCTTTCTGAGTTGAGATATTAAGCTCATTCTCCTTGCTGTCAAGTTGGAACCAACTCATGAATGGTTTTCCATTGACTTTCCAAGGCTGCAAATCACATGGAAGGAACTTGTTCATCTTAGTCCTGAGCAGCTGCTGGATTTGAACTACTGAGAAGTAGGACCTTTGAGTTCAGAGCTACCTGTGGATTATGCCACTAGAATTCTTTTCAAAGTTGGGATACCAAAAGTCATCTGGATTTCTTTTTTCCCCCTTGTCCTTGATCACTATGCCCTATCGATTTCAACCTCCTTATTAAATCTCTGTACTGTTAGGAGTAGTCTTAAACGCAGATTATCAGTTCTCTAGGCTTCTGTTCATTGTTGTTGTGTGTGCCTTTGGTACACATAGCCAACCCTCCATACCATAATGGTATGGAAGAAGTTCGCCAAGCTCTTGGATTCAAACCATGTGCCTTCAGGATTGCAGTGCAGCTTCTTACCAGTAGGCCACCTGTACTCAACTTCCAAGAGGTCTTCTGTGGCCACTCTCTTCTGCATTTGATGGGAAGAAACTAGTCATGCTACTCCTTTAGTTTCCACTGTCATAGAGTGAATTCAGCATCAGCAATCCTCTAAGGTGGAGTAGCTCTAATCTTAATGGAATCACACTCTCATGTCTTTCTCCAACAGAGTGACTGGTGAGTTCAAACTACTGACCAATCTGTCAGATAGTAATTGAGTGCTTAAAAACAGTGCCACTAGAGCTCCTTTTCCTCTATATAAAATTCTTTTATTGTTCCCCAAGGTCTGAAGGATAATACTCAAATTCCTTAGAAAAGCCTAAGGAATTTCCAGTTTAACTCAAGTACTCTACTCTTCAAATGTCTGAGCAGGTCCCTCTCTAGCCCACACCCTCTAGTCCATCCTCATAGCACACTCATTCAGTTCACTACAAGCCCTTTCAAAATCATGGCTTTGAAAGCACATTCCCTCTGCCCGCTGTTTCCTCTCCCCTCTCCGTCTGGAAAAATCTCTCCCCTGACAAAACTTAGTTCTGATGTTGTTGTTGTTGATTATCATCAAGTCGAGCATGACTCATACTGACACTATGAACAAAAGGCCTGAAGCCTCCTACAACTATCGACATTTATCAAAGTTCATAGAGTTTCTGGAAGCATGTTGTTTAAGAAGTGGATGCCACTCCTGCTTCCTAACCTGTCGTAGTATGTTATTGTTGTTATGTGCCATTGAGTTGTTTGCGATGCATAGCAACCCTCTGTACAGCAGCTCTGAACCCTTCACTGTCCTGAGCCAGTCTCACTAATTCCAACACACCAACCCCCATTGCCCCAGTTGCTGTATCAATCCATTTCATCTGGGGTCTTCCTCTTCTGCGCTAACTGTCCACCCTTCCAAGCATCTGTTTGCTGAAATGTGTCAATCAGTATGTCGTCAATTCCTGGGGCCTTGATTTTTGCCAATTCTTTCAGAGAAGCTTGAACTTCTTCCTTCATCGCCACAGGCTCTTGTTCATAAATTGTTTCAGGAAATCCTTCTGTGTCCACCAATTACTTTTGGTAAAATGACTCTGTATACTCTTTCCATCTTCTTTTAATGATTCCTGGATCATTTAATATTCTGCCCTAAGCAATCTTAAGTATTGCAACTTGAGGCTTGAATTTTTTCTTCAGTTCCTTCAGCTCTGCCAGGGAAGGAGGAACAATCTCCTCCTGTACCAGTCAGATCTGATTTGATGGTACACACACTCAAATAATAAAAATTAAAAAAAAAAGAAATGCTGAGCTACTTTGGCCCTTTCAATTTTCCACCTATACCTCCTTGCACATTTTATTATAGTATTTTGCCTTGTCTTTCCAAGTGTTGCTTTGAAATCTTCTATGCAGCTGCTTAGCATCTTGATTTTTTCCCTTTGCTTTGACTTCTCGGTGCTCTAGTGCAATACTCAGAGCCTCTTCTGACATCCATTTTTGTCTTTTCTTCTTCCTCCTTCTTTGTAATGACTTTTTGCATTTTTCATGAACAATATTCTTGATATCTTCCCATAGTTTTTCTAGTCTTCGTTCATTAGTGTTCAAGGCCTCAAATCTATTCCTGAGTTGGATTTTAAATTCATGGGCGATAAGCTGAAGGTTAAATTTTCTATTTATGTGGATATTATTTAATCTTTAGTTTTAATTTGAACTTACATATAAGCAGTTGATGGTCTGTTCCACAATCAGCACCTGGCCTGGTTTTCACTGCTGATGTTGGACTGCTCCAATGTTTCCTCCTACAGATGTAATATCATCAGATGAAATCCATGTGTATAACCTGTGTTTATGTTTCCTATAAAAGGTATTTGCTATGAATAAATCATTGATTGTATAGAATTCTATCATTCTATCCCCTGAATCATTTCTGTCACAAAGTCCGTATTTTCTGACTACTGATCCTTCTTCCTGGTTCCCAAGTTTTCCATTCCAGTCACCCATTATTAATGCAGCTTGGTTACATGTTTGACTGATTTCTGACTGCAACAGGTGATATAAGTCATCTGTTTCCTTCTCTTTGACTCACTCTGGTTGTAGGCGCATACATTTGAATGATAGTGGTATTAACAGGTTTCCATTCTATGTGTATGGATATTATCTTGTCACTCACAATATTGTGTTTCAAGATGTATCTAGACCTGACCTTTTTTAAAAAAAATTTTTTAAATTTATTTATTTTTCATTTCAACGAACATCTACAGAGATTTTGGAATTCCAT
>NW_006399821.1:5941468-5955076 GCF_000299155.1 Elephantulus edwardii | reverse complement strand
TTCAGCTAAGATCCATCTAACATCAGCAACAATATCCCTAGTACCACGACCCCTTCTAGACCCAGCCTGGACTTCTGGCATTTCTCTGCTAATGTGCTGTTCCAGACATTTTTGGATACTCTTCAGTAGAATCCTGCTTTGCATTTGAAATCAATGATATTGTTCTGTAGTTTCCACACTCTGTTGTGTCACCCTTCTTTGGAATGGGAACAATACACAATACGTCAGTATTTATGTGTTCCATTTTTTTCTTTATAATCCAGTTTTCCTATATTCATGCTTCTGACATTCCACATACCAATTGTTAATTTCTTCTTACAATTGTTTCTCATCCCTTGTGTTTCCATATTTGTGGTCTCAACATCAGTTGCAATATCTGTTTGCCTACTCCAAGTGTGTTCTGCTGTACACAGGGTTTTCAAAAGCCAGTTATATTTGAGGAGTGGATGGGCAATCTTTCTTCATAGTCTGTCTTAATTTGGATGTTCACTGTTAGAAGAATATCTGACAAACAAGCATTTTTACCTACCAGATGAATAACACTTCCCTTACAGTAATAACAAACACTGCACCCACACTCTCTGCACCCACTGCACCCACACTCTCTGCACCCACACGTGTGTGACCTGTCTTTACTCTTACCCTGCTATATCCTCATTCCATAGTCCATCTGTTGTTTAAGAGCATGTAAGTGCAAATTCCATGTACCAACTTCAGAGAAAGATTTTTGCCTGAGGCTGTACCAAGGGAAGTTCCTGGCCACAGAGCTTCTGCTAAATTCTGTGACTTACTCTCTCTGTTTGCATTGCTGACACAATGTCATAATTCTAACGTCCAGATGGGTCTCTTCTATATCTAATAATGTGGTGGTGCTTGTTTGGCCCTTGGGCCTGAAGTGGATTTGAGATTGAAGATATACTTTCCTAAAAGATGAAATTAAGGTTTGCGATGCTCTTTTGGGAAAAAGGTGTTACCTGATCAAGGAGATTAGAAGGAGTTCTCAGAATTCTGAATAACTCTGGGTTCCACGCAGCTACCTTTTCCATCTCTTTGTGTTGTCTCTGATTCCATTAAAGATACTGTCCATTATATATATTGAAAATTCAATCTGTCATCCCATTCATCTGGGCTATTCAGAAAAGAAAGGATATTATTTTAGAAACTGCACAATGGCATGATTGAAGACCTCAATCATTCACTTGAGATGTTCCTAAGAGGTGGACGATGAATAAGGATGGCAGAAGAAGAACTGATGCCTTTGAGTTGTGGTGCTTGAAAAGAGTACGGAATATTCCATGGACTGCCAAAAAAAGGAAACAAATATATCTTGGAAAAAGTGCAGCCAGCGTGACCCTTGGAGGCAAAGATGATGACGCTCTTTCTCTCATACTTTGGATGTGTTGCTAGGCAAGGCTGTTCCTTGGAGAGGGACAAACCTCCTTGGAAAGATGGAGGAATGGCAAAATAGAAGAATATTCTCAACCAAGTGGATTGAGATAGTAACTACAGCAATGAGCTCCAGTGTGTCAGAGACTGTGAAGATGGCAAGGTTAGGACAGGGTTCAGATATGCTGTCCATAGGACCAATATGGGTAATACAGAACTAAACAGCATCTAACAAAAACAACAGTAAAAATGGCCTGATACACTGCTCAGTACAATAAAAAGTTTGATAAGTGAAGTTAGAGAACATAGTACCTAGTTTGTTTTCTGTATCCTCTGACCCTATTATCTTGTAACAGAGACACTTCAAAGGTGTGAATATTCTGAGGACTGGAGGCTAACAAACCCCAAACTTCACTTCTAAACGTGAAAATAATAATACAATTATTTTTGTTTTTACAGATTTATAGAGGAGAAAAAAACCACTCAAAACCACTACAAAGCACTTAGTTACTTCTCTGAGTCCTGATCATTATCATTGCTTTACTATGACAGGTGATTCATTTGGAGGGTAAACTTCATATTGAATGAAGAGGGGTAAAGAGTAGTGCTAGAGCTGTAAGCAAGGAACATGGATTATTTATACAAATTCCAGGTCTGATATCTCACTTTAGATAGGAAAGGCATACAGACTTGACTAACACTAGAGCCTGACCAATCTGGAGGAAGAACTGGGAGCAACATCTATAAAGTTAAGCTCCATCCTTGTCCCCTGTCCTCTCTTCAGACAGTTACATAAAAAAGCCCAGTTCTTTATCCAAATCCCAGCACAGTCAAGAGAGGCTGAGCTCTTTCTCTGTTGTGAGTTCAAGAACACTTCATCTTGATCAGGGACTAGAGTTTCATTGAGCCTTCCATGTTATGGGAATTTAACATCTATCAACTATTCTGGACTTTACTTATGGTATGTGCAATATTTTTGAGTAAATCACTCGGAGTGTCTGCTAACACTTTCTGTAAGAGATGTTAGAACATTAGATAACAGGAACTAAAAAGAATCATATTTGCTGGTTAATGTATTACTATTTTTTTTTTTTGTACTAGAAGTGTTTCTGGTGAAACACTGCAATCAGTGATAACTATCAATAGGAAGCTGGATAGAGTCAGCAGATGCCAGGAACTAATTTTATATTTCTGAGAAAGAAAAGGAGTCATTCTTTTTCTGTAAAGATTTACAACCTTGGAAAGATTTGAAACCTTTTGGGGTGTTCTTATATGCTTCCTGTGTGTTTGCAATTGCTATGAATGACAAGGTTTTTTGGGTTTTTTTTTTGTTTGTTTGTTTATTTTGTGTGCGTGTACCATCAAATCAGATCTGACTGGTACAGGAGGATATTGCGCCTCCTTCTCCGGCAGAGCGTCTGGTGGATTCGAACCGTGTTCCTCTGGGATTGCAGTGCAGCTTCTTGCCACTAGGCCACCAGAGCTCCCCACTATGTTTTGTTTTTAATTTGGGATCAAAGAAGCCCTGGCACAGTGAATAAGTGCACAACTGATAACTGAAACAAGGCTGCTCTTTGGAGGCAAGGATTCTGAGGCTTCGTCTGACATACTTTGGACTTGTTGAAAGGAGGTATCAGTCCTTGGAAAGGGATATCATGCTTGGGAGGGTGGAGAGACAGCTCAGGAGAAGACCCTCTATGAGAAGAATTGATTCAGTGACTGGGGTAATGGGGGGGA
Organism: Elephantulus edwardii; assembly: GCF_000299155.1. Lineage (NCBI taxonomy): Eukaryota > Metazoa > Chordata > Mammalia > Macroscelidea > Macroscelididae > Elephantulus > Elephantulus edwardii. Next base: position 5,951,953 of record NW_006399821.1, on the reverse strand, counting down.
AGTGTTTTCTGACAATAAGACAAAATGATTGGCACATAATAAAGCAGGGTTTAGGGCTGTTGTACACAGAGTCACTATCAGTCACAGGTGACTTGATGGCACATAACAAAAACAAAGTATGCATGGTACACAGGTTTGCTCTGGACTGCTAATCTAAAGTTTGGTAGTTTGAACCCAACAAATAGTACCATGGATTAAAAGATCTGGAAATCTGTTTCAATTACAATTACCACCAAGAAAACTCTAAAGAAGAGTTCTACTTTATACCATACGGGACTGCCATGCATTAGAAATTACTTGATGACAGCTAACAACAACAATGTAAGGATGGTCCAGTTCATCACCATATGCTTTTTATTAATCTCAGATCATGGTCACTGTGCTTCTTATTTTTAAAAAATATGATTAAATCTATTCAAATTCATCTCTATCTGTGGTTCAATTAATTAATTAATATGACCCTTCCATCCCGAGCCTTCCATTGTGTGACTCTAGCCCCTTTGTCAACGCTTAGGACCTCATCCAAGTTTGAACTCTTTATTGTACCAAGGAGATAGGATGAGGGAGGATACATGTCCCACTATATAAGAAGATATTCCTTAAGTCACCACCCTTAATCCTCCTCAAGGTATATAGTTTATAGCCCACAGACCCTATATAAAGGAATCATTCTGCAAACTTCAATGCTTATTCACTCGGGACAGTGCTTCTACCTGATCTTGCTGCTCCAACAATAGACAATCAACAGCTAACAGTCAGTAACTGACAGCTGACAACCTACAACCTATAACTGGGAGCTTAGAACCTCAGCCTTCAGGATCCTGGCTCACCATTCTCCATCCACCAATCTCCTCATTCATGTACATCAGTCTATACAATCCAAAGTGTGTTTTTTTGGGGGGGGGATTATTAATTTTAATGAACATTTACAGAGACTTTGGATTTCAATTCATTAATTGTTGCATTTTCCTCCCTGCTCACCCCTGCCCTCAATTCACTTTTCTCTTTGAAAATTAAAAGAAAAATTCTTTCATTGTTACACAATCCCTCCCTCGAAGTCCGCTCCACTCTGCAGCCTTCATTCTGGACTCCTGTCATGATAATGATACCTAATCATATATCGCTTTTAAAAAGTTCTCTCTGTCATCTGTTTCAATGCAGTATACATTATTTACCCGTCTTTCTCAGTCTTCCCTCAATACTAATGTCAGTCCCATTTAACAACAGTGGCACTTTGCAATATTTTCCTTTTGTGACTGAAATATTTCACTCAGCATAATGTCCTCCAGGGTATCCCATTTTGTATAATATTTTGTGAATTCTTTGTTTTTCACTGCAGCATAGTAATCCATTGTGTGAATATACCACAGCTTCTCTATCTATTGTTTTTTTTGATGGACAATTTGGTTGTTTCAAACTCTTTGCTATTGTGAACAATGCTTCAAGAATCATGGATGTACATATATCTGCTTGGGTGGCATTTATAGTTTCTTTAGGGTATATTCCCAGTACTAGAACTGCTACAATCCAAGGTTTTTAATTGCAGTGAAACCTTCCAGTGAATTATAGAACCCAAAGCAATAAACACAAGTGGAAGGACTCAAAGAGGAGGAATAATCTGTGTTACAGACGATGGAGTTGTACAAATGTTTGTAGATTTGAAAAATTATTAATTTCCACCTTATAGGAACCAGTCTGGTATTGTTGTTGTTATGTGCCATCGAGTCGTTTGCAACTCATAGTGACCCTATGTACAAGAGCTCTTAACGCTGTTCTATCCTGTGCCAACCTAGCCATCTCAAACGCATTTATTCCCACCACTCCAGTCACAGAATCATCCATCTCATTGAAGGTCTTCCTCTCCTTCACCACCTTCCACTCTGTCAAAGATGATGTCCCTCTCCAAGGACCAGTCCCTCCTTGCAACATGCCCAAAGTGTCAGAAGAAGCTTCACAATCCTTGACTCCAAGGAGCATTCCAAGCTTCACCTTCTCCAAGTCAAACCTGTTTGTTCTCCTAGCAGTCCATGGTATATTCAACACTCTTCTCCAGTACCACAGCTCAAAGGCATCAATTCTCTTTCTATCAACCCTATTCACTGTCCAACTCTCTGATGGATAGTATGTAATTGCGAAGACTATAGCCCGGATCAGGCACACCTTAGTCTCCAGCCTGACTTTGTTGCTCTTCAGTACTCTTGAGAGGTCCTTCACATCTGACGTTCCCAATGCAATTAGTCTCTTGATTTCCTGGCTGCTGTTACCTAGTGTTGATTGTGGAGCCAAGCAAACAGAAAACTGTTAACTATCTCAATCTCTTCATCATCAATACTGATGCTGCCAATTGGCCCAGTGGTGAGAATCTTTGTTTTCTTGATGTTGAGCTTCAATCCATATTGAAGACTGCAGTCCTTGACCTTCTGCAGCAAGTGCTTCAGGTCCTCCTCAGTTTCAGCAAGTAGGGCTGTGTCATCTGCATAACGTAGGTTGTTGATTACTCTTCCACCAATCCTGATGCCACATTCCTCTTCGTACAGCCCAGCATCTCAGATGATCTGTTCTGCGTGTAGATTGAAAAGGTATGGAGACAGAGTACCTCCCTGTCAGACCCCCTTCTTGATTTTGAACCATATAGTGTCTCCTTACTCTGTTCTGACAACTGCCTCTTGGTCCAAGTATAGTTTTCACATTAGCACAATCAAATGTTCTGGGATTCTCATTCTTCTCAGAGTCAGCCACAGTTTGTTGTGATCCACACAGTCAAAAGCCTTTGCATAGTCAATGAAGCACTGATAGATATACTTCTGGTATTCTTTTCTTTCTGCCAAGATCCATCTAATATTAGCTATAATATCCCTAGTACCATGACCTCTTCTAAATCTAGCCTATATATCTGACAGTTCTCTGTTGACTTAATGTTCCATATGTTTTTGGATAATTTTCAGCAGAATCTTGCTTGATATTAATGATATTGTTCGATAATTTCCGCACTCTGTTGGATCACCTTTCTTTGGAATGGGAACAAATATCGATCTCTTCCAGTCAATGGGCCAGCTGGCTGTTCTCTAGATTTCTTGGCACAACTAAGTGAGCACATCCAGGGCAGCGTCTGTTTGTTGAAATATGTCAATTGGTATACCGTCAACTCCTGGAGCCTTGTTTTTTGCCACTTCCTTCAGAACAATTTGAACTTCCTCCTTCATCACCATAGGCTCTTGCTCATATGTCATTTCATAAAATTCTGTGTCAGCCAATTCCTTCTGATACAGTGACTCTGTGTATTTCTTCCATCTTCTCTTGATACTTCCTGGATCGGAAAAACCTATTCATAGAACCCTAAAGAACAATTTTACTCTATAACATATGGGGCTTCCGTGAGTTAAAAATTACGTGATGACAATTAAGTAGTGGATATTTCAGTTCACCAGTGTATGCTTTTTAGTCATGTCATATCATAGGCAATTACCTGTCATTGTAGTTCTAGTTCTCTAAAAGTATGGTTGAATTGATACAAATTCATATCTACTATTGACAGTGAGATAGAAATGTTCTTTAAGTATTGTGAGTTAGTCTATGCAATACTGAAAACTTTCATGGTGAACAAGAATAACATTATTATCACAATCAAGTAGTCCAGGGTTTGTTTTTTTTTTTGGTTTTTTTTTTTAGGAATGTCCTTTCTTCTTTTGTATTATTAGAGTTGATATGTCAGTAAAATGAAATACAGTTATTCACACTGATGCTTTAACTGTCATTCTTTAATATTATGAGTAAGAGAGTGCTATGTTTTAAGATCAGAACCTGAATTTGTTAATAAGCTGGATAACTGTTAACACTTTTTGGGAATGTGTTGATCTATTGTTTCTAATATTGGAAAGACAAGTTGTTTGAAAAACTAAAACACAGCTAAACAAAAGATTTCTTTGCAATAATTTAAAATCCTTTAGTAACATTGACTGTATTTAGTATTCCCAGTAAATTTAGATGTGTAAATTACTGAATTGACACACTAACTTCAAACAATGGGCTTGAGCACAGCAGAGATTGAGGATGGTGCAGGATCAGGCATGGTTCCGATCTGTTGGATCTATTGTCAAGACAGGTTGCCATGGGTCAGAATTGACTTGATGATATCCAATAAGAGTGACATTTTTCCAATTGAAAATTCAGAATGCTCTGTAAACACCTAACAGATTCTGGTTACTTTTAGCTTATACGGAACACTGATTTAAATAATAAATCACACTAACCCCCTTCCCAAGGATGTTTAGGGAATAACACAAATGTCATTGCTGCATGGGAGCTATGTTGTCAGTGAGACTTAGCAACATGATTAAATGATGGACTGACCCACAGTCCATGCCTAGTCCAGTTTTGATGTTTATATTGAGCTTCTCCAACAATTTCAATCACATATCTAGTCAATCAGGTGAAGTCTATGTGTAAAGTCATCATTCTTGTCTTTTTAAAAGGTATTTGCAATAAATAAATCATTGAAAATACAAAATGTTATCATTTGGTGGTTTCCCCTGGTCTATCCCTTTCTCCAGATCAAGGAATCCCACCCCAGGAGCCCCCTTAATAAAGGTGCTTTAAGCTTTCTTTCTTTCTTTCTTTCTTTCTTTCTTTCTTTCTTTCTTTCTTTCTTTCTTTCTTTCTTTCTTTCTTTCTTTTTCTTTCTTTCTCTCTCTGGTCCCTTCCTTGAGTCCTTGGCCTTACATCCAGTGCAAAGACCTAACATCTGGTGCAGGAAACCCAGGAGAGGATTTGAGGCATGTTGTACTCCCATTCTCTTTTGGGATGAGTGTTGCACCCCTCATTCTCTCTCTCTTGAATCTGCCAGCTAACATGATGTCAAGATGTCGAATAGTAACATAACATTGCATTTCTTTCCTCTTCTCCTGTCCTGTGTGTATGTTTGCTGACTGAATGCTTTGAGTGCTTGAGAAGAGGCTCCATGGCTGATGATACTCTGAAGCCATGGAGTTTGTTTGGGTCCCCACCCATGATTCTGTGGTACTGTCATACAGCTTAGTGTTGATTTTGGGAATCTTCTAGAGACTCCAACAGAGCCTGGGCTTAATATGGGCATACCTCTCTGAGAGCCTAGACATTTGGCTACCCATGATGTCTAGTTCCATGGGTGAGGGCAGCTGAAATTCGGGGCATCCTCTGAAAGCTGGAAGCCTCAGATTCTGGGATAAGCTATAGATGGCTTGGGCATCCCCTATCATGATCAATAGCATGGAAGAAACCCCCGGCACTTGGGTGGGCTCCTAAAGCAGATCTGTGATTTTTGGGTATGCATAGATAGGAGTCCAGTATGGACAGACCTGAATCCCAAAGGAGTCCAAAATGCCTGAAGGAAAGATGCCTGGGGACTGTTCTGAACAGTGCCTTGAAAATTTTATGAGAAAATGGGACTTTCTGCAGGAGAGAGAGAAGTCAGAAAAGAAGTCTGAGAGTGGAGAGGCAAAAGTCAGAAGAATAATAGAGGCAAAGAATTCTCAATGGGAGGAGGTGCCAGATAATTCCCAGCAAGGACTCTTCCAGAATAGAGGTAGTAATGTTCAGGAAGAATGAAGAGTTCAGGAAAAGTGGACACTACTGACAACTGGACATAAATTCAAAATTTATGGAAATAGACAGCTGTTCCCTCAGTCCATGCAGGTGTCCCTCTGGCTGTGCACCTCATAGGGTAAAATTGTGTCTTGAAAATAGGTATGCCCATATCAAGGGATGTTCTTGGGCTGCCTCCTTTTGAATCTTCCAAACCTGGGCCTGACTGAGGACCTCTGTCCCAATTTTACTGTAACCAAGCATGGCCACATACCAGCTAAATAACGACTCTTGATGGCCTAAGAATAGAACTTTTTTATTTCAATACCCTTCGAGATCTTGACAGTTTCTACCAACAGACTCAGAGATGACCAGATGTCCAAACTTTCTTCTATTTCCACTGCCATCCCTCTCTCTGTAAAGCCTGCCAACCTGTGCAGTTTCTTTCAGCCTATTGTAAATTACCTTTTATTTTTTTTAAGGTTGATACCTTTATTAATTGGCCTATTTTAAAAACGTATTGTTTATCATGATTTTAAAAGTGTGTATATGTGTGCGTATATGTATATATGTATATATATTTTTAAATTATATTAACTTTATAGGCTTTCCTCTGACCCCTCACCTCTCTCCTTTTTCTGACCCCCTCCAAGTAAGTAATCCCACATACCATCTTCTCCTAGCCTCCAGATCGAACATCACAGATAAGGGGGTCAAAATCCTCTGTCCCTCCCGCCCCGACTATGCAGCCTTCGTTCTGGACTTCTCTCATTACAATCACATATTTAATTACCTCATTACCTAATCACATACACAGTTAACAGTTTTCTCCTTCATATGTTTCGATGCAGTAAACATAATTTATCCCATTCTTCTCCCCCTAGCCCCGATATCAGTCTTGTTTTACAACAGTGGCACTGTGCAGTCTTTGTCCTTTTGTGACTGAGATATTTCACTCAGCATAATGTCTTCCAGGGTCACTCATTTTGAATATTTCATGAGTTCGTTGTTTTTCAATGCAGCGTAGTATTCCATTGTGTGAATATGCCACAGCTTCTCTATCCATTCGTTTGTTGATAGGCATTTAGGTTGTTTCCAACTCTTTGCTATTGTGAACAAAGCTGCAATAAAGTAGAACTATCTTGTAGGTAAATGATTTTTCTTTCTTGTGTTCTTCTGTAGGGATCTGATGTCCAATATTGTAGCGATAGCCACATATGGCTTTTCAAAATATATTAAAACTGAACAAAGCTTACAACATGGTATTCACTTGCACTTCCCACATTTCAGGCATATGATTTCACCTTTGACTACTAGTTACCACATTAAATATCATGGGTTCATAGAAAGCCTTCCTGGACAGCACTATTGTAGATTTAAAACCCTTCACCTCTTTCTTACCAGGTGGAAAAAGAACTTACTTATGAGAAATTCATGGAATGGATAAATCCAGACATGATGGATGAGGAGGAGGTGGAAGTTTCCCTTCCTAGATTCAAGCTGGAGGAGAATTTCAACATGAAGGATGTCCTTTGCAGTCTGGGCATGGCTGATGCCTTTGACCAAGGCAAGGCAGATTTCTCTGGAATGTCATCTAAGAGAGACCTATTCCTTTCTAAGGTTGTGTACAAGAGTTTTGTGGAGGTCAATGAAGATGGCACAGTAGCAGTGGCTGACACTTCTGTTGTCTTCATTATGTGTTGTGCGAGGCATTGCCGGCAGTTTTGTGCGAACTGTCCCATCCTCATCTTCATCCGGCATGCCAGACAAACAGCATTCTGTTCTGTGGCTGATTCTCCTCTCCATTAAAAAGAGGAGTTGTTGGATATAGTCCTCTTTCTTCGCACCATATCCTTTTACATTAACAATGTACCTACAGCCCAAAGTGACCTTACTAGTATACCAATGACAGTTCAGAAATAAAAGTCCTGATTTTGACATTCCTGTTTAGAGCTTGTGTGTGCGTGTGTATGTATGTCAAAGGTCATTTAAAAATGGCTACAACAGTTCTTTAAAAGGGAACTACCTTTGTGCAACCACTATGGAAGGCAGTATGGCACTTTCTCAAAAAATTGCAAATATAAATACCATTTGACCCAGCAATTCTACTACTGGGAATTACCCAAAAGGAGATATATGCACACCCATATTTATAGTGGCTTTGTTCACGATAGCAAAGAGTTGGAAACAACTTAAATGCCCATCAACAAATGAATGGATAGAGAAACTGTGGTATATTCACACAATAGAATACTAACTACGCTGCATTGAAAAACAAGGAACTCATGAAATATTATTCAAAATGGGTGACCCTGGAGGACATTATGCTGATTAAAATAACTCAGTCACAAAGGACAAATACTGCATAGTGCCACTGTTGGAAAATTGGGATTGGGGGAGACTGAGAAAGATAGGATAAATTATGTATACTGTGTTAAAACAGATGAGGGAGAAAACTGTTTAAAAGCAATATATGATTAGGAATTATTGTCAAGACAGGAGTCCAGAACAAAGGTTGCATAGTGGAGTGGACTTGGGGAGAGGCATTGTTATAACAATGAAAAGAATTTTTTTTTTCAAAGAGAAGAGCGAACTGGGGGAGAGTGGTAGACATTGAGAAAAGTACAACAATGAATGAATGGAAATCCAAAGTCTCTGTAAACTGTCATTAAAATTAATAATAAAAAAAAAAGAAAGGGAACGACCAGAAGTTCAAGCTGATTTTTACAAGAGGTTGAGGCACCAGGTATATCGTTGCTAGTATCTGATGGATACTGACTGAAAGTAGAGAATATCAGAAGAATCTATTTGTGCTTTATTAACTATGCAAAAAAAGCTTTTGACTGTGTGAAACAGATCAAATTATGCCCAAGATTGAGAAGAATAGGAATCCAAGAACACTTAATTATGCTCATGCAGAATCTTTACCTAGACCAAAAAGCTGTTATCTTAAAAAAGCAAGGGAACACGGCATTATTTAAAATCAGAAAAGGTGTGTGTCAGGGTTGTATTCTTTCTCTATACCTATTTCATCTGTACTGAGCAAATAATTCATGAAGCCAACTCTATGGAGAATGTGGCATTGGGAATCAGGAAGACTCATCAACATCCTGCATTATGCAAATGGCAGAACTTGGCTTGCTTAAAGTGAGAACATATGAAATCCTTGCTGCAGAGGATTAAGAACTACAGCGTTTGATATAGATTACATCTCAACATAAAGAACTCAAAGGTCCTCACCACAGGACCATCAGTCAACATAACAGCTGGATAAAGGTTTGAAGCTATCAATGATTTTCTCTTTCTTGGATCAACAATCACCATCCTTGGCACCGGCGGTCATGAAATCAGAAGACACTTTGGATTGGGCAAGTCCACTGTCAGGAAGCTCTCCGAGATGCTGAAGAGCAGTGATGTCAGTTTAAAGACTATGCTGCATCTTAATAAAACCATAATCTCAATCTCCTCCTAAGTATGAATCAGAGAGCTGAACAATGAATAAGGATGACAGAAGAATGATTGGTGCCTTTGTGTTGTGGTGTTCCAGAAGAGTACTGAATGTCTATCTGATGGACTACCAAGAGAAGATGCATATAAGTCTCAGAAAAGATGTAGCTGTAATGCTTCTTGGAGGCAAAGATGGCAAAATGTCATTATTACCTCCACTTCTAAGCCCTAGAGGCCCAGGAGGAAGTGAATGGGGTCAGGTTAATGCTTCAGGGACCAATGGAACTGGAGCCAACATGGAACCCAGACCACCCAAACTCTCTTTCAAAAAGGGACTGCCCCACAAACCTCTCAGGATGAAGCTGTGTACTCTTGAGGGACATCTTAGCTGCCTTCTCACTTCTCTTCCTCATAACTCAATTTGACAACTGGACTTTAGGAAACAGATTTAATAACAAAAAGAAGTTTACACATATCACTTTTTGTGCCATTTTAAATATTTTTTAGTGTCATCATTTCTTCTTTACCCTTTTTGGAAGGGAATCAGTTTTTATTTTCCCAGTGATATGGATTTCTTCTGATTGTCTATTTCCAACAGGAACAGACTCAACAGTTGCCAGGTTTCCTGGAGGATAAGTAGTCCTTGTCCCAGCCATTAGATCTTTCAGTTGCCCAAGGGCCTTACTCAGCCTCCATTGTTAAGGCTGTCTCCTGGAAAGGGCGGATCAGAGCTACCCCTGTTGCCTTTCCAGTGTAAGCAGAAGCCAGAACTCCCCCAACCTTCCCTCCCACCCCCACCAGGTTCCCTTCAAACAACAATTTAGTCAAAAAAGGAAATATGGGAGTTTTAGTCTGGATATCTAGAGAATGGACAATTTAATCAGTGAAAAAGTGGGAACTGTAGAAGGCATTTGAGACTCTGCCTCTGCTCTGAGAAGGCACTGACATTTGACCTTTAAATCAAGCTCCAGTCTCCTGCTTGGCACTGTAGCAGAACCTGCAGTTTTTAAAAATGTTCAAACCTGTGTTTTCTGTTACTTTAGAACACAAATATGGGAAGGTAGTGTTTTATTAAAGGAAAAAGGTGTTTATGTTTCAACATTTGGAATTTTCTTTTCTTCTTCCTCTTTCTGAATCCTGTTCTGATCCTTAAATAAACTTATAGCAATATAATTAGTGTTGATTTAAGGTATTACCCATAAAATAAAATAAAATGCTGCAGTCTTTACAGCAGCTCCCCCCCCCCAATAAAAAGATGTTAGAGGAGGAAAAACAATGCATTTGTAAGCAAAACAAGATTCTATTTGAACATGAGTGGATAATAGAAGAAATAGAAAATTAAATTTAAAAATTTTTTTGAAACAAATGAGAACAAAAGCACAATTTATCCTCTGGGATACAGCAAAAGCTGTATTCAGCTTAGAGGTCAGTTCATAACAATGGGCAAACACATCAAAAGAAAAAAAAAGAATGAAAATT
>NW_006399821.1:5935938-5940783 GCF_000299155.1 Elephantulus edwardii | reverse complement strand
AAATCAAAGATGAATTTGCACTTGAAAAATCTGTTGTCAGGGATCTCTCTAGAGTACTGAGAAGCAACAATGTCATTCTAGAAGTTAAGATGCACCTGATCCAGACCATGGTCTTTGCAATTGCTTACTATGCATCAGAGAGCTGAGCAAAGACTAAGGATGACAGAAGAAGAATTGATGCCTTTTAGTTGTGGTGTTGGAGAAGAATCTTGAACATACCATGGACTGCCAAGAAAACAAATAGGTCTGTCCTGGAGAGGGTGAAAACAAGTTTCTTATAGGAGGCTTGGATTTTGAAATTCGGTCTAGCATACTTTGTACACATGGCCAGGAAGGACAAATCCTTGGAGAAGCAAATCATCTCAGAAGGGTGGAGGGACAGCACAGGAGAGGAAGAGCCCACATAAGATGGATTTTTTGCAGTAACTGGGGTAATAATGATAGGTGTGTCGGAGTCACTGAAACTGGCTCAGGACAGGGCAGGCTTCAGAGTTGTGGTTCATAGGGTCATTATGAGTCACAGGAGATTCTATGGCACATAACAACAACAACTCTGGAATGGGGAAAAAGAAGGAATTATCTATTGGTAATCTGGAACAAGACATGCATTACAAAGTGAATTGGAGGAAGGGGAGGAAGGTAGAGGTGTTTCAATGAATGAATGAAAACCCATCCTGTAGTTAGTGAATGCAAAGAGTTCTTTCTGTAGTTACTTGTGAGTAAAACAGATGGATTGCAGTATCCAAAGCACTTTATTGCAGATCTGGGAGAAGAGAGAATCCTCTCACAAACTGCTTCCTTCTCTATGGATGGGTATTGGTTTTTATACTAAGGTTAGGTGTTAATCTTCTTAACATACTACTATGACTAGTCAAAAACTAGAGTATTTTTATATTCAGAAGAACAATCCACGTACAGTTACTAGTGAACAAGCAACTTGTGATATAGATTCTATGTAAATAAGAAAATAAATTTCAAAGAGTAAAAGCTAATTCAGGAAAGATGCATTTCCCCTTCTGGTAATGAGGCAGCTTAAGGTACAATTCACATATGACTGAGAAAAAGAAAACTTTGGTGTTCTTACATACAGTTTCTAGTTAACATACAATGTGCGGTATGGTTTACCTGTGACTGAAAAAAGACAAATGTTAATACAATGAAAAATACATTTTCCCTCCTAGTAAATAGCTTAAGGTACTCTTCATAAATATACAGAAGTTACAACAGGGTCTGATGATCAAATAAAAGGTAGTAATTTGTCCAGTTTTGCATGCTGGAGTCACATGATGTCAGTTTTATCACTATAGCATATAATTGAATAATTCTGAATTTATTAATACCACCCTGTCATTTTTGTATACTTTCACTAATGTTACAATTTAAAAAATAAAAAATTGAAACATGGTGCTGTTACCATGGGATAAATCCTCATACTATGGTCTCCTTTGCCTAGAAAAAGAATAGTATTTTGTAGAAGACAATAGGAAGATCAGCAGTGCTAAATCCCCCAGTCCAACCTCCTCTTGCTCAAAATAGTCCTGGCATGGACTGAACCCTTGTTAGAGCAAGTGGTAGGAAGAAAAGGCTTACTGGATCCATTAGATTCAGGAACTACAAATCTATTTCTCCCTAAATCATTTTTAATCCTTGACTTGAAACTATCCCATGATCTATCTTTAAACAATAAATAATGTTGGACTTGGGAATTTTCTTCTTTTATGTGTGTGAATTCAAATGGACAAGAGTAAATAGAGACTGAGAAGCAATTTTGAAATTTACTACATAACATGGGAGAGACTGGAGAGCATTATGCTGAGTGAACTAACTCAGCCTCAAAAAGACAAATACTCCATAAGACCATTATTGTAAAAATAGAAGGGTAACTAATAAAATGTGCATGAGGGCTCAAGATGGGAAAGCGTGGGAGCAGAAGGATGACAATGGGCAGAGGGGAAGCCACCCAGTTGCAAAATTTGGCGGATATAGAGAGTAGGTAAAGAAAATAGGAAAGATCCTGCAGGGATCTAAAAAGATAGGGTAATCATGGGCAATGGATTTAAAAACTAATTCCAGAATAGGTTTGAGGCCTTAAACACTAATAAACGAAGACCAGATAAGCTGTGGGATGATATCAAGAATATTGTTCATGAAGAATGAAAAAAGTAATTACTAAGAAGGACAAAGAAGATTAAAATGGATGTCAGGAGAGACTCTGATTATTGCACTAGACATCCCAGAAGCCAAAGCAAAGCAAAGAAATCAAGAAGACACTGAATAGAAAATTTCAAAGGGCTGCTCAAGAAGACAAGACAAAATATTATAATGAAATGTGCAAGGGGCTGGAGTCAGAAAATCAAAAGGGCTGAGCTCGCTCAGCATTTCTTAAGCTGAAAGAACTGAAGAATAAATTTAAGCCATGTGTTGCAATGCTTAAGGATACTATGAGCAGAATAGTGAATGATTCAAGAAGCATCAAAAGCAGATAGAAGGAGTATACAGAGTCATTGTACCAAAAAGAATTGGCACAGAGACTTGAAAGAATCAACGTATGAGCAAGAGGTAATGGTGATGAATGAGGAAGTGCAGGCTGCTCTGATGGACTTGGCAAAAAAAGAGAGCCCCAGAAATTGATGGTATACCAATTGACATATTCCAGCAAAAAGCTGCTGCTCTGCATGTACTCACCAAGTTGTGCCAAGAAATCTGGAGGAAAACTACTTAGCTAACTGACTGGAAGAGATCCATATTTGTTCCTATTCCAAAAAAAAAGGTGATCTGACAGGGTGTAGAAATTGTTGCACAATATCACTAATATCGTACACTAACAAGATCCAGCTGAAGATTATCGAGAAAAGACTTGACATTGACAGAGAACTACCAGAACTACAGGCTGGGTTTAGAAGAGGTCATGGAACAAGAGACATTATTGCGAATGTCACATGGATCTTGGTAGAAAGCAGAGAGTACTAGAAGAATGTCTATTTGTGTTTCATTGACTATGCAAAGGCATTTGACTGTGTGGGTCACAATAAACTGTGGCTAACCTTGAGGAAAAGGGGAATCTCAGAACACTTGATCATGCTTATAAGAAACCTATACTTGGACCAAGAAGCAGTTCTCAGAACAGAGCAAGGAAAAACTGCATGTTTCAAAATCAGGAAAGGAGTGCATTAGGTATGCATACTGTCCCCATACCTTGTCAATCTGTATGTTGAACAGATCATTCGGGAAGCAGGGCTTTATGAGGAGTGTGGCATCAAGATTGGAGGAAGATTCATTAGTAACCTATGATATGCAGATGACAGAATCTTGCTTGCTGAAACTGAAGAAGACCTGAAGCATTTGCTGCAAAAGGTCAAGGACTGTAGTCTTCAATATGGTGGAGGGTCTTCAAGCCTTTATTCATAGGGTCATTATGGGTAGTGCTTGACAATCCCAGGCAATCAACAACAACAGCAATCATGGGTATAGTTCAATGGTGATTAATTTTACATAACAATGAATGGGAATGATTGTATGAAACACAAAGTGAATGAAGGATAGTGTGAAACACAATTTATGTGAATTTTATATGCACAGCAATATAAAATAAATTTTTTCTACAAAATGGAGTTAATGGAGATTGTAGGCAGATGAGAACTTGAAGAAGTAGAAGAGTATTAACTCTGAGTTAAAAATACCAGGAGTGATGGTGAGGGTGATGACACCCTATCAAGTATGTAACCATTGTCATTGGGCTGTACCTGTAGAAATCATGAACAAATGTACCTCTGACTGTACATATTGCCACCAAAAAGAAAGAAAATTAATAAAATTTAAAAGAACCTGGTATATTTGTGGTTTTGTTACTGATTGCCACAAATGCCTTGAAGCAGATTGGTGCAAATTGCGGTAAGCTGGTATGGTATTTAGAAGTACACCCTTGGGCACCAAGGAGGTATGATGGGGCACTCCATTCCCAAACACATCTAAGGCAATCCAGAGGGCTGCACTGTCTCTTCATTGCTGACCTGAGGACCTACAGACAACGCTGACCTCCTAGATAGGTATTACGTGGGAGACACTGAGAACTGTGCCTGCCACACCGGAAGAACAACAGTGAAACGCAGGACTGTTCCAAAACGGTTCACGCCCACGCCCTGAGAGGCAGATAACCATGCAGACCGTGAGAGCTCACAGTCCTTGCGATCAGGACAGACTTCTCCAGCTTCTAATTCTAGTTGCAGGGAGAACTCACTGAGTTGCAGCACACCAACCGGCTGACAGGGCCAGGGGTGTAAAGAATCCCAGCTGCACTGACCCAAGCCTTAGTCAGGGCGAGACCAGATCAGAAGACCATTCAAGCGGTGCCACAAAGTCCAGCTCCGCCTCCCGCACTCGCCACACCCCAGTTTGCTGCGCCAGTGGCCACGCCTAACCATAAACTAAAGACTTCCCTGGAACAGGGTGATGAGGCCCTGGGGTACCTCTTCTGCATTATTCGCATCCCCTCCCCTAAGCAGAATGCTGAGGTTTGGAAGTCACGCCAGAGTAAAATGGATCAAACCACCAGAGAATCATTGGGGGGCTGGGCGAGGTGTGTGTGTGTGAATGACGGTTCCAGATTTGAAACTTGTCCGAGTCCATTGTACAATACACCCGCGATGAACAAAATACAAAATGCAAAGGATTGGTGGATGGATGCCTCTGGCTCTGGCCTGAAAAGGAGCTGGGTGTGGCTATCAAGCAGCCAAGTGCCTGAGCTATTTGACTGGACTGCCGCAAAGTTCCTATCAGGGCAGTGACATTTTAAGGTGCGTCTGATACAGGCCATGGGCTTCGCAATCACCTGTTATGCATCAGAGA
>NW_006399821.1:5929944-5935708 GCF_000299155.1 Elephantulus edwardii | reverse complement strand
CCTCTATGAGGTGGATTGATTCAGTGACTGGGATAATTGGGATGGGAGTGTCAGAGACAGTGCGATTGGCACAGGACAGAGCGGACGGAGTTTAGGGCTGTTGTACATAGGGTCGCTATGAGTCGCAGGCAACTCGACGGCACATAACAACAACAACAACAATGCAAGATGTTACCATCTGGGAGGATGGGTAATAAGGACTTGAGCTCCATATGTATTGTTTCTTACAAAGGCATGTGAAAGGACATTTATCCAAGAAGAAAAGCTTAATTAGAAAGGAGGAGGAAGAGCAGGAGAGGTTGATTCCTGCTCAAAGACATGCCTGGAATTTTTGAAAAGTCGCTCCGAACTATAGTGAGGTTGGGGATGGTAGTACTTGAAATAATTGTTTTTTTCTGGTTCCTGCACTTTGTAATTTGTGCCATCTCATTTGAAGCCCTCTCCAATGCTTCTGCTCAAACTCACATTATTGATTTCTGGTGTCCTAGAATGGCCCCCTTCAAGTAACAAAGCAGAAGGAAGCTGTCTTTTGGATTCATCAGATATATTCCTGACAAAGGTAGCCCTTGTTGGTTGTTGACTGCTGGGCTTCCTCTCTTAGACTTAGAGTTATACTCATGACCCCTGCCCAACTCTGTGGCCAGGGCCCTGATGTCTGCTCTGCTGTTTTCATGGGTGGGATTGTGGCTTCCCTTGGAAATGTCCCCAACCTCTGTACTCTCAGACTGAGAACAAACCACTTTGTCTTACCAGCCCTGGGGCAGTGGGACAAGTACTGAAAGCATATTTGACTGAACTAGAGTGTCTCCAGAGGGGTTAACTTTGACCCACCTCTGTGTCTTAGAGTGAATCATCCTTTAAAAAAAAAAAGAAAGAGCCCTCTAGAGTAACTGAACTTTCTAAAATGGACAAGTAACCCACTGACCAGAGCATAGGGTGTTCAGGACTTGTGTGTTATGGGGCTTCGAAGGAACACTGACCAGGCTTCTGGGCAGTGTGGATATCCTGGAAAAAGCTGGAAACTGGAATTTCAAATGCTGGGACCATCCAGGAGCAATGTGGCCTGTATAGTGATACTGAATAGGTCCAGTGAGAGAGCTCTCAGTTCACTGCCTTCCCAAAAATAGCAGTGAGGAAGGGGCTTTTACAGGCTCTGCTAACTCCAAAGATTGGCATCTGAACTCAGGTAAGATTACCCCACCAGCAACATCACCATGTGACCATGAGGTGAAGTGCAGAACAGTTGATTGGTTGAAACTACTGTCTTTTTAGTTGCTGTTACTGTTAGATGTCTTTAAGCCTACTTTAATTCACAGTGACCTTGTGGACAATGGGTCTGAATCTTGCCCTATCCTGTGTCATCCTTATCATCTCTACTATACTTGAGCCTTTTGTTACAATTGTTGTGTCAATTCATCTCACGGAAAGCCTTCATCCCTTTCACTGACCCTTCACCTTTTCAAGCATGATGTCTTTTTCCAAGGACTGGCTCCTCCTAAAAACATGCCTAAAATATGTGATGCTAAGCTTTGCCATCCTTGTCTCCAAAGAGAATCGTGATTGCACTTTTACCAAGGCATATCTGTTTGCTCTTTTAGCCGTTCATGGGATATTCAGTACTCCTATCTAACACCACAACTCAAAGACGTTTGTCCAACTTTCAGATGCATAGTAAGTAATTGAAAAGATCATGCCTTGAATGAGGTTCAACCTAGTCTTTAAATTGATATCCTTGCTCAGGTCAGAGTCTTTCTGATCATTTTTAAGTATCTGAGAGCTGGACAACAAATAAGGATGACAGAAAAGAATTGAAGCCTTTGAGCTGTGGTGTTAAAGAAGAGCACTGAACATTCCATCGATGGCCAAGAGAAAAGAACATGTATTGGAGAGGGTGCAGCCAAAGTGCTCCTTGGAGGCAAGAATGATGAGGCCTCATCTCACATACATTGGACATGTTGCTAGAAGTTATTCCCTGGAGCAGGACATGACACTTGGAAGGGTGGAGGGTCAGCAAAGGAGAGGAAGACCCTCAACCAGGTGCATTGACATGGTGACTTTTGCAATGGGCTCTTGTGTGTCAGGGAGTGTGAAGATGGCACAGGATAAAATAGAATTCAGATCTTTTGTTCATATGAGTCATGCTTGACTGGATGACATCTAACAATAACAATTAATTATTCTGGGATTCACAATATCATTAATATCACATGTAAGCAGTATTCTGCTGAAGATTATCTAAAAACGACTGGAATAGCACATCAACAGAGAACTGCCAGAAGTCCAGGCTGGGTTTAGAAGGGACCATGGTACTAGGGATATTGTAGCTAATGTTAGATGGATCTTGGCTGAAAGCAGGGAGTACTAGAGGAATGTCTATCTGTGTTTCATTGATTATGCAAAGGTGCTTGACTCTGTGGATTACAACAAACTGTGGCTAACTATGAGAAGAATGGGAATCTCAGAACACTTAATCATGCTAATGCGAAACCTATGCTTGGACCAGGAGGCAGTATTCAGAATAAAGCAAGGAAACGGCATTGTTCAAAATTGGGAAGGATGTATGCCAGGGATGTGTCCTATCTCCATAAATTTCAATCAATATGCCGAACAGATGATCTTGGAGGCTGGGCTCTATTTGGAGAAAAGTGGCATCAAGATTGCAGGAAGACTCATCAATAATCTGCATTTATGCAGAGGACACAACCCTGCTTGCTGAAACTGGGGAGGAACTGAAGAGCTTACTGCAGAAGGTCAAGGACTGCAGTTTTCAACATGGATTGAGGCTCAATATCAAGAAAACAAAGATTCTCACCACTGGGGCCAATTGGCAGCATCATGGTAGAGGGTGAGGGGATTGAAATTGTTAACAACTTTAATTTGGTGCCACAATCAACACTCTTGGCACCAGAAGCCAGGAAATTAAAAGATGTATTACATTGGGAAAGTCTGCTGTTAGAAATCTCTCCAAAGTACTGATGAGCAATGATGTCACTCTGGAGACTAATGTCTGATTGATACAGGCCATGGTCTTTGCAATCACTTGTTTTGCGTCAGAGCACTGGACAATGACGAGGGATGATAGAAGGAAAATTGATGCCTTTGAGCTGTGGTGTTGGAGAAGAGTATTGAATATACCACAAACTGCTAAGAGAATGAACAGGGTCACCCTAGAGATGGTTAAATCAGGCTGCTCCTGAAGCAAGGATTCTGAAGCTTCATCTGCATACTTTGGACATGTTACAAGGAGGGACCAGTCCTTGGAGAGAGACTTCATGCTTGGGAGGGTAAAGGGACAGCGCAAGACAGGAAGACCTTCTATGAGATGGATTGATTCAATGACTGGAGTAATAGGGGTATGTGTGTCAGAGACAGTGAGATTGACACAGGATAGATCAGTGTTTAGGGCTGTTGCACATAGGATCACTATGAGTTGCAGGCTATTTGAGGGCATATAATAACAGCAATAACAGGATTCTCACTCTTCTCAATGTAAAATAATTTGTTTTGATCCACTCAGGCAGATGCCTTTTCATAGTCATTAAAACACAAGTAGATATTCTTCTGGTATTTTTTCCCCCCTTTCAGCCAAGATCCATCTGATATCAGCAATGATCTTCCTTGTGTCACAGCTTTCTCTAAATCTAGCTTGAATTTCTGACAGAATTCAATTCAGAATTGAATCTCTGTTGATGTATTCTTCTAATCAATTCTAATATTCTTCAAGATTTTGCTTACATGTGATATTAGTGATATTGTTCAGTAATCTCCACATGTTTCGCAGCTCCATGTGTTATAGTACCACACAAGGGATCCTTCATATTAAGTAAGTCCTTTTATTTCAGTTTATAGACTTAACATTCAAATTTAAATGGATGCTCAAGTGCAGCCAAGATACTTTTTGCATCAATCAGGATGACGGCATGGGGTTTTTCTCTCTGATTCAGTAAAGTTATAGGTGGTATCACTTCTTGTTGTGTGTACCATTAAGTCAGGACCACCTAATCATGCAGAAGGAGTTTCCATCTTTCTTCCACAGAACAACAGGTGGGCTTGAACTGCATGCCTTCATTTTGGCAGCGTAACTCTTTACTATTAAGTGACCAGAGCTCTTTAACCACTATGTTGTTAGTGCTGTTGAGTTTACTACAATTAATGACTCATAATGCCAAATAGCTCTGAACCTGCTCTATCCTGAGCCAATCTCATTGTTTCTGACACACCCACCCTCATTACCCCAGTTCCTGTGTCAATCCATCTCATCTGGGGGCTTCCTCTTCTGTCCTGTCCCTCCACCCTCCAAGCATGATGTCCTTCTCTAAGGACTAGTCCCTCTTTGCAACATGCCCAAACTATGTCAGACGAAGCTTCAGAATCCTTGCCTTCAAGGAGCACCATGGTTTCACTCTCTAGGATGAAACTGGTTGTTCTTCTAGCTGTCAAAGGCATCAATTCTCCTATCATCCTTAGTCATTGTCCAGAATTCTGACCCATAATAAGTAGTTGCAAAGACTATGGCCTGGATCAGGATTACCTTAATCTCCAAGCTGACATTGTTGTTCTTCAGGATTCTGGAGAGGTCCCTGACAACCGACTTTCCCAGTGCAATTTGTCTTTTGGTTTTCTGGCTTTTGGTACCAAGAGTGTTGATTGTGGAGGCAAGAAAATTACAGCTGTTAACAATCTCAATCTCTTCATCATCTATCATAATGCTATCAATTGGACCAGTGGTGAGAATCTTTGTTTTCTTGATGTTGAACTTCAATTCATATTTAAGGATGCATTTCTTGGCTTTCTGCAGCAAGTGCTTCAGGTCCACCTCAATTTCAGCAAGCAGGATTGAATCATCTGCATAATGCAGGTTGTTGATGACTCTTCCACCAATCCTGATGCCACATTCTTTCTCATAAAGCTCAGCCTTCTGGATGATTTCTTTTGCATATAAATTGAAAAGGTATGGAGATAGGACACATCCCTGGGGTACTTTATACATTCCTTACATTCATTAGAAAAATAGTATGTATATTGATATCCTGTTGTTAGGTTGGCTTCGACTTACAGAAATCCTTATCCAGTAGAGCAGAACTTTTACTCTACCCAGCACTATCCTCATGATTTTTGTTGTGCTTAACTCCATTATTACAGTAATTTTATCATCAATTTCATTGAGGATCTTCCTTTTTTAAACTGACCCTTTTACTTTTCAAAACATGAAATCCTTCTCCAGTGACTGTCCTCTTCTGATAATGTGTCAAATATATATGAGATAAAGTCTCATCATTCTTGCCTCTAAAGAGCACCCTGGCTGCACTTCTTCTAAGACTGATTTGTTGTTAGGTGCCTTCAAGTCCAATATGGCTCATAGGGACTTTGTGGGCTATTAATATCTTGCATCATCCTCACAATCTCTGCTGTGCTTATACTCATTGTTATTGTCACTTTGTCAATTGATCTTTTTGAGGATTGGTCATTTCTTTTGCTGACCATCTACCAAACATAAAATCTTTTTACAAGGACATGTGCTGAATGAGCACACACTCAAAGTATGTGAGACTATCCTTCTTGTTGTAGTTGTTGTTATGTGCCATCGAGTCGCTCATAATGACGCTATGTACAAGAGCTCTATACACTCTTCTATCCTGTGCCAACCTAGCCATCTCAAACGCACTTACTCCCACCTCTCCAGTCACAGAATTTATCCATCTCATCAAAGTTCTTTCTCTCCTTCGCCACCCCTCCACTCTGCCAAACATGATGTCCCTCTCCA
>NW_006399821.1:5914728-5929239 GCF_000299155.1 Elephantulus edwardii | reverse complement strand
ATGATTCTTCCATCAATCCTGATGCCACATTCCTCTTCGTATAGCCCAGCGTCTCAGATGATCTGTTCTGCATACAGATTGAAAAGGTATGGAGACAGAATACATCCCTGTCGGACCCCCTTCTTGATTTTGAACCATGTAGTGTCTCCTTGCTCTGTTCTGACAACTGCCTCTTGGTCTAAGTATAAGTTTCTCATTAGCACAATTAGATGTTCTGGGATTCCCATTCTTCTCGGAGTCAGGCACAGCTTATTGTGATCCACACAGTCAAAAGCCCTTGTATAGTCAATGAAGCTCAGATAGACATTCTTCTGGTATTCTTTGCTTTCTTCTAAGATCCATCTAACATTAGCTATAATATTCCTAGTACCATGAACTCTTCTAAATCCAGCCTGCACATCTGGCAGTTCTCTGTTGACATATTTTTCCAAATGTTTTTGGATAATTTTCCGCAGAATCTTGCTTGTATGTGAGACTATCCTTAGAGGCAGTTAATTAGACAGGAAAATCCTTGTAGCCAGTTGTAGGAATTTTTGTTTTCTAAGCAAACCATGGATTATATGATTTAATTCATATTGAAGTTTCACTATCCTTACTTCTGAGGAACATTCTGTTGCATTTCCACCAAGACAAGTTGTTTGGTTTTTTTCGGCAGTCTATGATATATCCAATGTTCTTTGCTAACACCACAATTTAAAGGCTTCAATTCTTCAGTGTTTCTTACTCATTACCCAATATGCTCGTGCATATGAAGCAACTGAAAATACTATGTCTTGGACCTTAGTCTTTAAACTATCATCTTTGCTTGCTCTTTAACACTTTAAAGAAATCCTTGACAATAGAACTGCCCAATGTCACGTGTCTTTTGATGTCTTCACTGCTCCTTCCATTAGGGTTGTGAAAATTGAAATAGTTGTAAATGTCAATCTTTTCTTCATCTGTCAGGATGTTAGAGATCTTTCATGGCATAGTCCTTTGAGAATTGTAATGCTAACCCAAAGGTAACAATTCTCTGGAGATTTAAATCAACCAGTGGCTCTTAGAAAGAAAGAGGTTCTCGCCTCCTGTGTGATTTACAGGCTCCTGAAAACTCAGTGGAGGTTAAGTTATGAGTTGGTTCTAGCTTACTGACAATGAGTTACAGATCACAGTTCTCATGATGTTGCCTATTGGACCTGTTGTGAAGATTTTTGTTTTCTTGACAATGAGGCATAATCTGTAGTGAAGTCTGTATAGTCTGATCTTCAGTAAGTGCTTCAGTTCTTCACTTTTTGCAAGTAATTTAGGTTGCTGATTTGCTAGTATCACTAGTGACTAGATTCACTTTCTGACTTGAGTTAAAGATTTGCCTTAGCAAATTTTGCCTATTTTGTCAATGTTTGATATTAAGGCAATGCTGCTTTGATTTATTTTATTATCCAAAACTGCTTTAATATTATTGCTGTTACATGTCACCAAGTTGATAATGACTCATAGTGACTATTTGAAAAACAGTGTTTATTGTTGTTGTTATGTGCCATTGAGTTGTCAGCAACTCATAGTGACCCGATGCACAATAGTTCTGAACTCTGTCTTATATTGAGCCAAACTCATTGTCTCTGACACACCTGCCCCTATTACGCCAGTCACAGTGTCCATCCATCTCATCCAGGATCTTTCTCTTCTGTGTTGTCCCTCTACCCTTCTAAGCATAATGTCTTTCTCTAATGACTGGTCCCTCCTGAAAACATGCCCAAAGTATGTGAGATGGAGCTTCAAAATCCTTGCCTCCAGAGAGTAACTTAGTTTTAGCCTTTCCAGAACAAATCTGCTTGTTCACTTGGCTGTCCGTGGCATGTTCAATATTCTTCTCCAGTACCGCAACTCAAAGGCATCAATTCCTTCTTCTGACATCCTTATGGCTTATCAATTACTTGAAAAGGAGCACTAGTGGCACAGGGGATTTAGTGTTGTACTGCTAAGTGAAAGGCCACCCATGGGTTTTGAGAGTCGATTAATCACATGAGAGGAAATTCTCCATCCTTCTCCTAGGAAGCAGCAGGTGGATTTGAACCTCATGTCTTTGGAATTGTAGGACAGCTTCTTACCACTAGGCCACCAGATCTCTCTATGTGCCTAATATATAGATTTACAGCCTTAGAAATCCTATGGGCAATTCTACTCTGTCTATAAGATTGCTATGAATTAGAATTGACTTAATGGCAGTGGTTTTATTACTTGCAAGATAAAAGAGAATTCATTTCTTAAATGTCTAGAGTTTATAGGGTTGTTTTTTTTCTTTTTTCTGAGATAGCAGTTCCCTGATAATTTTTTATTTCCTATCATGTTTAAAAGATAGTTCAGAACTCTTAACTACTCTTATGTGAAACCTGTACAAGGACCAAGAAGCATTTGTCAGAACAGAACAAGGGAACACTGCAGGATTTAAAATCAGGAAAGGTGAGTCTCAGGATGATATTCTTTCTCCATACCTATTCAATCTGTTGTTGTTACATGCTTTCGCGTCCCCTGTGACTCATATCAATCTTATGCCAATAGCACTGAACCCTGCCCTATCCTAAGCCAATCTTACAGTCTCTAACACACCTACCTCTATCACCCCAATTACTATGTCAAACTGTCTCCTCCAGGGTCTCCTCCTCTTGAGCTGTTGCTCTACTCTTCCAAACCTGATGTCCTTCTTCAAGGACTGGTCCCTGCTGGAAACATACTCAGAGTAAGTGAGATGGAGCTTCAAAATCTTTGTCTCCAAGGAGAAACCTGATTTCATCCTCTCTAGGACAGATCTTTTTGTTTTCTTGTCAACAATACTCTTCTCCAGCACCACAACTCAAAGGCATCAATTATACCTCTGCCATTTTTAGATCATTGTCCAGTTCCATGATGGGCAGTAAATAATTGTGAAGACCATGGGCTTAGTCAGGCACACTTTAGTCTCTAGACTGACATTGTTGTTTTATCACTCTAGAGAGGTCCCTGACAGCAGATTGTCCTAATGTAATTCATCTTTTGATTTCCTACCTGCTAATACAGAGAGAGCTGATTGTGGAACTGAGCAAACGGAAATTGTTAACAATCCCAATCTCTTCTCCATATATCAGGTGCTGTCAGTTGGCCCAGTGGTGAGAAACTTTGTTTTCTTGATGTTGAGTTTCAATCTATATTGAAGACTGCAGTTCTTGATTTTCTGCAGCAAATGCTCCAGATCCTCCTCAGTTTCAGCAAGAAAGGTTGTGTCATCTACATAACTCAGGCTGTTAATGAGTCTTCCACCAATTCTGATGCTACATTCCACTTCATAAAGACCAGCCTCCTGAATGATCTGTTCTGCATAAAGATTGAAAACATATGGAGACAGGATGCATCTCTGATGCTCCTTTCCTGGTTTTGATGCTGAGCAAATAATATTAAAAACTAGACTATATAAAGAAAAATGTGGCATCATCATTGGAGGAAGTCTCACCAGTAATGTGCATTATGCAGATGACACAACCTTACACACGATGATGGTGAAAAGGACTTGAATCACTTGCTCCAGAAGACAAAAAATTACAGTCTTCAAAACAGATTACACCTTATCATCAAGAATGTAAGAGTCCTCACTGGGTTAATATGCAACATCAGGATAGATGGAGAAAATATTGAAGCTGTCAATGATTTAATCTTTCTTGGATGAACAATCAATACTCTTGGTACTATCAATCAGTTGATCAGAAAAGATATTCCACTGAGCAAGCTTGCAACAGGAGTCTCTCCAAAATACTGAAAAGTAATGATGTCAATCTAAAAACTAGGGTGCACCTAAATCAAACCATGGTCTTTTAATCATTTGCTATGTTTTTGAGAGTTAGACGATGAATAAGGATGACAGAAGAATTTATGACTTTGAGTTGAGGTGTTGGAGAAGAGTACTGAATATCCCATTGACTGCAAAAAACCAAGCAGATGTGTCTTAGAAAAAATACAGTCAAAATGCTTGGCAGAGGCAAAGATGACAAAGCTTCATCTCATATACTTTGGGAATTTTATCAAGAGAGGATTATTCCTTGTAGAGGCAACACATCATTATAAAGGATTCTCCCCAAAGTGAGCAGCAACTTGCTCCTACATGTATATGATTTGAATTGACTCAGATCTCTAACTTTTGGTTCGTAGGTCAGCATGTTACTATTTGTGCTGCCTACGGACTCTTGGCATTAAGAATAAAGTGCAAGAACAAGTAAAAGAAACAACAGCTAAGTCTCACTGTGGATATCAAGAAAGGAAGACACTTGAGCTAAGAGGTGAACGAAAAAGATGAGGACATCACCAGTTGCAAACAAGGTCAAACTTCCAAACTAGCACCCAGTGAAACAGATAATAGCATGATTAAGAAATTAAATAGTTGATGTTTCAGGGAATTTTCAGAGGGTGTAAATTGCAGGAGAGGATTGCCCCTCTGTCTCCCTCCAATCAGCTGTTAGAGAAGGAGTTGAGGAGATGGAGAGATGACAAGATCTAGATGGGACCATACACAAAATGATTGGCCCTGACTGAGTGGTCTCAGCCCTTAGTGTGTATTCCATGTACACCAGATGGTGGGGCCCAGATATAGTTGGTGGGAGTCTGTGCTCTCTGTCAGCTGACAAGGTGAGATACAGTCCTGCAATCGTCTAAGCCACTAGATGGCCTTGTGCACAGAAGGTCCTAGTCTGCACCCTCATCTTGACTGCTCTGTCTCTGCTGGCTGCATCTCCAGGCTGCTTGGTTTAGGTGCGGTCTGAGCATTGGCACAGCGCCAGAGCTGGGAACAAAAATGAACTTTGCCTAGCCTTCATTACTTTTTGGTGGAAACACAAAAGAATGGACAGTAATAAGGATATCAACAAGTGCTGGAGTTAGCCCCATCCCAGGACCCCTAGCTCAAGGGCTACTTTCCCCTGGAACCTAGCGCTGTACCAAAGCCCCTCTGTTCAAGGTGTATGGTCAGCTGGGCTCTATGAAAGCTTCATGTAGGAGATCCAAGCCGGCTTCATGGGGAGTGGCTCCCAGAACTCAGAAACTTTGAAAACTAACCCAGAGCCTGAGATGGGGCGGGGCTGATACCAGCAGACACCCTGGCCAGGAATGCTCGCCCCCTTTGACGTCTGGAGGTGCCTGCTGCTTAGTTCTTCATCCCATCACAAGGTCATTCTGGCACTTCTCTCTGGACCTCTGCCTAGTGACTCATTTCCCTGTGCCTTGTCCTCTCTGACTCATCCTCTAGTTTTCCAGAACTGTTGTGCCATATTCCACCACTCCCTTCTCTAGAATCCCCCAGTTCCAGGGCAGGGGAGGCACTGTGCTCTGGAGACTCCACCCCTAACTCCTTATCCCTTTCTTGAAGACCTCACCTTTTTGGCTAAGTGCATTGAAGATTTTACATCTACCTCAGCTTCTTATCTGTCCACCTCTCCTCTGTCATTCTTGCATACTGCTATGTCAGTGCGCCATATATGACGAAAAGACCCAGTAACACAGTGTCTTACACATTTTCTGTCCTAAGGACCCTGAGGCCACTCAGTCAGGGCCAATCTTTGTGTGTATGGTCCCACCTAGATCTTGTCATCTCTCCATCTCCTCAACTCCTTCTCTAACAGCTGATTGGAGGGAGACAGAGGGTCAATCCTCTCCTGCAATTTACACCCTCTGAAAATTCACTGAAATATCAACTGTTTAATTCTTAATCATGTTATTATCTGTTTCACTCGGTGCTGGTTTGGAAGTTTGACCTTGTTTGCACCTGGTGATGTCCTCATCTTCTTCGTTCAATCTCTTAGCTCAAGTGTCTTCCTTTCTTGATATCCACAGTGAGACTTAGGTGTTGTTTCTTTTACTTGTTCTTGCACTTTATTCTTAATGCCAAGAGTCCGTGGGCCGCACAAATGGTAACATGCTGACCTACTAACCAAAAGTTAGAGATTTGAGTCAACTCAGCGATCCCTTAGAAAAAAGGCCTGGTGGTCTTCTAAAAATCCAGCCATTGAGAACCATGTAGAGCTAATTTCTGCTCTGACAAATGGGGTTACACCATAGGTTAGAAACATTATAGCAGCAATTTGTTTGGTTTTGGCATACATATCACATCATATTTTGTTTGCATCTCTCTATATATATTCCACAGTAGTTGTTTTGAAGTCAGGGATCCAGGAATCCATCTTCATAACACACACACCTTCTATATACTTTTCAATATATACACTCTCATTTTCCCAGAACTATTGTCATATTTAAAGGCAATGCAAGATTTTCACAGAATAAAGAGACAGGTTTAACCTGTGAACTCTAAATATTGTGATGGGCCAAGTCTTTTGAGACATCTTGGCATTAAAAGGATAAATTCCTTGAGCTTTTAATGGCAATTTATCTAGTTATTTTAGGAGTGACCCAGGACTTAAAATAAAGATTTTTTTCTACATCCCAAGACAATAGGTACCCATTCACCTTGTTCTACATTTGTATTTTGAAGTCAATCATGCCAAGTCCCTCCACACCAAAAAAGATGAACATCTCTTGATGAAGAAAATCTGTAAGTTTTCAAATACCTCTTCCTTTGGGCACCTGTCCTAAATGATCAGAAATATTTTCGAGAGAAATGACCATTATGATTTTACAGTAGTGATCTTGAGAAAACTTAGCCTTTTCACATCTGTGTTCATTTATATAAATTTCTTAGCAGCTTATCTTGTTGTTATTGATGTTATATACCATTGAGGCACCTGTGACCTATAGTAACCCTATGTACAGCAGCTCTGAACCCTGCCTTGTCCTGAGTCAGTCTCACTAATTCCGACACATCAACCCCCATGGCCTCAGTCACTGTATCAACCCATCTCATCTGAGGTCTTTCTCTCCTGAGCTGCCTCTCCACCCTTCCTAGTATGATATCCTTCTCTAAGGACCGGTATCTCCTGGCTACATGCCCTAAGTGTGTGAGATGGAGCTTCAAAATCCTAGCCTTCAAGGAGAGACTTAGTTTCACCCTCTCCAAGACAGACCTATTTGTTTTCCTGGCAGTCCATGATAACATTCAAGACTCTTTTCCAGCACCACAGTTTGAAGGTATCAATTCTTCTTCTGTCATCCTTAGTCATTGTCCTGCTCTCTGAGGTATAGCAAGTAACTGCAAAGACTGGACTAGCACCTTAGTCTCTAGACTGACACTGACATCATTGCTTTTCAACACTCTTAAGAGGTATCTGGCAGCAGATTGTCCCATTGCAATTTGTCTTTTGTTTCCTGACTGCTGGTGTAAAGAGTGTTGATTGTGGATCCAAGCAAGCTGTAATTGCTAACAACCTCAATCTCTTTTCCATCTAATATGGTGCTGCCAGTTGGCTCAGTGGTGAGAATCTTTCTCTTCTTGATGGTATTCCTTGATCTTCTGCAGGAAGCGCTTCAGGTCTTATTCATTCTCAGCAAACAAGCTTTTGTCATTTTCACCATTTAGATGTCATCTATTGAGTTAAGAATTATGCCCCCTTAGAATATATGTTAACTCATCTAGTCCATAACACCCAGTGTCTGCCATTTTTGTAGCCTGATGTCATTATTTTTCATTTTGTAATGATTGTAAATACTGACCTTCATGTGCTAATGAGGTAGATTTTTGTTGTTGTTGTTAAATGTTGCAGAAACACTTCTGTCTTATAGAGACTCTGAATAACAAATCTGAACCCTGTCCTATCCTGAGCCATCCTTTTCATCCCTGAAACATGTGAGTCCATTGCCACAGTCACTATATCAATCCATCTTGTTGACGGTCTTCTCTTTTGTGGACATTCTGCCTTTCCAAGTATGATGTCTCTCTCTCTAAAGAATAGCCTCTCTTAACAAAAAGTCAGGGAGAAGTCCATCTTTTTCTATTTTCTGAAATAGTTTATGGAGAATTGGTGACAGTTCTTCTCTGAATGTTTGATCAAATTCACTTGTAAAACCATCTAGTTCAGGGCTTTTTTTTTTGCTAGAAATTGTTTTTTTTACCTTTTCAATTTCTTCTTTTGTAATGGGTCTGTTCAGGTGTTCAGTTTCAGTTTTTATCAGTTTAGGTAGACTGTGAATTTCTAAGTATTTGTCCATTTCCTCTAGATTTTCATATTTGATTGAGTATAGCTTTTCATAATATTTCATTGTTAGCCTTTTTATTTTAGTTGTTTCTGTTGTGACATTGCCCACTTCATCTTTTCTCTGGATTATTTGTGTTTTTTCTTTTATTAGTTTGGCTAGCAGTTTGTTGAACTTACTGACCTTTTCAAGGAACCAACTCCTAGTTTTGTTGAAAGGTTCAATTGTTTTTCTGTTTTCCATTTAATTTCTTTCCACTCTAATTTTCATAATTTCAGTTTTTTAAGATGGTATCAGGTTTTCTTGCTGTTCTTTTTCAATTTGTTGGAGATGTTGGTTTAGAGAGTCAATGGTCATTTTTTCCTGCCTTTTGATGTGTTTGTTTATTGCTATAAATTGACTTCTGATTACTGCTTTGTCTATTTTCCAGAGGTTTTGGCAAGTGGTGTTTTTATTGTCATTTGTTTCAAGAAAATTTTAATGTTATTTTTAATTTTTTTCAGTACCCACTCATGTTCAAGCAAGGTGTTGTTCAGCTTCCAAATGTATGTTCTTTTTCTCCTTTATCGTTTTGTTTTTAGTATCTAATTTTGTAGCATTGGGGTCTGAGAAGATGCTTTGTATTGTTTCTATGTTTTTAAACTTATTGATGCTAGCCTTGTGGCTTCTGGAGAAGGTTCCATGCACATTGGAGAAGAAGGTATACTGTGATTTTTTTTTTTGTGCATAAGCCTATAAATATATCTATGAGGTTGTGTTGGCTTATTGTGTTGTTTAATTCTTCAGCATCTTTGTTGAGTTTCTTTCTTGTAGCTTTATCTTTTCTTGAGAGTGGTATATTGAAGTCTACTACTACAGTAGTGTTATCTATTTCCTTTTTCAGTTTTGTTAATGTTTGTTTTATATATTTTGCAGGCCTATTATTTGGTGCATAGATATTTATTATTGTTATGTCCTCTTGTTCTATTGACCCTTTAAACTTTATGTAGTGACCTTCCTTGTCCTTTGTGATGGTTTTTACATTGAAATTTATTTATCAGAGATTAATATTGCTAAGTAGTTGTCATTTGCTTGGTATCTTCCCCGCCACCCCCCTTTTTTCAGGCTTTATCTTCACTTTTCAGGTGTGTCTCTTGTAGACAGAATATTGATCCAATTTTTAATCCAATCTGCTACTCTTTTTCACTTCTGTGGTGTATATCATTCACATTCAGTGTGATTATTGACCGACAAGGCTTTATTGTTATAATTTTGTTGAGTTCCTTTTGGTGCTGCTGCTAGTTACTTTGGTCCATCGTGATTCCTGTGGCACCTCTGTTAGAAGGACACATCGTAGTGTTTCTTGCCATGCTGGTCTTGTTTTTGCAAACTCCCTTAAATTCTGTTTTTTCTGGGTATATCTTGATCTGTCCTTTATATCTAATGGACAATTTTGCTGTGTACAATATTCTTGGTTGACACTTGTGTTCTTTGAGTGTTTGATTTATGTAATTCCACTGTCTTCTTGATCACATGTTTTCTGCTGAAAAATTGGCATTTAATCCTATCTTCTCTCCCTTATAGTTTACTCTTTGTTTCTCCCTTGCTGCTTTTAGAATTTTCTCCTCATCTTTTAATTCTGGCAAATTTGACTATGATATGACTTGGTAGGATTTTGGTTTGTGGTTTTTTTCAGGGGGTGTCTATTCTATATAGTGTTTGCTCAGCTTATTAAGTATATATTTTCCCATTCTTCATTATGCTGGAAAATTTTCTTCTAGTAATTCTTCCACAACTTTTTTGGTGCTTTTACTTGCTTCTTCCTGTTCTGTGACTCTGATGATACACATGCTATTTCTCTTAATTGTGTTCCACATTATTCTTAGGTTTTCTTCTTTTTTCTTCCTTTTTCATTCTGCTTTTTGCTCTAGCAAATCTGTGGTCACAATTCTATCTTCTATCTCATTGGTTTGTGTTCCATCTCTTCAACTCTGTTCATGTGTCCCTCCATCCTGATGACAACATCTGAAACATTGTACTTCATATTTTGAATTGTGGTCTATTGTTTTTCCAGAGTCTTAAATGCCTCATTTGTTTTATTAGCATTGTTTTGGATTTTTTTTTTAAACTACTCCTGGGTTTTGCTTGCAAAGTTCTGTAATTCTTCAAGTTTATTTTTCACCAATTGAAAATATTTAATCATTGTTCTTTTAAATTCTGTGTCAGAATGTTTCATCAGACTTTTTGCCTTCAGGAAATCCATTGATACTTTGTCAGTGTTTAGTGCTTTGGGCTTGTGTAGGCTTTGAGCTTGAGGTAGCCTGCTTGATATGTGACATTGCTGTGATAGAGTTTTTATGCCTAAGCTGATGATAGGTTCCTAATCTGAAGTCACTGCTCCAGAAGTGGGTAGAGCAGTTACCCTGCCTGTGTTTCTCTCTGAACTTCTGACTCAAGGGAAGTTTCAGTTCAGGGCCTGTAAAAGCAGCCTCTTCTGTTTATCACTGTTGCAGACCAAGGTTTCTGGACTAAAGGCAGTTAGCTGACTGGATGTGAGGAGGTGCAAGGCAGAACACTGGGTGGGCACAGACACTGGGCAGGTGGGGGCGCTGGGTGGGCAGGGTCACCAGGGTTGTTGGACACACACACAGATACACATTGGGCAGGCATGCACACAGACTCTTGCTGATTGAGCATGTGTGGGGACCTTACTCAAATTCCAGCTGTCAGGCCTACATCTGGCTTTGCTCTGGTCTGGGTTCACTCTGGTCCATCTTTGCCCCAGTCCAGCTTTGTTCTGGATTGGCTTCACTCTGGACCAACTTCACTCTGGTCCAGCTTTGTGCCAGTAAAATTTTATAGAAGAAGAGAGAAGTGAGCAGAGAGATAAGGACACCGGTATCACCCAGAAAGAAGAACTCAGAGTGGACTGTGCCCTTTGGACCTGGAGTTCCTGTACAAAGATCATTTCAAGCCCAGGGAAAGAGTGAATGCCAAGATACATAGAGATCTCCAAGGGATGTGGAGCTAACTGATGTTGAAGGGAGTAAAAAACCTTCCTCAGAGCTGACAGAAAGACAAAACTTGATTTTCAGCTGGTGCTCTATATTCAGACTTCCAGCCTCTTTAATTGTGGGAGAATAATGTTTGTATGTTAAATACCTGTAGTGTTTCTATTAAAGCAGCAATGTTGATAACTTGGAGAAAGTCCAAGT
Source organism: Elephantulus edwardii (assembly GCF_000299155.1). Classification (NCBI taxonomy): domain Eukaryota; kingdom Metazoa; phylum Chordata; class Mammalia; order Macroscelidea; family Macroscelididae; genus Elephantulus; species Elephantulus edwardii. The sequence goes on along the minus strand of NW_006399821.1, from coordinate 5,917,963 downwards.
AGACTGCTCATTGGAAGTAAGTATGGTGAAACATCATTTCACATACTTAGGCAATGTTATCAGGAGAGGCCAGTTCCTGGAAAAAGACATCCTGGGAAAAGTGGAGGATCAGAGAAAGAGAGCAAGACCTTCAACAAAATAGTGACTGTAACAATGAGGTCAGGTATTATGAAGATGGAGCAAGATAGGACAAGGTTAAGATGTGTTGTTCATATGATCCCTATGAGTTGTAGCAGACTTGGTGACACATAGTCTCAAAACAATATCAACATGATAACTAAGATAGAGGCAACTACTTGCTAACCTGAAGCCTAATGCTTGACTATTAAAGTTTGGTGTTGCAAACTTACCAGATGTTAATTCAGAAAATTTAGTGGTGGTTCCAGAAAGAGTATTTGTTCCATAAAGGGCCTTGGAAGCAATCCTACAGAGAAGTTTGCTCTTTTTGAAAAGTTTGCTCTGAGTCCTAATTGACTCTATGGTAATGTGTGTGTGACTGTTACCACAAGCTGCATATCTGTATATAACCTAAAGGCAAATTTTTTGAGGCAGGTGTGGAGTGAAGAGTAAGATGTTTATTATTTATTGATATATAGAAGACAGGAGAAAGAACTTTCCAAGTGTATCCCTCTGTCTGGAGACTGTTGTTTGTTGTGTGTTGCTGAGTTGGATGGAACTGACCCATAGCTGACCCTCCAGTCTGTTTTCAGGGGCAGTAAATCACACAGAAGAAGATCACTTATCCTTCTCCTGAGTTTAAACTGCTTGCCCTTTCAATATAGCACAGTTCCTTACCACTAGGCTACCAGAGCTCCCTATATGGAGACTAAGGGAAGATTTTTATAAGAAAAAGACACTGATTATATCTTTGTTTGTTCTAGCGTAGTCCGGGTGATGATAAAGTGCTGGTTATGCTACCCATCTCTCATTGTAATCTAGAGAACAGTTGGTTCTCTCTTGTATGTTACAAGGGAGGATCTTTATTGTTCATTTTTCTATCTTAGAGAAGAGCAATTTAAGATTAATAATGCTATTATTACTCAAGCCCAGTAGTTTTTGTTTTAGATCATTGAAACAGGTAGGAAAGGGAATAAGTATAGCAAGTACTTTGGCTTAGAAGTGGATAAAACAAGTGCAAAACAAAAAGAAGCTTTGCCTAAATCTAGTAAACCTTTATCATTGTACTCGGTGGTTACATTGCTAATGGATCTAGTGATCTGGGACTAAGAAGAATTTATTTTAATTCTAATTCTCCTCTTCATCTTGGGACCAGCTACACATACCCTTGATATGACTCTCCTATGCCCAGCTTCTTTCCTGTTTTCTTCTCAGCCCTCTTTACTATGTCATTTCTCCAGCTTTCTGTTAAAATAATAGTTGCTATCTCCCAGGTTTAAATCTTATTGCTGTGTATGCTTTTCAGGACTTTATGTAACACTCATCTTCATTTTTTATTATCTCTTAGATATGTTTGCCTAAATGTTTCCAAAGTAATAGGAATTCCTTTTGATTCAAGGCAATTCTTTGTTTTGCTCCTAAACTTAACTCTTTTAATGATATAAATCATCCAACTAGCTGAATTGAGATATTAAATTCATTTTCATTGCTGTCAAATTGGAACCAACTCTTAGATTATTTTCCATTGACTTTCCAAGGCTATAAATCACATGGGAGGAGATTGTTCATCTTTGTCATGAGAATCTGCTGGCTTTGAACTACTGAGAAGTAGGACCTTTGAGTTACCTGTGGATTGCACCACCAGAATTCTTTTCAAAGTTGAGATACCAAAAATCATCTGGAACTCTCTTTTTTTCCTTATCTTTTTTCTCCAAAGCTTCTTGATCACTATGCCCTATCCATTTCTGCCTCCTTATTAAATATCTATACAATGAAGAGTAATCTTCAACTCAAATTATCAAGTCTTTTAGTCTTCTGTCCATTGTTATTGTGTGTGCCTTTGTTATACATAGCCAACCCTACATCGGGTTTTCAGATGCTACTAAATGTACAGAAGATTGCTCATCTTTCTCCTGGATTCAAACCATGTGTTTTCAGGATTGATGTTCAGCTTCTTACCAGTAGGCCCCCTGTACTCATCTTCTAAGTGGTCTCCTGTGGCCACTGTTCTGCATTTGATAGGAAGAAACTAATCATACTGCTCCTTTAGTTTCCACTGTCATTGAGTGGATTCCGCCTCAGCAATCCTGTAAGTTGCAGTAGCTCTAATCATAATGGAATCACACTGTCATGTCTTTCTCCAACAGAGTTTCTGGTGAGTTCAAACTACTGACCTGTCAGTAATTGTGTGCTTAACAATTGTGCCACTAGGGCTCCTTCCTTCTCTAGTTAAAATTCTTTTATTATTCCCTAAGATCGGAAGGATAAAACTTAGAAAGGTCTAAGGAATTTCCAGTTCAACTCAACTTCTCTATTCTTCAAACTTCTCTGAACAGGCCCCTTTCTAGCCCACACACTCTAGTCCATCCCCATGGAACACTCATTCAGTTCACTACAAGCTCTTTTAAAATCATGGTTTACATGCACATTCCCTCTGCCCACTATGTTTTCTTGCAACTCTCCATCTGGAAAGTCTGTTTTCTGACAAAACCCAGTTCTGATCAACAACTTTGAATAACTCTGAGTTCTACAGATCTACCCTTTCCATATCTTTGTGGTGTCTCCTATTCTTTTAGAGACACTGTCCACTACATGCATTGACAATGCAATCTGCCATCCCATTCACCTGGGCTATTCAGAAAAGAAAGAGCATATTATTTTATAACATTTTCAATGGTGTGATTGAAGATTTCAATTACTCACTTGAGAATTGATGCCTTTGAGCTGTGGTGCTGGAGGAGAGTATTGAATATACCACGGATTTCTAGGAGAACAAACAAGTTCATCTTAGAGTGGGTGACATCAAGCTTCTCCTTGGAGGCAAGAATTCTGAAGCTTTGTCTGACATACATTGGACATGTTGTAAGGTGGGACCAGTCCTTGGAGAGTGATGTCATGCTTGGGAGGGTGGAGGGACAGAGCAAGACAGAAAGACCCTCGATGAGATGGATTGATTCAGTCACTGAAGAAAGGGTGTAGGTGTGTCAGTGAAAGGAAAATTTAAAATAATAATAATGTCCCCAAACCCATACCTTTGATCAGTATTGTAAGAACCTATACCTTTGATCTTGTGTGAATGTTTGTGTTCCAGGAACTAGCTGACCACAAACTGAAGAAA
>NW_006399821.1:5908362-5914233 GCF_000299155.1 Elephantulus edwardii | reverse complement strand
CAGCCAGAGTGCCCCTTGGAGGCAAAGATAACGAAGCTCTTTCTCTCATGCTTTGAATGTGTTGCTAGGCAAGGCTGTTCCTTGGAAAGGGACATCATGCTTGTGAAGATGGAAGATTGGCTACAGAGAAGAAGACTGTCAACCAAGTGGATTGATACAGTGATTGCAGCAGTGGGCTCATGTGTGTTAGAGAATTTGAAGACAGCAAGGCTAGGATAGGGTTCAGATGTGTTGTTTATAGGGCCACTATGGTAGTACTCAAGGAAACAGCACCTATCAACAACAACAGCAACAATAATAAAGGCCTGATACATTGTTCAGTACAATAAAAGTTTGAAAAGTGAAGTTAGAGAACATAGTATCTAGTTTGTTTTATGTAGCCTCTACTGACAGAGACACTTCAAAGGTGTGAATTTTCTGGGAACTGGAAGCTAATATTCACCGAGCTTCACTACTAAATATGAAAATAATAATAAAATTATTTTTGTTTTGATAAATGATAGAGCAAACCCCCCCGAAAAAAACCCCAACTAAAAACCACTACAAAGCACTTAGTTACTTTCTGAGTCCTGATTATTATCATTACTTTACTCTGACAGATGATTAATTTGGAGGGAAACTTCATGTTGAATGTTCTTGAGAATGCCAGTGAAGAAGGGTAAAGAGTAGTGTTAGAGCTATAGTCAAAGGACATAGATATACATTGATTCTAGGTCTGTTATTTCACTTCAGAAAGGGAAAGCATTCGGAAATGAGTTTCTCTAGCACTGGAGCCTGACCAATCTGGAGAAAGAACTGGGAGAAAGTGTTTTTGTTTGTCAAGCATTGTCCCCAGTCTTCTAAGATAGTTAAGGAAATAAGCCCATTTTTTTGCCCCAGTCCCAGCATAGTCAAAATAGGCTGAGCTCTTTCTGTTATGTGAGTCCGGAAGCACTTCACTGAGCAGAGATAAGAGTTTCACTGAGCCTTTTATGTTATGGGCCTTTAACATCTGCCTCTTATTCTGGACTTTGTTCATGCTGTATTTGTGCAGTGTTCTTGAGTGAGTCATTGGGAGTGTCTGCTACCATTTCCTGTAAGAGATACTAGAACATTAGATAGCAGGAACTAGAAAGAATCATACTTGTTGATTGATGTCTTGCTGTATGTCATTTTTTCTACTAGAAATGTTTCTATTATTCATGGGAAACACTGCAATCAATGATAACCATCAATAGAAAACTGGAAGAGTCAGTAGTTGTTAGGATCTTATTTTACATTTCCTGTCAGTCTTTTTCTGTAAAGATTTGCAGCCTTGGAAAGATTTGTAACCCTTAGGGGTGGTTCTATTCTGTCTTATAGGCTTCCTATGTGTTTGGAATTGCTATGCATTAATGAAATGTTTTGTTTTGTTTTTAATTGGGGACCAAAGAAGCCCTGGTACAGTGAATAAGTGCACAATTGCTAACTGAATGATCAGGGGCTTGGACGCAGTAGCTGGGAATCTACCTGTAAATCTTTCCAACATTGGAAAACCTGTGGGATGATCTACTCTGTCCTGCAGGGACAGTCAGAGGTGGAGAGGAAAAGAGGAAAGGAGTACTAACCCTAGTGTTAGAAATATGAGTGCATAGTAAATATTTGCTTAACTAACTCAGATTAGATAAGCAATAAAGTTTTATGCATCAGAAAGCTGACAATGATTAGAGATGATAGAAGCATAGATGCCTTTGAACTGTGGTGCTGCAGAAGAGTATTGAGTATAGCATGGACTGCCAGGAACAGGTTTGTCCTGGAGAGAGTGAGACCAGGCTCCATGGAGACAAGGATTCTGAAGCTTCATCTGATATATGTTGGATATGTTGCAAAGAGGGACCAGTCCTCAATCAGGGACGTCATGCTTAGGAGGGGGAAGGGAGCGTGCAGGAGAGGAAGACCCTCAATGAGATGGATTTATTCAGTGACTGAAATAATGGGGGAGGTGTTTCAGAGACAATAAGATTGGCACAGGATAGGGTGGGATTTAGGGCTGTTGTACATAGGGTCACTATGAGTGACAGGCAACTTGATGACACATAACAACAACAAAGTCTGCATGGTGCACAAGTTTGCTCTGGACTGCTAATCTAAAGGTTGGTAGTCTGAACCCACCAAACAGTACCATGGAATACAAGTCCTGGAAATATGTTTCAATTACAATTACAACCAAGAAAACCCTAAAGAACAGTTCTACTCTATACCATACAAGACTGCCATGAGTCAGAAATTATTTGGTGACAACTAATGACAATTTATGGATGGTCTTATTCATCATTATAAGCTTTTAATTAATCTCAGATCTTAGTTTTTTATTTAGACATTTAATCTAACTTGGTTTACATCCCTGTGCTTTTAGATTTCGAAAAGTGTGACTAAACCTATACAAGTTCATCTCTATCTGTGGTACAATTACTTAATAAGGCCTTTTCATACCAAGCCTTCTATTTTGTGACTCTAGCCCCTTTGTCAATGCTTAAGACTTCATTCAAGGTTGAGCTGTTTATTGTAATAAGGAGACAGGATGAGAGTAGTTTACACATTCCACTCTATAAGATGATATTACCCAAGTCACCACCCTTAATTGTCCTAGAGGTATATAGTTCATAACCTAAGACCATATAAAAAGAAATCATTCTGCAGACTTTAGTGATTCTTCACTTGGAACAATGCATCTTAACTGATCCTGCTGCTCCAACAACAGACAGCCAACAATCAACAACTAACAGTCAATAACTGAGAGTTGACAACCTACAACCAATAACTGAGAGCTGACAACCTCAGCCTGCAGGCTCCTGGCTCGCCATTCACCAGTCTCCTCATTCATGTACATCAAGTATACAAGCCAAGGTTTTTGAATTGCAGTGAAATCTTTCCCATGAGTTACAGAACACAAGGCAATAAACAGGAGTGGAAGGACTCAAAAGAGGAGGAATCATCTGTGTTAGATGATGGAGTTTAGGGAATTTTTTAAATTTGAAACATTGTTAACTTCTACCTTATAGGAACTAGTCTGGTACTATCATTGCAATCATTGTAAAAGAAACTATTCATAGAACCCTAAAGAACAGTTCTACTCTGTTGTAACATATGGGGCTTCCATAAGTTAAAAACTCATGGATGGTTCAGTCCATCAGAGTATGCTTTTACTCATTTCAGATTATAGATTGTTAAAACATTACTTGTTTTAAGTCACTGTGGTTCTAGTTCTCTAAAAGTATGGTTAAATTGATATAAATCCATATCTATCATTGACATTGATGCAAAAATGCTCTTCAAGTATTATCAGTCAATCTATAGAATACTGAAAACTTTCATGATGAACAAGAATAACATTAATATCACAATCAAACAATAAAACTAACTTACTTTCTTTTTCCTTCCTTCCTTCCTTCCTTCCTTCCTTCCTTCCTTCCTTCCTTCCTTCCTTCCATCCCTCCTTCCTTCTCCTTAAGTCCTTGGCCTTACAGCCAATGCAAAGACCTAACATTCAGGTGCTGAAACCCAGGAGACGAGTGGAGGCTGTATGTGCCCTGCTCTCCTCTGGGACGAGTGTGGTGCCCCTCACTCTCTCTCTTGAACCTACCAGCTCTCACAGTATCGAGACATCAAATGGTAATGTACCGTCCTGTTTCTCTCCTCTATTTCTTTTCTGTGTGTATATCTGCTGACTGTATGCTATGAATGCTTATGAAGAGGCTCCAGTCTGATGCTACTCTACAGCCATGGAATTTGATTGGGTCCCCACCTGCACTACTGTAATGTTGTCATATGGCTTAGTGGTGATTTGGGGGATCCTCTAGGGACACCAACTGGGCCCGGGCTTGATACAGGCATGCCTGTTGCTAAGACACACTTTTACCCCACAAGGGGCACAGTCAGATGGTGACCTGCATGGACTGAGGGGATAGACCCTCTGTTGTCTATTTACATTCATTTTGTGTTTATATCTGGTCATCAGTAGTGTCCGCTTTCCCTGAACTCTTCTTTCTTCCTGTCCACTGCTACTTTTTTTCTGGAAGAGTCCTTCCTGGGGCTTATCTGGTGCCTCACCCATCGAGAACTCCTGCTCCTTTTGTTCTTCTGATTTCTGTATTTTCTTCTCCCCTTCCCTGGAGGCTCCTAAAGCTAAACCCAATTGTTTTCCAGGCATTTTGAACTCCCTTGGGATTCAGGTATATCCATACTGGACTCCTGTCTGTGCATATATCTAATATATTAAAAAATCCACACGCCTGTATCAGGAGCCCACCCAAGCGCCAGGTGCTTCCAGGCTATTTATTGTGATAGAGGACACCCATACCATCTTTTAGATTTTCCCAGAATCTGAGTTTTCTGGCTTTCAGAGGATGCTCTGAAATCTTGGCTGTCCTTACCCATGAACCTGACCATCATGGGTAGCCAAATGTCTAAACCCGCAAGGGAAAGTCCTTTGGGTTGGCTCCTTTTGAATCTTTCAAACTTGGGCCTGGCTGAGAACCTCTGTCCCCCAAAACTAATCTTTTGCTGTAATTGAGCATGGCCACAATAACAGCTAGATAATGACTCTTGATGGCTTAAGAATAGAACAATACCCTTCAAGATCTTGATAATTTCTGCCAACTGAGTCAGAGATGTCCAGAAACCCCATCTAAGCTTTCCTTTACTTTTGCTTCTATCTTTCTCTCTCTGTAAAGCCTGCCAATGTGTGCAGGTTCTCTTCCCCATTGTAAAGTAGCTTTCAGTATTTGATTTTATTTCTTTACTTTTATGCTTTTTCCAATTGGCTTATCTTTGAAAAGTATTATTCTTCCATGATTTAAAAAGTATAGGTATGGGTATGCATATACATATACATATACGGATCTATATTTTTAAATCATATTAACTTTACCAAGTGAAACCAAGCCATGCTGTTTTTGAGCCAATTAAGAAACTTGCAGTTATTAAAATGTACCATTTTGGAGTAGTGAACACACATGAAATAACTTAATTTATCTACACTTGTTTTTGTTATGTGCCATCGAGTTGCTTGTGACTCGTAGTGACCCTACATACAAGAGTCCTAAACCCTACTCTACCTTGTTTCAACTTCACTGTCTCCAACACACTTACTCCCAGCACCAAAATCACAGAATCGATCCATCTCATTGAGGGTCTTCCTCTCCTGCACTATCCCTTCACTCTCCCAAACATGATGTCCCTCTCTGAGGACCGGTCCCTCCCTGCAACGTGTCCAAAGTATGTCAGATGACCCTTTCAGAATCCTTGACTCCAAGGAGTATCCCAGCTTCACTCTCTCCAGGACAAACCTATTTGTTTTCCTAGAAGTCCATGGTATATTCAACACTCTTCTCCAGCACCACAGCTCAAAGGCATTAATTCTACTTCTATCATCCCTAGTCACTCTTCAACTCTCAAAAGCATAGCATGAAATTGTGAAGACTATAGCCCAGATCAGGCGCACCTTAGTCTCCAGCCTGATGTTGCTGCTCTTCAGTAATCTGGAGAAGTCCCTGACAACTGACTTTCCCAATACAATATGTCTCTTGATTTCCTGGCTGCTGGTAACAAGAATGTTGACTATGGAGCCAAGCAAACTAAAACTGTTCACTATTTCAATCTCTTCACCATCCATACTGATGTTGCCAATTGGCTGAATGATGAGAATCTTTGTTTTCTTGATGTTGAACATCAATCCATATTGAAGGCTGCAATCCTAACTTCTGCAGCAAGCCCTTCAGGTCCTCCTCAGTTTCAGCAATTAGGGTTGTGTCATCTGCATGACACAGGTTGTTGATGACTCTTCCACCAATCTTGATGCCAAATTCTTCCCCATACAGCCCAGCATCCTGGATGATCTGTTCTGCATACAAA
>NW_006399821.1:5906128-5907916 GCF_000299155.1 Elephantulus edwardii | reverse complement strand
TCTCTGGAAGAGATTGGCCAGCGGGCTATCCTTCAGATTTCTTGGCACAACTTAGTGAGCACATCCAGGGCAGCGTCTGTGTGTTGAAATATGCCAACTGGTATGCCGTCAACTTCCGGAGGCTTGTTTTTTGCCAATTCTTTCAGAGCAACTTAAGCTTCCTCCTTCATCACCACAGGCTCTTGCTCATACATTATTTCATGAAATTCTTCTGTGTCAGCCAATTCCTTCTGATGCAGTGACTCTGTGTACTCCTTCCATTTTCTTTTAATGCTTCCTGGATCATTTAACATTCTACCAAAAGCATCCTTAAGTATTGCCACTCATGGCTTTAATTTGTTTTTTAACTCCTTCAGCTTAAGAAACATTGAACAAGTTTGACCCTTTTGATTTTCTGACTCCAGCTTTCCGCACATTTCATTATAATATCTTGCTTTGTTGTCCAGAACTGCCCTTTGTGATTTTCTGTTCAGCTCTTTGCTTGATTTCTTCCTTTAGCTTTGGCTTCTTGATGCTCTAATGCAATATTCAGAGTCTCATCTGACATCCATCTTGGTCTTTTCTTCCTTTTCAGTCTTTGTTATGATCTTTTTCATTCTTTTTGGATGATATTCTTGATATCCTCCCACAGCTCATTTTGCCTAAGCTTGTTGGTAGTCAAGACCTCAAACCTTTTCCTGAGATGATTTTGAAATTCAAGTGGGACAGACTTAAGGTTAAATTTTGGTTTCTGTGGATTTTATTTAATTTTCTTCAACTTCAGCTTGAACTTGCATATTAGTAGTTGGTGGTCTGTCCCACAATCAGCACCTGGCCTGGTTTTCACAGATGATATTGAACTTTTCCAGCGAGTCTTTCCACAAATGTAATTGATTTTTCCCCCTATACATACCACTAGGTGAAATCCATGTGCATAGCCTGTGTTTATGTTCCTTATAAAAGGTATTTGCAATGCATAAATTATTGAATGCACAGAATTCTATCATTCTATCTCCAGCCTCATTTCTGTCACCGAGTCCATGTTTTCCAGCTACTGATCCTTCTTCCCTGTTCCCAACTCTTGTGTTCCAGTTGCCCATTTTTATCAATGCATCTTGATTGCATGTTTGATTGATTTCTGATTGCAAATGTTGGTGACTTTTTAAATTATGAAACAAGCCCCATTTTTTCTCACCTTTTCATCCCCAACATAGTAGATCATATTATTATCTAATTCAAAATGTCCCATGCCAAACCATCTCATTTCGCCAATACCCAGTATGTCAATATTTATGTGTTCCAGAGGACACATAACTCTCTCCTGGGAAGCTATCCTCCTGCATCAGCACCTGGCTGCAAATGGAAGAGAAGAGGTATTAACTCACCAGAATTCAATTCTAAAGTTGAAGTTCAAGCTAAAGGATTTTTTTCTCAGAACCCTCTGAGAAAAGAAACCATCCTTGATACATATATATGACAGTTGTACTTACAGATTTTTAAATTGAAGTTATATTAGCCACATCATAAGAGACTGACAGGAACATGATGTGTTCAGAATCACAGAAATCCTGATGTCTTGAGACTTAGGCCATTACATCAAGAGCTGGTCAAGGGGAGAAGGGTGTTGAATGGTGTAGGCAGAAGTAGGAAGGGATGGTGGTGGAGTAAGGAAATGGGTGGGTCAAAATACATGTAGCGAGAGTGGGTAGCAACATTGAAACTATTGGTCATTTTTCTAATTGAGTAAATGTCTTTCATCTGCTCTTTTCTGTAAAATGCTTGCCTGTCAGATACTATTATAAAACAAAC
>NW_006399821.1:5902645-5904313 GCF_000299155.1 Elephantulus edwardii | reverse complement strand
TGATTATGCAAAGGCGTTTGACTGTGTGGATCATAACAAACTGTGGCTGACTCTGAGAAGAATGGGAATCCCAGAACACTTGATTGTGCTAATGCGAAACCTATTCTTGTACCAAGGGGCAGTCATCAGAACAGAGCAAGGAAGCACTGCATGGTTCAAAATTGGGAAGGGCATATGCCAGGGATGTGCTCTGTCTCCACACCTTTTCAACCTGTATGCAGAACACATCATCTGGAAGGCTGGGCTCTATGAGGAGAAATGTGGCATCAGGATTGGTGGACAATCTAGCAACAATCTGTGTTATACACATGACACAACCCTGCTTGCTGAAACTGAGGAGGACCTAAAGAGCTTGCTACAGATGATCAAGAACTGCAGCTTTCAATATGGATTGAGGCTCAATGTCAAGAAGACAAAGATTCTCACCAGTGGACCAATTGGCAATATCAGGACGGATGGTGAAGAGATTGAGATTGTTCACAGCTTTAGTCTGAAGAGCAAGGGTGTCTCTCTGGAGACTAAGGTGTGTCTGATACTGGCCATGGTCTTTGTAATCACTAGTTATGCATCAGAGAGTTGGACAATGGCTAAGGGGGATAGAAGGAGAATTGATGCCTTTGAGCTGTGGTGCTGGAGAAAAGTATTGAATGTACCATGAACTGCCAAGAAAATAAACAGGTTCATCCTGGAGAGGGTTAAACGGGGCTGCTCCTTGGAGGCAAAGATTCTGAGGCTTTGTCTGATGTACTTTGGTCATGTTGTAAGGAGACACCGGTCCTTGGAGAAGGACATCATAAATAAGTTGTTGATTGTGCAAAATTCCATCTTTTTTTTAAATTCCATCATTCTATCTCCTCCTTCATTTCTGTCACAGAATCTATATTTTCCAATTACTGATCCTTCTTCTCTGTTGCCAAATTTTGCATTCTAGTCACCCATTATTAAATGAATGCATCTTGATTACATGTTCGATTGATCTCTGACTGTAAAAGTTGGTAGAAATCTTCTATTTTCTCTTCTTTGGCACTGGTTGTTGGTGTATGAATATGAATGATAGTGGTATTCATTGGACTTCCTTGTATGCATATGCATATCATCCTTTCACTCACAAGATTGCATTTCAAAACATATCTAGAAATGACTTTTTTAACTATGAAAACAAACCCATTTTTCCTCACCTTTTCATTTTTGGAGTAATAGATCATATGATCATCTGACTCAAAATGTCCCATGCCAGTCCATCTCATCTCTGCAATACTTAGTATGTCAATATTTATGTGTTCCATTTCTTCCTTAACAGTATCTAATTTTCCTACATTTATAGTTTTCACATTCCATGTTCCAATCAGTAGTGTCTGCTTACAACTCTTCCTCTTCCTTTGAATTTCCATTCTTGAAAGCTCCGCCTCAGTTGCCATGTTAGTCTACTTGTTGATCATACTAATGTGAAACCTCTACTTGGACCAGGAGACAGTCCTCAGAACAGAGCAAGAAAACACTGCATGGTTAAAAATTGGGAAGGGTGTACACCAGGGAGGTGTCCTATTTCCATACTTTTCAACCTATACCTATATGCAGAACAGATTACCTGAGATGCTGGGCTGTATGAGGAGAAATGTGGCATCAGGATTGGTTGAAGAATCATCAACATTCTGTGTTATGCAGATG
>NW_006399821.1:5892070-5901745 GCF_000299155.1 Elephantulus edwardii | reverse complement strand
ACATAAAAATAATAAAATAAAATAAAAAAATATTTAAAAAAAAAAAGAAGATGCATTTCCCCTCCTGGTAAACAGGCAGCTTAAGGTACAGTTCACATACGACACAGGAAAAACAAAACAAAACTTTAGGATTCTTATACACAGTTTCTAGTTAACATACAACTTGGGGTACAGTTTACCTGTGACTGAGAAAAGACAAATGTTAATACAATGAAAAATACTTTTTTCCCTCCTAGTAAACAGATAGTTTAAGGTATTTTCTACCAATATAGAGAAGTTACAACAGGGTCCGAGGAGCAAACAAAAGTTAGTTAGTTGTTTGTCCAGTTTTGCAGGCTGGATGCACATGATACCAGTTTTACAATTATACCATATGATTGAATATTTGAGAATGTATTAATACCCCCTTGTCATTTTCTGTATATTTTCAATAAAACCACAATTTAAAAACTAAAAATTTGAAAAATTGAAAATTTGAAACATGGTGCTGATTGTTACCATGGGGTAAATGCCCGAACTATGGTCTCCTTTGCCTAGAAAAAGAATAGAATTGTGTAGGAGACAATAGGAAGATCAGCAGTGGCTAAATGTCCTGGTCCAACCTCCTCTTGCTCAAAATAGTCCTGGTGTAACCTGAGCCCTTGTTAGAACAAGTGGCAGGAAGAAAAGGTAAAGAGACAGGAGTAAAGGTGAACGTAAGGCAATTTATTAGGGAAGATATGTCCCAGAGAGAGGGATGGTCCATTACCCTAAAGTAAAGAAATAATGAAGGCCTTGTGTCACTAGGATCTCAGGTTTATATAACTTGTTTGCTTCTTCACTTAGACACACTTTTAAGCTTGAGTCTGGGTCAATGGAATGCTGATTTGGTGGATGGTTCATGTACTCTGTGATAGGTTCAAACTCACTATTAAGTCCGAAGAAACAGTAGCTGAATGTGTGTAAACAAATATGCTTTATTTAAAAAGCATGCTTCAGTGAAACTCAGCCTTGGTTCAATTACTATCAGCACTAAAAAGAGTAGGGTATTTATCCATTCCACTTTGGCTGGTTGGAGGTTGCTGTACATTGTGTTGCCCTCAACTCATAGCTACCCTATATACCAAAGCCCTGAACCTTGCCCTATCCTGAGCCAGTTTCATGGACTCTGACACACTTAATTCCATTGCCCTAGTTACCCTGTCAATTCATCTCATCTGAGGTCTTCCTCTACTGTGCTATCTCTCCACCATTCCAAGCATGATGCCCTTCTCCAAGGAGTAGTCCCTCTTGACCATGTGCCCAAAGTATATGGGACAGAACTTTAAAATCCTAGCTTCTAAGGAAAAACTTGGTTTCACACTCTCCAAGACAGGCCTATTTGTTCTCCTAGAGGTCCATGATATGTTCAATATTCCCCTCCAGCACCGCAACTCAAAGGCATCAATTATTCTTCTGTCATCCTTAGTCATTGTCCACCTCTCTAAAGTATAACAAGTAATTGTGAAGGCCATCATCTGTATCAGGTGTACCTCAGTCTCTAGACTGACATCATTGTTCTTTAGTGCTTTAAATTCTGCAATGCAGGTATTTTAATTACCTGACTGCTGTTGCCAAGAATGTTCATTGTTGAGCCAAGCAAGCTGAAATTATTAACAGCGTCAGTCTTTTCTCCATCCATCATGCTTGGGAGAGTCACAGCAGTTTCAAGGGCCTGGAGCCATTTTCCAGTTTTTCCGCACTCTCTAATTTATCTGTTAGTTGTCTCCAAGGATGAGTCATAAAACTGTGTTTAGGGCCAAACATTAATCAGATTGTTTACTACACATAGACTAGCTGTATTTGGGTAGGTAGAAGGTCAACAAAGTGAAATAACTTTGGTTTCAACTTTATGCTCTGATCCATTTTGCTTTTTGTCATTGGACCCATGATTACTCTCTCATGTGCTTACAACAAGAATTAGCTTGCTTGCAGAGGGGTGCAGTAGCCTTTACTATGCACGTCAGGACATTAAGGCACATAGTTCCAATGTTTGATTAGGTAGAGCCTTGTCCTTGGCACTTAATCTGCCCTGAGTCCCCTAACATGAGCTTTGTAGGCCTTCCTTATCTCATTGGAATATGCCATAACATTCTTTCCATGTAGTCTTGCCTTATTTTGCCTGACTTACTCAATTCTGACTCAATTTGTGATTAGGAGGAAGTGCTTCCTGCATTTTGAGTTCAGATTCCCCCTCTTCTCTTTGATATCTTAAATTGCCCAAGCCTTATTTCAGGAAGTTTTAAACATTCTCAACTAGACACTAGAATTTGAACAGAATCAGACTCCTCTAATACAGAGGAATTTACATCAGAGGCATAAAACACCCTCCCAGAAAATTGCTTTTTTTTCTACTAGTTTGGGAAAATAGAAAATAAAGAGTGGAGACGGCAATGGTTAAGAAAACAAAAATATTTGTCTAAGAGAACAGTTTTGATGAAAGTTTCCTTACCCAGTTGATAAGAAAATGTCTTATTTTTTCTTGTAGCTTGCTTCCACTCAGCAATACTTAGCTAAGTGGCGCTCCCTTCTAGTACTGTATAACAGAGGCCTTGATTTGGGTCAATGACAAGACATTAAAGGCATAGAGTTAGAGTTAATTTTTAATTTTGCTAACCTTATTACCTGATTTTAATCTGTGGCCCTCAGGCCTGGTTTAAATTATTTTTCTGTCAAACATTTTTCTAGGTGGTATAGCACTGGTCTGTGCATTGCTGTACAGGGGTAACTCATGGGTGCTGTGATGCTGAGCACTGTGATACTGATGTGCCAAATGTAATAATGGTTATCCATGGTGGACAGTGTTTGCTGGAGCTTCCTGATTAAAACAAGCCTGGAAGCAGGAGTGGCATCCCCTTCTGAAATGGTTTGCCTCCGGAAACTTTATGAACAGTGCTCAGGCCTTTCGTTCACGCTATGAGTCGTCTACGGCACCTAACAACAACAACAACAACCTTACTACCTAATCAATTTACTCCATTGCACTCCTTTCTATTAACAAGTTAAAAAGAACTTCTGATTTTCATCAGTTTACTTAATTTACGTAACTGAAGATAGAACCTAAATTTAAGAGTGAACTGGAGACATTTCCTTGGCAAATGCATTTAAAGGAATAGTCTGGTTAGAACTATCTCAAATATAGTAGTACACCGTGACAAACAAGACTTTCTAGGAATGAGAAGGAAAACGTCATGGATTTTGGACTTTAGCTGTGTTGATAGTAAACTTGCAGTGAATCACAGACTTTTTCCTGGTTTCTTCTCCCTTTTTACATAATGTGCTGAATTTAAGCATTTTTCCCTCGAGAGACTTCAGATTAGAAAAGTCAGCATTCAGCTGATACAGACATTACAAGATTCAAGAACACAAGCTAAATGAATAGCTTAGGCACCTCCAGGTATTACTTCTTAACAACCTTTAGCTCTACTAACAGATTTTAGCTGCCATGTGTATGTGATAGCTATATGCCTTTCTAGAGAGAAGCCATCTTGAAAGGGCATCTCCATGATGACTAAGAGCCTCATCTGTAGATGGCCACTGATGCATACTCTTGACTGTATTGTCCATAGGGTTTCTCAAGGCCCGTTATTTCAGAAGTAATAGATAATCCTGCTTCTTAGTCTGATTTAGTCTGGAAGCTCCATAGAAACTCCACCAAGGGTGGCCTTGCTGAGATTTTAAATACTGGTGGTGTTGTTTTCAGCATCACAGAAACACACATGCCACCAAAGTATGGCAAAATGGTAGATGAGTAATGGACCAATAGGTTAACATCATGATAAATGGAGAAAATATTGAAATTGTCAGTGATTTCATTTCCATTGGATTAACACCCATATTAGCATTTGATCTCTTGATTGCTCAAGACTAAAAGAAGTGTTGAATTGGGGAAATCAGCTGTCAAGGATCTTTCCAAAGTTCTAAAGAGTAAGGATATCAGTTAAAAGACTAAGCTTCTTCTGATCCAAGCAAAGTATTTTTGATTGCTTTCTATTCACCTGAAAGTTACACAGTGAATAAGGATGATAGACGAATTCATGCCTTTGAATTGTGGTATTTGCAAAAAGTATTGAATTCACACATATAGCAAAAAACAAAAACAAAAATAAAAAAAACCACACACACACAACACACAGAGAAATCAAATTTGAAGGAAGTACAAATAGAGTGCTTCTTAGAGGCAAGGATGGTGAAACTTTACCTCATTTAATTTGGGCATATTTTTAAATAGAACCAGTCCTTGGAGATAGACATAATTTTGGGAAAGGATGTCTGAGAAAGAGAAGAAAATTGTCAAGGAAATCAACTGACACAGTGACTACCACAATGGATTTGAT
Organism: Elephantulus edwardii; assembly: GCF_000299155.1. Lineage (NCBI taxonomy): Eukaryota > Metazoa > Chordata > Mammalia > Macroscelidea > Macroscelididae > Elephantulus > Elephantulus edwardii. The sequence goes on along the minus strand of NW_006399821.1, from coordinate 5,897,390 downwards.
CATGACAGAAATGAAGATGGTTCAGGACAAGGCAAAGTTCAGGGTTTCGTAGGATTTCTATGAGTCATAGTCCCCTGTATAGCACTTAAAGCACAATATTCTTTACATCACTCTTGAATTTAAGTGGAATAAACTTAAGATTTGACTTGGAAGTGTGAGAGACCATGTCTTACTTTATAGGAATTAGTCTTGTACAGTGGATGTTTGATGGGGACTGTTCCCCTTTGTGGAGTTTGTAGAGGTCATGCTTGGTCATTCTTGCTTCCTACATTCACTTGACAGCTTGTGAACTTGTTCTCATCTTCTTCAACATCATTTTGAAGTTGAATACGAGTAATTGATGATCTGTTTCAGAGTTGACCCTGACTTTGTTTTAATTACTCCTATTGAGTTTCTCAACTGATGTAGTTTGACACCCATGCTTTTAACTAGGTGAGGTCCCTGTGCACAGCAGCCATTCTAAGGTTGGGTAACATCAAGAAAACAAAGATTCTCATGTATGGGCTAATAAGCAGCATCACATATGGTAGGTGGAGAAGAGATTGAGATTATCATCAATTTTATTTTGCTTCCACAGTCAACACTCTTGGCACCAGCAGTCTGGAAATCAAAAAATGAATTGCAATGGGAAAATCTGCTGTCAGGGATGTCTCACGAATACTCCTGAGTACATACCATGGTTTGCCAAGAGAACAAACAGGTCTGTCCTGAAAAGGGTGAAACCGAGTTTCTCCTTGAAGCAAATATTTTGAAGCTCTGTCTCACATACTTTGGGTATGTTTCTACGAGGGATGAGTCCTTGGAGAAGGACATCATGCTTGGAAGGGTGGAGAGACTGAGCAGGAGAGGAAGACCCTGGATGAGATGGATTGACTCATGACTGGGGTAATGGGAATAGGTGTGTCAAAGGCAAATGAGATTTGCTCAAGATAGGCCAGGGTTCAGAGCTATTGTGCATAGGGTCACTATAAGTCACAAGCAATTTGATGGCACATAACAATAACAACATCTGAAATGAATATATAACAGAGTGCATAAAATTCTATCATTCAATCTCCAATTTTGTGTCTGTTATGAAGGCCAAATTTTCTGTTTGTCCTTCTTTGTTTCCAACGTTTTTATCCCTGTCACCACATATTATTAATGCACACTGACTACATATTTTATCAATTTCAGACTACAAATGTCAGTAGAAATTTACACTATCTTTGCGTTTAGTGGTTGGTGAATATATTTGATTAATAGTTATATTAATAGGTTTTCCTGTATGAGTATGAATATTAACATATCATTGATAGTATTGTATTTAAGAATGTTGTTGTTATGTGTTGCAAGCGACTCATAGCGACCCTTTGTACAACAGCCCTAAACCGTGCTCTATCCTGTGCCAATCTCATTGCCTCTGACACACCCATCCCGATTACCCCAGTCACTGAATCAATCCACCTCACAGAGGGCCTTCCCCTCCTGCGCTGTCCCTCCACTCTACCCAGCATGATGTCCCTCTCTAAAGACCTGTCTCTCCTTACAACATGTCCAAAGTATGTCAGACGAAGCCCCAGAATCCTTGCCTCCAAGGAGCAGCCTGGTTTAATTGGCACAGGATAGAGCACGGTTTAGGGCTGTTGTACATAGGGTCGCTATGAGTCGCAAACTACTTGACAGCACATAACAACAACAACAACAACGATGAATCTGTTTGTTTTCTTGGCAGTCCATGGTACATTCAATACTCTTCTCCAGCACCACAGTTCAAAGCCGTCAATTCTCCTTCTATCCTCCCTAGTCATTGTCCAACTCTCTGATGCATAACAAGTGATTGCAAAAACCATGGCCTGTATCAGGCGGACCTTATGAATGAATGGAATTCCAAAATCTCTGTAGATGTTCATTGAAATGAAAAATAAACAACCTAAATTAAAAAAAAATTCTATTTTGGTAATGAATGAAACATCACTGTTCTTTAATTTAACATTCACAGCATAGTAAATCACATGAACATCTAATTAAAAATGGCTGATACCAGTCCATCTCAGCTCATTAATGCTTAGGATATCAGTATTTAAGCATTGTATTTAATATTTACAATTTCCAATTTTCTTTGATTCATATAGATCACATTCCACATTCCAATTATTAGTTCTTGCAGCTATTTCTCTTCTAGTAAGGTAAATGCTATTTTGAGAAGCCAGTTCTTTCCATTTTGAATGCTTTCTAATATGAATGGGTTATTTTCTAGAACTATATTGAAAAAAAATATTTTGCTAGTACACATAGGGCCTTTGACAGCCTGTTATTCCAGAAATAGATAGCCAGTACTTCTTCTTAGCATGTAATCTCTGCTGAAACCTGTCTGCTATGGATGATCTTGTTGGTATTTTAAGTGCTGAAGGCACAGCTTGCAGCATCAGTACAGCAACTGGCAACCCACTAGAGCATGGCCAACTGACAGATGAATGGTGGAACACATATAACATATAACACAGAGAGAGAGGGAGAGAGAGAGAGAGAGAGAGAGATCTGTTCAGTGTAAATGACTCATGTACTGGTGTTGTTATGTGCTGTCAAGTTGACTACAACTCAGAGTGATTCCATGAATATCCCTGGACCCTGTCTTATCATGAGACAGTCTGTCTCTAACACACCTTCTCCTATTGCCATAGTCACTGGGTCAGTCCAACTCATCCAGGGTCTCCTTTTCCAAGCTTGATGTTTCCTCCTAGCAACATCCCCAAAGTATGTGAGATGGATCTTCAAAATTCTTGCCTCCAAAACCCAACTTGGTTTCATCCTCTCTAGGATAGACCTGTTTGTTCTCTTGGCAGTCCATTGTATGTTCAGTACTCATCTCGAACACCACAATTCAAAGAACTCTATTATTTTTCTGTCATCCTAAGTCATTGTTCAGATGTCAGATGCCTAGCATACAATTAAGGAGACCATAGTCTGGATCAGGCTAACCTTAGTTTCTAGACTGACATAGTGGCTCTTAAGTACTCTTGACAGATTCTTTCTTTACAGCAGACTTTCCTAAAGCAACTCATTTTTTATTTTTCTGACTACTGATTATGGATCCAAGCAAGATGAAATTGTTAACAACTTCAATGTTTTCTCATCTATTACGATACTGCTAATTGGGCTGGTGGTGAGAATCTTTGTTTTCTTGAGGTTGAGATGCAATCCATGTTGGCAATTCCTAAAGGCACATGGTTTGAATCCTCCGGCTACTCCACAAGAGAAGGTTGGGTAATCTCCTCCTTTGTGACTTCCTGCTTCTGAAAATCTGTTGGAGAGTCAGTTCTGGGTTGCTTCTAACTCAACGGTACGCAACAATAATAGCATATAATCTAAAATCTCAAAGGTACATGGTTTGAATACCTCAGCTGCACTGTGGAAGATGGGTGGACAGTCTCCTCTCATGAGATTTACTGCCTCTAGAAATCCACTGGAGGGTCGGCTATGAGTCATTTCCAACTCAATAACACATGACAACTATAATACAGTAATTAAGGAAGTCTAGTAGCTTGGGGTGAAAAGATGGGCACTCCCCTCCTGTGAAATTCACTCTCTCTGAAAACCTGCTGGAGTGTTAGCATTTAGTTCTAACTCAGTGTTGCATAGCAACAACAACATATGATATTTAGAATGTTCTGGTGGTTTAATGGTAAAGAGTTGTGCTGCCAACTCAGAAACATGCACTTTGAATCCACCAGTTTCTCTGAGGGAGAAAGATGGGAAATCTCCTTTCATGCAGTTGTTGCCTCTGAAAATACACTGAAGAGATATCTATGAGTTGATTCTAACTTGAAGACACAATATAATACAACAACATGTACTGGTAGAAGCTGGTAAATTCCAGGTAGTTCCATGTCCCTGTGGAGGTTGATACACAAAAGCTGGTGATAGAAAAAGATAGACTTTAAGGAACCAAAAAAGAATGGAGCCAGATGCAGAATGGAAATCCAGCAAGAAGTAGGCCAGCTTCACCACAAAGTTGTTGTTAGGTGTCATGTAGTGGAGTACATCTCACAGTGGGTCCATGAGAAAAAATTGAATCTTGTCCTATCCTGTGCATTCTTCACTAGGCTCAAGCCTGTTCCTACTCACCGTGCCAGTCCATCTTCTTGAGGATCTTGCTCTTTCTCAAAGACCTTTACTCATATGATGTCTTTTTCCTTCACATAATGACTATTCCTTCCTAACAACATGCACAAAATATGTGAGATAAAGTTTCATCATTCTTGCCTCTAAGACAAATAGGTTAAGGTGGTTCTACTCCCTCCAATGAAGATTTGTATGTTCTTTTGGTAGTCCATGAGATACTTAATACTCTTCTCCAACACCACAATTAAGTGGAATAGATTCTTCTTCAATCATCTCTGTTAACTGTCCTTAACAACAATAGTAGAAAAGAGGGATAATTAGTTTAACTCTGTTCTAATTTAGTTTGATCTAGAATTAGCCATTTTTGAGGGGTTTTGCAATCTTCTTTACAATGGATACAGATTAGCTACGGGCTGGAGGCCAAAAGACTCCTAGCTTCCAATTGTAGAAAGTGTCTGTGGTTAACTAATAACAATGGTCTTTTCAATTACTTGCTATACATCTGAAAGTTGGTCAGTGACTAAGTATGACAGAAGAAGAATTGATGCCTTTGAGTTGCTGTGTTGGAGAAGAGCACCACATAGTCTATGAATTGCTAAAAGAACAAACAAGTATGTCTTGGAGAAAGTGCTACCAGGAAGTTCATTGGATGCAAGGATGTTAAAAGTCCATCTTACATATTTTGGGCATGTAAGGAGGGAGCTCTGATGATGGTAAGAAAAAGTGCTGCAATTTCGAAGGCATGCAGTTTGATTCTACAAGCTGCTCCACAGGAGAAGGATGGGCAGTCTCTTCCCTTGTGATTCACTATCTCTGAAAACCTGCTGGAGGATCAGCTGTGGGTCGTATCTGACTTGGTGGTCCTAAACAACGATAACAAGGAGATGCTAGTCCTTGAAGAAGAAGACCGTCAAAAAGATGAATTGACAAGAGGACCATAACAGTGGATTAAATTATACCGAAGATAGTGGTAATGGCACAGGATTGAGCCAAGTTCAAATCTATTGTTCATAGGGTCACCATGAGTCGCAATCAACTTGATGGCACATAAAAACAACAATAACAAAATCATTTTCATTTTTAAAAATAGTCGAATAGAAAATAATAAAGTGACTCTTGTTGCATTTCTGTCTCCTAACCCTATCAGTGATATGTTGTTATGTGCCGTCGAGTTGCTTGCAACTCATAGCGACCTTATGTACAACAACAGCCCTAA
>NW_006399821.1:5887915-5891485 GCF_000299155.1 Elephantulus edwardii | reverse complement strand
GGCCTAGTGGTGAGAATCTTTGTTTTCTTGATGTTGAGCTTCAATCCATATTGAAGGCTGCATTCCTTGACCTTCTGCAGCAAGCACTTCAGGTCCTTTTCAGTTTCAGCAAGTGAGGTAAATTCTGTTGGAGGGTAACTGCAGGCTGAATTTTCTCAAGAATGCTAGTAAGGAGGGGTAAAAACGTATTAGATCTACACTTGAAGAGTTCATTCCAGGTCTATTATTTCAGTTTAGGGAAGAGAAGATTTTGGCAGATAGGGCTCTTCTTTAGCACTGGAACCTGGTCAATCTAGAGGGAGAACCGGGGCAACGTGTAGAAAGATGGGATCCAGTCTTGACCTCAGCCATCTCTAAGATGACTCACTGACTTATAAAATCCAGTTGGAACTCTGTCATAGCAGACCCTCCCAATGAGTTTCCAGAGGATAAGGAGGAGATAATTGAGGAAGTAAGCAGCTCTTTTGTCCCATTTCTGAAGAACATTTAGAGAGGTCCTGCTCTTTTTATGTGGTGAGTCTTGACTGCTTTTAAGCTTTGTCTATGGTTCCTGCAATCTTTTGATGAGTGAGTCATTAGAAGTGCCTGCTATTGTTTCTTGTAAAAGATGCTAGGATAGTAAACATTAAGGACTAAAAAGGATTACAGAATTGCTGATTAATGTGTGGATCTGTGCCATTTGTTCACTGGAAATATTTCCACTGTTCACTGGAAACCTTATAATGTAAACCATCAGTAAGAAAGTGAAATAGTGTAGGTGACTGCCAGTAATTTGTTTTGTATTCTCTAATGGAAAAAGAAGGAGATCCGGTAGCTTAGTGATAAGAAGCTACACTGCAATCCCAAAGGCACATAGTTTTAATCTACCAGTTGCTTTGAAACATGGGCAATCTCTTCCTGTGTCATTTACTGCTTCTGAAAACCCACTGGAGAGTCAGCTATGGGTCTGTTAAAACTTGATGGTGTGCAATAGCAACAACAATGGAAGACGAACTCTGGTGGGGATCCTTAGCAATCAAGCTTAAGTATTCGGTTTCTTGCCAATAGAAAGACTTAATAGTTTGAACCGTACCAGCTGATCCCTAGGTAAAAGAATGACAGTCTGTTTCTATAAAGATTTACAGCTATGGAAACCTTATGCAACCAAAACAGTATGAGAGGATATTTCCCTTAGACTGTGAGGAGTTACTATTGCCCTTGTTTTCTACTCCAAATTGATATTGCCTGGACAAGCTATAAACAAATAGTATTTTGATACTTTTTTTGCTGGTTCTCAACAACAGGGAAGTATCTGTGGTTTATTAGGAAGGGTGTGGTAAATTCCTTGAAATGGATGAGTTATTTGTTTGTATAAGAGCCAGCTCTAGGCATATTTTTCAGCAAGCAAGAAGTAAAGATAACTAGGAGGCAAGGAACCTCCCAAGATCGCTATAATACAGTGACAGTGAGATGTCCCCAGAAGGGGCCTAGCAGCAAAACTGACGGAGATGGGCCTGCAAAGCTCTCATAGCAGTGTTGATGGTGACTGGGTCATAAGGAGATCATCCTCAAGGTTCTAAAAGGAGGACTGCATTAATTAGGGACAGGACAGGAGAAAGCATCAGAGAAATGTAAAATCTGGAGAAAGCTTTTCTATTCTTGACTCATAAAACAGAATTTGTAAAGGAAAAATATTCTTAAATTTAATACATAGGAAAATATGCTATAATCTTCAAAAGGAAAGTGAGAAAACAAATGACAAACTGGAAGAAGAAAAAAAATTGATCTTACGCATAGGTCTAATTGTTTTAATATGTGAAGGGTTATTAAGAAGCAAGGGGCGGGGAAAGACCCCCAAGAAGTTTTTTCCCCTTATTTCTTTTTTAATTGATTTTTTATTTACATTATATTTTATACAATCTTTCTTTTACATTGTGTTTCATCCATGTACATGCACTGTGTTTTATATAGTCATTTAAACACATAATATACAACTAATTACAATGGGTCTGTGCCTAATATCATCCTGTCTTTTCAAGTTCCCATTGGATCTTTCCTATTCTTCTACCCTTCCCATCTGTATACCTAATTCTGATATCATAATGATTTCCCCCTTCTCCTTTTTGTCTACACCTTTCTCCCTTACCTCTTCCCCTTTTGAGTATTTATATACATATTATTTAATTATCTTCCTATTTTTAAAATAGTGGTTTTATGCAGCATTTATCCTTATGAAACAGTTATTTCACTCACCATAATTCTCTCTAAACTCTCTCATAGTATATAATATTTTTTAAAAATCATTGTTCCTTAGTGCTACATAGTATTCCACTGTGAGAATGTACCTTGTTTTCTCAATCCATTCATTTTCTGACGGGCATTTGTGTGGTTTTCTTGCTATTGTGAATAACACTGCTATGAACATAGATTTACATTTCTGTTTCTATCTCAGTTCTGATTTCCTTGGAGTGTATTCTTAGCAGTGGGATAGTTGGGTCATATGGCATTTCTATGTCCGGTTTTTTATATAAAAGTCAAACTTCCTTATAGAGTGGTACCACTTCACAATCCCACCAGTGGGTAGCTATGAGTCACAAGTGACTCAATGGCACATAACAACAACAACAACATCGGATTGATAAAAATATTCCAAAGTTTACTAGTCTCATTGTTAACAAGAATATGAGGAGAGAGAACTCTGTTGGAAATACAAACTGCTATGATACCCATAAAGTTGAATTAGACAATAAAAAAAATCTTACTTTTAGAAATCTAGTTTAGCAGTTCCATTATTAGTACAAAAGAACCTTAGTGGGCCCCAGTGTGTTATTTGCTAGATTGTTTATTGATAGGAGAAACATAATGATTTACAGCCTGGGAAACCTGATGGAGGGTCACTATGAGCTGGAATAGATTAGATGGCATTGAGGTGTTTGGTTTTATTAATACAACACAATATTCATACTAAATTCTTGCTTCTAAATTCTGAAAATAGTGTCTACAGATGATTTGTATCAGCTACCTGAGAGAATACTAACTTTTGGGACTCACTGAAATTCAATCTGCTTTAACAACACTTACGGATGGTTTGAATATGCATTAGCATGTGAGAAACACTGTCCTAGGCTGTTTATGATTGCACTATTTATAACGAGTTAGGGGTGGAAACAAGCCAAATGCCCATGAATGGCCCACAAGGTATTAATACTGTGTAGTAATGAAAGAGAATAAGGAAGAAACTTGTAGGTCACATTAGAGGGCTTTCCAAAAATTATTTCTAAATTTTCATTGCTTTAAAAAAGCAATCAAAAATTACAAAGTACAGATTTTTAAATAAATAGAATGCTACTCTTTTGAAAAGAAGTGGAGATTATATATATATATATTCATGTTACTTATTTGTACAAAGAAATACTGCAAAGATAAAAGTAAAAAAAGTGGACACTCTCTGGTGGTTCAAATCTTCCAGAGGGTCCATAGAAGAATGATGGACAATCAATCTCCTCTGGTAGGATTTATATTTGCTAGAAAACCCTCAGGGGTCAACTATGAGTTGGCTCTGATTTGATGGCAGAGATATTATTTTGTTTG
>NW_006399821.1:5883998-5887536 GCF_000299155.1 Elephantulus edwardii | reverse complement strand
GGGCACTGTGTATAGGAGAAGACTAAAAATTTTAAGTGTATATTGTACATACCATGAGGAAATGAACCCCTTCATCAAGGATGGGGTTATGAAAGCTGATCTCTAAAACTCAGCACAACAGGATCTAAGGATAATAATGCTTGGTGGCAGACAATACAGCTGGGCTGTTTTTAAAAATACACAAAACCGGGTTTTTTTTTAAAATTATTACATTAAAAGTTACAAATGTATCTTAAAAAAAAAAAAGGATGACAGAAGAAGAATTGATACCATTAAACTGTGACATTGGAGAAGAATACTGAATATCATATGGATTGCCAAAAGAACAAACAGGTATATCTTAGAGAAGGTATAGCCAGAGTGTTCCTTGGAGGCAAAGATAACAAAGCTATGTGTGACATCCTTTGGGCATGTTGTTAGGAGAGGATATTCTTTGAGGAATGTCATCATGCTTGGAGTGGTGGAGGATGAGCTAGCCCTTCACCAGATAGATTGCTACAGTGACTGCTGCAAAGGTCTTGAGTATGTCAGAGGTGATGAAGATGGCACAGGATAGGACAAGATTCAGATCTATTGTTCACATGGTTGCTGAGTCATACTCAACAGCCTCTAACAACAACAATATCTAAAAGGAAGTTCTGGTGGCCTAGTTTACAGAGAGTTGCACTGCTAACCCAAAGGTGGCTCTCGCTGGTGGTTCAAATCCTCCAGAGGCTCCATGGGAGAAACATGTGCAATCTGCTCCGGTAGGACTTCCACCCCCTAGAAGACCTGCTGTAGCCTCAACTGTGAGTTGGTCCTGATTTGATGACAAAGAGCTTTTTGTTTAGGATTTTTTTACTTAAAAAAGAAAATAATTTTAAAAGCTTCAATTTGATGGGGTGGAGGATAGACTTGCTCTTGGTTTCTTAAGGGTATAGGTATTTTGTGGATGACACAATGACAGCCCAAAAAGAACACAAAAAGAATGTTTCCAGTTAAACTGTATCAGTAATGTCAAGTTGAGGTCTCTGGTTTAAGGACGCATGGTGGAAGTTTCTTAACCTAAAGTTCCCCAAATGGACTTTCTCATTTTAAAAGTTTATGCAGTTTGTCCCTTTTAGTCATGGGACTCAGCTTGGCTCTCTTTGGCTACTGAAAATAGGGGATGAATTTTCAGAGGTCAAAGACACAAGGATATTTACAAACACTAGAATGGCTCTGGCTCTGCACATTTGTTAAGTCTGTTCTGCAGAGTACAAGCAAAAGCCATATACCATAAGAGGACACTCTTCTGTTCACTGAGTACTTTCAGGCAAAGTCACACGTAGGTGTGGATGAGAGTGCACCATCATCAGCAAGTAGGATGGGCACTTTCCAAGGGAGCTGATCTATTAACACAAAGGCAAGTCTCCGGCAGTTTAAATATACCAGTGGTTTTTTAGGAGAAGGATTGGCAATCTCTTTCCTCTCTTGTGAAGAGGATCAACTATGAGTCAGTTGTGACTACACTACAATGAGTCATAGTGGGTGCTGTTATTAAATGCCTTCAAATTGACGTTAGCTAGTAATAACCCTGTGAACAATCTGCGTTATGCAGGTGACACAACATGCTTGCGGAAACTGAGGAGGACCTGAAGCGCTTGATGCAGAGGGTCAAAGACTGAAGCCTTCAGTATGGATTGAGGCTCAATATCAAGAAGACAAAGAGTCTCACCACTGGGCCAATTGGCAGCATCAGGATGGATGGTGAGGAGATTGTTCACAGCTTTAGTTTGCTTGGCTCCACAGTCAACACTCTTGGCACCAGCAGCTACGAAATTAAAAAGTGTATTGTGATGGGAAAGTCTGCTGTTAGGGACTTCTCTAAAGTACTGAAGAGCACTGGTGTCACTCTGGAGACTAAGGTACATCTGATACAGGCCATGGTCTTTGTAATCACTTCTTATGTGTCAGAGAGTTGGACAATGACTAGGGAGGATAGAAGGAGAATTTATGTCTTTGAGCTGTGGTGCTGGAGAGGAGTATTGAGGGTACCATGGACTGCTAAGAAAACAAACAGGTTCATCCTGGAGAGGGTTAAACCAAGAGGCTCCTTGGAGGAAAGGATTTGGGGGCTTCGTCTGACATGCTTTGGACATGTTGCAAGGCAGGATCAGTCCTTGGAGAGGGACATCATGCTTGGGAGTTTGGAGGGACAGCGCAGGAGGGGAGGACCCTCTATGAGGTGGATTGATTCAGTGACTGGGGTAATCAGGGTGGATGTGTTGGAGACAGTGAAATTGGCACAGGACAGAGCGGGGTTTAGGGCTGTTGTACATAGGGTCGTTATGAGTTGCAGGTGACTCAATGGCACATAACAACAACAACCCAGTGAACAATGGATCTGAACCCTGTCCTTCGCTGTGCCATCCTCATCATCTCAGCTATATTTGAGCCTATTGTTACAATTACTGTGTAAATCCATCTCATTGAGGGTCTCCCCTCTTCTGCTAACCTTCCACTTTTCCATGATATCCTTTTCAAAGGGCTGACCCCTATTGACAACATGTCTCAAGTATGAGACAAAGTTTCACCATCTTTGTTTCTAAGGAGTATACTGATTGCACCTTTTCCAAAGTATATTTGTGTGTTCTTTGGGCAGTTAATGGTACATTTCATGCTCTTCTCCAATACCACAAGTCAAAGGCATTCGGTTCGAATCCACCAGATGCTCTGCTGGGGAAGGAGGGGCAATCTCCTCCTGTACCAGTCAGATCTGATTTGATGGTACACGCACACAAAAATAATTAAAAAAAAATTAAAAAAAAAACCAAGTCAAAGGCATTGATTTCCCCCCCCCATCATTATTAATTATCCAACTTTCAGATGCATTGTTGTTGTTGTTAACCTGGTTTCACCTTCTCCTGGATGAACCTGTTTGTTCTCCTAGCAGTCCATGGTATATTCAATACTCTTCTCCAGCATCACAGCTTACAGGCATCAATTCACCCTCTATCATCCCTAGTCATTGTCCAGCTATCTGATGCATAGCAAGTAATTGCAAATATCATGATCTGGATCAGATGCATCTTAGTCTCCAGACTGACATCATTGCTCTTCAGTATTCTGGAGATGCCCCTAACAACACATTTTCCCAATGCAATCTGTCTTTTGATTTCCTGGCTACTAGTATCAAGAATATTGATTGTGGAGCCAAGGAAACTGAAGCTGTTAACAATCTCACTCTCTTTACTCTCTATCATGATGCAACCAATTGGCCCAGTGGTGAGAATCTATTTTCTTGATGTTAAGCTTCAATTCATATTGAAGGCTGCCCAGTGGTGAGAAACTTTGTTTTCTTGATGTTGAGCTTCAATTCATACTGAATTTTGCAGCAAATGCCTTTGTTTTGGCAAGCAAAGTTATGTCATCTTCATAATGCAGGTTATTGACATATAGAAAACAATTAAAGTGACCATGCAGCGTCAGGATGGATGGCGAAGAGATTGAGATTGTTCACAGCTTCAGTTTGCTCAGCTCCACAGTCAACACTCTTGGCACAGCAGTCAGGAAATCA
>NW_006399821.1:5881500-5883635 GCF_000299155.1 Elephantulus edwardii | reverse complement strand
GTGGAGGGACAGCGCAGGAGGGGAAGACCCTCTATGAGATGGATTGATTCGGTGACTGGGGTAATCGGGTTGGGTGTGTCAGGGGCGGTGCGGTTGGTGCAGGATAGAGCAGGGTTTAGGGCTGTTGTGCATAGGGTCGCTATGAGTCGAAAACGACTCGATGGCACATAACAACAATAACAACAACATGTTTGGATCAGGTGTACTTTTGTCTTTATACTGACATTGTTACTCTTCAGCACTTGAATAAAAATGTTTTCTTTCAATTGTAATTTTAATGAAAGATTACATGCAGAAAATTTAGATTTTCCTTCAATCACTGTTGCACTCTTAAGCACTTTGGAGAGGTCCTTGACAACAGGTTTTCCCAGTATAATGTCTTTTTGATTTCTTGACTGTTGGTATCAATGGTGATGATTGTATTTCTTTTCCATCTGTCATGATGTTGTCTATTGGCCCAGTGGTAAGGATTTTTGTTTTCTTGATATTGAGATGTAATTTATATTGAAAGCTGCAGTCCTTGACCTTCTGCCATAAGTGCTTCAAGTTCTCACTTTCAACAAGCAAGGTTATGTCATGTGTATAACATAGGTTATTGATGAGTCTTGATGCCATACTATATCTTCTTCAGAGTCCAGCTTTTCAAATAATTTGCTCAGTATATAAACTGAAACTGTCTCATGCAGAGTTCAGCCTCCCAGCCTTGCTCAAGGACTGCAGGTTCCTCTTTGTTCTGTGCCCATACTTCTGGGACAGGGTACCTGTTTTGATGGTCGGGAAGGCTGAGTCTCCCCAGCTCCCGTGTCTCTTCCTCACTCACCTGAACCTGTCTCTCACATGGCGTTCAGCCTCCCAGCCTTGCTCAAATCTTAACAGAGGAAGGAAGAGAATCAGAGTGAACAGGATCTTTATTCTTTTATACAATCAAGGACAGTCTGTATCTGCTAAGAAAGCTGTGATGCTCTAGAGGATAAGGAAATCCAAAAGCACACAGTTCAAATCTACCAGCAGCTCCATGGGAGAAAGATGGACAATCTCCTGTGCAATTTGCAGCCTCTGAAAACCCATTGGCAGCTCAACTATGAATTGGTTCCCACTCAAAAGCAGTGAGAGAGAGAGCGAGCAAACTATTACTTAAGGAGTCCTACTGGTATGCTGCCTAATGTGTCAGGCTGCTAAATTAAAGGTCAGTTGTTTGAATCCACAAACCCTTCTCCACGAAAGATTCATATCCTGAAAATCCTGTAAAGGGTCCTTAAGCCTCAAAACAAGTGGAATAGCATAAGAACCCCAGGATTGCAAGCCTTGGAGAGGACTAGCAAGTTCCCTTTGGAGAAGTTTTCCACAGACAGATACTCACAAAAGTGAAAAGTATCAGGTTTATTAGTAAAAAGATACAGAAATATAAACAGCCAAGCATGTTCATTGTCTAAGAATTAGACAGCAACTCTCCTTTCACCAGTGGGAGGGAACTTCCAACTAGGGCCTAGTTCCAGTATTTGTGGGGTCTTCTCCCTAATGTTGACTTTCTTGCTTTTCCAATGAATGGGTTTGTGGGGTGTTTTTTTTGGGGGGGGGTTGATTGGTGGTGAAAGACAACTCTTTCTTACATGGTGATCACAAGCATTCTCCAAAGTAGAGGTGGTTGCTGTTCTGCCCCAAGGGTGCGGTGACCCTAGTTTCCAGCACTATGGAGTCAGAAGGGAAACTCATCTAAGGCTGTGGCAGTTGTTGATTACCCTAGTTCTGTTTTTGCTGCATCTTTGGACCTCTTCGCCAAGCTCTCTTTGTTCTCTATGGCTCTAATCTCATAATAGATGGAGAAAATATTGAAATTGTCAACAATTTAATTTTACTTATATTCAAAATCAACATCCATGATAGCAGCAGTCAAGAAATAATTATAAAAAATGTGTTGCATACACCAAGATAAAGGTGAATAATCCAATTGAAAAATGGGCACAGGATATGAACAGACACTTCACCAAAGAAGACATTCAGAGGGCCAACAAGCACATGAAGAAATGTTCAAAATCCCTAACTCTAAGAGAGATGCAAATCAAAACAACTATGAGATATTATCTCACCCCCGTCAGAATAGCAAAATTTAACAGAACAGCAAGCAACAAATGCTG
>NW_006399821.1:5879758-5880260 GCF_000299155.1 Elephantulus edwardii | reverse complement strand
CTGTTGTACAAAGGGTCGCTATGAGTCGCAAATGACCCGACGGCACATAACAACAACAACAACAATCTTGGAAGAAGTTTAACTAGGGTATTCCTTAGAGGCAAGAACTGTGCAACTCAATCTTCACTTACTTTGGGCATATTATTGGGAAGGACTGGTCCTTGGGAAAAGGCTTCATGTTAACAATGGGGAGAGTGAGAGAAAGATGTTCAACTTGTTTGACAAAGAAACTGTAACACTAAGGTCAAACATATGAGAGATTTTGAAGATGGTACAGGATAGAGCAAGATTCGTATCTTTTGTTCATAAGGTCTCTAAGTTGTAGTTGACTCAATGGCCCCTAACAACAACAATGAAAAGATCTTATGAACATTTGGAAGAAATTTCCTGGCCAGGTATAAGAAGGGGGTAGCATGAGTTTGAAAGGAAATCCCACTAATACATTATCAACCTATCACTGCCAAATTCTGTTGCTAGGAGGGGCTGTTCCTTGGAGAAGGAC
>NW_006399821.1:5873817-5876108 GCF_000299155.1 Elephantulus edwardii | reverse complement strand
TCCCTCATCTGTTTCAATTCAGTATACATAATCTATCCAGTTTTTCTCAGTCTTACCCCAACCCTGATGTCAGTTACTTTCTACAAAAGTGGCATTTTCATAAAAGGTGTTTGTGATGAATAAATTATTGTACAAAAACGGTATCATTCTATCTTCAGCCTTATTTTGGTCACCAAGCCCATATTTTCCAACTACTGGTCCTTCCTAGTTCCAAAATTTTGCATTCCAGTCAATAATTATTATTAATGAGTTTTAGTTGAATGATCAATTTTGGACTGCGAAAGTTGATTGACATCTTCCTCTTCTTTAACTCCAGTTGTTGGTGCATATATTTAAATGGTAGTGATATTAATAGGTCTTCTTTGATCACATCCTATTATTACTGTATTGTATTTCAGGATAGATACTGAAATGGTCTTTTTTATAATGAACATAAACTCAATTTTCTTCACTTTTTCATTTCCAGCACCATAGATCAAATGACTGTCTAATTCAAAGTGGTCATTTCAATCCATATCACCTTGCCAATGTCTCGTATTTCCATGTTTATGAATTCCATTAATTTTTTTAACAATGTTCAATTTTTCTACATTCACACTTCATACACTCCATGTTTCAATATTTAGTGACTGTGTGTAACTTTTCTTTCTCATTTTTGTGTTTCCCAATATGAAGCCTCAGCCTCCAGTGCTATATCTAATGTGTGCTCTACCGTTTATTAAGTTTACAAAAGCCTGTTATTTTAGAAGTGGAAGACCAATCCTTCTTCCTTGTCTGTCTTAACTTTTGAGTTCCATGTAAGCACAGCATTTTTAGACAAGTGATGTATCCAAAAGAACAGATGATAGACAAGGAAACATGTATGTTTCTAAGCCATTAAGAGCAGAAACATACAAATACACTTGCCCAATTAAAAAAAAAAAACTGAAATATAAAAACTGAACTAAAAAATTTCCAAATTAGTCGTCTTACTCCCCACCACAGAGACCTGAAACAAAGCCTCTAAATACCCCCTAACCTTATGTCCTCAGGCTCCAGTCACTTCTGCCTATAATCTGGTGCTACCTGTGAGGATGGCACTCTGGACCTTCAGGCCAGCTCTTCAGACATGAGTCTGGGTGCTGTGGTTCTGTGGACCTCTAAGCCAGAGGCTATGTAGTCGAATCTATCTATTTATCTATCATCTATATCTATCTATCTATCTATCTATCTATCTATCTATCTATCTATCTATCTATCATCTACCTACCTACCTACCTACCTACCTACCTACCTACCTACCTACCTATCTCTCTATCATCTATCTATAATCTCTTATCACTGTGGAGTTTAATAACGGAGCTAGCTTTTACACTTACGCCCTAGTAATAATAATAATAATAATAATAATAATAATAATGAAATACTAGAGATGGAAGGGCATAACAAATCATCTAGTTTATTTCTTTCCTCAGAAATAAACGGTATGCCAGTGGTGCAGGGAGTCTGGTGGCCCAATGATAAGAAACTGCACTGCAATTCTAAAGGCAAGCAGTTTTAATCTACTGCCTGCTCAAAGGAACAAAGATGAGCAATCTCTTCCTGTGCCATTTACTGCCTCTGAAAACTCACTGAAAGGTCAGGTATGAGTTGGTTTTGACTTGACAGCACACAACAATCACCACTGTCAGTGGGGCGTTTAGCTCTTGTGGCCTAGTGGTAAGAAGCTGTGCTGCAATTCCAAAGGAACACAATTTGAATTCAGTAGCAGAAAACCAGGCAATTCCTCCCATGCAATTTACTATCTTTGAAAACCCATTAAAGGGCCAGCTTTGGGTCAGTTCTGACTAGATGGTACACGACAACAATCAGTAGGGTAGTCCATAGGAGTTGTGCTGCCAACTCAAAGAGTTGGCCTTTATTGGCTGAAATTCGCTGGCGGATCAAAAGAAGGATAGCAACCTTCTTGTGATTTACAGCCTCAGAAAACCAGCTGAAGGGACAGCTATGAGTCTGTTCCAAACTGACTACTATGTGTTTTATTCTTTTTTTTTTTTGCAGCAAAGTTCTAGAAATTCTAATATTTGTTAAATAGTATACAGGGGGACAAAGAAGAGTGGTATATATTTTTAAATATTAACAAAACCTTATTTTTCCATATGGTATATCCACATAAATAATGAACATACATATAATGTGCAAGGAATAGGCAAACATGACAAACTCATATGTGAGGTGGTTGCACAGATTTCAAAGATACTGTATGGCACACATGTTATTTCATGAAAATATGGTCATTCTGATGGCTGGGT
>NW_006399821.1:5863507-5873567 GCF_000299155.1 Elephantulus edwardii | reverse complement strand
GATAAAAATAATGCCCTAAAATATAATACTTTTAGACTATTCTCTCCCCCATAGACTTCAATGCGTGTTTTATTCTTGAGTATTAGAAACCAAGTGTCTAGAATCTCACAGCTAGATGTATAAATCCTGTCTCCCCCAATTAAGTCAGGTGTTTTTCTTGAATGGTGTTTTTCTTTGTTTTACCCAGTTTCCTATTAAAATAAAAAGAGAGAGAAGAAGAATATTGAGACTGCTGTATGATGAGGCACCTTTTATCTTTTGGCGTGAAGTTTCCTTTATATAATAAAACAGATATACCTGATTTTATGTTGTTAGGTGCATTGCAACTGACTATCTATCACTCACAGAAACTTGGGGCATAACAAAACAAAACATTGTCTGGTCCTGTGCCATCCTCACAGCAGTTGCTCTGTTTGAGCCCACCATTGACAGCCATTGTGCTAAGGTATCTTGTTGAGCATCATCTTCTTTTTTAATCTTCTTTTTTCATAGAACCTTTACTTTACATGATGTCCTTCTTCAGGAACTGGTCTGTCTTATTAATATGTCTGAAGTCCGAAGTCAGAAAAGAAGTGTTGCCAGCTTTGCTTCGAAGGAGAATTTTGGTTGTCTCTAGCAAGCAATGAAAGATTATCAACCAGACAGCAGGGAGATAAAAGTAGCTTATAATAGGAATGATAGGTGATTGAGATTTGGTTTCTGTAGAAGACAGAATAGTATTTGAAGTAAAGGAGCTGTCATTCCTTTTGGAAGATCTGGGAAGAATCTGTTTCCTTCTCTTTTCCAACTTACAGACCTTCATTCCCTGACTCTTCTTTTTCAATCTTCACAGTTACCAGTTGACATTGTGCTTTTTTTTTTTTCTAACGTCAGCCCTTTCTTTGCCTCCTTTTTAAAAGTTCCTATGTGATTTTATGTAGTGTTCATTGCAGTAATAAAACATGGTCTCATCTCAAGGTCTTTTTCTTAATTCCATATCTTTGATCATATAAAATTTCTGAGATTAAGACTTCAGGCATCTTTGTGGCTATTCAGCTGAACATAGTTCTAAATAGAATTGCATACTTGGTAAAGAAAGGATTTTTAGTTGTCTTCTCCCATGTCTTTAATTCTATCCTACTTCATAATTATATATTTACTTGCTTCCCATTTTCTGTGTACTGTGGTTCCCAAGCATGCCTTGCATGAGTGAGTCATTATATGCAAAACTTACAAATACCTTTTCTATTAAACCCTAAGTAGTAACTGAAGCAAATTGTGGCATGTGTCTTTTTCTATGCTCATAAACAAGTAATCTGTTATAATCTTCTGCTTTATTATTTTATAAAAGAAAAATTATATCTTATTATAAATACTTTGATTCACCATTTTTAACTAATGTTAGAGGCACCCAAAATAACCTTGAATTTTGATGGCTCTATCAAGATTTGTGCTCTTTCAGATATTAATTCATTAAACGCTTAGCAGAGTGAACTACATAGATATAGAAGCCTATGTCTACATTGTACTGATTTTTAAATCCATCTTTTTTAGATCCACCATTATGGGTACACTGTCAGAAGCAAATGGTACCTTTGCCTTGAATCTCTTGAAAAAGTTGGGTGAAAATAACTCGAACAACTTGTTTTTTTCACCCATGAATATCTCATGTGCCCTTGCTATGGTCTTCATGGGAGCCAAGGGGAACACTGCCACCCAGATGTCCCAGGTACTGAAAATAACTTCAAAGAAATAGTAAATGATCTTACATTGTCAATTGAGCTGATTTTTCACATTTCAAACCTTAAAAGTATCACTCTTGCTAAATATCTCGACTCAGGTCTCAGTAATGTGGAGGGGGAGTTGATAGGGAAGGGCATGTTCTCAGTGTCGGCCACCCTGTGGTCACTGTATCTTTCATTTGTTTGGGACAGAGAACTGAGTACTTTATTCAGAAGTCCACTTAAATGGACTAATTTTTTTTAAGGTTCAATAGAATCTGTAAAAAAAAAAATCATAGTTTCACTTGACTGCCAACCAAAAGGTCAACGGTTCTTACACATCAGTTGGTCCATGGCAGAAAGTTTTAGTGATCTGTCGCCATAA
This sequence comes from Elephantulus edwardii, assembly GCF_000299155.1. Taxonomy (NCBI): domain Eukaryota; kingdom Metazoa; phylum Chordata; class Mammalia; order Macroscelidea; family Macroscelididae; genus Elephantulus; species Elephantulus edwardii. Next base: position 5,871,482 of record NW_006399821.1, on the reverse strand, counting down.
AGATTTATGACCTTGGGGAAACACATGGGGCAGTCTCTTTCTTACAGGGTTATTTTTAATAAGAATTGACGTCAGTGAGGTGGATCTATAAAGTTCTCAGTGCTCAGTTTGGTGCTGAACTCATCTCTGTTTGATTTCAGGCATTGTCTTTAGATAAAAGCAGAGCTGGAGATGAAGATATTCACCAAGGTTTCCAGTTACTTCTCACTGAAGTTAACAAAACTGACACTCAGTACCTGCTCAAAACAGCCAACAGGCTCTTTGGAGACAAGACATGTGATTTCCTCTCTGTACGTCATACTCAATTGTTTTCCACTAAGGCCGTGAAGAAAGCAAGGTGGTGGGTTGGAAGAGAGTATAGTTGAGAGATCAGAGTATGGGCTCAGATATTGTATAGGTGGTGTGTGTCCACACAGTCCTTTTCTCTGCAACTATGTCTTAACTTGCTGAATGAACCTTATAAGAAATACTGTAAATTTTGAGCAGTTTACTTGAAAGAGTGTTTACAAAAGAGCTTAGTTGGAAAACAGTATAATTGCAGCTAAACTGGCTAAAAGAGATTTCCCTCCACACACAATTTTGGGGTTCATTAGAGAAGTAATCCCCAGTGAGATTCATATTAGTATGCATGGCTAGTTCAACATAAAAATGGTCAGTAAACTCACCATAAAAATAAAATAAAGGAACTCCATGGCATGTCTATTAATACAGAAAAGACAGTTGACTGAATTCAACATCCTTTTCTAAATAGTAATATTCAACAAAATGGGGGAAAATTCCTCAGCATAATTAAAAATATATCTCCAAAACCAATGGCTAACATCATTATCAACGGAGAGACTGAAGACATTCATCTTTCAATTGGAACCAGACAAAAATGTTCTTAATCACCACTCACTTTTAATATTGTATTGGATGTCCTAGCCAGAGCAGTAAGTTAAGGAAAAAAAAGACATCCAAATTAAAAAGAGAAATTAAATTTATCTCTGCAGAAAATATGATCCTATATATGAAAAAAATCCCATGGATTCAGCAAGAAAGTTTCTGAATCTAGTTGAATGAGTCAGCAAAATGACAAAGCACAGGGTAAACATACAAAAATTAAGGGAATTTATCTATAATAACATTCTAACACAATATTTCTCAATCTGTGAAAGTAAATCTATCTGCGTTAGCATAACTGATCTTTGACAAAGAGAGAAGTTCCATTAAATGGGGAAATGATAGTTTATTTAACATTATGCTGCTGGAAAAAATGGATAGCTATTTGAAAAAATTGAAACAAGATCTATGTCTTATATACAAAATTAACTTAAGATATAAAATTTAAAACTACAAAGATCATAAAAAATTTGAGCAAGTTTAGAAACCCTATTTGGTGCCATAAATAGTCTATCAAATAAAAGAAAAGATGTTCTGTCAACAAGGAATCAACTATATGATTGATACTTTCCAAAAATTAAATCCTATGTGCATCAAAAGAGTTCTCTGAAAAAGCAAAACAGATTGAAAAAATATTCATCTCTAAAATTTACAGGACACTCCAATAGCTTAACAAGAAAAAGAAAAGTAGCCCAGTTAAAAAATGGGCAGAGGACATGAAAAGACGCCAGAGAAGACAGTTAGGTGACCAACCAGCACATAAAATGCTCAAGATCACTAGCTATTAAAATATGTAACTCAAAACAATAAACTATCACCTCATCCCAGCAATAACAATGTTCAATAAGACAATAACAACAATTGCTGGCAAGAGTGTAATGAGATTAGAACTCTCCTGCACTACCGTGGAACTGTAAAATGGTGCAACCACTATGGAAAGAACTTTGGTAATTCCTTTAAAAAGTTGAAAGTAAAAACATCATTTGATTCTAAAGGCATATATCCTTAAAAAATGTGAGCCATAACAAGAATAATTATATGTTTATTGTGGCATTATTCATAATAGCAAAAATGAAAACAACTTAAGTATCTTATCTAACAGACAATGAATGCTTAAAGAAACTCTGGTAGATTCATTCAATAGAGTACTTTGAAACACTAAAGAATAATAAAGAATTCTGAAACACTACACAGTATAGGTGAATGTAGATGTAAAAAGAGCAAGAACCACATAGGGAGTGCCATATCTGACCTCTTTTTTATATCACAGGGGCAATCTATCTCCACCCACCGCATCGATAGCACAAAATCAATTTCCAAAAGGTCAGACATGTTCTTTATGCTCCTATGTGTCTTTCTACTATTCATCTCAACACCAGTCTTACTGGTTTGTTGTGTCCAAATTCAGATGTGATAGCTTAAAGGCCACACAGAACCATACTGGGGGAGTCAAAAGATTATAATTCAGGTTAAAAACTAGAATACAGTCAAGGCAGATCCCAAAATGTGCACACAGGCACCTCAGCTTCAGTGTTTCCAAGTTCTTAGTCCTGCCAATATTGGCTTCCCTCCCCTACTTGCCCAACAAAGTCCCCAGTCCTGCCAATATTGGCTTTCCACTCAGTTGTCCAGCCAAGTTCTCAGTCTTGCTACTATTGGTTGTACCTCCTCCCAAAGTCCCATTTCACATTAATTTTTCAGTTCAGCCACTGCTGCTGCTGCTGTTCCAAAAAATGTCTGACATTTCATCCAGTTGTGGGATGTCTGTCTCTCCTCTCTGGCTGGGGTAATAATTCTCTTTTCTACTGGTGGAAGATATTTTTATTCTCTGCAACTAGACCTCTTCAATTTATTGGCAAGCCACATCAGTCTTCTTATAGATTGTTGAGACACACCAATCACCTTGGGAATGATAGAGAGCTGATCTCCTCTGGTGAATAAACCAGCACACTCTATTTGCAAAGTCCCACCCACCCACATAGGCCAATTATCCATATTTGAATAATGCTGGAAAAGCCATATTGAAAGATAAACTCCATATAGAGAACCTTATCCTTACAGAAATAAGCTAGTCACAGAAGGAAAATATAGTTTAAGGACAGTATTTAGTAAAAGCTAAAGGAGGGCTTACACAAACTTTCATTTTTGGGTGGTTACAAAGGATGGGAAAGAAAGGAAGCAGGGTGGAGAAAGAAATGATAAATAGACACTAAACAACAATTTGGGTGAAAGGAAAAGCAATACACAATAAGGGCATGATTGAAACAATACTGATAAATAAAGGGAAGAGAGTACACACGAAATACAGTTAGCAGCAGATATATATAGGCAGACTGCAAAACTCAAGCTCATTGCCATTGAGTCAGCACTGACTCAGAGCTAAAGAGTTTCAAACTCTAGTGTGTTTCTGTGGCGGTAAATTATAAAGGAAGAAATTGCCTATTTTTCTTCAGTATAGTAATTGGCAGATTGAAACCAGAGAAAAGTGCCATCTTTGGGTAAAGGATTATGCTACCTGACAGGCAAGACTCATAGCTATTAATGGAAATAAGAATTATAAGGAGGGTGTGGGAAAACTGCCATTACACTTTAGGTATCATAATGAATGTTGTGGAAGAAAAAAGATGTGCCAACTCAATGAATCTGCATCAGTGTGTATTAGTGCCCTTTGTAACACATATTTTTTTATATATTGTTGTTGTTAAGTGCCGTTGAGTCACAGGCTATGGGAAGCCAAACTTTATACTTTATATTATATGAAAACCCTTGTTCAGGAATTGAAGGAATTACAGATTTATAAGTTAGGATTTCTCTTGTGGCAGATCCTAGAAAATGAGCTGTTTGCTTCCCTGCAGACAGGAGACAGCAAGGGCCCCCTACAGAGGGAGTGTTACTTCCTGAGCTAGAGTTCACCCTGAGGCATCAAGGTTAATAGTTAAGGGTAAACCAAATTCTTGCATTTGTGAACCCCTCCTTCCTGAGTCAAGCAGAAGGTTTTCAATAGAAAGAGCTTGGCTTCATTTGCATTGAATTCTCTTTGTGATTTACTTCCTGATAATTTTCAATAAAGATACAGAGAAGCTTGGCTTGGGGTCTTCAGTGGAGAACTACTGGCCCCCTGTTTTATGCTCTCTGCTCTATCTCAAAAAAAAAAAAAAAAAAAAAAGATCTATCTATGCTCTGAGTCCTTAACCAAGTCCAGATTTTCCATGCTATGTGAGATAGAGTGGGGTTCTTGATATCTTTTTTAGGTACAGAGAACTGCCTAAAGTGCAGGTTGGATTTAGAAGAGGCCATGGCAGAGGGATATCATAGCTAAATGTCAGATGGAGCTTGGCTGAAAGCAGAGAGTACCAGAGGAATGTCTATCTGTGTTTCATTGACAATGCAAAGGCATTTGATTGTGTGAATCACAGCAAACTGTGGTTGACTCTGAGAAAAACGAGAATCCTAGAACACTTGATTGTACTTATGTGAAACCTATATTTGGACCAGGAGGCAGTCATCAGAACAAAACAAGGAAACACTACATGGTTCAAAATTGAGAAGGGTGTGCATCAAGGATGTATCCTATCTCCACACTTTTTACATCTATATGCAGAACAGATTATCTGGGAGTCTGGGCTCAATGAGGAGAACTGTGGCATCAAGATTGGAGGTAGATTCAACAATCAGCGTTATGCAGATGACACAATCTTACTTGCTGAAACTGAGGAGGTCCTGAAGCACTTGTTGCAGAAGGTCAAGGACTGCAGCCTTAAATATGGATTGAAGCTCTACATCAAGAAAACAAAGATTCTCACTACTGAGCCAATTGGAAGCATCATGATGGTTGAAGAGATTGAGATTGTTGACAGCTTCAGTTTGATAGACTCTACAGTCAACGGTCTTGGTACCAGAAGCCAGGAAATTAAAAGACTAATTGCATTGGGAAAGTCTGCTGTCAGAGACCTCTCTAAAGTACTGAAGAGCAATAATGTCAATCTGGAAACTAAGGTGCGCCTGATACAGGGCATGCTCTTTGCAATTACTTGCTATGCATCAGAGAGCTGGACAATACTAGGGATGATAGAAGGAAAGTTGATGCCTTTAAGCTTTGGGGCTGGAGAAGGGTATTGAATATATCATGGACTGCTAGGATAACAAACAAGTTCATCCTGGAAAGAGTAAATCTAGGCTGCTCCTTGGAGGCAAGGATTCTGAAGCCCTGTCTCACATACTTTGAACATGTTACAAGGTGGGATGAGTCCTTGGAGAGGGACATCATGCTTGGTGGGGGCAGTACAAGAGAGGAAAACCCTTGATGAGATGGACTGATTTAATTACTGGAATAATGGGGATAGGCATGTTGGAGACAATAATATTGGCAAGGAATAGAGCAGGGTTTAGGGCTATTGTACTTAGGGTTGCTATGAGTCACAGGTGACTTGATGGCACATAACAACAACAACAACAACAACTTTATATTTGAGCACTGTGTGTGCATCTGTAGCACTCTAGTTGGCAGCTAGTGTTCTTCATTCAGGAGAAAGTCTTCATGGTAGCCTACCAGTTATATATGAAGTTGCCAGTTTTCAGCAGTAAGAAATTGGCAAAGAACAAGGCTGCAGAAATTAATGGCATATCATTAACAAACAGACACTGCCCTGGATGCGCTCACCAAATTGTGTCAAGAAATCTGGAGATTAATCATCTGGCCAACTGACTTGATCCATATTTGTTCCTGTTCCAAAAAAAGGTTATCTTACAGAGTGTGGAAATTATCAAACAATATCATTAATATCACATGCAAATAAGATCTTGTTGAAAATTATCCAAAAACACTGGAACAGCACATCAATAGAGAACTGCCAGATGTGCAGACTGTGTATAGATGAGGCCGTGGCTCTAGGGATATTATAACCAATGTTAGATGGATATTGGCTGAAAGCAGAGAGTACCAGAGGAATGTCTGTCTGTGTTTCATTGACTATGCAAAGGCATTTGACTGTGTGGATGGCAGCAAATTGTGGATAACCTTGAGAAGAATGGGAATCCCAGAGCACTTGGTTGTGCTTATGTGAAACCTGTATTGGACCAGGAGGCAGTAGTCAGAACAGAGCAAGGAAACACTGCATGGTTCAAAACCAGGAAAGGTGTACACCAGGGATGCATCCTATCTCCATACTTTTTCAGTCTATAAATGAAACAGATCATCTGGGAGGCTGGGCTCTATGAGGAGGAATGCAGCATCAGGATTAGAAAATAACTCATTAACAACCTGCCCTATGCAGATGACACAACCTTGCTTGCTGAAACTGAAGAGGACCTGAGACATTTGCAGCAGAAGATCAAGGACTGCAGTCTTCAATATGGATTGAAACTCAACATCAGGAAAATAAAGATTCTCACCACTGGGCAAATTGCCAGCATCATGATAGTGAAGACATTGAGACTATTAATAGCTTCAGTTTGCTTGACTCTATAACACTCTTGGTTCCAGCAGCCAAGAAATCAAAAGACAAATTGCATTGGGAAAATCTCCTGTCAGGGACCTCTCCAAATGTTCTAAAGAGGAATGACGTCAGTCTAGAGACTGAAGTGTGCCAGATCCAGCCCATGGTCTTCACAATTACTTCCTATGCATCAGAGAGCTGGACAATGACTAAAGAAGAAGAATTTATGCCTTTGAGCTGTGATGGTAGAGAAGAGTATTGAATATACCAAGCACAGCTAGGAGAACAAACTGGTTTGTCTGAGAGAGGCTGAAATCAGGCTGCTCTTTGGAGCCAAGGATTTTGAAGCTCCATCTGACATACTTTGGGCTTGTTGCAAGAAGGGACCAATCCTTGTAGAGGGACATCATGCTTGGGAGGGTGGAGGGATGGCACAAGAGAGGAAGACCCTGGATGAGACAGATTGATTCAGTGAGTTGGTTAATGAAGTAGGTGTGTTAGGAACAATACAATAAGGTTGGCACAAGATAAAGCAGAGTTCAGGTTCAGGGTGCTGTTGTACATAGGGTCACCATGAGTCACAAGTGACTTGATGCGACATAGAACAACAATAACAAAAACAACAACTTTTGAGTGATGTGATTAAGTTTAAAAATTTATTATCTTGTTTGACAAAATGAAGAAGAAAACACTTTGTGGTAATTGTGTAATTTTGTTCGTAGTTTTGCAATAATTTTTTTCCGCCTTTGTCCTAGTCTTTTAAAGATTCTTGCCACAAATTTTACCAAGCAGAGATGGAAGAACTTGACTTCATTAGTGGTACAGAGACATCCAGAAAGCACATAAATGCTTGGGTAGCCCAAAAGACAGAAGGTAGAAATATTTTATTATTTGTTTTAATTTTATCTTAATTAGTTGTACCTTTCCAAATCTGTTAAATGACTATTTTTCGAAAATATTAAAAATTCTGTTTCTGAAATATTGTCAACATAGGATGTTTTCTTTTGCTTTTCTCTGTGCTCATGAAAGTATCTGTTGTATCTGTCAACATTTGGTACCCCTTTTCCAGAATAATTCACATTTTGTTTCTTTGCTGTTAATGTTTTAGTTACCTATTGTTGTTGTGTACTATCAAGTTGGAGCTAACTCATAGCTTACCCTTCAGAGGGTTTTCAGAGGCAATTTATCACACAGGAGGAGATTGTCCATCTGTCTCCTACAGAGCCTCTGGTGGATTTGAACAACATGACGTTGGGATTGCAATGAAGTTTCTTACCAGTTTACCTAGTGGTACAGAAATACAAGGTGCACAAAAGGTTTGCTCTGACCTACTAACCTAAAGAATGATGGCTTGAACCCACCCAGCAGTGCCCTGGAAGACAGGCCTGATGATCTTCTGTTAAAGATTGAAGCCAAGAAAAACTATGGGAGCACTCATGGGGTTGCCGTGAGTCAGAATCATTTTTTTGTTGTTGTTGTTGTTTTTTTTTTAGAACATAATTCACTTTATTTGTTATAGAAAATCCACTAGGTGGTGGCCACAGCTGGAGCCTGAGTCCTCTGCACGGAGACTCTGGTGTGAGTCTTCACAAGATGATCTGTGAATTCCTGGTAGGGAGACTTCGTGAACACCGTCTCTTTCCAGAGATCTGGGGTCA
>NW_006399821.1:5852178-5862812 GCF_000299155.1 Elephantulus edwardii | reverse complement strand
GCGGGCTCCCATCCCAGGGCCTCCAGGCCCTCCCGCTGCACCGGCGTCATCAGCCATTTGGTGTTTTCTCAGAAAAGCGAGTCAGAATCATTTGATGGCAGTAAATGTGTTGTATTTGTGTTTTGCTTACTTCCTTTTTTTTTTAATATAGTAGATGACTTTACAGAACAGAAATTTGCTTTGTTGCAGTTCAAGAGGCTAGAAGTTTATTGGTAGTTTAGGTGACCAAAGTTTATATTAATCCCTTGAGTCTCTATTCAAGTCTTTTTTTATGACTCAGAAGTTATTAGATCTAATATCCACCCTGCTCTGATGTCCTCATTAATATAATAGAGAAAATTCTATTCTGAAACAGTGTGATATTCACAAGTAGAGGAATTCAATACATATTTTTAGGGGGAAAAAATACAATCTACAAGAGTATAGCCTCCCCTCCCCTCCTCCCAGCCCACACACAGTTGGCATAAAGAACAATGAGCACTGAAGGATTAGAGAGGTTTTCCTCCCCACTGTATGTAGTAACCAGCCAGTACCTGAGCATGTCCTCCTAGCTCCTCTCTCTTCATTTCTTAGTCGAATCTTTTCTTTATATACTTACTACAGCCTCACATCTTTCTGACAACCTTTACTTACTTTTTTTGAAGTCATGAACTGAATCATTCCTTCTTATCTGAAATGTGCTGACAACTCACCCTGTAAAATACACATATCTTGTTGTTTAATTTTTATTTATTTGTTGTTTGAATTGTAACATTTTTCTTACCAAGCCTTCATACCCTACTTCAGATTCTTCCTACTGATGATGGTTTTTTTAAGGACCCACAAAACCTGTTTTCAACTTAAAAAAAGTTTGAACAGAGTAGCTTTTCTGGCAGTGATCCCTGCATGCCAATATGCCTCTCAGCAAAGGATAGCCTTCATCTCTCTCCGGAAGAGAAGAAGAGGAAACTCAAGAAGAAGAAGCACCTGGTGCAGAGCCAGAATTCCTGTTTCAGGCATGTGAAATGCCCTTCAGCCATGCAAACAGTAGTTTTGTGTGTTGGCTGCTCTACTGTTCTCTGGCAGCCTACAAGAGGAAAAGCAAGGCTAACAGAAGGATGTTCTTTCAGATGGAAGCAGCATTAAGAAAAGCAAGCAGAATCAAGATTATTGGGAAATTATCTCAATAAACAGAAAAAATTGGATAAAATATTTGAACAGAGTAGAACAATTTCATTTGGTTTTTAAGACTATAATATTTGTGGAAGTAGACTAATACACCTTTATACCATGAACCAGCTGATAGTTTGTATCCCTATTTTAAAACCTTTTTCTCACTAGCAAGAGTTTATTCACTAAAGCTCGTTGTCTTAAGGACAGACACCCTATATATGGTGACATGTGGGAGACCATGAGATCCTTCTCCTGACATCCTCAACTCCTATAGGAGTGGTCTGAATATGGAGGTCTTAATGCAGGAGTCAGAGAATTCTTCACGTTAACTGACTCTCTATTTCTACTTTTCAGGTAAAATCACAGAGTTACTGTCTTCAGGTGTAATTGATTCAATGACTAACCTGGTTCTTGTGAATGCCGTCTACTTCAAAGGGAACTGGGACAGCCCGTTTGACAAAAAGGATACCAGGGAAAGACCTTTTAAAATCAGCAAGGTGACTATTTTATAACAAATAAGTATATCTTGAAGAAAGTGCAGTCAGAGTGCTTTTTGGAGGGAAGGATGATGAAAAACTGTTTCACAGACTTTGTGTATGTTGTTAGAAGAAATCAGTCTGTGGAAAAGGACATCCATCATGTTTGGAAGAGTAGAATATCAACAAAAGAGAGGAAGATCCTCAGTGAGATGGATTGATATTGTGGTTAGAACAATGGGTTCAAGTATTTCAAGGATAGTGAGGAAGCACAGGTTAAGACAGAGTTTAGGTCTACTGTTCCTGGAGTTGCTATGAGTCGCAGTGAACTTGAGTGCTCTTAACAACAAAACAAGGATGATCCTTAGAGGCAAGTATAGTGAAACTTTGTCACTCATATTTGGGTATGTTGTTAAGAGGGGATAGTATTTGGGAAAAGACATCATACTGGGAAAGGTAGGGTGTCAGTGAAAGGGAGAATGACCTTCCACAAAACAGATTGACAAAATGATTGTAACAACATGCTCACGCCTGATAAAGATCATGAACATGGCAAGGATAGAATAAGGTTTCCATCTGTTGTTCACAAGGTGGCTATTTGTTGGCACCTAATAACAAGAAGAAAGAAATTCTTGGAAACGTTGTTTATGTCCATACTGGATTTTATAATATGTAGTAACTTTTCACTACATTTCACTTTGGCGTCATCTGCACTCCATAACAAACCTGAGATATTGCTATCTTTTGTTTATTTATTCTTATGTAATTATCTCTTCCCAGGCCTTTGGATAAGCTTCCTGAATCCAGCAAGATTCATAGCAACTCTATCAACACTGTCCTATCCTGTGATGCTATCCTCATTATCTCTGATACATTTGAGCCCATTGCTGCAGTCAGTGTACCAACCCATCTCATTGAGGGTGATTCTTCTTCTCTTTCACTGGTCCTCTACCTTTCCAATCATGATCTCCCTCTCCAAGGAATAGCCACTCCTGACAACATGCCCAAAATACGTGAGATGAAATTTCACCGTTGTTGCTTTCAAGGAACACTCTGGCTGCACTTTTTCCAAGACATACCATTTGTTCCTTTGGCAGTTCATGGATATTTAGTACTCTTCTCCTGCACCACATCTCAAAACCATCAATTCTTCTTCTGTCCTTGTTCACTGTCTAGCTCTCAGATGCATCACAAGTGATTGAAAAGACTATCTTAAGAATCAGGTACATGTTAGTCTTCAAATCGACATGATTGCTCCTTGGTAACTTGGAGAGGTCCCTCAAAGAACAATACAATACAATATGTCTCCTGATGTCCTGACTGCTGGTACCATGCATGTTGATTGTGGATCCAATTTAAGATTAAATCATTGACCATTTTAGTCTTTTCTCCATCTATCATAATGTTTCTTATAAGTTCAGTGTGGAGGATTATGTCTTCTTGATATTGAGATGCAATCTATATCGAAGGCTATAGTCTTTGATCTTCTGCAGAAAGTGTTTCAAGTCTTCCTCACTTTTCACAAGCTCGGTTCAGCATGCAGATTAAATAGGAATGGAGAAAGAATGTGCACCTTTCCTAATTTTAAACTATGCTATGTTTCCTTGCTCCATTCAGAAAATACCTTATTGGTCTAAGTATAGGTTTCATATAAACACAATTAAGTGTTCTAGAATTCTCGTTCTTCTCAAGGTTAGCTTAGTTTATTATGATTCACATAATCAAATGCAAAGCAACATTTTTTTATGACATTCTCTGCTTTTAGCCAGAAACCATCTGACATCAGCAAAGATATACCTTGTGTCTGGCTTCTTCTAGACCCAGTCTGGACACGTAGCAGTTCTCTCTCAATGTACTATTCTAGCTGTTTTTGGTTGTATGTCACAAGTCTGGTGGTATATCTTTCAGGCCTAAAGTTCTTCATGGCTCCCTTCCCAATGTATTTGAAATAGAGGTCAAGCTGGTATATGAGGCCCTGAACAGTCTGGTCTGGCCCTGTCTCCATCATTTCTCACTAGTCTGTAGGTTCTCCTTTCTTTCTCTCACATCTTCCTTAAGTCCAATTTTGATGGCCCATCTCTTGGCTTTCACAGCACTTTGTCTTTTCTCCACAAGGATACTGTAGTGATAAATGACATTTCCTTTACCTCACACTGCAAAAAGACAGTCACAAAAGGAAAAATATTTAATAGTGCCACTGTTGTAAAATGGGACTGACATCAGGGTTGGGGGGAACCCAAGAAAAAAGGGGATAAGTAATGAATATTGCATTGCAATGGATGAGGGAGAGAACTGTTTAAAAAGAATATAGGATTAGGTATCATTTTAATGACAAAATTACAGAAAAAGAAATGGATATTAAAGTGGACAGTGGACTGGATGGATTGTATAACAATGAAAGAATTTTTTTTTCTTCAAAAAGAAAAACAAACTGGGGGGAGGTGTGGCCAGGGAAGAAAATGTGCAACAATGAATGAATGGGGAAACATTAAATGGAAAGAATATGCTGTAAAAATATATATGTTGCATTAAAAATTATTAATAAAAAATTTAATTTAAAAATCCCAAATGACTGCTACTTGAGATCGGTCTCAATCAGTACTAAGCATATGAATAATCTTTAGTCTTCTTTCTAAATAATGACGGAAGCACAAAGTTTTTTTAAAAAATAGGTAAATAAAAGGCACATATGTAGGATGGACATAAAGTTTTACTTTTTCCAGCTTTGAAGGTATTATTTATTTACTCTTTCTCACTAAAGCCAATCTATTCCCCTTTTTTGGTTTAATTTTAATTATAGAGCAATTTTGTTAACACACAACACACAGGATGTTTCTGTTATTAGAGACAACGAAGTAGACTCACCTAGTTTGGGCATGTTGTCAGAAGGGGTGAGTCCTTGGGAAAAGACCTTTTGCTGGGAAAAGTAGGGGATCAGAGAAAGAGCAGAACTCCTTGAGCAAGATGGGTGGACGTAGTGAACCAATGGACTTGAGGATATCAGTGGTCATGAGGATGGCGCTGCATAGAACAAGGTACAGATTTATTGTTCATAGGGTCACTATGATTCAAAGTTAACGCGATGACACATAACAACATCAACAACATGTTCTTTAATAAAACTTATTTCTCCACTTGAAGCTCTGTGTTCCAGCAAGAAGTTCTTCCCCATGTCCAGTGCAGGTAGTGATGTCTAGGTGTAGGTAGTCCTGTCTAGAAGGGATCTTGGGCTGGAGATGTGACTCTTAAAGTCAAAACCTGGATGAGGTCACCATAGAAAATAAGTTTAAGCATTAAGCCCTGGGCCTCCAGGGCTTGGAGGTAGACTTAAAAAAGAAAAAGTAGCAAAGAAAGGGGCTGGCCTAGAATGAAGGCAAGAAAGTAGTTCTAGTGGCAGAGATATTACTGTTTTGAATATGTTCTGTGTGTGGAATCTGAGCCATGTTTGAAGGCAATGTTTATCTATTTCCTTTACAGAATGAGCAGAAACCTGTGCAAATGATGTTTAAAATATCTACTTTCAAAATAACCTATATAGGAGAAATATTCACTCAGATTCTAATGCTTCCCTATGTCAAGAAAGAGCTAAATATGATCATCCTGCTCCCAGATGAAAACACCACTTTGAACATGGTAATGAATCTTAAAATAGTCAATGATCTGTGTTGGTAGAATTGTGCTGAAATAGAAATAAAAATCCAAAAGAGCCTATTGCTTTTGAGTTTGTTCTAACTCATAGCAATCCTCAATTGGTTTTCCAAGACTGAAATCTTTGCGAGAAAACTGTCATTTCCCCCCCCTGTGGAATAAATGGTAGATTTAAACTACTGACCTGGTTGTCAGTCCAACATGTTATGTACTATGCTGCTAGTCTGGCTCTACCATGTAAAAAGATTGGTAATATCCATTATGAGTGAAGAAAAGCAAAAAAGATCTTTCATTTGTTTTAGGGTTTAGTCTAGCAATCTTTATTAAAAATTTAAATGTGCACACCTTCTGGAATAGCAGCATCTCTTGCAGCAATTTGCCCTGTAGAACACTGGTAATATTTTGTATAGCTCCACAATGATGTTTGGATTGCCCTGCCTATTTTGGTAAATGTGCTGTAAACAACCTTCTTCTTTATGAGAAAGCTAAGTAAATTGTGTACTTCTAACACAATTTTGCAAGGTGGAATGGTTCATTATTCAATTTTACAGATAAGGAAATTAAAATCCTTATCTAAAATTCTCCCAATTCATGAGGTAGACTTTAGTGTTTCTACTCCTAGTCTTTACACATTCTGTCTGCCTTTTCATAACAAAACCATGCAAATAAAACAAGGAGCTCTCTATAAGCACAAAGGGAAAAGTCTGAGAGACACATTAAGAAACTATCAATGCTATTGTTTTTAGGTGCCACCAAGTTTACTCTATCACTCATAGCAGCACTGTGAATAACAGATCTGAATCTTGTCCTCCCCTGCAAAATCCTCAGGAACTCTCACATATAATAGTAACTGTGTTAATCTATCTCATTGGGAGTCTTCTCTTGCTGACTCTCTACCTTTCCCAGCATGATGTCTTTTTTCAAGGATTGATTCTTCCTTACAACATGCCCAAAGCATGAGAGTTGAAGCTTCACCATCCTTCCCTCTAAGGAGCATCCTGGTTGCACTTCCACCTAGATGGACTTTTTTCTTCTTTTAACAGTCCATACGATATTCAGTACTCTTCATCAAAACTGCATTTCAAAGGCATCAATTGTTCTTCAGTCATACTTACTCCTTGTCCAAATTTCAGACGCAGTAGTAAACACTTGAAAATATTATGGCTTGGGTCAGATACAGTCTAGTCTTTAAACTGACATTGTTGTTCTTTAATACTTTGGAGAGGCCCTTGACAGCAAATTTCCCCAATGTTAATTTTATAAAATTTGGTTGAAGAAAGGAAATTACTTTTGTAATTGAAAAGATTCTTAAAAGAAAACTGCTGTCTTCAAGCTTACATGATGTAATATGGAGGGTCAGTGTCATAAAGAAATAATCCCAGTGCAGGCGTCATGTACAGTGGTTGGAGGTTCAAGGAAAGTGGGAAGCACCCAGGAGAGCTACAGTGTTTCTGGGCTGTAATGTTGGACCTAATCTTGAAAGGGTGTGGAGTTCAGAAGGCAAGGTCCAGGGTGGGCAGAGAAGGCAGCCTGGGCAGGGAGTGTGTGCAGAGACCTCTGAGGGTGTGCATACAAGAGAGGAAGAGCAAGAGAAGGAGACGTGTAAATATAGGAGAAGCTGAAAGGAATAGGCTAAAGTTAGAGATAGACTTTTATTCAGAGGCAGAGGTATGTTTCCCAAAGATTGTTTCCTGATACCCTAGATTCTCAAGATACTCCCAAACATAGAGGGTAATTTGTGAATTAAAAGGTGTTTGTGAATATTCTCTTGTTCTCTGAGGAGTCAAAGTGTATATTTTATCATATTGAACCCTGGAAAACCCTTTATGAAAGAAGCTTTTAGATTTTGATCTTGCCACTGTTTCCTTAGCTCATGTGCCCACATGCCTTCTTATCTGGAATGCCCACCTAAATCCAGTGGGGATGGGGCTGTGAATATTGACAATGCTCAGATAACACTATTATCTAGAAAGGACTTATGTTGGGCTGGAGTCAAGTCAGAATTGATGGACTTAGAAGGTGACTTCTTTATGGATACGGACTTAGAAGGTGATATCTTTTCTCTCAGCCTGTTCCTCCCCAAGGAAGATGATGACAGTGCTTGTGTAAGAGGGTCACTGGATGGTTGGAGACGATGGAGTGACTAAGGCATTTGTTTATAATGTTCAGAGTTAGCCACGGGCAAAGATTAGCATAGTAGTCTTACTATTTACAGCTGTGTCCTGTTGAAAGCAGATCTGTGTTAACTTTCTCTAATACAAATCGCATGGATCTTAAATGTAGCTGCTGAAGCTCTCTGTCAAGCCGCAAGGTTCTATGGAATCAATGGCTGTTAAATAGGAGAGTACTTGGTTTTTTTAGAAAGGAAATCCTGTGGCTTCAGTGGAGAATGGTAGGAAAGACAGAGATAGATAGATAGATAGATAGATAGATAGATAGATAGATAGATAGATAGATCAGACAGCAGATACTAGACGTTTCAAGAAAGATGTGACAAGTACTTGAGCAAAGGCACTGGCAGTGGAGAATGGGAAAACCACAAAGGAGAGACACTCTATTTACTTAAAATCAACCTAAAATGGTTGAAGTCATTGGAAGGAAGCAGAGTAAGATAAGGTATTCCTACAGCATCCCATGTTATGTTGCCTTCAATGAGGTAGAACATTAAACTCTGAGGGGATAATTCTTTTCTGACACACTAAATCTGACCTGAACCTTAGTGTAAGTGTCTTGACACTAGGTAGATCTGAAGCTGAAAAATCAAGGGTAGAAAAGGAGAATCATCTTATAGGTGAATGGTTTTGCATTCTTGTGCTTTCCTCTAGAGATTTGGTGTCCAATACTGTAATGATAGCCACATATGGCTATTTAGGCTAAAACAAACCTAAATGGAACTTAAAATATAGTATTCACACGCACTTCCCTCATTTCAAGCTGCCACACTGGAGATCATTGTAAGTAGGACTACCACTATTAGAAATGTGCTGAACAATAGTTTGCCAGGAAGATATTCAATGCTATTGTAGATCTTAAAATCTTCATCTCTTTCTTACTAGGTTGAAAAAGAACTTACTTATGAGAAATTTATGGAATGGACACATCCAGACATGTTTGATGAGGAAGAGATGCTAGTCTACCTTCCTAGATTCAAGCTGGAGGAGAATTATGACATGAAGGATGCCCTTTGCAGTTTGGGCATGGCCGATGCCTTTGTCCAAAGCAAAGCAGACTTTTCTGGAATGTCTTCCAGGAGAGACCTGTATCTATCCCAGGTTGTGCACAAGAGTTTTGTGGAGGTTAATGAGGAAGGCACAGAGGCAGTGGCTGCCACTGCTGGCATAGTGCTGCCAGGCTCTACAAGGATCACCCGACAGTTTTGTGCCGACCATCCCTTCCTCTTCTTCATTCAGTATGCCAAGACAAACAGCATTCTGTTCTGTGGACGCTTCTCATCTCCATGAGGAGCAGGAGTCATTGGTTATTGGCCATTTCTTCCTTCCCACCCTTTCCTTTGACATTTACATTTGCCTACAGCCCAAAGTGACCTGATGAGTGAACGTGTAAGAGACGTAATTTTGATGTAACTGGTTAAGAACTTGTTCATACATATGTGTGAATGTGTTTGCATACATATTTACCTGGTGTTTTCTAGGTGCTGAAATTAAATTAAATTAAAATCTTGTGGTCAGGTTGGTGGTATTAATATTATATATTTCACAGAACTACTCCTCAGAATGAGTCACCCTCCCTACTGTCCTCACTCTCACTACAGTATCCTAGATATGACTGGCACTTGAGCCTGCTTTTGTACAGAGTACCAGAGCCTTGCCTTCAGAAGTGGTTATGTTTCTTTTCTTCCTGGTACCTAAGACAAGTGCTATTTTTCCTCCTACTCAGTAGTAAACATTCTAATTGAGTATACTCAAATAGCATAGCACCTTTTGCTGATATTCTGCCTGTTTAATGAAGGATGAAATAGTGAGACAAAAGGGATGAAAAGGTGCAAGATAAGGTCTCAGAAACGGTTAGTGGAAGTTAAATGAATAAGATCTTTTGTAATGATTAGTACAAGGTTATTTCCTATAAGTCAGGGGTTAACAATGTTTCACATGTTCTAATTGCTGTACCATTCCATCATCTCTGACATTAATGATCCCTCCTCTCTTCAGTCCTCGCACTCCTGTTTATGTCTTCAGTTTCTGTGAATTGCTAGAAATTCCCACAGGAACTTAAAATCCATAAGGGGAATGCTGATTAGGCAAGCCAATGTATCTGGCCACAACCTGGTGAATGATGGTGAATGACCAAAACCTGGTGACTCGAGCCTTCAAGCTGAAGTTGTTGACTGTCAGCACAGCTGGATAAGGTTAGATGTAGTGTCACAAGTGAAGAAGCACTGAACTTTCCAGAATAATTTGTTTTCTATAGGATCTCAGGTCTATAAACCCCACCCTTTGTAAATCTAAAGGTGACACTTTAGGTCACAACTTCTAGTAGGGTCGAATTTGTATTTCACCTTTATCCTATCTCCTTAATAAAATAATTTATCCTTTAATGGAGTTTTACACATAGACAGTACACAGCAGAGTTTAGGGCTGTTGTGCATAGGGCCGCTATGAGTCACAAGCGACTCGACGGTACTTAACAACAACATAACAACTCATAGTGTTTGAGTATTTCAGCAAGAACACACTACGCAGCAGTCAAATACATTACTTTTTGATAAGTGCTGGCATCCACTTCCTAAACCACATGCCTCTGGAAACTCTATGAACTTTGATAAATATCAATAGTTGTAGAGGGGCTTCAGTCCTTTTGTTCATAGGGTCACTATGAGTTGTGCTTGGCTCAAAGGCAATCAACAACAAGTTTTATGCTGTCAAGCCAGAACCTTTTGATAGCTCATCCCCCAGGCAGTTTTCAGAAGCTGCCTGCTTTTGAATTGGTAGCAGAACTGCCCAATATAGATAGATACTCTTGGTAATATATATAGAGAGCTTTAGTGGCCAAATGGCAAGAAGCTGTGCTGCAATCACAAAGGCACACAGAGTTCACCAGCTACTCTGCAAAAGAAAGATGGGCAATTTCCTCTCATGCAATTGAAACTCTCTGGAGGGTCAGCTATGGGTCAGTTCTGACTCGATGGTACACAACAACAGAATATAGAGAAACCTTTAGATCTGAGTCCAAAGTGCCTATTAACAGTCAATACGTATAATAAACCCATCTCTCTTCTAAACGTGTGTTTCTGCAAAGTATGGTTCTTACCAGGAAAGTTGTTGTTGTTGTTGTTATGTGCCGTCGAGTCGTTTCTGACTCATAGCGACCCTATGCACAACAGCCCTAAACCCTGCTCTA
>NW_006399821.1:5835731-5850078 GCF_000299155.1 Elephantulus edwardii | reverse complement strand
CTCTCCAAGATGAATCTGTTTGTTTTCCTGGCAGTCCAGGGTACATTCAGTACCCTTCTCCAGCACCACAGCTCAAAAGCATCCACTCTCCTTCTGTCCTGTAAAAACATGACCAAAGCTACCAGGAATTTTAAGTGAAGCCCTACATACAGAGAAATGTCCAGGACTTTCATTCACAGGATCACTGTGAGTTGCCTATTACTCAATGTCACTGAACAACAGACAACAACAACACAGAGAGAAGCCAAAGGAAAGTGAATGGACCATCATAAACAGAAAGAACAGAAAAAGAAACACAGGAAAATGGAAAAAGTTAAATTTGGCCTGACAATAAACACACATAATGTTAAAGGACTAAATGCACCAATTAAGAGAAAAAGAGTAGCAGAATGGATTAAAAAAAAAAAAAAGCCCATAAATGTGTTGACCCTAAGTGACACATCTAAAAAAAGGAAGAAAAAAAATAAGACTCAAAATCAAGGGTTGGAAAAAAAATATATCAAGCAAATGGCAACCTCAAAAATGCAGGAGTGGCAATACTAATCTCTGGTAAAATAGATTTCAGAATGAAAAACACCATCGAAGATAAGGAAGGGCATTACATGCTGATTAAAGGCATAACATATCAAGAAGACATAACCTTGGTCAACATTTATGCACCAAATGATAGACCTGCAAAATACATAAAAAAAATGGTTAACAGAATTGAAGAGAGAAATAGATAACATCACAATAGTGGTAGGAGATTTCAATATACTCCTATCACCAAAGGATAGGTCAACTCAAAAGAAACTCAACAAACATGCAGAAGATCAAAACTATACAATCAACCAACTCAACCTTGTGGATGTATTCAGAGAACTACACCCAACTAAATCTCAATTCACTTTCTTCTCAAGTGCACATGGTATATTCTCCAGAACTGATCATACATTAGGTCACAAAGCAAGCCTCAACAAATTAAAAACATTGAAATAATACAAAGTATTTTCTTAGACCACAGTGCCGTAAAATTAGAAATTAATCACAGAGGAGTAAAGCTTACAAAAATGTGGAAATGAAATAACTCTCTGCTAGAATATGATTGGGTTATAAAAGAAATAAAGAATGAAATAAAAAAGTTCCTCAAAACAAATGATAATGAAAATACAACTTACCAAAACCTCTGGGACACAGCTAAGGCAGTCTTCAAGGGGCAGTTCTTAGCAATAGGCACACACATAAAAAAGGAAGAAAGAAGAAGAATCAATGATCTAACTCAACACCTTCAGCAAATAGAAACAAGATCAACAATCTAATCCTACAGCCTCTAAAAGAAAAGAAATCATAAGGGCAAGAGCTGAAATTAATGAGATAGAAAACAGAAAAACAGTTGAAACCATCAATAAGATGAGGAGCTGGTTTTTCCAAAGTGTTAGTAAGATTGACAAACCACTGGAAAATTTAACAAAGCAAAACAAAAAAAAAAGAAAAACACAGATAACACAATTTAAAAAATGATAGAGGTGACATCACAACAGAACAAGAGGAAATTAAATCGATAATATCAGACTACTATGAAAAGCTATAATCTAAAAAATCTAGAGGAAACGAACAAATTCCTTGAAATGCATCCCCTGCCCAGATTGCCAAGGACAGACATAGAGCACTTGAACAGACCCATCATAAGAAAAAAAATTGAAAAGGTCGTAAAAAGTTTTTCCCATAAAAAAGTCCTGGACCTGATGACTTCACAGCTGAATTCTACCAAACATTCAGAGAAGATTTAGCACCCATTCTACTTAAATTATTTCAAAAAAATTGAAAAAGAAGGAACATTTCCAGAGTCATTCTATAAAGCACGCATAACCCTAATACCAAACCAGGCAAAGATATCACTGAAAAAGAAAACTACAGACCAATATCTCTGATGACTATAGAGGCAAAAATCCTTAACCAAATCCTAACTAATAGAATTCAAAAGCACATAAAAAAATAGTTGACCATGACCAAGTGGGCTTCACTGCATATGCAGGGATTATTCAATATAAGAAAAACAATCATTGTAATTCACTATATTAACAAAGTAAATAACAAGAACCATATGACCTTGGCAATTGATGCAGAAAAGGCATTTGACAAAATCCAACAACACTTCCTAATAAAGACACCAGCAAAATTGGAATAGAAGGAAATTTCCTCAACATAGTGAAAAGTTTATATACAAAACCAAGAGCCAACACCATTCTCAATGGAGAAAGACCAAAAACAATTTCCTTGCAAACAGGGACCAGGCAAGGATGCCCAGTGTTGCCACTTCTTTCCAATATTGTATTGGAAGTGCTTGCTAGCACAAGACGACAAGACAAGGAAATAAAAAGCATCTAGATTGGCAAAGAACTGCTTAAACTGTTGCTATATGCAGATGATATGATAGTGTACACAGAAAACGCCAATGACTCAACAAAAAACTGTTAAAGTCAGTCAATAGGCCAATTTAGTAGAGTGGCAGGATATAAGATGAATATCCAAAAATTAATAGGATTCCTATTAAGAGAACTCAGAGATGTAAATAAAAAAAAGCAATACCATTTACAATAGCCAACCACAAATTGAGATACTTGGGAGTGAATGTAACTAGAGATACAAGAGACCTATATAAAGAAATCTATAGAGCTTTTCTGAAAGACACAATAAAAGACCAAAAGAAATGGAAAAATGTGCCCTGTTTATGGATAGGAAGATTCAATATGGTGAAAATGACTATCCTACCAAAGGCAATCTACATGTTCAATGCAACCTCAATCCAGATACCAAATTCATTTTTCAAGGAGATTGAAAAGGAAATTATCAAATTTATTTGAAGAGACAAGAGACCCAGAATAAGTAAAACACTTCTGAGAAACAAAAATGAGGTTGGAGGCAAAAGTTTACAGAATAATCCTGGGCCTCCACAAGAAAAAGACTGATAACCCAGTTACAAAACAGGCAAAAGACAAAGAGAGAATTTTTACAGAGGAAGATATTAGGATATCAAACAGACACATGAAAAAATGCTCTAAATCACTGTCAATAAGAGAGATGCAAATCAAAACCACAATGAGGTACCACCTCATTCCAGTAACAGTGCAAAGTTTAACAAGGCAACAAGTAATAGATGTTGGAGAAGATGTGGAGAGAAAGAAACTCTTATACATTGTTGGTGGGATTGTAAAATGGTGCAACCATTCTGGAAGGTAGTTTGTTGCTTCCTCAAAAAGCTAAACATAGAAATTGCATATGTCCCAGCTATTCTACTACTTGGAATATACCCTGAGAATACGAGAACTGAGGCACAAACTGAGATTTGTACACCAGTGTTCATGTTAGCATTATTCACCATTGCAAGAACAGCCCAAATGTCCAACCACAAACGAATGGATTGAGAAATTATGGTACATTCACACTATGGAATACTATGCAGTGCAAAGGAGCAATAACTTTGTAAATTATTACCTAACTTGGGAGGGCCTGGAGAGCATTATGCTGAGTAAACTAACTTAGTCCCGTAAGGATAAATAGTGTACAAGACCATTTTTGTAGAACGAGTATAAGGATACAGGAGGGATGAGAGAGGCTGTAAGTAGAAGGATGTGGATGTACAGGGAGAAGAGAGGATTAATTATTGGGTTGTACTGTTTGATTGGGGGGGTGAGGGAAATGAAAAGAATTTGTTTACATTTATATTAGAATTTTGTAAATAAACTAGTAAAACAATTACTTTGGAAACATTTTGTTATGGGGGAATTTATTCCTTTCTCTTAAATATCATTTTCCCAAGATCGTTCATATTGACTTGATGAACTTTAATGTTACTGCCTCAATAGGGGTCTTGGTTAGGGAATTTAACTTCAGCTGCTGGGCCATTGGGCCCAGTGGGATGTTTGCATTCCCAAGAGCAGTAGCTCTCTCTTATCCCAGGAACAAAATTCCTAATATTGATATGAGCATGGCACAAGTGTATATATATATATATACTAAATCTTCTTTATTTTTTTTAATATCCTGGACCTCTGAGCTTATTAAGGGGTTCACAAACCCAATTCCTCCTCCTCCCAGAGGAAACTCTGAGGCAGAAAAGAGATTGAGGTTTTGAGGTTGATCCCTCAGGTAAAGGGGAGAAGAGAAGCTCTATATGTCTTTTTGACACAGGCTATGTTCCTTCCTATGTCTTTGCAGTAAATTGTACTGCTCCAGCACGGGAGTATCAGTTGGGGTAGAGGGAGGGGGTTTTGGGTGAGGAGTTTGTGGCATTAAATGGGAAGTGGGGGGACCAGGGTCAGGGGAGCATGGTGTTGGGAACTTGGGGTGCGGGAGGGTTGGCAGGATTATAGGGAAGGGGTAGGGAGAAAAGGGGGTCTCATGGAGGAGAAGATTTCTCTTTTTCTTTACTGTTACTCCCTATCTTAAGGGGAAACAAAACAACAGGACCTTGCCTCTAACAGATGGCTTAATCTATTTCTTCTTGGGTGACTGGACTTTTATTATTGACTTGTACAATTAGAAGCTGACATACTCTGTCTTCATTTGAGTCTAATTTGGGCCAAAAAAACTGGGGGGGTTTAAGAATCACCCATTGTGTCCAAATGAAACAACAATATATGTTTGTTATAATCCCAATATTTTAACATCATTCGTAATGGACTGTCTGATGGGATTCGATCCTTATCCTCATCTTGTCAAGGTATTTTTTTGCTTGCATTATTTTCCCATGACCACTTGACTGTGTGTTTTACTTTTAGAGGCTCTATCACTTTTGTTCGGAGAGTTCTTGCTTTCTTTCCTAGAGACTAACCTCTCCTTTTCATTGGAGGTTTATTTCACTCCTTTACTTTTGTTTGTCTGTCTCTAACCACTTCCCTTGTGGAAATATTGGTCACCTCCTAGCAACTGGAATGTCCATATAAACTCCTGACTTGATTATGTTTGCTCAGTAAAGGCTAAAGCCCCTTCACAAAGGGAATGTACGATCCCACATGGTCTTCCAAATTGTTAGAAATAACTTCAGTGTTGCAAATAAAACAATCAAGCAACATTTTCTCAGCAAGGCAAATTTTACTTCTGCAGACGGGTACATAGCAAAAGGAACCAGCCAGCAAGCACACACAAAAGTGGGTGGTTCTGCTTTTTGTTTCTACTGTCAAACTAAGGTTGTGTCTTAACCTATTGGCTAGAGTTTCAACTATACAATCTTGTCCTTCCTGGTTGGCTAAATTAATCTACACATTGAGGTGCTAGGGTTTGAAGAAGTTTAGAATGTCTTTGTTCCAATATCGTGCCAAAAGCTACTTATGGCCTATCCACAGCCCAAGTACAAACACAGGGAAGTTCACCTTAATCACCTAAAGATGGAGGTAGAAACAAACTCTAACCTTATTTTGTAATGTTTGAAGAGAAGCCATATGTACTTCTTTTCCCACATAGGCAATTGGGTCTGAAGATATTGTGGGCTAGTGGATTTAGTCTTTTCATGTTCTTGAAATAGCTTGGCACCTTTATATAAAAAAGGGATAATTCTCAGCTAAGTTTGCAAAATAGATATACAAACAACATCAAAGCTTCCATTTTGATAGAGAAATGTGCTAACTGCATCTGCTAGGCTAAGTTAGAGAAATCTTAGAAGATCTTTAGAAAGATGTTATAGAGAAAAAGATTCCTTTTCTTTTTTTAGCTTAGGATATTGTGAAAGGTGGTTGTTGTTATTATGTACCATTAAGTTGGAACGGACCCATAGCTGATCCTCCAATGGGTTTTTAGAGGGTAGTAAATCTCATAGGAGGAGATTGCTCACCTTTCTCTCATAGAGCAGCTGGTAGATTTCAACCACATGTTTTTGGGCTGTTAGCACAGCTCCTTACTACTAGTATATTGCCTGACTCCCTCTTGTGAAATGTTAGTATCCACTAATTGAGAGGTGGTTGTTGCTATTGGGTTCTGGACCTGAATAGAAACAGGAGGAGATAGGTGTCATCAGGATTATTTCCTATATTTCTACTCTGATTCTCTCATCATTCTTTTCTTTTGAAATACCACTTCTTTCTTTATCCCCAGTATACAAAACAGTTCCCACAGTATTAGGTTACCATTGACCCCTGTCTTCCTCCTTCTAGAGACCAGTCTGTCTAACGATGAGCAGGACAGAACTATCCTAAATCCCTAGGAACAGAATTTGTCATTCCAGATTGTTTTGAGTTGCTGAGTCCAGGGATGAGCTACAATGTAAAGCAGCAATGTAGAAGATCTACCCATATGGCAGATCTTACCACACCACTGAGGTAAAGGACAAGGAAAACACTGAGACCAAACCAGACTTACCACAGTCCAGTTAATTCTTTTCTGGTGATTCCTGTTTGAGTCCTCACAGAGGCCCTCTATTGGGTTTTTGAAGCTGTGAATGCTAACTGCATAAAACAGCCAATCTTTCCCCTGTAGAGTCACTGGTGATTTGAAATCACCTGAGATGCTTGGACGTGGGGCTGGCCACACAACACAATATGGGCTACCAATATGACCAGAGCTCCTTATGCCTAACTAGAAATGAGTTGGCAAAAGTGAGAAATTTACAGGTGGAAGCAATAGGAATCTTTAAATGGGGCAAAAGCTTGACAATTGAAATGCAATTAAAATGCAATTGTGATTTTTTTTAAAATTAAAACTACTGATTTTTTCCACTTAAGTACACAGATATACGTACTTCTGTAGAAACATATATATATTTATACACACACACACACACACACACACACACACACACACACACACACATTAGATTGATAGAGACCACGGTGATTCCATTTTTCTGGTCTTCTAACCCAACGAGAATACCTCTGTGTTTTAGGAAATAGTATTAATGTTTACCCCTCGACACAGTTTTATAACCCACACCAGGAAGTAGTTGATGGTTAAAGCCAGGTGTGCTGTAAAAGTAAAAAATGGCTTCAGGCCCTTAAAACTGTGGTGACTATCTCCAACAGGCCAATGTAGAATGTGTAAATAAATACACTTCTCTTTGCCTAGGACTGAGCCTCAGTCCAATTTCAGGGAAGAACACATTTAAAACAAAACATATTTGCTACACACTCTACAAGATTCTAGTAGAATTGCTTCTGGACTTCATAGTCAATTTGGGCCTTTCATCTGGTGGCCTGTATAGGGAGAGATCTTTTTCAACATACCTCTCCTCATTGCATTTCAGAAGCAATCAAACTCTGGGCCTTAAGCCTTTGCCTGACCCATCAATAAGTTAATTCCTCCCATCAACAAACGAATGGCTAGAGAAGCTGTGGTATATTCGCACAATGGAATACTATGCTGCATTAAAAAACAAGGAACTCATGCAATATTATTCAAAATGGTTGACTCTGGAGAACATTATGCTGAGTGAAATATCCCAGTCACAAAAGGACAAATATTACATGATGCCACTGTTGTAGAATGGGACTGTCCTTGGGGTTGGGGAGAGACTGAGTAAGATGGGTTCAATAATGTATACTGCACTGAAACAGAGGAGGGAGAGAACCGTTTAAAAGAGAGATATAACTGGGTATTTCTGCCATCACAGAAGACTAGAGCGAGGGCTACATGGTGAAGGGGACCTGGGGGAGGGTTTATAAAACAATGAAAGAATCTTTTCTTTTACTTTTCCATAATTTTTGGACTCATGTACTTATAACTTGTTAGTCAAATTTGTGTCTTCTAGGTTGCAACACCCCCATGATACATCTTCAAGGATATGAACATGTATGGCTAAGCACAATTGATAACAGTGCATCTAAATTCCAAAATCAATCTCCATAATAGTCTATGTGTTTCCTACTGCCAAAGGGGCCCTTTAGAGTAGTGAGAGAAGATCTTCACCCTGAAACCCACAGCGTCCCTTTTCAGCAGGAAGTAGCTAAGAGAATACGCCATCCCCTTTTCCTTATGACTCAGGGTGAAGTCTCTCTCAGGGAGGAGTGATAGGGAATGGCAAAGGACACACTGACTAAGAAGATTAATCAGAACTGGCTTTGACAAGCACTGTGGCATTTGGACAAGAACAAACTGGGAGGAGGGTAGAGAGAATAGAGCAACAATGAATGAGTGGAAGCCCAAAATCTCTGTAAATATTTATGAAAATTAATAAAATATAATTATAGAAAAAAAAACAAGACCCAAAGGGCTTCTTTTGCCCAAGGATAAACCTCAGAAGGCAGGGAGAGGAAAGAAGAACATGGGAAACACAGGGAAGAATTGGGGCGGGTACCATTACAATATAGGGATTGGTAATCAATGCAGTGAAAGTGTTACCTACTCATAGTTGACATTCAGTGCCTTGAAGTTGATTCTGACCCATATGTTGACTAGAATAAAATTTCATTATGGTTACAAGATTCTTGAAAAAAAAATAAGTTAATTCCCCTATTTTTTTTTCTTCTCCTCTTTTGGCAGCCCCAAGTTAGTTTACCTAGGTTCAAGCTTGAAGAGAACTACAATCTCAATTCCCACCTGGTTCACCTGGGTGTGGATGATATCTTTAATCCTAGAAAGGCTGATCTGTCTGACATATCTGGAGCTACAGGTCTTTTCATATCAGAAATTGTCCCTAATTCCTTTGTGGAAGTGAATGAGATGAGTACAGAGGCTGGAGTTGACATGATGACTCCATTTTCACATGTGATAGGCCAGATCCAATTTTTAATGCTGACCATCCATTCCTTTTCTTTATCCAACACAAGCCCTCAAAATATGTCCTCTTTTTTGGCCGATTTGCTTCTCCTTAGACATTGTGGAAATACAGAATCAGGTCAAGAGCTGTATTATTTGTCCTTTTAATGGAAACAAGAAGTGTATTTATAAATAAAACTATTCCCCAGAAACAAGTTTTTATAAGATCCTGTCTGAATACTGAATAGAACTATGTATTTTTCTTTTTCACTGTGTAAATGTCTGTGGTTTCTATATTTGAAAACATTCAATAGTAAAAAAAAAATGAATAGGTATGAGTCACGGTTTTTACTAACTGCCATTTAAGGGCATGATCCACTGATAGTTTCTTTCAAAGCTAGAATTTAGAGCTCTGGTGGCTTAATTGCAAGAAGCTGCTCTGCAATACCAAAACCACATGGGTCAAATGCACTAGCTGCTCCACAAGAGTAGGATGGGCAATCTCTTCCTGTGCAATTAACTGCCTCTGAAAACCAATGGGAGTGTCAAGTATGGGTCACTTCTGACTGGAGGGTAGATAATAACAACAACAATAAAGAGATAGGAGCTTTGGTGGCCTAGTGGTAAGAAATTGTACTGTAATCCCAAAGGCATGCAGTTCGAATTCTCCAGGTCCTCTGAAGAAAAGGATGGGCAATTACCTCCTGAGGAATTAAAATATGTCTGTCAATCTGCTGTCAGGTCTTCTATGTGTCAGGTCTGAACCGAGGACACATAATTACAACCACAATAACAAAATATAGATAGATACCTTGACTGTTGATGTTAGGTTTAAAATGCAATATTCAATTGAAATATAGAATACCATCTCAATAGAGGGCCTATATTATGAAGAAAGTGTTGCTTTGGCATCTTTCCTTTGTTAGGAAAATTATCTCTATGATATATCTCTACTCATTAAAAAATAAAATATTTTATTGTGTTTTTAGTGAAAATATACACACTAGTTTAGGTTCACATTGAGAAGTTTCTACATGTTGTTCTGTGACAGCAGCTACATTCTTCATATTAGTGAATATTTCCATTATTCTTTCTATGTCTTTATGATTATTCCATTATAATTCATCAACCTTCTTGCCTTTTAAAAAGTAATTTTATTTTGGCTATCTATTCTGTTTTCTAAACTATTAAAAGGTTTCCTGGTAAATATTGTAGCCTTTCCCCTCCCCCTTTTTTAAAAAATTCTACCTCACATATAGGGTTTGTATCAGATTAGAAGATGTAAGCAATCCAAGTATTTTCATGGTATAAGTTTTTATATTTATAAAAACTTAAGGAGAGGTTTTAATCACACACACAGTTTTGGAGGTAAGAGGCATGAGAAAAGAAGGAAAGATTAATAAATATTTAAATTTTGTAAAGGGAAAGGAAATATACAGTAAGGCCTGATTGTTGTTGTTTTCATTTTTGGTTGCTGTCAAGTTGAGTATGATCCATATTGACATTATGAAGAAAGATCTAAAGCTCCTATTACCCCCATGCCAATCTCATCCTTTCTGATACACTTTAGTACATTGCTGCAGTCACTGTGTCAATCCATCTCATTGAAGGTCTTTCTATCTTTCCCTGTCCCTCCATAATTCTAAGCATGATGTCCCTTTCCAGGAAATAGGGTCTTCCAAGAGCATATTCAAAATCTGTGAGATCAAACTTTGTCATTCTTGCTTTCAAGGAATATTCTGGTTTTACTTTTTCCAAGATACAGTTCTTTCTTATTGTATTATTCTGTGGGATATTCAGTAATCTTACTCAATACTACAATTCAAAAGTATTCATTCTTGGATGCCTGCGCAGACCAGCAACACAGGCAGTTCTGATGACGGTGACTTGGGAGCTTAACATCTGTGAACAGACCATCAGCCACAAACTCTTGGTGGTGCCCAACTCCCATACCCCCGCCCCCGTCACATTCCCACGCCCCTGCACCCCCTCCCGCACCCACAGTGGGGGTGCCACAGCCATGCACCCCCATCCCCTGCCCCCGCCACAGTCCCGCAGCCCCCGCCCCCCAAGGCACCATAGCCCTGCACCTCTGGTGCTGCCCCAGGGTCACGAGAGAGTCCTTCACACCACACAGAGAAGGAACAGCAGCCCTGGACAGTAGGATTTTGAATCAGAACTTTTGTTGGAGTAATTCATTTTGGAACTACAGGAGCACAAAGCCAAGCTGCAGATCCAGCCATCGCCCAAAGCCACCAGGTGAGCTGCTGTGGGAATGATCCAGCAGGAGAGAGGCTGGTAGGATCCTGACTGGGTTTTTGTGGGCACCACTGATTGCCTGGGAGAGTACCCAAGGCTGAGCCCAGTGGTGGGAATTTGGCTGAGCTCTCTTGGGCCACACCAACTGCCCAGGAACAAGTGGGCCAGTGGTAATTTGTCTGAAATTTTGTGGACACTGCAGACCAGAAAGAGCTGAGCGGGTTGGTGGGAATTTGACTTTGACTTCTCGGGTCCTGTTGGACAGGGCCCTGCTTGATCAGGGGTGGCTGTGCAAGGGCACCTATGTATGTGCCACTGGACAGGGACTGCTGAGTGAAAACCACTGGGTGGGAGATAAACAGCTGGAATTTGAATAGGGACCCAATTGTGAGCACACCTGGACAGATGAGGTCTGAGTGAGGTTCTGCAAGTGGTTGACCTGCCCATGTGATCAACCCACCCATGTGCCTGCCCCACCCCATTTGGCCCCACACTTGTGCCTACACTTCTAGTAAATCAATTTACCTTTAATCCAGAGCACCTTGACCCATCTTAATTAACTACAAGAGGCTGCTTTCACAGGCTCAGAACTGACATTTCCCTGGAGTCAGAAGTTCAGAGAAAACACAAGTGGGTTAGCTGCCAAATGATCTCTAGAGCATTGTCTTCAGATAAAGAACATATCAGGGTCTGAAGAAAGCAAGCTATCCCACACAATACACAAGCACAAAGTAAGATGTCACCCCCAAAGGATGACACAGTATCAATGGATTTCCTGAAGCCAGAAAGTCTGATGGAACTTTCCGACACAGAATTTAAAAGAACAATGATTGAATATTTTCAATGGATGAAAGACAAACTTGAAGAATTATAGGATACTACAAGCAAAAACCTGAAGGAGCTAAAAAAACCAAAACAAACAAAAAGAAAAAAAAACAAACCCAAAAAACCCAATCCAGAACAATATATAGAAAACAAATGAGGTATTAATGGCACTGGAAAAACAAGAAACCATGACTCAAAATATGAGGTCCAATGTTTCAAATGCTGTCAACATGATGGAGGGACATACGAGCAGAGTTGAAGAGATGGAACACACAATCAGTGAAACAGAAGACAGAATTGTCACCATTGATCTACTGTAGGAGAAAAATAAGAAAACCTGAGAATAATGTGGGGCACCATCAAGAGAAATAACATGTGCATCATTTGAATCCCAGAACAGGAAGAAGTAAAGTCACCGAAAAAGTTGTGGAAGAATTAATAGAGGAAAACTTCCCAGGAGTAAAGAAGAATGAGAGAATATATATTCAAGAACCTTAGCAGACACCATATAGACTAGATCCCAAAAGAAAAACACCAAGGAATATCATAGTTAAATTTGTCAAAACAAAAGATAAGGAGAAAATCCTGAAAGCAGCAAGGGACAAACAAAAAGTAACATATAAGCAAGAGCAGATGAGACTAAGTGCCAATTTCTCAGCAGAAACCATGCAAGCAAGAAGAGAGTGGAATGACATTTATCAAACACTGAAAGAACACAACTGTCAATCAAGAAGACTATTGTTGTTGTTGTTATGTGCCATCGAGTGGCTTGTGACTCATAGCGACCCTATGTCAACAGCCCTAAACTCTGCTCTGTCCTGTCCCAATCTCACTGTCTCTGACACTCCACTCCAATGACCCCAGTCATTGAATCAATCAACCTCATAGAGGGCCTTCCCGTCCTGTGCTGTCCCTCCATCCTCCCAAGCATGATGCCCTTCTCCATGGCCCGGTCTCTCCTTACAACATGTCCAAAGTATGTTAGATGGAGCCTCAGAATCCTTACCTCCAAGAAGCCACCCAGTTTAACCCTTTCCAGGATGAATCTGTTTGTTTTCCTAGCAGTCCATGGTACTCTCAATACTCTTCTCCAGTACCACAGCTCAAAGGCATCTATTCTCCTTTTGTCCTCCTTGGTCATTGTCCAACTCTCTGATGCATAACAAGTGATTGCAAAGACCATGGCCTGTATCAGAAGCACCTTAGTCTCCAGAGAGATACCATTGCTCTTCAGTACTTTTGAGAGGTCCCTAACAGCAGACTTTCTCACGGCAATGCACCTTTTAATTTCCTGGCTACTGGTGTCAAGAGTGTTGACTGTGGAGCCAAGCAAACTAAAGCTGTGAACAATCTCAATCTCTTCACCATCCATCCTGATGCTGCCAATTGGTCCAGTGGTGAGAATCTTTGTCTTCTTGACATTTGAGCCTCAATCCACTTTGGAGGCTGCAATCCTTGTCCCTCTGCAACAGGTATTTCAGGTCCTCCTCAGTTTCAGCAAGCAGGGTTGTGTCATCTGCATAACGCAGATTGTTGATAGATCTTCCACCAATCGTGGCCCCACATCCCATCCCAATGAAAGGTGACCCAATAGAGTGTGGAAACTATAGAACAATGTCATTGATTTCACATACAAGCAAGATTCTACTGAACATTATCCAAAAACGACTGCAACAGCACAACAGCAGAGAACTGCCAGAAGTCAAGGCTGGGTTTAGAAGGGGTCGTGTTACTAGGGATATTGTAGCTGATGTTAGATGGATCTTAGCTGAAATCCAGGAATACCAGAGGAATGTATATCTGTGTTTCATTGACTATGCAAAGGCATTTGACTATGTGGACCATAACAAACTGGGCTGACTCTGAGAAGAATGGGAATACCACAACACTTGATCATTCTAATGTGAAACCTATACTTGGACCATGAGGAAGTAGTCAGAACAGAGCAAGGAAACACTGCATGGTTCAAAATTGGGAAGGGCGTACGCCAGGGATGAGTCCTACCTCCTATCTCCACAAGAATACTGTATCCAGCAAAATTATCCATCAAATATGGAGGAGAGATCAAGATATTCTCAGAAAAACAGAACCTAAGAGAGTTTGTAAAAACAAGACCAGTGTTGCAGGAAAGACTCAGAAATGTCCTTCTTACAGACGTACCACAGAAAGCAGCATGGACCAAGTTGCTACCAACAACACCAAAAGAACTCAACACACCTTTCCTCTCAATAATCACATTGAATGTGAATGGTTTAAATGCACAGCTGAAGAGAAAAAGAGTAGTAAATTGGATAAAAAAAAATCCATCAATATGTTGTCTACAAGAGACACACCTGAAAAATGAAGATAAAGAAAAACTAAAAATAAAAGGGTGGGTAAAAAGATACCAAGCAAATGGCAACCAGAAAAAGGCAGGAGTAGTGATATTAATCTCTTACAAAATAAATGTCAATGTAAAAACCTTTACAAAGGACAAGGAAGGTCACTACATAATGCTGAAAGGGTCAATAGAACAAGAGGACATATCAATAATAAGTGTCTATGCACCAAATGAAAGATCTGCAAAATGCATTTTTAAAAAATAACAAAACTGAAAAAG
>NW_006399821.1:5832604-5835071 GCF_000299155.1 Elephantulus edwardii | reverse complement strand
AAAAAAACAATTGAAACTATCAACAAACTAGGAGTTGGTTCTTTGAAAAGGTCAATAAAATCGACAAACCAATAGCAAAACTCACAAAAGGAAAGAAGGAAAAGATACAAATAATCCACAAAAGAGATGAGTCAGGCACATCCCAACAGAAGTAACTAAATAAAAAAGCTAAAAGAGAATTATGAAAAAAAGTATACTCAAAGAAATATGAAAACCTAGAGGAAATGGACAACTTACCTAAACTGACAAAAACCGAAACTGAACATCTGAACAGACCCATTACAAAAGAAGAAATTGAAAAGGTAATAAACAATTTTGAACCAGAAAAAAAAAAGCCCTGGACTAGATGGTTTTACAAATGAATTTTATCAAACATTTAGAGAAGAACTGTCACAAATTCTATATAAACTATTTCAGAAAATGGAAAAAGATGGTATTCTCCCAGATTCATTCCATGAAGAAATATATCTTTGATACCAAAGCCAGAAAAGGACACCAACAAAATAGAAATCTCATGAACATAGATGCAAAAATTCTGAATAAAATACTGGCCAGGAGAATTTCAGGATAAATCAAAGAAATAATTCACCATGACCAAGTAAGGATGGTTCAATATAAGAAAAAATATTAGTGTAATTCATCACTTAACAAAGCAAAGAACAAGAATCACATGATCCTATCAATTAATGCAGAAAAGGCCTTTGACAAAATCCAACACCCTTCCTGAATAAAACACTTAACAAAATAGAATTAGAGAGGAATTTCTTCAACATAGTAAAAAGTATATATGCAAACCCAAGAGCCAACATTGTTCTCTATAGAGACAGGTTAAAGATATTCTCTTTAAGAACAGGAACTAGGCAAGGATGCCCACTATTACCTCTCTTATTCAATATTGTATTAGAAGTCTTAGTGATAGCAATAAGAAAAGAGAATGAAATAAGAGTTATCCAAATGACAAAGAGGAGGTAAAATGATCTCTCTATGCAGATTATATGATAGTATACCTAGAAAACCCTGAAGACTCAGCAATAAAACTATTGGACATAGTTGACCAATTCAGCAAGGTGACAGGATACAAGATCAACATAAAAAACCAGTTGGATTTCTCTACAGTGACAAAGAGAATACAGAGCGGGAGCTAAGAAAATCAATACCCTTCTAATCACAAGATTAAATCCTTGGGAGTAAATCTAGCCAGAAGCACAAAGGATCTATTCAAAGAAAATTACAAAACATTACTACAAGGAACAAAAAGAGTCCTGGAGAATTGGAAGAATATCCCTTGCTCATGGATAGGAAGACTCAATATTGTGAAAATGGAATACTACCAAAGGCAATTACACGTTCAATACAATTCCAATAAAAATCCCAATCCCATTCTTCAATGAGATGGAAAAGGCAATCTCTAGTTTCGTTTGGAATGGAAAGAAGCCCTGAATAAGCAAAGCACTGCTTAAAAATAGAAAAAAGTAGGAGGCATCTCACTCCCTGATTTCAAATCCTACTACATTTCCATGGCGTTTAAGACAGCATGGTACTAGTACAATGACAGACACATAGATCAATGGAATAGAATTGAAAAACCGGAAATCAACCCATCTACCTATGTGGTCAACTGATTTTTGACAGAGATGAAATCAGTAAAGTGAGGAAATAACAGTCTTTTTAACAAATGGTGTTGGCAAAGTTGGAAAACTATCTGCAGAAGACTCAAGCAAGATCCACACCTCACTCCATACACAAAAACCAATTCTAGGTGGATCATGGACCTAGGATTAAAACCAAGGACTATAATCTTCATTAAAGAAAAGCTTGGAAGAATGCTAGAAATCCTAATCCACAACATAAACGGTCTTCCAAGTACCCTGAAAAATCTACAACCAGGAGAAGATAAAATAGATGAATGAGATTTTCTGAGAATCAAATCCCTACACACATCCAAAAACTCCAACAGGGTAAAAAGGGAAGCCACAGACTGGGAAAAATTATTTGGTAATGACATGTTAGATAAGGGACTTTTATCAAGAATTTATAAAATACTCGAGCACCACAACAAGATAAAGGTAAATAATCCAATTGAGGAATGGACACAGGATACAAACAAACACTTCACCATAGAAGACATTCAGATGGCCAACAAGCACATGAAGAAATGTTCAAAATCCCTAGCTCTAAGAGAGATGTAAATCAAAACAACTATGAGATATCATTTCACCCCAGTAAAAATAGCAATATTTAACAGAGCAGCAAGCAAGAAATGCTGGCAAAGTTGTGGAGAAACTGTAACCCTTATTCACTGTTGGTGGAAGTGTAAATGGTGCAACCACTTGGAAGATGGTGTGGTGGTTTCTCAAAAACTTGCAGATAGAGATACCATTTGACCCAGCAATTCCATTACTGGGAATATATTCCAAAGAAACCATAACTGCCACCCAAGCAGATATATGCACACTCGTGTTTATCA
>NW_006399821.1:5831199-5831962 GCF_000299155.1 Elephantulus edwardii | reverse complement strand
TAAAAATATTTTTTAAAAAGTATCCATTCTTCTGTAATCCAGATCTCAACAGAAAAAAAACACAGTTGAATCTGGTGTAACTTATTCTTCAAACTGACCTTATTGTTTCTCAGAAATTTGAAGAGATTTTTAACTTTGACCTTGCCCAATGCAGTGTCTCCTGATCTCTTGATAGCTGGATGAACAAAGGTGTTGATTATCCAAACACGTATGATGAAATCATTGACGTTCTTCAGTATCGGTTCAATGGTGAAGATTTTTGTCCTTTTAAAGTTGAGTTGGAATCGATACTAAACCTTCTGAAAAAAGATTTTAAGATTGTGTCATCTGCATTCATTGATAAGTCTTCCTCTGTTTCTGATGCTACATATTTATTCATAGAGTCCAGCTTCTCAGATGATTTGATCTGTGTAAAGATTAAATTGGTAGAGAAAAGGTACAATCCTGATTAATACTTTTCCTGACTTTAAACTGTGCATGGTTTAAATTCTTGCTCTATTTTTACAAATGCTTCTTGATCTAGGGACAGTTTTCATGTATGTATAATTTTCTGGTTTTCTCATTCTTTTCTATGGAACCCATAGTTTGTTATGAGCTGCACAGTCAAATGTCTTTACATGGTCAATGAAACACCAATAAATATTCTTCTGATATTGTCTACTTTCTACTGTTGTTGTTGTTATGTGCCGTCGAGTCGTTTGCGACTCATAGCGACCCTATGCACAACAGCCCTAAACCCTGCTCTATCCTGCACCAACCGCAC
>NW_006399821.1:5810478-5829509 GCF_000299155.1 Elephantulus edwardii | reverse complement strand
AGTTCTCTATCAATATAATGTTCCATTCATTTAGGATGATTTTCAGCAATATATTGCTTTCATGTAATATTTAATAGATTTTTCAATAATTTTCACTGTCTATTGCATAATGGTTTTGGGGGAATGAGGAAAAAAATTATTTCCTCGAGTTAGTCTACCAAGCAACTATCTCCTCCTAATTTCCTGCCATAGATTAGTGAGTACATCCATGGTTGTGTCTGTTAGTTGAGACATGTAAGTGTTATTCCTTCTATTCCTGAGTCTTATTTTATGTCAATGCCTTCTATGAAGCTTGAACGTCTTCCTTTATTACCTGTTGTTAGGTGCTGTGAAGTCAAGTAATACTATTTGTGACCCTATTAACAAAAGGTCTGAACCCTGTTCTGTCCTCTACAGTCCTCATTATAGCAGTCACCATTTTAATCCACCGGATCAAAGGTCTTTCTCTTATTCACCAACCATCCACCCTTACTAGCACCACGCCCTTCTCCAAGGAATAGCCCCTCCTAGCAACATGCCCGATGTATGTGAGGCAAAGCCTCATCATTCTTGCTTTCAAAGAGCCCTCCAGCAGTAAACTCTCCAAGATATATTTCTTTTTTCTTTTGGCTGTTCATGGGATGATCAGTGCTCTTCTCCAACACCATAGCTCAAAGGTATCAATTCTTCTATCATTCTTTTTCATTGTTCAGCTGTCAGATGCATAACAAATAATGGAAAAGACTATGGCTTGGATGAAATGCACGTTAGTCATCAATGTGACATCATTACTCCTTAACTGCAAATTTACCCAGTGCAATGCATCTCCTTATTTCCTGACTTTTGGTACCGGTGGGTTTAATTATGGATCCAAGTAAGATGAAGGAGTTGACAGTTTAAATCTTTTCTCCATCCACCATGATGTTGCCTATTGGTGCAGTGGTAAGAGTCATTGTGTTCTTGACACAGAGATGCCTCTAATATTGAAAACTGCATTTCTTGATCTTCTACAAGTACTTCAAGTCCTCCTCACTTTCAGCAAGCAAGATTGTGCCATCTGCATAGCACAGTCTCCCTCAATCATAAGTCTCCCTCAATCCTGATGCCATGCTCCTCTTTATAGAGTCCATAGGGTTCATAGTTGATTGGTACTTGTATTTAAATCAATCAAGACCTTGTGGAAGGGCCTTTGTATTTAAATGTAGATTGGACTCTTGGGCCTGGTATTAATTGTATTTGTGATGGACATTGTTTTAAGGGTACAGAACATGTTTACTATACTATGATAACTCTGTTGCTGTGATACTGAAAGCTATGCCACTGGTGTGTCAAAAGTCTTAAGGGTTATCCACAGCGGACATGTTTTGGTGGAGCTCCCTGTTTAAGACACTTTAGGAAGCAAGTCTTTGAAAACTCTATGAACATAAGAGGAATGAGGATAATTATAGTAGTGTTGTGGTAGAACTCAGATAGAAATGATGCTGGAAATAGAGGGATTGAATTTCATATTTACAATTATTTATCCATTTCAAATGCCTTCCCTAATACCCAAATCAGACAAAGATAATACCAAGGAAGAAACCTGCAGACCAATATTTCTCATGAATGTCAATGCAAAAATCCTTAATAGAGTCCTAGCCAATAGAATCCAAAAAGCACGTAAAAAAAGACAATTCACCATGACCACATGTGATTCTTGCAAGGATGGTTCAATATAAGGAAAACAATCAATGTAATTCACCATGCAAAAATAGTAAATAACAAGAAATGTATGGTCTTAACAATTGATTCAGAAAAGGCTTTGACAGAATGGAGAATCCAGAAAAAGACCTAGCTTTCTATGATCAGCTGATATTCAACACGAAACAGAACTTATCATATGGAGTAATGACAATCTCCTTAATAATGGTGCTGACAAAACTGGATTGCTTTGTTTCCTTGATATTGAGAGTGGTGAGAATCTTTGTCTTCTTGACATTGAGCCTCAGTCCATACTGAAGGCTTCAGGCCTTGACCTTCTTTAGCAAACGCTTCAGATCCTGCTCAGTTTCAGCAAACAGGATTGTGACATCTTCATAATGAAGACACATGTCTCCTCATAGTACCCAGCCTCCTGAAGAATCTGATCTGCATATAGATTGAGAAGGTATGGAGATAGGACACATCCCTGGCATACACCCTTCCCAATTTTGAACCATGCACTGTTTGCTTGCTCTGTTCTGAAGACTGCCTCCTGGTCCAAGTATAGGTTTTGCATTAACATGATCAAGTGTTCTGGAATTTTCATTCTTTTCAGCGTTAGCCTCACTTTGTTCTGATCCACACAGTCAAATGCCTTTGCATCTGGTACTCCCTGCTTTCAGCCAAGATCCACCTAACATTAGCTACAATATCCCTAGTACTACAACCACAGTTAGAACCGCTAGTTGGAATATTATAGTTTTAAATTTTTGGGCCATGTACTTTTAACTTGTTAGTTAAATTTGTGTCTTCTAGGCTGCAACAATTCATGTTATAATCATGCATCTTCAAGGATATGAACCTATACCCCTAAGCACAATTGATATCAGTACATCTACATTCCAAAATCAAAATCAGAGAGTGAAATTATCTCTCAGGGAGGAGTGACAGGTAACGCAAAGGATATGCTGACACAGGAGATCCATCAGAACTGGTTTTAATAAGGACTGTGGCAATAGGAAGTAGAAACAGACTCTCAAAGAATATCCAAACTGAATCCTTCTAATCATACAGAGAATTTTGGAAGTATTTTTGTAAACTTATTTTATTTAATCAGTTATATTTGTTTGATAATATATAAAAGATGAAGAGAACAAAAACAAGCCAGAATAAATCCTGAAGAAAAGAAATAATGCTCGTCTTGATGACCACAAAATTATGATTTAAACAAAAGAGGGGAAGCTGAGTATCAAATTTAGTATTAATAATAAACCGAATGCTATATCAGGATATGAGGAAGGCATAATACAAGCTAGAATTCACCCTGTGGCACTAAGGCATTCCTTAAGAGTCATAATTTTTAGTTTGTATTACAGGAATCCCTCCTTCCTGAGATAAGCCTAAGGTAAACAATAGAGAAGAACTCAGCCTTATTTGCAAAAGACCTCCCCATGATCCTTTTTTTGTTTGTTTGTTTATTACTCCCTTGTGGTTTTCCTTTTTTTTTTTACCTTCATGATAAATACACAGAGAGGTGTGGTTTGAGGCCCTTTAGCCCTTGGAGCTGCTGGCCCCCTGTCTTTTATGCTCTCTGTTTTCTCTCATTCCTGGTTGTCTATCTCATTATTAATAATTATAAAAATACTTTACCCTTGGTCTGCAACAGATTCCATTTGTGAGGATTTCTCAAGGAATTTTTTAACTGTTCAAGAGTGATATTGATCTATTGTTTTTGGTTTGTTTGGGTTGGTGGTGTTCTTTTTTAAATTGTTGTTTCTTTTTTGCATTTCTTTTTTAAATTTTATTAATTTTAATGAACATTTACAGAGATTTTGCGTTTTCATTCATTCATTGTTGCACTATTTTCTCTACCCTCCTCCCCAGTTCGTTCTTCTTTCTTTTTTCCCCCTTGAAAGTCTGTTTTAATTGTCCAATTGCCACAGTGATTGTCAAAGCCAGTTCTGATTAATCTCCTTTGTCAGTGTGTCCTATGCCATTCCCTATCACTCCTCCCTGAGAGAGACTTCACTCTGATTCATAAGGAAAAGGGGACGGCGTATTCTCTTAGCTACTTCCTGCTGAAAAGGGACGCTGTAGGTTTCAGGCTGAAGATCTTCTCTCACTACTCTAAAGGGCCCCTTTGGCAACAGGAAACACGTAGACTATTGTGGAGGTTAATTTTGGAATTTGGATGCACTGTTATCAATTGTGCTTAGCCATACATGTTCATATCCTTAAAGATGTATTATGGAACTGTTGCAGCCTAGAAGACACAAATTTAACTAACAAGTTAAAAGTACATGGCCCAAAAATTAAAAAGCAATAATATTCCAAGTAGACGTTCTAATAGTGGCACAAATCAAGTTACAGAGGGAAGATAGTTCTTAAAATAAAAGGCTTATTGACTAGCACTTTGTCTATTATAGTATAAAGGTTAGGAACCACAAGATGTAGAGACTCAACTATGTCATTTATTTAAGTCCTGGAGCAAATTCCATCTGCCACTGGGTTGTTTTACAGCTCCAAAGTCTGCATGCAAGGCAGAGGTGAAGTAACGATCTGCTTATGAGGTTTTCCGTCAATTCCAACAACTAAATGATGTCTTTGCCTGAATATCAGTGGGAGCTTTCTTCCTTTTTCTAGATTTTGAAATAAGTAAGATTAGTGAAAGTTCATCTTAAAATAATCGATAGATTTCAATGATAAAGCTATCTGGAATGGGATTTTTTGTTGAGAGATTTTTGATGACCTGCTTACTCTCTTATTTTGTGGTCTGTTTAAATGTTCTACTTCTGTCTGTGTGAATACAGGTCTGTGTAGGCTTCTAGGAATCTATTTCCTCTGGGTTTTCAAATATGTTGGAGTGTAACTTTTCATAAAATCCAATTGTTATAATTTTTCTTTAAGCTTGTCCTATTTTGATGCTGCTGCTTTAGGTTTTTATTCATGTTTTTTTGCTTCCTTTCTACTTTTAAGTTTGCCAGAGGTTTGGCCCTTTATTAACTCTTTCAAAGTGCTAGGTCTTGGTCATGCTGACTATTTCAATTGTTTTTCTATTTTCTATTCCATTAATTTCAGGACTTATCTTTATCATTTCCCTTCTCCTTGGAGGCAAGGATTCTGGGGCTT
The DNA here is from genome assembly GCF_000299155.1 of Elephantulus edwardii. Classification (NCBI taxonomy): domain Eukaryota; kingdom Metazoa; phylum Chordata; class Mammalia; order Macroscelidea; family Macroscelididae; genus Elephantulus; species Elephantulus edwardii. Next base: position 5,824,721 of record NW_006399821.1, on the reverse strand, counting down.
CGCCTGACATACTTTGGACATGTTGTAAGGAGAGACAGGTCTTTGGAGAGGGACATCATGCTGGGCAGAGTGGAGGGACAGCGCAGGAGGGGAAGACCCTCTATGAGGTGGATTGATTCTGTGACTGGGGTAATCGGGATGGATGTGTCAGAGACAGTGCGATTGGCACAGGATAGAGCAGGGTTTAGGACTGTTGTACATAGGGTCGCTATGAGTCGCAAGCGACTCGACGGCACATAACAACAACAACACATTTATTGGAAGGTTTGGGAAGTATTTGTTTTACTCCTTTCTTCTTTTATTATGTGTTTGCTTGTTCTTAAAACCTGAACTGTGAGCACTGCCTTTACTACATCCCAGAAATTTTGATATATTGTATTTTCATTTTCATTTTATTCAAGGAACTTTTTTTATCCCTTTTTCATTTCTTCTATAATGAATTAGTGATGAGGGAAGGTGTTAATTACCTTCCACATGAATGGTTTATTATCCTTTATCCTCTTGAAAATTTCTAGTTTATCAATTGATAAATATTTACTGTTTAGTAGGAAGAATAATTATAATGTGCCATTGAGCCACCTGAGGCCCACACTGGCCTGAGCCAGTCCTTGAGGAAAACACACCTACCCCTATAACCTTGGCTGCTGTCTCAATCCATTTCATCCTGAGTTTTCACATACTGGCCTATCCCTCCACTTTTACAAGCATGATGTCCTTCTCCAAGGACTGGTCCCTCCTGGACACATGCCCAAAATAAGTGAGATGAAGCTTCAAAATCTTTGCCTTCAAGGAGAAACTTTGTTTCATCCTCTCCAAGGCAGATCTGTTTGTTTTCTTTGTTTCTCATGGTATGCTCAATGCTCTTTTCCAGCACCACAACTCAAACACATTAATTCTTCTGTCATTCTGAGCCATTTCCCAACTTTCTAATGTGTATAGCAGGTGATTCCAAAGACCATGGCTTAGATTAGGTAGATCTTAGTCTCTAAAATGATATTGCTGCTTTTCAGGACTCTTGTGAAGTCCCTTACCACACATTTCCCCAGTGCAATTTGTCTTTTGATTTCCTGACTGGTGGTGCCAAGATTTGTTGGAAAACCAAATGTTAAACCAGATACTTAAACATGACTGAGTGTGGCACAAAACAAGCTGGAATTCCTCCTGTGGCAGATCATAAAGAATGAGGTGGAATTCCTCCTGTGACAGATCACAAGGAATGAGGTGCTCCTGACAAACTAGGAGATGCCATGCCATGATGATCTTTTCAGAGAGAATGTTAATGGCTGTGCTTGTGAATTACTTTGCTCCTCAGATAAGAAAAGAATTTCAGCAGACGAAAAATATAGCTTCGTTAGTAAAAAATTTTTTCTGTATTTTTATTTGCTGGAATTATTCGATAAACGCCCAAGAGATTTAGGCTCAGGGCTACCGTCTTTGAGCTGTTCACCCCTGCTTCAATCTCTCTTCCACTCATTCTCAGTGTCCCTATCTCCTTTCTCTGTTCTGGACGACAACATAGAGTGTTGATGGTGGATCTGAGCAAGCTGAAATTGCTAACAACCTCAATCTCTTCTCTATCCATCATGGTGCTGGCAATTGGCCTAGTGATGAGAATCCTTGTCTTCTTGATGTTGAGCTTTAATCCATATTGAAGACTACAGTCCTTGACAACTTTCTACAGCTAGCACTTCAGGTCCTCCTCAGTTCTTCCTCTAATATTGATGCCATATTCCTCCTGATAAAGGAAAGCCTCCTGAATAATGTGTTTCACATGTAATTTGAAAAGATACGGAGAAAAGATACATCCCTGATATACTCCTTTCCTGATTTTAAACCATGTGCTGTTTTCTTGCTCACTTCTGACAATTGCTTTTTGGTCCAAGTATAGGTTTCTCATGAGCATAATTCTGGTAGTTCCATTCTCTGCAAGGTTAGCCACGATTTGTTGTGAACTACATGGTCAAGTGCCTTTGTATAGTCAATGAAATACAGATAGACATTCCTGTGGTACTCTTTGACTTCAACCAAGATCTACCTGACATTGATGATAATGTCTCTAGTTCCATAACCTCTTCTAAACCCATCTTGTATTTCTAGTAGTTATCTGTTGATGTACTGATTAAATATATTTTGGAAAATCTTCAGCAGAATTTTGCTTGCATGTAATATTAATGATATTATTTGATAATTTCCACAATTTTGGGTCACCTTTTTTTAGAATGGAAATAAATATGAATCTCTTCCACTCAGTTGGCCTAGTAGTTGTCTTCCAAATTTCTTGGCACAACCTAGTGAGTATGTCTAGCACATTTGTTGAAATATGTCAATTGTTATTCTAGCAATTCCTGGGGCCTTGTTTTTTTCCAATTTCTCCAGAGCAGTCTGATCTTTCTCCTGTACCATCATTGCCTCTTGATCATATGTTTGTCTTGAAATTCTGTGTCAGCCATTTCTTTTTGGTATAGTGACTGTATACTCCTTCCATTTTCTTTTAATGCTTCTTAGTTCATTCAATATTTTGCTTAGAGCACCTTTATATATTGAAACTCGAGACCTGTAATTGATTTTCAGTTCCTTCAGCTTAAGAAATGCCAAGCCAGTTTGTTGCTTTTGATTCTGTTTCTCTAGTTCTTGCATATTTCATTATCTTTCAGAGCTGCTCTTTGAAAATCAGCTCTTTACTTTCCTGCTTTCTTCCCTTTGTTTTCACTTCTCAAGGTTCTAGTGCGATATCTAGTCTCTTCTTTATCCACCTTGAATTTATCTTTCTGCTCTTTTAATTACCTTTTATACCTTTTGTAGGTGGTATTCTTGGTATCCTCCCACAGCCCAACTGGTCTTAGTTCATTCATGTTGAAGGCCTCAAATCTGTTCATGAGATGGTTTATAAATTTAAATAGGATAGACTTAAGGTAAAAATTTGATACCTTTGGATTTGCTTTAATTTTGTTTAGCTTTAGTCTTAATTTACATATGAATGTTGATAGTTTGTTCCACAATCTGCTCCTGGCCTAGGTTTCACAGCTGATATTTAGCTTCTCCAAGGTTTCTTTCCAAAGATGTAATCAATCTGATTCTTATGCATATCATCAGGTGAAATCCATGTGTATAGTCAGGGTTTATGTTTCTTATAAAAGATATTTGCAATGAATAAATCATTGCTTGTCCAGAATTCTACCATTCTTTCCCTAGCCTCATTTCTGCCACTAAGTTTGTTTTCCAACTACTGATCCTTCTTCCTTTTTTTCAACTTTTGCATTTCATTTACCCGTTATTATTCATGCATCTTGGTTCCATGTTTGATCGATTCCCAATTACAAAAGTTGGCACAAATAAACTATTTCCTCCTCTTTAGCTCTGTTGTTGATGCATATATTTAAACGATTGAGATATTCACTGGAATTTTTTGTATGTGTATGGATATTACCCTGTGGCTCACAACATTGTATATAAAGATGGATCTAGAAATTACCTTTTTAACTATGAAAGAGATCCCATGTTTCCTCACCTTTTTGTCTCTGACAAAGTAGATCATAGATTCAAAATGTCCCATGACAATCCATTGCATTTTGATAATACCTAATATGTCAATATTTATACGTTATATTTCTTTCTTGATGATGTCTAGTTTCCCTACATTCATGCGTTCACATTCCTCATTCCAATAATTAGTGTATACTAACAACTATTCCTCCTCCTTTGCGTATCCAAATTTGAAGACCATATCTGCTAATCCACTCTAAGGCTGTTTTATTTTTCATTGTATTTCCAAAGGTCTGTTATTTTTTAAGTGGATGACAAATCATTTTTCCCTAGTCCCTCTTAATTTGGATGCTCATCTTTAGAACAGTATCTAACAGACATGCAATTTACTAAAAGGAGCAGAAGAAAGACTTGTTGTTGTTGTTGTTGTTGTTATGTGCCATCAAGTCGCTTGCAACTCATAGCGACCCTATGTACAAGAGCTCTAAATGCTGTTCTATCCCGTGCCAAGCTAGCCATCTCAAACACACTTATTCCCACCGCTCCAGTCACAGAATCGATCCATCTCATCAAAGGTCTTCCTCTCCTTCGTCTCCCCTCCACTCTGCCAAACAGGATGTCCCTCTCCAAGGACCTCCTTGCAACACGCCCAAAATGTCAGACGAAGCTTCAGAATCCTTGACTCCAGGGAACACTATGGCTTCACCCGTTGACGGAGAACAGCTCTGTTTTTGCAGTTCAGAAAGAGCTTTTAGTGGGTGCTACTTGCACAGGTGTGGCTCAGGGCCTCGCCATTTCTCAAGGGTAATTCAGGGACTATGCTTAATTCAGGGACTATGCTTATATTGATAACTTACAGGTCCAGACACACATTTTCTTTTGTGGAATCCATCCTTTCTCTTTACAAGAGTTCCTAGATTTACTTCCATAAAAAATAGAAGTTGGAATGTACATGAGAAAGTGCAATCAGAATACTATTCTAGTTGGAGGCAAAAATAGTCAAGCTACCCATCATATATATAGGACATGTTGTTAGAAGAGATTATTCCTTAGGAATAGACATGATGCTTGGAAAAGTTTAGGGTTAACAAAGGAAAAAGACCATCAATGAAATGGATAAAACAATACTTGCGTCAGTGTACTCACATGTGAGGAGAATGATAAGAATAAAGTGAGATAGCACAGGTTTCAGTTCTGTTGTTCATATGGTCACAATGAGTCATACTTAACTCTATGGCACTTTAACAATAGCAACAATGTCCAAGGCGAATAAGTGGTCTTCTAAGAGTGACTCATCTCCTTCTGAGTCCATTACACATTCGTAAGCAATACGGTATTAGATTAGAGAACTGGAGCAAGCCAGAGGCTCTTTCAGGATTCCAGAGAGATCCCTTTCAGCATGAGGAGAACAAGGAAATGGTAAGGGAGACTTGTCTAACAAGCTGACAAGGCCTATCTTGAGAGACTATACTTTTTTTTTTTTTTTGGTAAAATGCACCCTTTATATTGTTTTATTTTAAATTTTGTACATTTATCTGTCTCTTTTTATTATTATTAAATTTTATTAATTTTAATGAACATTTACATAGATTTTGTGTTTTCATTCATTCATTGTTGCACTATTTTCTCTACCCTCCTCCCCAGTTCGTTCTTCTTTTCTTTTTCCACCTTGAAAGTCTGTTTTAATTGTCCAATTGCCACAGTGCTTGTCAAAGCCAGTTCTGATTAATCTCCTTTGTCAGTGTGTCCTTTGCTATTCCCTATCACTGCTCCCTGAGAGAGACTTCACCCTGATTCATAAGGAAAAGGGGATGGCGTATTCTCTTAGCTACTTCCTGCTGAAAAGGGATGCTGTAGGTTTCAGGGTGAAGATCTTCTCTCACTACTCTAAAGGGTTCCTTTGGCAATAGGAAACACATAGACTATTATGGAGATTGATTTTGGAATTTAGATGCACTGTTATCATTTGTGCTAAGCCATACATGTTCATATCCTTGAAGATGTATCATGGAAGTGTTGCAGCCTAGAAGACACAAATTTAACTAACAAGTTAAAAGTACATGGCCCCAAAATTAAAAAGCAATAATATTCCAAGTAGAGGCTCTAATAGTGGCACAAATAAAGTTACAGAGGGAAGGTAGTTCTTACAATAAAAGGCCTATTGACTAGCACTTTGTCTATTATAGTATAAAGGTTAGGAACAACAAGATGTAAAGGCTCAACTATGTCATTTATTGTTCTTAAGTCCTGGAGCAAATTCCATCTACCACTGGGTTGTTTTACAACTCGGAAGTCCGCATGCAAGGCAGAGGTGAAGTAAGGAACTGCTTATGAGGTTTTCCATCCATTCCAACAACTAAGAAATAGTGAGAAGAGTTGGGACCTCAGAAGGCTTTTAGGACCAAATAGTAGGCTCTTGTGTCCAGGAGAAAACTAATATACTTGCTATTAATGTTAATGCTCACCCAAAGCTCTTCTGGGAGGATCTAAATTGTTGAAGCGTCCTCCTTTGCTTCCAGCTGGGAGCTGGGTCAAGACTATACTCTTTCTCATGGTTATAAAGCACACGGTGTTCCTTTCAGACCAAATGTTTCCACCAAGCTGTTCTGCTGCCACTGGTAATGACCAGAAGGCCATGTTAGAAAGAGTGCTATCTGGGTGGTTTCCTGGGTCCTCATGTCTTCCTGAGACTTTGCAGACCTGCTGCCTTTATAGGAGTCAGAGTCAATAAGCTAGGCTGAGCAAGAGTGCCAGCAAAGCTGGCTAGAGGGAGGACTGGGGATCAGAAGAGGATAAACCTAGGGTTCAGTGTTTTTCTTTCTTAGAAATTAGGTTAGTCTCCCTAGATCTCTAATAGCCTGGCCTTAGGAATATGAAAAGACAAGACTAGGAAACTGCAATTATTGAACAAAACAACAAACTCATTGCTCTTCAGTCAGAGGCACAGGAGAAGATTACCACTGCTTTCACTGGTATCAACTGATAAATTCCTATCTCATGCCTTGATTGATAATTTTTGTTCTTAGGTGCTGTGAGTTGAGTAACATTCATTGTGACCCCATGAAAAAAAGATCTGAACCCTACTCTATCCTGCACCATCTTCACACTTCCTGATATACAAGAGCCTTTGCTCCAATCACTCTGTCAATCCACCTTATTAGAGGTCTTTACATCCTTTGCCAACCCTCCACCGTTTCCAGCATCATGTCCTTCTCCAAGGAGTAGCCCTCCTAGCAACATGTCAAACCATGGGAGGTAAAGCCTCATCATTCTTGCCTTCAAAGAGCACTTTGGCTGCACCCTCTCCAAAATATATGTTTGTTCTCCTGGCTGTCTGTTGGATATTCAGTTCTCTTCTCTAACACCACAGCCCAAAGGTATCAATTATTTTTTTTTCATCTTGATTCATTGTCCAGATCTCAGATGATGGATAGCAAGTAATGACAAAGACTATGGCTTCAATCAGTCCCATCTTAGGCCTCAAACAAAGATCATTACTCTTCAATAATTTGGAGAGGTTGCTAAGTGCAGGTTTTCCCACTGCAATGTGTCTCCTTATTTCTTAAGTGCTGGTACTAAGGATATTAATTATGGATCCAAGCAAGATGAAGTTATTGACTGTTTGAATCTCCTCTCCATCTGTTATGATGCTGCATATATCTTGACATGGAAGTGGACTCCTTACCAAAGGCTGTATTCCTTAATCATCTGCAACAAGTACTACAAGTCTTCCTCACTTTCAGTAAGTAAGTTTGTGTCATCTGCATAACACTGGTTATTGATGGATATATTTCCAATCCTGCTGTCATACTCCTCTTTATAGTGTCCAGTTTATTAGATAATTTGCTCAGCATACAGATTGACTAGATATGGAGAAATAATACAATTCTGAGACACTCTTTTCTAAATTATAAACCAGGTAGTGTTACCTTGCTCTGTTTACACAACAGCCTCCTTCCTGGTCCACATATAGGTTCCCATGAGGACAACTAAGTGCTCTGGGATTCCATTGTTCTCAATGTCAGTCAACTTGTTATGATCCACACAATTAAATGCCTTTGCATAGTCAAATAGACTTTCTTCTGGTATTCCTTACTTTCAGCCAGGATCAAAATACAATAGAGTTAGTGATAGGATAATATCCATACACATACAAGGAAGACCCATTAACATGGCTATTATTAAAATATATGTTCCTAAATCTAGAGCTAAGGGAACTTTGATTGCCTAGTGGCAAGAAGCTGTACTGCAATCCCAAAGGCACGCACTTCAAGGTCATCAGCTGCTCTGTGGAAGAAGGATGGGCAATTCTCCTCCCATGTGATTAACTGCCTCTAAAAACCTGCTAGAGGGTCAGTTAGGGTTGGTTCAGACTATACAGTACAAAATACAACAAACATCTAGAGCCAAAGAGGAAGACATTGAAAATTTTTACCAAATCTTCCAGTCTGAAATTGACAGAACATGTAATCAAGATGCATTAATCATAATTGGTGACTGGAATGCAAAAGTAGTTAACAGTGAAGAAGGAATAGTAGTTGGAAAATGTAGGCTTGGTGATCTAAATGAAGCTGGAACTAGAATGACTGAATTTTATATTTACAATGATTTATTCATTGCAAATACCTTTTTTAAAAAAATTATTTTATTGATTTTAATGAACAGTCACAGAGATTTTGGCTTTCCATTCATTCATTGTTGCATTTTTATCCCTGCCCACCCCTCTTTCACTCCTCCCCCTCCAGTTCGCTCTTCTCTTTGAAAAGTAAAAGAAAAATTCCTTCATTGGTATACACCCCACCCCCACACCCAGTACACTCCACTATGCAACCTTCATTCTGGACTCTTGTCACAACCATAATACCCAATGATATATCACTTTTAAATTATGTATACTGCATTGAAACAGATGAGAGAGAGAGAACAGTTTAAAAGCAAATACCCTTTTTAAAAACACACAAACAACAACTTTACACATGAATCTCACCTGATGGGCTGCATAGGAATCAGATTGACTACATTTGTTAATCATTGGAGAAGCTCAGTATTGACAATTAAAACTAAGCCAGAGGCGAACTGTGGATCAGATCATCAATTGTTCAAACGCAATTTAAACTTGAGGCCAAAGAATTAGCACGCGTAGTTTTGTTAGATAATATTTCCACATTTATATTAGCATGTACTGTAAATAATATCTATAAAAGCAAAACCAATAAATGACAATTATAATATTCTTAATCACAATAAAAACCTTGCCTTCAAGAATGAGTTGCAAGTTTGGGTCCTTGGGACCATATTCTTGGGGCATCAAGGCTTATTAACATAACATAGTCCACAAAGACTATGTTCTATATCTTATTTTGGTGAACAGCAACTGGAGTCTTCAAACATTTCAAGTAACCATGTAAAGTCTTTCCTCACTCAGCACAAAGAAGAAGGAAGGAAAGCAGATCTATAAAAACAACTAGACCAAAGGACTAATGGAGCACATAAACCTCAACTTTCATCTCCGAAATTAAGGGTTTTTTGTTACCTGAAGATGAGACCTGAGGGATGGAAGGAATCACAAACCACTTGAACATTTATGTTGAGAAGAAGTAAGAGCTTTATTCTCTGGGGGTGCTTTAGGGGGCTATTGTCCAAAATGGCTGAGGGCCCTGAGTTACTTTGTATAAAAAAATGACAGGGAAGCAGTTGTGCTACTCTCTCACTGGTGGCTTTAAAGCAACATTAGTTTTAGTGTCTCAGAAGGGTAGGGGCATGTGAATTTTGGTATGTCCTGGCTTTTCAGATAAAGAAATACTCTTACAAGGTCACAGCTTCTCTAGCCCAGTAGAAAAAAGAAACATTCTCACAGAATTACAGCCTTACTGGCTTTTCAGATAAGAAGCATCTGCAGAGCCTTTTTTTCTCTCTTCCCAAGAGTTCACACAAGCTTGCAGAGCTTCTCCTTTCCCAGGGTTCCTCTCTCACTTTCTCCTGGTCCTGGTAGCAAGAATCACAAAGTGAAAGACTAAACTTATCATGCAAACAAGTACTTTGTTTAAAGAGAAAAAACCTTGCAAGGGATACAGGAGTAACCCTACTGTGATGAAAGAAAAGTCTCATGCAAGTGAAATTAAAATATGGTAGTTATCAATTCTGGCACTCATAATCTTACTAATAACTGCTTATGTGTAAAAAGCGGAAGGGCCATATCTGATCTTTATAATCTTGAAAGAAGGTCCATAGCATCAATAACATAAAACGAATTCTCATGAGGTCAGATATGCCCCATGATCTCAAATCTATTTATTATTAATGTTAATGAAAATTTACAGAGACTTTGGATTTCTTCTCATACCTATTTTTAAGCATGTCAGCACCTATCTTAATGGCTTTACTGGGTCCAAAATCTGATATGATGCCTTACTGATTATACAGAATCGTATTGGGAAAGTAAAAATGTTAGAATCCAGATTTATAACAGAATACAGTCAAGACTATCAAAAAATGACTGGAACAGAACATCAACAGAGAACTGCCTGAAGTGTTGTTTGGGTTTAGAAGATGCTGTGGTACTAGGGATATTATAGCTAATGTTAGATGGAGCTTGGCTGAAAGTAGAGAGTACCAGAGGAATATCTATCTGTGCTTCACTGTGTGGATCACAACCAACTGTGGCTGACTCTAAGAAGAATGGGAATCCCAGAACACTTGATAGTGCTAATGCAAAATCTGTACTTGGACCAGAACAGAGCAAGGGAACACTTCATGGTACAAAATTGGGAAGGGTATACACCAGGGATGTGCCCTATCTCCATACCTTTACAATCGATATGAGGAACAAATTATCCAGGAGGCTGGGTTCTATGAGAAGAAATGTAACATCAGGATTGGAGGTAGACTCATCAATAGTCTGCATTATGCAGATGACACAACCCTATTTGCGGAAACTGAGGAGGATCTGAAGCGTTTGCTGCACAAGGTCAAGGACAGAAGGCTTCAATCTGGATTGAAACTCATTATCAAGAAAACAAAGATTCTCCATTATGATTATCATAAGAGTCCGGAATGAGGGTCACAGAGTGGAGTATACTTGGAGTGCGGGTGAGAGCGAGGGTATGCGGGGGGGATTGTGTACCAATGAAGGAGTTTTTCTTTTGCTTTTCAATGACAGGAGCAAACTGGGGGTGAGGGTGGGGTGGCCAGGGAGAAAAGTGTAACAATGAATGAATGGAAGTCCAAAATCTCTGTAGATGTTCATTGAAATTTAAAAAAAAAATTAAAAAAAAAGAATATAAAAAAAAAAAGACTACAGTAGTACAACTAAGTTGTCACCTAATTGTTCACCTAAGAGAGAATAGAGCTTGATTAGAAGAGGGGGGAAATAATAAAAATATTTATTTTTTTCCCCTAAAATGAAAGCATGTCCATTTTGGGAGGTACAGAATAAAAGGAGAAGAAAACATTTAGTTAAAAAAAAAATTCTCATTACTGAGCTGATTGGCTGATTGGCAACATCACGATAGACGGTGAAGAGATTGAGATTGTTAACAACTTTAGTTTGCTTGGCTCTATAATCAACACTCTTGGTATTAACATCCAGGAAATTAAAAGAATAATTGTATTGGAAATGTCTGCTGTCAGAGCTCTCCAAAGTACTGAATGGCAATGTCAGTCTGGAGACTAAGGTAGGCTTGATACATACCATGGTTTTGCAATTATTTGCTATGCATCGGAAATCTGGACAATAACTAGGGATAATAGAAGGAGAATTGTTGCCTTTGAGCTGTGGTGCCAGAAAAGAGTATTGAATATACCATGGCTGATAGTAGAACAAACAAGTTCATCCTAGAGAGGGTTATCCCAGGTTGCTCCTTGGAGGCAAGAATTATGAAGTTTTATCTGACATACTTTGGATATGTTGCAAGGAGGGAGCAGTCCTTGGAGAGGGACGTCATGCTTGAGAGGGTGGAGTGACAGCACACAAGCGGAAGATCATTGGTAAGATGGATTGATGCAGAGACTGTGGTAATGGGGGTATGTATGTGTGTCAGAGACAATAAGATTGGCACAGGATAGTGCAGAGTTTAGGGCTGTTGTAAATAGGGTCACTATGAGTCGCAGGTGACTCAATGGTACATAACAACAACAACAATAACAACAGTCAAGACAGCTCCCAAAATGTGTGCAGAGTCACCTCAACTTTAAGTTTCAGGCTCTAAGTGTTCACAAGTTCTCAGTCCTACCAATATTGGCTTCCCACCCTACTATTCAACAAAGTTCTGAATACTGCCAATATTGGTTCTCCTTCACCATCCCCAAGGTCTCATCATCTCATCTCATCTCATCTCATCTCATCTCATCTCATCTCATCTCATCTCATCTTATTTCATCTCACTCCATGTCTCCAGTTTGACCATGGCTGTTACTGCTGTCTCTAAGTTATCCTACATTTTCACCAGGTTGAAGGAGATCTCTTTTTTCCTCTAGTGGGGGAAAAGGCAATCTCTGCTACTAGAACTGTTCAATTTATTGACAAGACTAGCCAATCCTCTTGTAGATTGTTGAGACTGCACAATCCTCTTTTGGAATAGCCAATCCGTTTGTGGATAAGCCAACATGAACCATTGCATAAACATTGCATTTATTGTGGATGTATGGCATCCACATGGCAAGACATCAACATTTAAATAATGCTAACAAAAGGTATATTGAAAGACCAATTCCATATTATAAAAGTATGTATACCTATTACTTCATGTTTTTACCTTTCCCTATTCTAAAGAATTAGTTTCTAATTTGTCTATCCCTACCAAACCAGACGTAGGGGTTTTTTTGTTAAGGTCTGTTATTTCACAAGTGGATGGCCAAACTTTCTCTCTAGTCTGTCTTAATTTATGTGCTCAGCTTAGAGTAATATTTGACAGAGACTCATTTTACCAACAACAACAACAACAAAGGTGATGAGAGTATGCAGGTAACAGATCAGGTATTGGTCCCGGAGGCCCACCCCTTTGGCACATGTGCTGCATTCTCACCCTCATCCTGCCCTACCAGCATCCTTCTCAATTCTCTCTCCTTGCTGCTCAGTGCCTCCCATTCCCTGGCCCCATCCAACTCTGGTTTTGTTGCTCAGATTTCCCACTATATCAGTCCTTTCATTTCCTCTCCTTTCCCCAGTGATATTGGTGCTCCTGGCTCAGGAACAACAGAGTGGTCTCACCTCTAGGAGCTAGGGTGTAGTGGCAGCAAGAGTGCAGAGGCAGCAGTGTGTGGTGATAGCAGGGCAGTGGTGGCAGCCAAGCCTTCTTGGTATAGTGATTCTGTGTACTCCTTTGAAGCATCAAAAGAAGATGGAAGGAGGACACAGAGTCACTATACCAAAAAGACTTGGCTGACACAAAAGAATTTAATGCAACAGCATGTGGTCAAAATCTATTGTGATGAAGGAGAAAGCTCAAGCTGCTCAGATGGAATTTTATAAAAATAAAGCCCAAGGGAAATTGATAGCATACCCACTGACATATTTCAACAAACAGATGCTATCCTAGACACACTAATCAGGTTGTGCCAAGAAATCTGGAGGACAACCACTTGGTCAACTGACTGGAAGAGATAAATACTTATTCCCATTCCAGAGAAAGTTGACCTGATAGAGTGTGGAAATTACTGAACAATATCATTAATATCATGTTCAAGCAAGATTCTGCTCAAAATTACCAAAAATGAGTGGGAAAGCACATCAACAGAGAACTACATGATGTGCAGGCTGGGTTTAGAAGAGGCCATGATACTAGGGACATTCTAGCCAGTGTTAGATGGATTTTTGCTGAAACACACACCAATGGAATGCCTATATGTGTTTCATTGACTCTGCAAAGGCATTTTTTACTGTGCCAAAACAAACTGTGACTGGCTTGAGGAAGAATTGGAATCCCAGAACACTCGATTGTACTTATATGAAACCTATACTTGGACCAGGAAGCAGTCATCAGAACAGAGTAAGGAAACACTGCTAGGTTCAAAATTAAGAATGGTGTACGCCAGGGATTCATCTTCTCTCCATACTTTTAAAATCTATATTCAGAATAGATCATCTGGGAGACTGGGCTCTATGAGGAAGAATGTGGCCTTAGGAATGAAGGAAGACTTATCAACAATCTGCATTATGCAGATGGCACAGGCTTACTTGCTAAAACTGAGGAGGACCTAAGAAATTGTCTGCAGAGCGTCAAGCAGTTTAATCTGAAATATGAGTTGAAGCTCAACATCAAAAAGACAAAGATTCTTACCATTGGGAATATTGGCAGCACAATGATAGCTGGAGAAGAAATTGAAATTGTTAATAGCTTCAGTTTCCTTTATTCCCTAATCGATACTGTTGGCACAAGCAGTCAGGAAATAAAAAGATGAATTGCACTGGGAAAATCTGCAGTCAGGTACCTGAAGAGCAACAACGTCAGTCTAGAGACTAAGGTGTGCTGGATCCAAGCCATGGTCTTTGGAATTACTTGCTATGCATTAGAAAGATGGACAATGATTAAGAATGAGGTGATTGATTATGTTATACTTTATAGTTGTTAGGTGCCATTGAATCAAATACTTTTTTATTATTATTAGTTTTAATGAAAGTTTACAGAGACTTGGATTTCCAGTCATTCATTATCTTTTCTCCCTGGCCACCTCCTCCCCCCACCCAATTCACTTTTCTCCTTGATCTTTTTCTTTTTTATATTGAGCATTAGTCCATACTGAAAGCTGCAGTCCTTGACCCT
>NW_006399821.1:5807012-5808956 GCF_000299155.1 Elephantulus edwardii | reverse complement strand
TAAAATTTAATAAAAAATTTAAAAAATGAAAATAACTTAAGAAATAAACAAAATACAAAACATCTATAAGATATCTTCCCACCCCAGTAAGAACAGGCAAATTCAGCAGAACAGCAAACAACAAATGCTGGTGAGGTTGTGGAGAAATTGGAACACTTGTTCACTCTTGGTGGGAGTGTAAAATGATGCAACCACTATGGAAGACAGTATGGTGTTTTCTCAAAAAGTTGGAAATAGAAATACCATATGACCCAGCAATTCCACTACTGGGAATATATCATAAAGAAACCAGAACTGCCACCCAAGTAGATATATGCACACCTGCACTCCTATGTTTATTGTAGCATTGTTCACAATAGCAAAGAGATGTAAACAACCCAAGTGCCTATCAACAAATGAATGGGTAGAGAAGCTGTGGTATAGTCACACAATGGAAACTATACAACACTGAAAAACAAAGAATCATGAAATCTTATACAAAATGGGTGCCCATGGAGGACATTATGCTGAGTGAAATATCTCAATCACAAAAGTACAAATACTGCATAATATCACTGTTATAAAACAGGATTGACTTCGGGGTTGGGGAACTAAGAAAAGAGGGGATAAATAATGTACACTGCATTGAAACAGATGAGGGAAAGGACTGCTTAAATGGAATATATAATTAGATATTATTTACATAAAAATACTCCAGAATAAGAGCTGCATAGCAAAGTGGGTTGGGGGTGGGTAATTATACACCAATGAAAGAGTTATTTTCCTCAAAGAGAAAAGCAAACTGGGAAGTAGGGTGGACAGGGAGAAAATGTGCAATAATGAACGAATAGAAATCCAAGTTCTCTATAAACTTTCATTAAAAAAAGAAACAAACAAAATAGTAAAATTCACTTGCTGTTATCCCTTCACTATCTTCAAATTACAGAAGGTGCTATCATAACAGCTAATCTGAATCTTGCCAGACCAGGTAAAGGTCTCACTATTTCTTTCACACTCAAACTAATCCTTACGGTCATCTTGTTGGGGGCCTTCTCTTATACTGACCCTCTACTACATTTCCAAGCATGATGTCCTTCTCCATGAACTGCCTGCCCTCACCTCACACGATGCTCAAGATATACAAGACATAGTTTCATCATCATTGCTTCTAAGGAGATGATGTTTCTACTTAACCAAAGACAGGTTTATTTCTCTTGGTAGTCCACAGGATATTCAGTAATCTTCTCAAACACTACAACTCAAAGACTGTGTTCTTCTATTATCCTAGGTCATTGTTCAGAAGAGCACCAATCAATCGAGGAGGCTTGGATCAGGTACATTTTAGTCCTTAAACTGACATCGTTACTCTTTAATGCCCTATAGAGGTCCCTGGTGACATATTTTCTCAACACAACACTTCTTTTGATTTCTTAACTGCTGATGTCTAAAGTGTTAAGACCAAGTAAGATGAAACTGCTGACAACTTCAGTCTTTCCTCCCTCTATCCTGATGTTTCCCATAAGCCCAGTAGTGAGATTTTTTTATTTCTTGATGTTCATATGCAATCAATATTGAAGGCTATAATTCTTGATCTTCTGCAGCAAATTCTTCAAGTAATTCTCATTTTCAGCAAGCAAGGGTGTATCATCTGCATAACACAGGTTGTTGATGAGTCTTCCTCCAATCCTAATGTTACATTCTTCTTCATAAAGTCCAGATTTTTTAATCCTTCCTTTGGCCAACAGATTGAATAGTTCTGGAGAAATACACACTCCCTATGAACAATTTCTGTGTTTTTTAAACTACAAAGTATATTCTAGCTCTGTTCACACAACAGATTCTTGGTCTAGGTACTGGTTTCATATGAGCACAATTAAGTGTTCTGGAATTCTCATTCTTCTCAATGTCAACCATAATTTATTTTGATCCACACAGTCAAATGCCTTGACAGACTTAAAAAAAAAA
>NW_006399821.1:5802453-5806042 GCF_000299155.1 Elephantulus edwardii | reverse complement strand
AAATCTCTGTAAATGTTCATTAAAACTAATAAAATTTAATAATAAAAAAATAAATAAAATGAGTGAACAAAAAAATTCTTACTCTGGACAACCGCTGATCATGTAAACATAATTTAGTTTTTTGGTATTCCTATTCTTTTCAATGTAAGCTATTATTATGAGCAGCACAGTCAAATGACTTTACGTAGTCAATAAAATGCCAACACACGTTCTACTGGTATTCTCCACTTTCAGCTACAATTAATTTGATTTTAGAAATAATAATCTGGTACCACAGATTCTACTAAACCCAACTTCAAATTTTGGCAGTTTTCTGTCAATATGCTGTCCCATTCGTTAAGAAGGGTAATTTTCAACAATATTTTGTTTGCCTGTAATATTAATTATATTGTTTCATAATTTCTATTTTCAGCTGGATCACTAATTTTTAAGAAAGGGAAAAAATGGAACTTATCCAGTCAGTCTACCAAGCAACTGTCCTCCAAATTTCCTAGCATAGATTAGTGAGCACATCCATGGCTGCATCTATTAGGTAAGACATGTTAATTGGTATCTCTTGATTCATGAGGACTTTTTTTTTGCTAGTTTCTTCAGTGCAGCTTAAACTTCTTCTTCATTACCACAGGCTCTTCTTTATATGTTCCTTCCCAAAATTTTTCAGTCTGACACAATTCTTTTGGTATAGTTGCCACATATGTTTCCTCACCGCCCCACCTCAAGTAAATAATATTTTAATACATTATTTTATAAATCTAAATTTTAATCTAGATGCAAAACAGATCATTTTGGAGGCTGGACATTATGAAGGAGAATGTAGCATCAGGATTAGATGAAAACTCATCCACAACTTGAGATATGCAGGTAGCACACCTTGCTCATCAAAACTGAGGAGCACATGAAGTGTTTGCGGCAGAATGTTAGCACTGCAGTCTTCAGTAGCTCAACATCAATACAAGAAAGATTCTCATCCCCAGGCCAATTGGCAGCATCATGACAGATGGAGAAGAGATTGAGGTAAATAATTTCATCTTGCTCAGATCCACAATCAGCAACACCTTTGCCACTGGTAATCAGAAAATAAAAAGCTGAGTTGTAGGCAAAGAAGCAATGTCAATATGATGGATTTGGGGAGCTATCTGTCCTGGAAGGGTCTGCTGATTTCTCTACAGGACCAGGCAACTCAGTTCCTGTTAGCTGAATTGGGGGCAGACACATTTGTTATAGAGCAAAAAAGCAATGCAGGGGGATTGTTACCAATGAAGGAATTTTTCTTTTACTTTTCAAAGAGAAGAGCAAACTGAGGGTGAGAGTGAGGTGGGTGGGGAGAAAAGTGCAACAATGAATGAATGGAAATCTAAAATCTCTGTAAATGTTCATTGAAATTAATTTTTTTAAAAAAGGCACTTGCCAGTAGATTTTTCCCCCAATGCAAGGAAGGGGGAAAAAAAAGCAATGGCAATGTATGAAGTGCTGGCAGCCCCTCCTAAAGGTATTCAGATGATCAACAGACCCATGAAGAAAGGTTCAAAATTACTAGCAATAAGAGAGATGCAAATAAAAACCACAATTAGGTACAATCTTAAGAAAAGTAGCAGTGTCAAAGTTTAACAGGACAGCAAACAACAAGCAATAAATGTTGGAATGGATGTGGAGAAATAGGAATTCTCATACACTGTTGATGGGATTGTAAAATGGTACAACCACTCTGGAAGG
The DNA here is from genome assembly GCF_000299155.1 of Elephantulus edwardii. Lineage (NCBI taxonomy): Eukaryota > Metazoa > Chordata > Mammalia > Macroscelidea > Macroscelididae > Elephantulus > Elephantulus edwardii. Next base: position 5,804,329 of record NW_006399821.1, on the reverse strand, counting down.
CAGCTTGACATTTTCTCAAAAGGCTAAACGTAGGCATTCCATATGACCTTCTTTCACCATTGAGGAGGTGGAGGGAATTCTGATGGCTGAGTGGCAAGAAACTGTTCTCCAATCCCAAAAGCACATGGTGGAAGCCACCAGGTGTTCCACAAAAGGTTAGGCAATCTCCTCCTGAGTGATTAACTGCTTCTGAAAACCCAGCAGAAGATCAACTCCACAGTACACAACAAAAAATTAGGAATAGACCTGGAGAAAATGAGAAGTGAGACACAAACAGAGATTTGTACACTAACATTCATAGCACTATTATTCACAATTGCAAGAACATGGTAACAGCCCAAATGTCCAACCACAATCAAAGGAATTGAGAAATTGTGGTGCATTCATATGATGGAACATTATGCACTAGTCAGGAGCAACAGCTTTGAAAATTACTATGTAACTTGGGAGAGACTGGAGAGCACTATGCTGAATGAACTAACTCAGTCTCAAAAGATACTGCATAAGATCATTATTGTGAAATTAGAAGGATAACTAATATAGTGATACAAAGGCAAGGAGTGGGAGGATAGGGATGAAGATGGGCAGAGACAAAATGATAGGGTCATACAATTTGATGGGTGGAGGAAGGAGGCATAAAGAAAATTAGAAAGATCTAGTGATGATTTGGAAAGAAAGGGTAATGGTAAGCAGAGTGTAACGATTAATTTGAAAAACATAATTAATGGGATTAATTGTAAGAAACAGAATAAGAATGAAAGTGTGTAAAACAATATATACGAAATTTGTATGCAAACCCATATAAAATTTAAAAGTTAAAAAAAATAAACTAATTGCTTTAGTAAAGTTGGCTATCAAAAACTTCTCCAGAGTCAGAAGGAACACTGATGTCAGTTCAGAGACTAAAGTGTACCTGATCCAGGTCATGGTCTTCTCAATTATTTGCTTTGCTTCTTAGAACTAGATAGTAACTAAGGATGACAAAATCATTGTCTCTGAGTTGTGATACCAGTGGAGAGTATTGAAAATCCATAGACTGCCAAGAGAGTAAAAAGGTCGGTCTTGGAAGGGTCCAGCTAAGTTGCTCCTTGGAGAAAAGACGTTGAAACTCCAGTATAACTTGGGCCTGTTGTCAGGAGGGACCACTTACTGGAGCAGGGCATCCCGCTTGGAAGGGTAGAGAGTATACGTAGGAGAGGAAGACAGACCCTGGACTTAATGGATTGACCCAGTGATTATGGCAATGGGGGCAAGTGTGTCAGAAACAAGAAGACTGGGTCAAAGTAGAATAGGGTTCAGACTTAATGTTCATAGGGTCGCTATGAGTCAAAGTTGACTCAGGCATATAACAACAGCAGCAACAACAAAAACTTTTGTTCTTAAATTGTTGCAACATGATCTGATGATTTAACTCAATATTTTAAAAAATTGTATTTAGTGACTATGCTGTACCACCTCTGAAACTCTGCTGGTGGGTCAACTATGTGTTGGTCCAACTTGATAGTATTCAATAACAGCAAAACCAACAACAGTATGCAATTTTTGGAAACAAGAAGAAATGGTAGTTGAAAATTAGAGACTTGTTACAGAAATGAGGCCAGAGACTGAATGACTGAAAGAACCCCTTGCGTTCAGTAACACTAATCTGATAAAGCAAACTTCAGGATGAAAACAGCCATAAAAGAAAATGAAGGGCACTATATAATGATTAAAGCACAGTAGATCATAACTTTGAAGACATAACTTTGGTCAATATCTATACATCAAATAATAGATCTACAAAATGCATCAAATGACAATTAATGGAATTGAAGAATGAAATAGACAGCACCACAATAGCGGTTGTTGTTTGTTGTTATGTGCTGTCGAGTCGCCT
>NW_006399821.1:5788313-5790257 GCF_000299155.1 Elephantulus edwardii | reverse complement strand
TTTTTTTCCTCTTTTGTTTTTGTCTAGAAATTCTAAGGCCCAGATTAAAAGTACAAGGAGAATCTTTGTATCCTTTTTCACTATAACCTTGAGACAAATAAAATCTATCACTGGTGTACAGGGTTTCAACGAGGCAGAACTGACTCAATGTAGTAGGTATTATATACTTCCTGTGTGTGCAACAGAATCTTTCCCATGAACCATCTCTTTGGATTACATTTTCAATCTTAGGTATCATAGGCATTTCTCCATTGAAATATTTACTTATAAGCTCATCTGGTTGCCTAGTGGCAAAAAGCTGCCCTGCAATACCAAAGCCATGCTATTCAAGGTCACTAGCTGCTGAGCAGAAAGATGGGCAATCTTTTCCCATGTGCTTAGCTGCCTTTGAAAACCCTCCAGAGGGCCAGTTTTGGTCAATTCTGCCTCGATAATATACAACAACAACAAATGCTCATCTAAGTTCCAAGATTTTCTCTGCCACATTATCTATCCTTTAATAGCTTGAAAAGGTAAGGGGAAAAAAGAAGAAAAAAGCTAAAAATGAAATGAAATGAATCCACAAATTTTTCTTTTCTTTCTTAAAGGTTTTTTTTTTCATGAAATGTTTAACTTGTTTATATAATAAGATGTTCTTCAGCAATTAAAAAATGTTGTGATAAGTGTATTCGTATATAGTTACTGCAAAAGAGAGTTAAGGTAAATTAAAAGAAAAATGTAACTTCAGTACAGTGTCTGTAGTACTAGATCATTTGTGTAAACTGTCTATTTATATGTAAATTTTGTGTATAAAAATTTATGGAAAAATCTTGAAAGAATTTCTATTTCACTGTTAAATGAGGATACTGCTGTGTAAAATTTGGTTGTAGGATACATTTTCATTATCTGGTACAAGTATTTCCATGGTAACTACAGGGAAAGTCAATAAAAACAATTAGAATATCTTTTCATCTAGGTACAATTAAAAAAAGAAGCAACAGTTCAGGAAATAACCAATATTTTACATAAGACAGAAGATTCTTAAAATAATTTTTTAAAGCATCTCTCCACATACTTATCACAACATCCTAATTCAAATAGTTTTATTTTGTGCTCCTTGCTTTGAATTTAATGGTCACCAACATCTTCTTTAATCCTAAATTCATTATACACCTAATTCCCCAGTAATATTTGACTCTATTAGAAATATCTTCCTCAAATTCATTTGCTATGTGTCGTCATTCATAAGAAAGAAAGATGGTCAACAAAATGAATTTACACACACACACAAATTTTAAAAAATGAGTTGATAACGTAACTAACAATGAACTCAAGCATATCAGGAGTGATGAGGATGAGGCAGAGTAAGTCAAGTTTCACAACTATTGTTCATTGTGTCACTGTAAGTTATACTCAACAGCACCTAACAATGAGAACAGAACTGTAGAACTGATTCACGCTCTGTGTTCTTAATCTTTCCAAACTAGGGCATTTGTTACACAGAATTAAAAAGAGCTATTCCGCTAAGTTCTCATTAGGGTATAAGTGCCTCTATGATAGGATTTTTTTGGTGGAGATCCTTAGCTCTGAACACAAGGTATATGATTTGTGAGGCTCAGTGCAAAATGAAAACATGATACCTTTTGTGAAAATGTCAGTCGTTATGAAGCCATCTAAGGGCAATTCTGAAAGCATAAGTGGCCACACCCTCCATCTGCTCCTGGAGGCAGCTGTACCTAGCACTCACTAATAACTCTACCAAAATGCTATCAGTATAGTAGCAAGGGTCAGAGCATCTGAAAGAGGAGGAAGTCTGACTATTATGATTATTGTCATAATGAGTACAATTCAATGCCCTGCACATGTCCATACCTCCAGTCTTTACAGACCTAGAACATAGCAGCATTGAGTTCCTTCTGTATGTTGTGTTGTTGTTGATTGCCTTCGAGTCAAGCAGACTCATAG
>NW_006399821.1:5767802-5786798 GCF_000299155.1 Elephantulus edwardii | reverse complement strand
GGATGAGTGTGTCGGAGGCAATGAGATTGGCACAGGACAGAGCAGAGTTTAGAGCTGTTGTACATAGAGTTGCTATGAGTCACAAGCGACTCGACGGCACATAACAACAACCATAACAACTTGAACCCAGATTTCCCCAGTAAAATACACCTCCAGATCTCCAGTCTTTTTGTAATAAGTACACAGTTTGTCGATCCAAACAAGTTAAAGCTTTTCATAGTTTCAATCCTTTTCCCATTCATTATGGTATTTCCTATTAAGCCAGTGGTGAAGAATTCTGTTTTTTTGATATTCGAATGCAATCTATATTGAAGGTTACAGTGTTAACTGTCTTTATTTAACAAGTGCTTCAAGTCCTCCTTACTTTTATCAAGCAAGGTTGTGTCATCTGCGTATTGAAGGTTACAGATCAGGTTTCTTTGAATCCTAATGTGACATTTTTCTTCATACTATTCTAATTTTAAAATAATATGTTCAGCATGCATAAATAAATAGATATAGAGAAAGGATACAACCCTGAAAGAAACCTTTCCTAACTTGAAACCATGCTGTGTTATCTTGCTCTGTTAGTACAGTAGCCTTTTCGTTAAATATAGGCCAAATATAAGCATAATTGCTCAGGCCTTTCATCCATAGGGTCACTATGAGTCTTCTACGACTCGATGGCACCAAACAACAACAAGCATAATTAAATGTTCTTGAATTCCCATTCTTCTCATTGTTACCCATGCTCTCTTATGACCCACACTCTCAAATGCCTTTGCATAGTTAATAACGCACAAATAGACATTCTTGTATTCTTAGCTTTCAGACAGGATCCTTCTGACATCAGCAATGATATCCCGGGTGCTATGGCTTCTTCTAAAAATGCATCTTGAATATCTGTCAGTTTTCTATGTACTGTTGTTGCAATTTTTTAATGATCCTCAGCAGTATTTTGAATGTATGTGGTATTAATGATATTGTTTGATCATTTCCACATTCTGTTGAGTAAACTTTCTTGTGAATGGGAACAAAACATTGATCTCTTCTGATCAGTCTTCCAGACAGCTGTCCTCAAAGACTGGTGAGCTTGTTCAGGGCTGCATCTGTCATTTGAAACATTTCAATTGGTATCTCAATGATTGCTGAGGCCTGTGTTTTGCCAATGCCTTCAGTGCATGTCGAATTTCTTTTTCATTATCACTGGGTCTTGATCATATTATACTTCCTGACATATTTTGAGGTCATCCAATTTATTATTTAGTTAGTTAGTTACTTTTCACAATGAATATACATTCCCTCCATCTTGTTTTGATGATTTCTGGTTCATTTGAGATTTTTGCCCTTACGAAAATATTGCATCTCAAGGTTTGAATTTTTTTAGTTCCTTCAGTTTGAAAAAATGCTGAGCTTGTTCTTTCTTGTTCATTCTCCAATTCTGGGTCTCTCCATTTCCATTATAGTAGATTAGTTTTTCTTCCAAAGACACCGTTTGAAACTTTTGTTGAGTTCTTTTATTTCAGCATCTCTTTCCTTTGTTTTGGCTTTTCAACTCTCCAGTGAAATTTTCAGAGTCTCTTCTCACAACCATTTTCATCTTTTCTTTCTTCTCTGCCTTTTCAGCGACCTATTGCTCTCTTCATAGATGATATCTTCAAATCATTGAACTGCACATCTAGTCTTCGTTCATGCTTCAAACTTATTCTTAACATGACTATGAAATTCTTGTTGAATAGACTCAAAATTATATTTTGGTTCTTGAAGACTTTTAAAAATTTTCTTCAGCTTCAATTTTAACTTGCATTGAGTAACTGATGTTCTGTTAGTACCTGGTCTGGTTTTGACTGCTGATACTAAGTTCCTCCAAAGATTTCTTCCACAAACTTAGTTCTTTTGATTCTTATACCATCCATCTGGAGAGGTCCCTGTGTAAAGTCGTCATTTATGTTTTGTAAAAAAGTTATATTTGTGATTTATAAAATCATTGAATGTACAAAATCCAATAATTGTATTTCCAGCCTCATTTCTGTCATAAAGTTCTTTCTCTCCAAATACCCTTTATTCTTCACTGTTTCCAAATTTTGTATTCCAGCCACCATTTATCATTAACTCACATTATGAATGCTTGGTCAATTTCATGAAGCAAAATTTCATGAAGCAAAATCTTCAATTCCCTCTTCTTTGTCTTTAGCTGTACATATATATATTTGAATAATATAATTATACAAAGATGTGAGTCTAGAGACTAAGATGCACCTGATTCAGCCCATGGTCTTCACAGCTACTTACTATCTATTAAAGGAATGGACAATGACTAAGGACAACGGAAGAAGATGTGTTTTTGTTGTGGTGCTGAAGAAGAGTATTGAACATACTATGGACTGTGAAGAAAACAAACAGGTCTTTTTGAGAGAGTGAAAACAAGTTTTTTCTTGGAGACTAGGAATTTTAAAGTCTTCCTCATAAACTTTGGGCATGTTCTTGAAGAAAGACATCATTCTCAGAAAGATGGAGGGGCTGTGCAGAGGAAGAAGGCCCCAGAAGAAATTAATTGACACAGTAATTGAGGTGATGAGGTAGGTGTATCAGAGTCAGTGAGACTGGCCTCAGGATAAGGCAGTTTTCAGAGCTGTTACACATAGGGTCCAGGGGACTCAATGTCACATAAAAACAACAACAACATACAGTGATAATAATATAGTATTTTGAGTAATAGGATTCTAGGGTCAACATTTTCTATTTCAATTCTGTCTCAGAAATATGTTAAGCAGTAACCAGAGACCAACATAACTCAGAAAAAAAATGGAAAAAACAAACAAACAAACAAACAAAAAATGGCTAAAACTGAGTTAATTAACTTACCAAGTAAGTTAGAAATTGCTGTGAAGTTTGCTGAATGGGGAAATCTTTTGTGCTCCCTGAGTTTTCAGTGTGGAAAAGGTTTTCTCAGCATGGTGGTGGTTATAAAACACCTAATAGAAGCCCAACATTCCAAACAGGATAGCATGTTCTTAAATCAGTCTCATGTTCACAGGAATGCCTGGGAAGACCTGTCATCCAAGAGTCACTCAAAGGTTGTGATTTTTTGTTTACCTCACTGATCAGGAACCGAAGAGTCAGCTCAGAGAAGTGCTGCTGAAAGGAGATACTGTGCTCCTTCCCTGGACTGTAGAGTATAAACATGGAAGGAAGAATCAGGAAGAGACTCTTGGGAGATTGTCATCTTATCCTGTAAGACTTACTACCTCCCAAATTTCAGCTTCCTCCCAAATTTCAGCTTCCTCCCAAATTTCAGCTTCCTGTATTTTCAATAAATTTCTCTTGGACTATAATTTTTCAGAGAGTTAGATATTTTCAAAGAGATGCATACTTACAGTTACTTAGTAGGGTGACTAAAGAAGAATTTATGTCTTTGACTTGTAGTGCTAGAGAAGATTACTGAATATTGCAAAGATGGCTTAATGGACAAGCCGATATGTCTTGGAAAATGTGCAATCAGGCTGCTCCTGGGAGGCAAACATGGAGAAGCTTCATCTTTTATACTTTGCCTCCACAGTTTCATATCAATTATATGAAATAAAACTTTGGAAAGAAGTACTATGCTTGGAAGATGAACAATCTGAAAAGGAGAGAAAGACTCCCAACAAAATGGAATGACATGGTAACTTCAGCAACAGGCTCTAATGTGTTAGAGATGATGAGGATGGCACAGGGTATGACAGGATTCAGGTTGGCTGTTCATAGAGTCGCTATGAGTTGTACTGAACTCAGTAACACCTAACAATAACAAACCACAAATAACAATTAATAAGAACCTTATGCTTGAACTGTTTTAAATGATATTGTCTTTCTTATTTCCTTTACAGGGTTCATGTAGAGCAAATCGCTAGTTTTCTAAGGTTAATTTATAACTTGCCACTCTGCTGAATTAGTCAACTTCATCTAATAATGCGTTTTTGCTGAATCTTGAGAGTTTTTCTATGTACAGTATCATTTGCAAACAGAGATAGTTTTACCTCTACTTTTCCAGTTTGGATGCCTTTTAATTCTTTTCTTGTTGAATTGCTCTAGCTAGGACTTCCAATATATTATTGAATAGTAGTAATAATAACGGACTTCTTTACCTGGTCACTGTTTCCCAGGAAAACAGTGGAAACGGGAAAATTTCCAAGTTCTCAGTGTCTCTTCATTGAGAATGATGTTGGCTCTTGGTTTTTTGTTTTTTTTTTAATATATTTTTAGCACCATTGAGGACATTCTCCTCAATTCCTGTCTTGTTGAACGTTTTTGAAAAGGAAAGAGTGTTGCATTTTGTCAAATACCTTTTCATGAGCGGATACAATCATGTTGTCCTTCTTTCCTTTTGTTGTGATAAATTATGTTTATTTATTTCCTTGATAATCCTTGCATGCCCTATTAAAATAATCTCACTTGATAATGATGAATTCTTTTTTATATACTGTGGTATTCTATTGGCGATGATTATGTTAAAGAATTTTACTATTGTTCACGAGTGATATTGCTCTATAGATTTTGGTTTTTGATACGTGATATCTTTTCCTGATTTGGGTATCAGTGTTAAGCTTACTTTATAGAATAACTCTGGGAATGTTCTTTCTTTTTCTATATTTTGAAATAACTTAAGTAAGATTGATGAGATTTTATCTCTGAATGATTGGTAGAATTCAATAGTAAAGCTATCTGGGCTGAGGCTTTTGTTTTTGGGAGACTTTTGATAACCTACTCAATTTCCTACTTTCTGATCTGTTTTACTGTGTATGTCAATAATGGGTAAATTGTGGGCTCTTAGGAATTTGTCTATATCCTCTGGGTTTTAAAATTTGTTGGAGTATAGCTTCTTAAAATATGCAGTTGTTATCATTTTGTTTAAGGTTATTCTGTTTGGGGTGAAAAGAAAACCTACCTACTAGGAATAAACTTTTGGCAATACCCTCTGAGACAATTCTCATAACCAAAGTTTGTAGGATTCTCCTGGGTCTCCACAAGAAAAAGACTGATAACCCAATTACAAAATGGGCAAAAGACATGGAAAGAATTTTCACAGGTTAAGATATTAAAATGGCCAACAAACCCATGAAGAAATGCTCAAAATCACTGGCAATAAGAGAGATGCAAATCAAAACATAATGAGATACCATCTCACTCTCACAGCGGTGGCCAAGTTTAACAAGACAGCAAGTAATAAATGTTGAAGAGGGTGTGGCAAGATAGGAACTCTTACACATTGTTGGTGAGATTGTAAAATGGTACAACCACTCTAGAAGGCAGTTTGGTGCTTCCTCAAAAAGCTGAACATAGAAATTCAATATGACCCATCTAGTCCATTGCTTGGAATATACCCTAAAAAAATGAGAACTGAGGCTCAAACGGAGACTTGTACACCAATGCTCAGAGAAGCATTATTTACTATTGTAAGAACATGCCAACAGCCCAGATATCTAACCACAAACAAATGGATTGAGAAGTTGTAGTACATTCACACAATGGAATATTATGTAGCACGCAGGAGCAGTGATTTTGTAAATTGCAATCTAACTTGGGAGGGACTGGGGTGCATTATGCTGAGTGAATTAACTCAGTCCCACAAGGACAAATACTGTATAAAACCATAATTATAGAATGAGTATGAGAATCCAAGGGGGGCAGGGTGGAAGCAGAGGGGTGAGAATGACTGGGTTGCACAATTCAGTGGGTGGGTGGGTGAGGGAAATGGGAAGGATCTTCTGTGAAAAACAATGTATTCAAACTTTGCTAAGACATCAGTATAAAATAAATAATTAAAAAGTTATGGAGAGAAAACAAAGGTAGTTCTTTTTATATGGTATTGCTTTTTTATTCATTTTATATGTTCCTTTTCTATTTTTATACATTTGCCTGTGGTTTGTCCATTTATTGACCTTTTCAAAGAACCAGCTCTTGGTCATGACTGTTTCATTTGTTCTTCAGTTTTCTATTCCATTGATTTCAGCTTTTATTTTTATAATTCCATTTCTTCTAGAGGGTGTGGGATTAGCTGGTTGTTCTTTATCAATTTTTTGGATGTGTCTGCTAAAACGTTTGTTTTATTCCTTTCTTGTCTTATTATGTGTTTACTTATTACTATGATCTGACCTCTGAGAAATGCCTTCACTACATACCAGAAGTTTTGGTATATCATATTTTCATCATCATTTGTTTTAAATAACTTTTTGTGTCTCATTTTGTGTTTCTTCTATAACCAGTGAGTGATGAAATGAAGTGTTAATTAGCTGCTATATGAGCTATTTATTATATCTTTTATCCTCTTGATAATTTTGACCTATTGATAAATGTTTCTTGTTAAGAAGAAAGAATAGGCATATGAAATAAAGCAAGTTCAAGGAGAACAACACTGATTTTGCAGTTCAGAAAGAGTTTTTAGTGGGTCTACACATGTGTTATATTAGGGAACTCCTTTTTTCTGTAAAAGAACTCCATGAAAAAAATACAACTTGGCATATACATTAGAAAGTGCAACCAGAATTTTACTCTAATTGAAGGCAAAGATGGTTAATCTCCCCATCACACATGTTGGACATAATGTTAGGAGAGGCAATTTCTTGGGAAGAACCTTGCGTTTGGAAAAGTTGAGTCTCAGCTAAGGAGAGAGGAAGACCATTCACAAGATGGATTAATATAATCACTGCAACAATGAAGTCAAATGTGTGGATATTGATAAGAATATGGGAGACAGGACAGGTTTAATTTCTGTTGTTCATAAGGTCACAATGAGTCATACTTAACTCAATGGCACTTACAACAATAGCAACAATAACAAAGGGGAATAGGCAGTCTTCTAAGATTGACTCATCTGAATTCATAATACACTAGTAAGCAATGATCGATTGTATCAGAGACCTGGGACAAGTCAGAAATCTCATGGAGGATTCCAGAAGGATCCCTTCCAGCATTAGGAAAACAAGGAAGTGCTAGGGAAACCTGTCTGACTAAGCCTGCCTTGGGCACCGATACTCTTTCTTCAAGCTATAAAAGCACACAGGTTTCCTACTGGTCAAGTGTCTTCGCCACCTGTCCTCCTGCTATTGGTAAGATCCAGAAGGCCAAGTTAGGGAGGGCACTGGCTGGGTAGATTCCTCCCCCTGATCTTGCAGACTCACTGCCTCCACAGGAGCTGTACCTTGAGCTGGGGAAGAATGTCAGCGAGGTTGGCTAGAGGGAGGAGTGAGAATCAGGGAAGCACAAACATAGGGCTCAGTGTTTTTCTTTGTAAGCAACTAGCTTATGCTACTTGGCTCTTGAGTAGCCTAGCTTGGGTCATGTGAAAGATTGAGGCTTGGAATCTCTGTAATGATTGAGCAAAACAAATTCTTTGCCCTCCAGTGAGAGGCATGGGAGGCGATTACCCATCATACTCCCTGATATTAACTTGTAGATTCCAAACTCATGCCTTTGATGTGATAGCACAACTTGAGTGATCTAGTAATAAGAAGCTGCCCTATTTTCCCAAAAGAATGTGGTTTGAATACACCAGCAGTTTTGTGGCAGATCATAGGTGATATCTTCCATTTGATTCACAAATTCTGACATCTCCACAAGAAGATCAGCTATGTGTGAGTTTCATCTCAACAGCATTCAAGAAAAATAACAGGCTACCAGTGCAAAAGAGTGATAGAAATTTCCCTTCGTGCTTTTATGCTTCATGGTCTGCATCACCAGTGTTGTTCCAGCTTGTATTTTGGGAGACAGTGAACACTTGATTGAGCTGCAAAAGATGTTGCTCAGCCGTTGAAGGCCACAGGAGAACTGAAGGGAAGGCAGGGCTCTAGGAACACATTACCAGGGGCCCAGAGATGGTGAATGCCACTTTTGGAAGGAATACCTACAAAATCATGGGAGGCAGAGACCCAGGTGGTCTGTCTTGCCAGGTAGATTGCCAGATAATATTGCCAGCAGACTTAGATGGAGCTCTGGTAGCATAATTGGGTAAGTTTCCTGTCTAACCCAAAGGTAAGTGGTTGGAATTCACTGCTCCTCTGGGGAAGAAAGATAAGCAATTGCCTCTCCTGAAATTAAAGTCTATAAAATCTCCTTGGATGTACCATAATTTCTCAATCCATTTGATTGTGGTTAGACATTTGGGTTGTTTCCATGTTCTTGCAAAGGTGAATAATAATGCTATGAATATTGGTGTACAAGTCTTTGTTTGTGCCTCAGCTCTCATTTTTTCAGGGTATATTCCAAGCACGGTAATAGCTGGGTCATATGGAATTTCTGTGTTCAGCTTTCTGAGGAAACCCCAATCTGCCTTCCAGAGTGATTGTACCATTTTATAATCCCACCAACAATGTACAAGAGTCCTTACCTTGCCATATCCTCTCCAACATTTATTACTTGGTGTCCTATTCAACTTTACAAAGGCTACTGGCGTGAGTGGTATCTTCTTGTGGTTTTGATTCCTATCTCTCTTATTGCCAGTGATTTTGTATATTCACACAACTGAAAAGTATTTAGGTCACAGTAGCAATGATTTTGCAAAACTAAATAACTTGAGAGGGACTGAGAGCATTATGTTAAATGAACTAATTCAATCCCATAAAGACAAATACTGTATAAGACCATTATCGTAGAACATGTATGAGGATTCAAGGAGGGCGGGGTGAGAGGAGAAGGGTGAGAATGGACAGATGGGAGGGGGTGTTTAATCATAGGGTGGCACAATTTGATGGGTAGAAGGAAGAATGGGAATGATCTAGTGAGGAAAACAATCTGAATAAACTTTGTACATAAACCAGTAAAAAAAGTATTTAAAAAAAATCTCCCTGGAGATTCACTAACAGTAGGTTGTGGCTGAACTGCATTGATAAATGGTTCCTAAAGTCTCCTGGTCCTCTTGAGGAGAGGGAGGGGGGTAGACGGCTGGCTTTCCAAGTAAAAAAGAGAAAAAGCAAGCTCCAGGTCACTTCGTGGATTGGCCTAGCATGTCCCTGAGCAGATGACCAGGACACAGATGGTCGGTGTGCCCAGTGGTCCTTGAAAGCTCAGGCCTTTCTTCTGTGTCCTAGCCTATGAACATGGAGCAGCTATCCACCGCCAATAATCACTTCGCCCTGGACTTCTTCCGTGTTCTGAGTGAGAAGAATCCCACGGTAAACATCTTCTTCTCTCCCTTCAGCATCTCCTGTGCAGTGGCCATGGTCCTTGCTGGGGCCAAGGGCAGCAGCGCAGCACAACTTTCCAAGGTCAGTGACACTACTCTTTACACTGTAAATTAGTTTCATGTCTGTATGCAGAGCTGTGTAGATACAACAATTACTACTAAGTGTTTTTTAGAACAACCATTGAATTTCTGTGCCATCAAATATAAAAAGTCTCAGGCCCATGCTCTGATTCATCTTCAAACTTTTATCTCCAAGTTCCAAGTGCTGCTTTTTGCCCTGGGTATCCCTGTCCTTTTTGTTCTTATGTTCCTCAGTAAAGTGTTTTAACAACTTTGATATCAGTCAGCCATCTTCTCCTTGCTAGGAGTGTAGGATCTGATAATATATTTATCATAAGGAATACCACACTAATATTTCCTTGGAGCATGACCAACAATATTATCTGTACCATTTTCCTTTGTGGATGTCATGTAGCTCACCGTGTGGCATGAACATATTTTTTTTTTAAATCTGTGTGTTCAGTTGGGACATTAAAAACAAATTTTCAATCCCAGAAATAATGAGAGTTAGGATGTGTACTATAGGGGAAAGCTGGTGACATTTTCTTCAACTGAATACCCTCCCTTGTTTCAAACCCCACCCAATTTCTTTTAAAGTAGATTACGTTTTGCTGAATTGAGCATGTTCTTGTTGTCAATTGAAACTCATAGAGACCCAATGCACCATAGCTCTGAACCCTGCACTATCCTGAGCCAATCTCATTGTCCAATACAACTCTCCCTACTATCTCAGTTACTGTGTCAATCCATCTCATCTTAGATATTCCTATTTTGTGCTCTCCTGCCACTCTTCCAAGCATGATGTCCTTCTCCAAGGACTGCTCCTTCCTGAGAAAATGCCCAGAATATGTCAGAAGGAGCTGCAAAATCTTTGCCTCCAAAAAGCAACTAGACTTCAACCTCTCAAGGATAGACCTGTTTGTTGTCTTTGGCAGTCCAAGGTATATCCAATACTCTTCTCCAGCACCACAAATGTATCCATTTTTCTTCTGTGGCATCTTAGTAATTTTTAGATTTTCTTTTTATGTATAGCAAGGAATTACAAAAACAATGACATTGATCAGATGCATCTTAGTCTCTAGACTTACATAGTTGCTCTTTAGTTATTCTGGCAAGGTCAATAACAGAATATTTTCCCAATGTAATTTGTGTTTTGGTTTCCTGATTGCTGATACCAATGCTGTTGATTGCGGAACTGAAAGCTGAAATTGTTAACAATCTCAATTTCTTCACTTCTCCTGGGGCTGCCATTGGGCCCAATGGTTACAATCTTGGTTTTCTTGGTGTCGCTATTGAAGGCTATAGTCCTTGACCTTCCTTCATAAACACTTCAGGTCTTTTCTGTTTAGGCAACCAAGATTGTGTTATTTGAATACGGCAAATTATCATCGACTCTTCCTTCCCAATCATGACGTCACATTCCTTCTCAAAAAGTCTAGCGTCCCAAGTAATCTATTCCACATATGGATTCAAAAGTTATGTAGACAAGATGCACCAATCCCTGACATCTCCTGTCTTGATTTTGAACCTTGCAGTGTTTTCTTGCTCTGTTTTGACCAGAGCTTCCTGGTCCATGCATAGGTTTCACATAAGTACAATTACATGTTCTTGGATTCCCCACTCTTTTCAAGGTTAGTCAAAATTTGTTGTGATCCATGCTGTCAAATTTTTTTGGATAGTCAATGAAACACAAGTAGACAATCCTCTAGTACTCTACTCTCTGCTTTCAACCATAATCCATGTGAAATTGGCTATGATGTCCTTAGTGCCATGGCCTCTTCTAAACCTTATTTGCACTTTTGGTAATTCTCTGTGGATGTACTGTTCCTGTTATCTATGGATACTATTCAGCAGAATTTTGCCTGCATGTGATGCTAAGGCTATTGTTCAGTAATTTCTACACTCTGATGATCATGTTGTTTTGGAATGCACTAAATATAGATCTCTTTCAGTAGTTGGCCAGGTAGTTGTCCTACAGATTTCTTGCCATGACCTGGTAAGCACGTCTGTTTCAGTTTGTTGAAATATGTCAATTGTTATTCCATCAGTTCATGGGGCTTTGTTTTCTGCTAATTCCTTCAGAGCTGCTTAAGCTTCCTCCTTTATCACCATTGCCTCTTGAGTACATGTTGTTTGCTGAAAACCACCAGAATCAGTTAGTTCTTTTTGGTATAGTGACTCTGTACTCATTCCATCTTCTTTTAATACTTCCTGGATCATTCAATATTTTGCCCATAGTGTTCTTTATTTCTCACAGCATTCTTTTGTTTGTTTGAATGTTTGTTTCATGTCCTATTTTTTATTATTTTTTGTGTGTGTACCATCAAATCAGATCTGACTGGTACAGGAGGAGATTGTTCCTCCTTCTCCAGCAGAGCATCTGGTGGATTTGAACCACTCACCTCTGGGATTACAGTGCAGCTTCTCGCCACTAGGCCACCAGAGCTCCTTATTTCTCACAGCATTCCTAAGGCTTGATTTTGGTCTTTAATTCCTTCAGCTTAAGAAATGTCCCTTTTGATTCTCTACCTCCACTTCTTTGCACATTTAATTATAATACTTTGTGTTGTCTTTCTGAGCGTCCCTTTGAAATCTTCTTTTGACCTCCTTAACTGTTTTCACCTTTTACTTTGGTTTCTTGGCGTTCTAGTGGAATAGTCAGAATGTCTTCTGACATCCATCTTGGTCTTTATTGAAATGAGGCAAATATTCCAAATCTCAGGAGAAAAAAAAAATCAGATTTTATAAGCTGCATAGTTTTGTTGGCTTTCTATTGAAGCTGGAACAGCCTAGAGACTCCAAATTTATAACTGATTAATGGGAAATTAAAATTTTGCCAGAAATCCACGTTTTAAGATGTTATTTTCTTTACCTTTATGAATATGCTATGCAAAAAGTCATTGTACAAAACATAACATTTCAATATTTAATACTTTTGTGTTCCAGAATTGGTAAATATACTAATTTTTATTGTTTGTTTTTCAGTCAGAATAAAATTAATGTTATAGATATTTATGTAGTTACATATATATGAATAATTTTAGATATAATTTTTATTTATCTTTGAAAAAATGTCTTACAAAGTTTTCATAGGCATTTTAATTATTATTCTTAATTCTTTTTTTTTCTTTCTTGTTGCATACCGTCTAATCAGATCTGACTGGTACAGGAGGAGGTTACCCCTCCTTCTCAAGCAGAGCATCTGGCAGATTCAAACTGTATACCTCTGGGATTGCAGTGAAATTATTTATTTTTTGGTTTAGTTATTAGCCAGCCATACATGTGGAGAAAAATTGGGGGGGGGGATCTAAAACCAATAATCAAGTCTCAAAGAGATTTAAATTTTGGATTCACTAAAGTATGCTGTCAGAAATCTCTCCAAAATACTGAGCAATGGTGTCAGCCTGGAGACTAAGATTCGCCTGATACAGGCCATTATCTTTGCATTCACTTGCTATGCATCAGAAAGCTGTACAATGACTAGGGATGGTAAAAGGAAAATTGATATCTTTGAGCTGTGGTGTTGGAGAAGAGCTTTGAATATTCCATGAACTACTAAGAGAACAAACAAGTTCATCCCTGAGAGGGTGAAAGCAGGCTGCTCCTTGGAGGCAAGAATTCTGAAGCTTTGTCTGACATACTTTGGGCATGTTTCAAGGAGGTCCTTGGAGAGGGACATCATGCTTGGGAGGGTGGAAGGACAGCGCAGGAGAAGACCCTCAATGAGATGGATTGATTCAGTGTCTGGTGTAATAGTGGGTAGGTGTGTTGGAGACAGTGTGATTGGCACAGAATAGAGCATGGTTTAGGGCTGTTGCACATAGGGTCGCTATGAGTCACAGGCAACTTGACGGCACATAACATTAACAACAACAACAACGTTTAACCCAATGAAAAATAATGTTCATTGAGGAATCATCATTAACAGTAATTAAAGTATGTCACTTTAATTTGAAAATCACAAATACAATCCCTTTGGAATTTGAAAATAAATCCTCATGGAGAGAATGCTTCCTTTCTTTCAGGCATTTCATTTCGATAGTATTGAGGAAATTCATTCAAAGTTTCAGTGTCTGAATGCCAAAATCAACACACGTGATGCCTCCTACATCCTGAGACTTGCTAATAGGTTATATGGTGAGAAGACCTATCACTTCCTCCCTGTAAGTACTATCCACTGTGTCCTCTCAAATGCCCTTGGCTGGTGCACTGCCATAACATGAAATCAGTTCCAAACTTTCAAGTCAAAAACTCAACTCACTTTGTTAGTTATCCTTCTATTTTTACAATAATGGTCTTATGTAATATTTGTTTTTAAGAGACTGAGTTAGTTCATCCAGCATAATTAGTGATGATTAATTTTATAAGACAGACTGGGAAGGAAGGAAGGAAGGGGTGAAACCCCAAAAATCAGTATAGATTTTTAATGCAAACCAATATTTAAAAACCCACAACCCACAGATAAACTCAAGTTATTGCTGTTTAGTGTGAGTTGACTTCATTGAAACCTTCCAGGGAGATTTCAGAATCTGGACTGACCATTTTTCTCCCCCACAGCTTATAATGGATTTGAACCACTTGCCTTTGTGATGACAATGCCAGTCCTTACCCACTAAGCCACCAGTGATAAGAAGCATTCAATTCCAGTATGACTGGATTGCCTGTGTCTGTGAGATGAGACCCCACAGAAAAGTGATATAGAAAGGAAACCTGGTGCAGACAAGTTTTTCTTTCCATGACATGATGCTACTATGTGCATGGTGTCTGCAGTAGAAGGATGTGCCAGAAGCCTCTTGAAGCCAGTATTTGTTCCTTTATGAAGATCTTTCAGATAATTTGATTCAAAGAATTTCTAAACTTGCTTAAGCACTAAAAGTAGAAGAGTTAAGACCTGCTGTGTAAGAGTGGAATTTAGCCTCTTGGGATGATTGCTGTTGCTCTTGCAGATTTTACATAACAATTTTTGTATGTAATAAAAAACCACTCATAACACTTCCTTTTTTTTCTTTATAGGATTTCTTGGCAACAATTCAGAAAATCTATGGGGTTGATCTGGCCAATGTGGATTTCCAGCATGCCTCTGAGGAGGTGAGGAAGGAGATAAACCAGTGGGTCAAAGACCAGACAGAAGGTATGGGATTGAATGACACGTGAACCTTTACCTCAGGCCCAAGATCCTTCTCTGTGTTCCTTCCCTGCTCTCTCCCACTCTCCCCAGATGCACTCATAGTCAGATAGTGGTACAGGTGATGCCATATCCCCATTCAGATGGTAAAGGTGACACCATCTCCTTACTTCATTAAAATCTAAAGAGCTTCCAAATGTGAGAAATTCACCAAAATAAAAGCTTAGACAAAAATTAGCTAAGGTTCTGAGATTCTTCTCTATGTCCCATTCCCACTAGCTTTCCTAAATAACATTTTGAAATTACAGCTCATTTTATGTGTAAAATCAATAGAAGAAACATTCTGAGAAAATCCAGGATGCCTAAATTAATTTAATATACATATTAACAACAACATGTAAAGGAATATGACATACAAAACAAGTCATTGCAGACTTTCTCCACCGAAATCCTGTTAGATAAATCCTGCTTATTGGGGTGAGGGCTGGCTTATTCAGTCTCACATATCCTATTTCACATGTCTGTATTCCATGACTAAGACACTCCTAGTGTGTGGGAAGAGCCTTGGTTCAAAAGGTCTCGGTTTGAGTTTTTATTATGAGGGTACACTGGATGAATTTGAAAAGGTGATTTGCTAATAACTGAAAAAAAATCCCCTTTATCTGAAAAGCAAAGACAACTAACAGTATAAGGCTCACTGTTTGCCACACTATCCAAATAAAAATAGCCTTTTAGCATACACTTTCAAAGTGATGACTTCTATAAGACTAGGTGTGTTCATATACTTGTTCACCTAATAATGTATTTCATTTAAAATTTGACTTAGTGAGGGAGAATAGTATTGATCATACTACGGACTGTCAGGAGAACAAATACGTATGTCTTGGAAAGGGTGAAACAAAGTTTATTTTTGGAGAGTAGGATATTGAAGCTCCATCTCACATACTTTGAACAGTGGCCAGGAGGGACCAGTTCTTAGAGAAGGACGTGCTTGGAAGTGTGGAGGGACAGGGCAGGGAAGAAGA
Source organism: Elephantulus edwardii (assembly GCF_000299155.1). Classification (NCBI taxonomy): domain Eukaryota; kingdom Metazoa; phylum Chordata; class Mammalia; order Macroscelidea; family Macroscelididae; genus Elephantulus; species Elephantulus edwardii. The sequence continues at coordinate 5,771,449 of NW_006399821.1, read as the reverse complement.
TCATGGGTAAGATGGATTGACATGTGATGACTGGAGAAATTCCTTTAGGTGTGTCAGAGTCAGTGAGTATGGCTCAGAATATTGCAGGTTCAGAGCCATTGTACAATGGGGTCACAATGAGTCACAGGTGACTTGATAGTAACTTAACAACAAGAGCAACAAAGTTTGATTTCTGAAACCAATATAAACCTTAACCAATTTAAGCCTTGGTCAAGCTTATTAAGAATTTCTGTTTAAAGGAGAATGCAGTAGAAAGCTATACATTTGAGCCACACTTGAGTGCTAATTCAAATTAGTTCAAACTGAGTTTCTGACAGGAAGTTTAAAAAAATATTTTGTGTCTTTTCAGGGAAAATTCCAGAATTGTTAACTTCAGGTATGGTTAACAACTTGACTAAGCTCGTGCTGGTGAATGCCATCTATTTCAAGGGGAAGTGGCAGGAAAGATTTCTGGAAAAGTACACAACTGAAGAACAATTCCATTTGAATAAAGTAAGGAAATGTAATTTTCAAAAATAACTTCTTACCATAAAAGAACACAGTTAATTTGAATGATATGTCTCTTTGACCTACTCAGAAAGACAATAAAATGGTGAAAATGATGTATCAGATGACAATATTTCCATACGGCTATATTGATGAAGTAAAGTGCCATGTGTTAGTACTGCCTTATAAAGACAACGAACTCAGCATGGTCATCCTGCTGCCATGTGACATTGAAGATGACTCCACAGGTCTGAAGAAGGTAATGCTGAGTTTGCCCGATTCCTCCCTTGTATGTCAGCTGGGAGATGTTCTGTCACCATTTACTGACACTGACTTTCCTTCCCAGTTCATTCTGAGTCCCTTGAAATTAGTCCACCTACATTTACTACTCCAATATCCTAGATTAAAAGATTAAGGAAAGGTTTACAAATCAGAGTGGTGGCAGACATCTAAAGAACTATATTAAATTTAGTATTATTACTGGTAAATGATAAAAATTTTGCCTGTGGAATCAGCTTTACAGGAAAGTACAGAACCGAGCACTGCTTCCTTGAATGAGAAAAAAAGACAGAAAAAAAATCTGAAAATGTTATAATACATAGCTGCTTCAAATATAATATTTTATTATACTAATTATTAGCTTGATACATATAGGTCAGGAATTATATTTCCAAAATTTCATGATAGAAGAGAAGTGGTAATGGAATATTAGTCTTACTTCCTTATATAAATAATTACATGTAATTTCAGGTTCTGATATCTATCAGGTGCTCTGAGGAAGAGAGATGGGCAACCTCCTCCTGGGTGATTTTAAGCTTGTGAAAACTCAACTATTAGGTGGTTCTGACTCAACAGCTAATGCTTGTTTGGGTTTTGTGGGTGCTTTTTTTTGTTTTATCTCTAGTTAGGGTTAGAACTAGGCCAAATAGTGATAATAATTTTTCTACGATGTTCCTACTGTGCACTGGCTGTGATTTTTAAAAAGTTAAAACAACAGTTAGTTGATTCAAAATGTGTGTGCACTTTTATACAGGTCAAACTGTTAGGAATAGGGTCTAATATTAGTTATTTACACTTATATGTATGAAAATCAATGCATTGTTTATTTTAACAGGATTTTTATGTTTGTAATATCTGTGACTTAAATAAACAAACCCTTTTCCATCAAGAAGCTTAACGAGAATAGGATGAATGGAAAAATGGTTTCATTACAGTTTGATAGTAATAATAACAGTCATATAAATAATGTTGGTGACATTGAACTGATTGTGATTTATAGCAATATTGTGAACAACAGAATGAAATATTATTGGTTCCTGTGCCATTCTCACAATCACTGCTGAGCTTGAACTCATTGATGAAGCCACTGTGTTCTGAATGCCATGTACTTTATAGAGAATAAATTATGTAGTGCTCCAATAATACTAAAAAGAGAGCATTTTTATTCTCTTTATTTCAGAAGATCTAGCCCTAGCACACTATGTGACTTTTTTTATAAACAATTTTTAAATTAATTTTAAAGTTTACAGACTTTAGACTACATGACTTTTTATATTTCATCTAAGTTTCTCACTCTTATTACCATCAGTTGAGAATTTACTTATAGCTGACCCTCCATTGAGTTTTCAGAGACAACAAATCCTACAGAAGTATACTGCTCCATTTTCTCCTGGAGCAACTTGTGGATTGAAAATACCTGCCTTTGGATTGGCAGGGCAGCTCCTTACCAACTGGACCATCAGGACTAAATTTATTAGCACTGATTTCCTTAGCTCCACTGAGTTTCACCAGCAACAGTGGAGTTAAAAATGAAGAGAAGTGTTTCAATTTGTCCTTGTATCACTCGACCAATTAGCACTCTGATGTTAGCATCATGTTGGCCTATCACAGTGATCCATGTGTGATGGGGACTTAGTAAATTCTGAGTGAGTGAATGGATGGCAAATGGATGATGAAACAAATATGGATGGTTATGAATAATGGTCTTCTTAGTTCAAAGTCCTTATCATTGAGCCTTCAATGACCTGGAACTTGACTGTTATTATTATCAACAGTTGCTATCCATTTCCAAAAGAAACCAAATCCTCCCCAAAATATCTGATTTGGCACAAATATGAAGGAAACAAATTAGACAAAAGATATGTGTCCATTTACTTAAATACCAGTGACCAAAGAATGTTTATTTTGCTTATTATATTGCATGAGATTGAATTTATTTCTTCTTTTTCTTTATTATTATTACAGATTGAGGAACAGCTGACTTTGAATAAACTGAATGAGTGGATCAATTCTAATAATTTGAAGGCAGTTGAAGTCAAGGTCAGCTTGCCTAGGTTCAAGCTTGAAGAGAGCTACAATCTCAACTCTCACCTGGCCCGTCTGGATGTGCAGGATATATTTAATCCTAGTAAGGCAGATCTGTCTGGCATATCAGGAGCAACACATCTTTTTATATCAGAAGTTGTTCATAAATCCTTTGTGGAAGTAAATGAGGAGGGTACAGAAGCTGCTGCTGTCACAGGAATTACTTGCTGTGATTGCAGTTGTCGTCGACAAGTTCCGTATTTCAATGCCAACCATCCATTCCTTTTCTTTATCCAACACAATGCTTCAAAGTGCATTCTCTTTTTTGGCCGATTTGCTTCTCCATACTGATTATGGAAACAGAGTCAGACCTAGAGCCTTATCACCTGAGCTTTTAATGGTAACAAAAAGTATATTTACCAATAAAAATTATTTCCTGAACCAAGTTTGTTTTTTTTAAATTTATTATTAATTTCAATGAAAATTTACAGAGACTTTTAATTTCCATTCATTCATTGTTGTACTTTTCTCCCCTCCCAATCTTGGAAATGTAAAAGAAAAATTCTTTCATTGTTTTACAATCCCTCCTCCCAGGTCCGCTCCACTATACAGCCTTTACTCTGGACTTCTATAATGACAAAAATACCTAATCACATATCCCTCTTAAACAGTTTTCTCCCTCATCTGTTTCAATGTCATATACATTATTGAACCCATCTTTCTGAATCTCCCCCCAACCCCGAGGTCAGTACTGTTTTACAATAGCGGCACCATGCAGTATTTATCCTTTTGTGATTGAGATACTTCACTCTGCATAGTGTCCTCCAGGGTCACCCATTTTGAATAATATTGCATGA
>NW_006399821.1:5732444-5747249 GCF_000299155.1 Elephantulus edwardii | reverse complement strand
TGATGGGCACTTAGGTTGTTTCCAAATCCTTGCTATTGTGAACAAAGCTGCAATAAACATGGGTGTGCATATATCTGCTTGGATGTCAGTTATGGCTGAGCACTGTCTTTACTAGAGCTTGGATGTTTTGATATATTTTAGTTTCATTCTCATTTTATTCAAGAAATTTTTTTATCCCTTTTTCATTTCTTGTATAATGAATTAGTGATGAGGGAAGGTGGTAATTACCTTCTGAGTGAATGAGTTTATTATCTTTTTTCTCTTGAAAATTTCTAGTTTGATCCATTGATAAATGTTTACTGTTTAGTAGAAATAATTGTTATGTACCATTGAGTCATCTGAGACTCACAGCAACCCTATGTACAGAAGCCCACACTACCCTGAGCCAGTCACTGACCCTGACACACCTACTCCTATAACTTTGGCTACTATCTCAATCCATTTCGTCTGGAGTCTTCTTATACTGGACAGTCTGTTTCAAGCATGATGTCCTTCTCCAAGGACTGGTCCCTCCTGGACACATGCCCAAAATATGTGAGATGTAGCTTCAAAATCTTTGCCTTCAAGGAGAAACTTTGTTTTATGTTTTCTTGATAGCCCATGATATGTTCAATACTCTTTTCCAGCACCACAACTTAAACATTTACATTCTTCTCTGTCATTCTGAGTCATTGTCCAGCTTTCTGATGTATAGCAGGTGATTATGAAGACCATGGCTTAGGTCAGGCATGTCTTAGTCTCTAAAATGACATTGTTGCTTTTCAGTATTCTTGTGAGGTCCCTTACCACACATTTCCCCACTGCAATTTGTCTTTGATTTCCTGGCTGGTGGTGTCAAGAGGTGTGGGAAACCAAATGTTAAACCAAATATTTAAACAGGAAGTGTTTTGTGAGTGTGTCACAAAAAAAGCTGGAATTCCTCCTGTAACAGATAACAAAGAATGAGGCAGAATTCCTCCTGTGACAGATCACAAAGAATGAGGTGGAATTCCTCTTGTGACAGATAACAATGAATGAGGCACTCCTGACAAACTAGGAAACGCTATACCATGGTGATCTTTCAGTACAAGTACTAATATTTCTGCTTGTGAATTACTTTGTTCCTCAGATAAGCAAAGAATGTCAACTGAGAAAAAACATAGCTTCATAAGTAAATAATTTTTTCTATTATTTACTTTCTGCAAATATTCAATAAAAGCCTACTAATTTAGGCTCAGGGCTGCAGTCTTTGAGTTGTTTGTCCCCTGCTTCAATCTCTCTTTCCCTCATTCTCAGTGTCCCCATCTCCTTTCTTTATTCTGGTCAACAAAATAGAGTGTTGATTGTGGATCTGAGCAAGCCTAAATTGCTAATAACATCAATCTCTTCTCCATCTATCAGGGTGCTGGAAATTGGCTTAGTGATGAGAATCCTTGTTTTCTTGATCCTGAACTTCAATCCATACTGAAGATTATAGTCTTTGATGACTTTCTGCAGTAAGCACTTCAGGTCCTCCTCAGTTTCAACAAGCAAAGTTGTGTCATCTGTGTTTTGCAGGTTGTTGATGAGTCTTCTGCTAATCCTCATGCTGAAATTTTCCTGTAAAGTAAAGCCTCCTGAATGGTGTGCTTCACATGCAGTTTCAAAAGGTATGGAGACAAGATACTTCCCAGATATACTCTTTCCTCATTTTGAATCATGTGCTGTTTCCTTGCTCAGTTCTGACGACTGCTTACTAGTTCAAGTATAGGTTACTCATGAGCCTAATCCAGCGTTCTGAGATTTCCATCCTCTGCAAGGTTAGCCACAATTTATTGTGAACCACATGGTCAAAAGCCTTTGTATAGAGAATGAAATATAGATAGACATTCCTCTGGTACTCTTTGCCTTCAGCCAAGATCTACCTGACTTTGGTGATGATGCCTCTGGTTCCATAACCTCTTCTAAACCCATCTTGTATTTCTGGTAGTTATCTGTTGATGTACTGGTTAAATAGATTCTGGATAATATTCAGCAGGATTTTGCTTGCATGTCATATTAATGACACTGTTTAATAATTTCCACAATGTCAGGTCACCTTTTTTTTTTTTTAGAATGGAAATTAATATGGATCTCTTCCAGTCAGTTGGCTAGGTAGTTGTCTTCCATATTTCTTGGTACAACCTAATGAACATGTTTAGCATGTTTGTTGAAATACGTCAATTGGTATTCTAGCAATTTCTGGGGCCTCATTTTTTCCAATTTCTTCAGAGCAGCCTGAACTTTCTCCTGTGTCACCATTACCTCTTGATCATATGTTTGTCTTAAAATTCCTGAGTCAGCCATTTCTTTATTATTTTAATGCTTCTTTGATCATTCCATTTTTACCCAGAACATCTATAAATATTGTAACTCGAGACATCTCATTGATTTTCAGTTCCTTAAGCTTAAAAAAATACCAAGCCAGTTTGTCTCTTTTGATTCTCAGTTGCTAGCTTTTTGCATATTTCATTATAATACTTTCTTCATCTTCCAGAGCTGCTCTTTTAAATCTTCCATTCAGTTCCTTCCTTTCCTGCTTTCTTCCGTTTGTTCTCAGTGTTCTGGTGCAATTTTTAGTCTCTTCTGAATTCACCTTGGTTTTTCTCTCCTCCTCTGTCTTTTTAATTTTTTGCAGCTTTTGTGGATAATATTCTTTATATCCTCCCACCACTCAACTCGTCTTAGTTCATTCATATTAAAGGCCTCCAATCTGTTCATGAGATGGTTTTAAAAATTAAATAGGATAGACTTAAGGTAAAATTTTGATACCTTTGGATTTGCTTTAATTTTCTTTAGCTTTAGTCTTAATTTACATATGAGTGATGATAGTTTGTTCCACAATCTGTACCTAGTCTAGATTTCACAGCTGATATTTAGCTTCTCCAATGTTTTTTTCCAAAGATGTAATCAATCAGTCTGGTTCTTATGCATATCATCAGGTGAAATCCATGTGTATAGTTAGTGTTTATTTCTTATAAAAAACATTTGCAATAAATAAATCATTGCCTGAGCAGAATTCTACCATTCTATCCCCAGCCTTCTTTCTGTCACTAAGCCCATGTTTTCCAACTACTTATCCTTCTTCCTTTTTTCCAACTTTTACATTCCAGTCACCCATTATTATTAATGCATCTTGATACCATGTTCAATTGATATCTGATTGCAAAGGATGGTAGAAATCATCTATTTCCTCCTCTTTAGCTCTGTTTTTGGCACATATATTTAAATGTTTTTGGTATTCACAGGACTTTCTTGTATGTGTATGGATATTATCTGTGGCCCACAACTTTGTATTTAAAGATGGATCTAGAAATTACCTTTTTAACTATGAAAGTGATCCCATTTTTGTCTCTGGAAATGTAGATCATATTATAATCTGATTCAAAGTGTCCCACGACAATCCATCTCATTTTGATAATACCTAATATGTCAATATTAAGTGTTCTATTTATTTCTTGATGATGTCTAATTTCCCTACATTCATATTTTCATATTCCTCATTCCAATCACTAGTGTATGCTAATAACAGTTCCTCCTCTTTTGTGTTTCCAAATTTGAAGTCTCAGCTTCAGATGCCATATCAGCTGATCCACCCTAAACATGCTGTATTGTACATTGTGTTTTCAAGGGTCTGTTATTTTTTAAGTGGATGACAAATCATTTTTCTTAGTCTCTCTTAATTTGGATGCTCAGTTTTAGAACAGTATCTGACAGACATGCAATTTACTGAAAGGAACAGATGAAAAAATAAAGAAAGAAATCAAGTTTAAGAACAACTCTGTTTTTGCAGTTCATGAAGAGTTCTTAGTGGGTGCTACTTGCACTGGTCTGACTCAAGGCCTCACCATTTCTCAAGGGTGATTCAGGGAATATGCTTATACTGGTAACTTAGAGTTCCAGACACATATTTTCTTTTGGGGAATCCATTCTTTCTCATTACATAGTCCCTAGATATACTTTGATAATAAGTAGAAGTTGGAATGTACATGAGAAAACACAGTCAGAATACTACACTAGTTAGAGGCAAAGAAAGTCAAGCTACCCATCATATATATAGGACATGTTGTTAGAAGAGACTATTCATTGGGAATAGACATGCTGCTTGGAGAATTTGAAGGTTAGCAAAGGAGAGGAAGACCATCAATGAGACAGATTAAACAATACCTGTGTCAATGGACTCATATGTGTGGGGAATGATAAGAATAAAGTGAGATAGAACAGGTTTCAGTTCTGTTGTTCATAAGGTCACAATGAGTCATACTTAACTTTATGGCACTTACAACAATAGTGACAATGTCAAAAGGGAATAGGTGGTCTTCTAAGAGTACCTAATCTCCTTCTGAGTCTATTATGCATCCGTAAGTAATATGATATTGGATTAGAGACCTGGGGCAAGCCAGAATGCTCTTAAAGAATTCCAGAGAGATCACTTTCAGTATTAGAACAAAGAAGTGGTAGGGGAGACTAGTCTAACTAGGCCTGTTTTGAGAGCCTATACACTTACTCATGGTTATAAAGCACATAGGGTTCCTTTCTAGCCATGTGCCTTCACCAATCTGTCCTGCTGCCACTGGTAATGGCCAGAAGGCTGGCTGGGTGGGTCCCTGGGTCCTCATGCCTCCCTGAGACTTTGCAGACCTGTTGCATTTACAGGATCCTGAGCCAACAGACTAGGCTGAGCAAGAGTGATGAGTGGGGATCAGGAGAGCACAAACCTAGGGTTCAGTGTTTTTCTTTCTTAGAAACTAGGTTAGGCTCCCTTGCTCTCTAGTAGCCTGGCCGAAGGAATGTGTGAAGAGGAGACTAGGAAACTATAATTATTGAGCAAAACAACAAATTAGTTGCCCTTCAGTCAAAAGCATGGGAGAAGATTACCCACTGTTCTCCCTGGTATCAACTAATATATTCCAATCTCATGCTTTTGACATGACAGAACAACTTCTTTCCCAGTAGGATGGCCTACTAATAAGATGCTGCCCTGTTTTCCCAAAAGTATGTGGTGTCAATTGACCAGCAGTTTTGTGAGAGAATTGTTCATGTGAATTGTTCATTGTGAGAGAATCCTTCATGTGACTCACTAACTCAGACAGCAAGCCCCCACCCCAGAGGATCAGCTATGTGTAGGTTTCATCTCAATAGCATGTTGTTGTTGTTGTTATGTGCTGTCGAGTCACTTGTGACTCATAGCGACCCTATGTACAACAGCCCTAAACCCTGCTCTATCCTGTGCCAATCGCACTGCCTCTGACACACCCATCCTGATTACGCCAGTCACTGAATCAATCCACCTCATAGAGGGTCTTCCCCTCCTGTGCTGTCCCTCCACCCTCCCAAGCATGATGTCCCTCTCCAAGGACCTGTCTCTCCTTACAACATGTCCAAAGTATGTCAGACGAAGCCCCAGAATCCTTGTCTCCAAGTAGTAGCCTGGTTTAACTCTCTCCAAAATGAATCTGTTTGTTTACTTGGCAGTCCATGGTACATTCAAAACTCTTCACTAGTACCACACCTCAAAGACATCAATTCTCCTTCTATCCTCCCTAGTCATTGTCCAACTCTCTGATGCATAACAAGTGATTGCAAAGACCATGGCCTGTATCAGGCGCACCTTAGTCTCCAGAGAGGCAACATTACTCTTCAGTACTTTAGAGAGGTCCCTAACAGCAGAATTTTCCATAGCAATACATTTTTTTTTCCAGTCTGCTGGTGCCAAGAGTGTTGACCATGCAGCTGAGAAACTGAAGGTGTGAACAGTCTCAATCTCTTTGCCATCCATCCTGATGCTGCCAATTGGTCCAGTGGTGAGAATCTTTGTCTTCTTGACATTGAGCCTCAATCCATACTGAAGGCTGCAGTCCTTGACCCTCTGCAGCAAGTGCATGAGGTCCTCCTCAGTTTCAGCGAGCAGGGTTGTGTCATCTGCAGAATGCAGATTGTTAATAGTTCTTCCACCAATCCTGACACCACACTTCTCCTCATAGAGCCCAGCCTCTCGGATAATCTGCTCTGCATACAGGTTGAAAAGGTATGGAGATAGGACACATCCCTGGCATACACCCTTCCCAATTATGAACCATGCAATGTTACCCTGCTCTGTTCTGACGACTGCCTCTTGGTCTAAGTACAGGTCTCGCATTAGCACAATTAAAAGTTCTGGGATTTCCATTCTTCTCAGTCAGCCACAGTTTGTTATGATCCACACAGTCAAATGCCTTTGCATAATCAATGAAACACAGATATACATTCTTCAATAGCATACAACAACAAAAACAGGTCACAAGTGCAAAAGAGTGATAGAATTTCAACTTCCTGTTCTCATTCTTTGAGGTCTTTGCAGTACCAAAGTTGTTTCTAGCCTGTGTTTGGGGAGGCAGTGAACAACTAATTGAACTGCAAAGGCCAGTACTTAACCATTAGAGGACTCAGGAGACCTGAAGGAGCTAGTAGGTTCTGGGCACACATCATCAGGGGCTCGGAGATACTGAACATCACCTCTGGAAGGAAAAAGTACAATACCATGGGATACAGAGACTCAGGTGACCTGCATTGCCAGGTAGAGTGCCATGTAACCCTCCTAGCAGCCTTTGCGGGAGTTCAGGTAGCATAATGAGTAAGATTTCTTCTCTAGTACAAACATGAGGGTTTGGCAGTCACAGCTCCTCAGAGGGAGAAAGAGGGGCAATGTTTTTTCCTGCAAGTACAGCCTATAATATGCCCCTGTTGGTTCACCTAGCAGTCAGTTCTGACTGGACTGCATTAAGTGATTGGGTTCCTGACATTTCCTTGGCCAGCCTGGACAGGGGAAGAAGGATAGACTGCTGGATTTTCTGAGTAAATAAAGAAAGAGCAAGCTCCGGCCTGCTCCCTAAGTTCACCTCAGATATACCTGAACAGATGACCAGAATACAGCTACCCAGTATACCTGGGTGGTCGCTGGAAGTTCAGGCATCATTTCTTTGTCCTAGCTTGTGACCATGGAGCATCTATCTACAACCAATAATCACTTCACCCTGCACTTGTTCCATGTGCTGAGTGACAACAATCCCATGGGAAACATCTTCTCTCCCTTCAGCAATTCCTGTGTAGTGACCATGGTCCTTGCTAGGGCTAAGGGCAACAGCGCAGCACAGCTGTCCAAGGTCAGTGACACTACCCTTTACACTGTAAGTTAATTTCATGTCTGGGTACAGAGCTATGCCCTTTAGATTCCTACAATTCCTACAAATTATTTTTTGAGAGAAATGATTGAGTTTCTGTATCACCAGATATAAAAATTCTCAGACTCTGAATCTTTGTTGTGGATTTCATTTATTTTAAAACCTTTATTAACCAACTGCCAAGTGCTAGTTTTTGCCTAGGGAAATCTCTGTCCCTTTTGGACTTATGTTTCTAAGAAAGGTTGTTTTAACTATATTCATGTAGTCAGCCATCATATCCTTGGCTAGGAACTTCAGGTTCCTGCTTTGCATGTGATAATATACTTATTGTAAATAATACTATGCTACATAATATTTCCTTGGAGTATGACCATATTATCTGTGTCTTCTTCCTTTGTGGCTGTCACTCTACTCCCTGCCAGGCATGGGTATAATTTTTTAAATATTTGTGTTAGGTGGGACAATAAAAACAAATATGTAGTCCAAGAAATAATGAGAGGTAGGACAAAATGCTCTATTGAGGTCAAACAATAAAGAATCCATATTTGTATCTTTATGAAATCTGATTATTGGTTTTACAGCCAGTTTATTCTAATCCTTCTCCACAAATATGTATTATTAAACTAAAAAAGAAACAATAAAAATGCTTACAAGAATTTGTAGTTGGAAATTGGTGACATTTTATTTGACTGGACACTCTCCCTCATTTCACCCTCCATTTCTTCTGATATAAATTAAGTATTGCTGAATTAAGCATGTTGTTTTTGCCAACTGTGACTCATAGCAACCTAATTACACTAAAGCTTTGAACCATCCACTATCCTGAGCAAGTCTCACCGTCTCTGACACACCTACCCCCATTATCTCAGTTACTGTGTCAATCCGTCTAATCCTGGGTCTTTCTAACTTATGCTGTCCTGCCTCTCTTCCAAGCACGATGCCCTTCTCCAATGGATGTTCCCACTTGGCTGTACATAGGATTGCTATACATCGCAGGTGACTCAACGACACATAGCAACATTAACACACTATGACATGTTTAGAAGCAGGAGTGGTATCCACTTCCTATATGACATGCCTCCTGAAACTCTGTGAACTTTGATAAATGTCAATGGCTATAGAGGGGCTTTAGACCTTTTGTTCTTAGAGTTGCTGTGACTTGTGCTGGACTTGAAGGCAATCTACAACTACAACAATATTCCAAGCAGTGGAATAACTGGGCAATATGGAATTTCTATTTTGAGCTTTTTTAAAACTTTATTATTATTATTATTAATTTTAATGAAAATTTATAGGGACTTTAGATTTCCATTCATTCATTGTTGCACTTTTCTCCCTGCCCAGCCCTCTCCCCCAGTACATTCTTCTCTTTGAATAGTAAAAGAAAAAATCTTTCATTGTTGTACAATCCCTCCCCCCCAGGTCCACTCCACTATGCAGCTTTCCTTCTGGACTCCTGTCATGGCAATAATACATAATCACATATCCCTTTTAAACCATTTTCTCCCTCATCTGTTTCAATGCCGTATACTTTATTCATCCCCTCTTTCTCAATAAAATGGTACAACCACTATGGAAGGCTGTGTGGCACTTTCTTAAAAATTTGGAAATAGAAATACCATTTGATTCAGCAATTCCACTACTGGGAATATACCCCAAAGAGACCATAACTGCCACCCAAGCAGATATATGTACTCCCATGTTTATCATGGCTTTGTTCACAATAGCAAGGCATTGGAAACAAGCTAAGTGTCCATCAACAAATGAATGGATAAAGAAGCTGTGGTATATTCTCACGATGGAATATTACACTGCATTGAAAAACAAGGAATTCACACAATATTATTTTGAGCTTTTTTGAGGAAATTCCAAACTCCCTTGCAGAGTGGTGGTATCATTATACAATTCCACCAACAATTGTGTAGGGAGCCACCCTTGAGGGCTCTGATCTGAGGCCTAAGTTGCTCCATGTTGTCTATGAGACACCATTTCATGAAAGCCTGCCTGACACGTATGTAGGCAAGGACGGCCCATGGCCACTCCGCCCATTTATGGGAGAAAAGCTTGTAAAACCTGTGTAGTGGCCACAGCTGTGTTACTTCCTGATAAGGGTTTCTTGATGACCATATATGGAAGCTACCAGCAGTCAGGTATCCATAGCAACCCAGTCTACGCAAGTGTCCTTATAAGTTCCTATATAAGTCTTGTGAAAAGTTTCAATAAATGAGACTTGATCAGACTCCTGTCTTGTCTCCATTCTTCCCATCTCTTGTCCCTTCTCATCCCCACTCATCCTCCTTAGGTCCCCATTGAAGACCCCGTGGGCCAGGGCACAATTGGGTTCTCAATTCTATTCCATTGGTCTATGTGCCTGTCATTGTACCGGTACCATGCTGTTTTGGTTACTACTGAGGTAAGGGAGTGTATGCCTCCCAATTAATTTTTGTTTCCAAGAAATGTTCTACTTATTCAGGGTCTCTAGTCACTTGAAATAAACTTGACAATTCCCTTTCCATCTCCTTGAAAAAATGAATTTGTTATCTGGATTGGGATTGCTTTGAACAAGTAGTTTGCTTCTGGTAGGATTATAATTTTCACAATCTTGAGTCTTCCTATCCATGAACAGGGAACATTTCCCCACATCATTAGATCTTTTATTGTGTCTCACAGAAATGGTCTGTAATTTTCATTTTATAGGCCTTTTGTATCCCTAATTAAGTTCACTCCCAAGTGTTGCAAACCATAACCCTTTTTCCTGGAAGAAATGAACATAAAGAGACAAACACACACAGAAGACAAGACGGGACTGCAGCAAAGAAAAACACACTCACACAGAGAGGACAAGAAGCTGCACTCCCATGGATCTGCATTAATTGGATTTTATAAGGGTCTAAGCAATGATCTCATTTTCCAGGGTTTCCATAGAATCATAATAAACAGTGATCTCTTATCTCGGTTTTCATAGAATCAGAAAAGATGGGTACAGAAACAATCAAGCAAGGGAGGGTATACACTCTGTTCCTTATGATAGATGCTGCTTTTCCCCTGAAAGGAGTCAGGAGACTGAGACAACTTAGGATATATGATTTACAGGAAGAGTTCCCAACCCGTTTGCAGGATAGGCGACAAAGGTTTCTCTTTAATTATTAAACTCGAAAGTTACCTGTTTGCTGGCTGAACTCTCAATAACCCCAAAGCTCACTCGCATGTGGGCTGGACTTCCAGTAATGGTGTCTGGTCCTCCTCATCTCCCTCTTCTGTTGTACATTGCAAAAACAGAGTGTACAGCTATTGGTCTTCCATTACTTATTTTTAACTTCACTTTTGGAGGAAGACTACAAAGAAGATACAAATCAATATTGCTACCCAATGTAGCAAAAATAGCTTTTAGCTTCTCAATGGAATCTAGATTGCCTAAGTTTTTTAACCAATTCAGATCATGTTTGATTACCCTCAAGAATAGATAAGTACTTATTAAAAGCAGTGGTAATTTTATGTTTAGGGGTGTACAAATTAATAGTTATATTTTTATCTTTTATAACATGTTTTTTACATTTTTACATTTTTCTGATATTTTAAACTTTACCAGAGTTGCACAAAGATGAGAAGCATTCCAATCATATTTAAGCACAATTTGAGTAGATAAAACAGAAATTTGATCTTCTAGCCAGAGAACAGTCTCTTTTAACTATTGAACATCTTCTATAATTTCTTGATCTAGTTGTTTTTGTTGTTGACACAGTTCAGGAGAATCAGTCTGCCACTGTTGAACAATGTCCGTAGTCTGTATATTCTGCTGTAATGCAACAACAGCAACTGCTGCAGTAGATGCAACTTCAGCCAGTCCAAACATCATAACATTGATGACACTGACGACACGTTTGACTCCATGATTAATGGCTTGTAGGGCATCCCACATTCTTGACATTTTCACTGAGTCATTCTAGGGTCTGCTTAGGTCAACAGGTAACCACATATCTCATCTTGCTTGGACGATGTAAAAACTCAAAGATTCATTATTCACAGTACCATTTGTTGATAAATTAACACAACTTTGCAAAAAACAATGATGGCAATTTAACGTTCCATTATTATCACAAGTTATTTTTAAACATAAAGATATTTAACATAAGCCATAATATGTTTATAAACGTTCATATGTAAATGAATAGAAAAATAACCTGAGGGGTTAGAAATATTGAAGGACATATTTCTTTTCCATATTTGGATTTTCTCCATGGCTGCTAACAATTTCTACTAAGTTCCCATTAGCTTATGCACTTAGGCTCTGGTTGTTTCTATGCTGTTTCAGAGGAACCTGGGAATATTTTTTTCCCTAAACTTCCCATGAAGACTTTAATCAATAATTATAATATTTCTTTTGGTGAGGCTTGCTTCGTGTCTTAATATGTGGTTGATTCCAGAGAATAAATCACTTGAGAAGAAAGTAAATTGAGTTTTAGTTGAGTGCACTATCCCAAATAAAACCACAAGGTGGAGTTGGCTGACTGTATAGTTTAGGTTTTCTGCATGTTTCTTGAGTTTCTTTTGGGTTGACTTATCCTTTGGTGATAGTGGAGTGTTGAAATACGGATCTGACCACTTTTGTAGGGCTCTGTATTTCTTCCTTCAGTTCTGTTAATCGTTGTTTTATGTATTTTACAGGTCTCTCATTTGGTGCATAAATATTGACAAAGGTTATGTCTTCTTGATTTATTGTGCCTTTAGTCAGCATGTAATGCTCATCCATATATTGTATTGTGGTTTTAATTCTGAAATCCATTTTATCAGAGATTTGTATTGCCACATCTGCTTTTTTTGAGATTACCATTTAGTTTGTGTATTTTTTTTCCCTCAGCTTTTGATTTTAGTCTGTCTCTTCTTTTTTTTAGATGTGTCTCTTGTGGGCAATGTATTTATGGGCTTTCCTTTTTTTTTCCTTCCATTCGGCTACTCTTTTTCTCTTAACTAGTGCATTTAATTAATTCACCTTAAGTGTGATTATTGTCAGGGTCGGTTTACTTTTGCCATTTTTCCATTGTTTGTGATTACTATGATTCATGCACTATCCTTTGGCCTCTTCCTGTGAAGAACTTTATGTAAAACTTCTTGTAGTTTTGGTATTGTTTTTACAAATTCCTTGAGTTCCTTATTTTCTGAAAAGGATCTAATTTCTCCTTCTAATTCGATGGAGAGGTTTGCTCCGTATAGCATCCTTGGTGGGCTATAGTTTCCTTTCAACTTTTTTATATGCCATCTATCTCATTGTCTTCTAATTTGCATGGTTTCTGCTGAGAAATCAGACCTTAACATAATTGTTTCCCCTTGGTAGGTGACTCTTTGTTTCTCTTGTGCTGCTTTTAGAATTCTATCCTTATCTTATAATTTGGAGAATTTGACAATGATATATCTTGATGTTTTTCTTATTGGGTCTAGTCTATTTGGTGTTTGCTGTGTCTTTTTTTTTTTTTTTTTTTGCTGTGTCTTTTGAATGTGGATGTCCCCGTTCTTCAAAATACTTGAGTCTTCTTCTAGTACTCCTTCCAGAAGTTTCTCAGAGATTTCCTGTCACTCCTTTGTTCTGGAATCCCAGTCATATGTATGTTATTTTGATGTCATTCCACATAATTCTCATGTTTTCTTCATTTTCCTTACATCTCATCTCTGATTTTTTTTTCTAGTATGTTTTCAGTGAGGCTCTTGTCTTCCACCTCACTGACTTTCTGTTTCATCCTTTCAGTTCTACTTTTTTTTTTTCTCCTACTTGCTGTTGGACACTTATGCCATTTTGATCTTAATATTCTGGATTGCATTTTCATGCTTTTCTGTTATTTTCAGTACAGTGTTGGCTGTACCCTCTCAGTCTTGGTGTGATTTTTAAGGTCTTGGACCTCTTTATCTATACTATCAATTTTTCCATCTTTAACATTTTCCTCCATTACTGTTCAAGTTGCTCTTCATCAATATATTTCTTCTGGATTGTTGTCTTTGGGATATTTGCTTTCTTAATTGTTTCTTCCATCATTTGCATCTTTTTCTGTAGCTATTCAAAAAATCTCTATCAGCATATTTCTTCTGGTTGTCTCTTTCAGAGTCATTCATCATGTCTGGTTTTTTTAGGAGAAGGTTTATTTTGTGTTTTCATGATAACTGAGGCCAACTGCTGTATTTTATAAATTATGTGAATCTTTTCTTAGTAGATGTTTACTCATTATACCTATAGTACCCAGAATACGACCATACTTTGTAAAGGAATTGTATATTTGTGCTCCCTTCTTAGCCTGAGGCCTGTGGGCCCAACAGCAGTCATCCCCCAAAATACCTGAATGGGAAACTAGGAAGCCTGTTTTGTCCTTCCAGAACTTTTTTCTCAACCTCACTCAAGCTGATCCAGCTGTCCCCAATCCTGTCTGTTGAGCTTAAGGGGTCCCATATATTGTAGCAAAACAGAAGTAATCCCCTTACATTACCTGAATGGGAAATAAAGAAGCCTCATTTTCCTTCCAGAACTGGCTTCTTATGAGAACCTCACTCAGCTGAGCTGTTCTATCTATTCTGCTCCCTTCTGCTGTTGCATAAGAGGTTCTGAGTGGTGTAGCAAATCAGTAGTGAAACCCCCCAAAGTATTATGAGCTCAGTGCTGCTTCCTGCCACACAGTGTACTTCCTGCTATGCAGTCCTGTTAAAGAAATTTTGAGCAAGGTCATGCCTTTTGATATTCTGACTCCAGCTCTTTGCACATTTCATTATAACACTTTGCACTATCTTTCTGAGCGGCCCTTTGAAATCTTTTGTTCACTTCCTTAACTTCCTGTTTTCTCCATTTACTTGGGTTTCTCTTCACTCTAGTGCAATATTCAGTCTCTTCTTTCGATTTTAATCTTTTTATTGTGAATTTAATGAAAGTGTACAGAAAGTTAGATTTTCAGTCATTCATTGTTGCGCATTTTACCCCTTCTCTATTCCTTTCCACTCTCCCAGTTCACTTTTTTGTTTTTAATAGTCATTCATTGTTGCAGAATTACCTCCCAACCACCACCACCCTAGCCCACTTTGCAATGTACCTGTTATTCTGGGCCACTGTTGTATGTATAATGTTTAATCACTCTTCTGATACCTGACATCTAACTAGGTCTTTATAGAAATGACAAAAAACATTTCAAATTTTAGGGGAAAAATCCAGATTTTTATAATCTAGGTTGGTCTGCTGTTTGTATATTGAAAATAGAACAACCAGGAACTCTAGATTAATAATTGATTCTCTGGAAATTAAGTTTTTGTCAGGATTCTAACTTTAAATATGTTCTTTTATACAGAGTCTAACATTTCAATATATTTTTTTATTATTATTATTAATTTTAATGAACATCTACAGAGATTTTGGAATTCCATTCATTCATTGTTGCACTTTTCTCCCCACCCATACCACCCCCTCCCCCAGTTCTCTCCTCTCCTTGAAAAGCAAAAGAAAAACTCCTTCATTGGTACACAATACCACACTCCCACACCCCCCATACCCCCCACCCCCACCCCAAGTATACTCCACTCTGCAACCCTCTTTCCGGATGCTTATGATAATCATAATGCCCTAAAAGATATTAATTTTAATCTATTCTCTCCCTCATCAGCTTCAATGCAGTAAACATAA
>NW_006399821.1:5724566-5730406 GCF_000299155.1 Elephantulus edwardii | reverse complement strand
GTATTCTCTTAGCTACTTCCTGCTGAAAAGGGATGTTGTGGGTTTCAGGCTGAAGATCTTCTCTCACTACTCTAAAGGGCCCCTTTTTGCGGAGAAGGATTAGAACAAAATGGCGGAAGAACCAATAATCAGATCTCATAGAGATATGCATTTTAAATTCTTTATTGTTTGACCTTGATGAAAAATTAAAGCAATATTGATTAGGAAATGATCAGTAATAGTACTGAAAGTATGTTATTTTAATATGTGAATCACAAGTATAATGCCCTTGAATTTCAAATACATAATCATGGAAAGAATACTTTTATTTCTTTCAGGCATTTCATTTTGATAAGGTTGAAGAAGTTTGTCCAATATTCATAGTCTGAGTATCAACATGAACAAATGTGATTCTACTTACATACTGAAACTTGCTAACAGATTATATGGAGAGAAGACCTATCACTTCCTCCATATAAGTACTGGTCACTGTGTCCTTTCCTCAGTTCCTGGCTGGTGCACTGCCACAGCATAAACTCGATTCCAAACTTTTAACTACTTATCCTGTTAGTTTTTCTTCTCTTTTTACAATAATGGTTTCATTTAGTATTTGTTCTTACAAGATTGAGTGAGGTCACTTAGAATAATTAATGGTGATTAATTTTTTAAAACACAGTGTGATATGTGAAACACAATGTTTATGATGGAAACAAAATTTATACTAATTTTGTATGTGAACCAATATTAAAAAAAAATGACAATCCATAGTCTCATGTCATTGCTATTTACAGGGAGTTGCCTCATGGCTGACCCTCCAGGTATGTGTCAGAGTCTGTACATAGAATGACAGGAATTGCCAGCTTTCTCTCTCATAGAAAATAATAGATTTGAACCATGCACCTTTGTGTTGGCTATGCAAATCCTTACCAACTAAGCCACAAATGCATAGAAGCATTCAGTTACAGTATAACTTTTGAGTGTCTGTAGTCTGTGCGATAGGACACTGAAGAAAAGTGATATAGAAGGGAAAGCTGGTACAGAGAAGGTTGCCCTTCCATGGCATGGTGTCATGTAATATGGTGTCTGTAGTGGAAGGATGACACCCAGAGCCCCAAGAACAGTCTGTCAGTATTTGCTCCTTTATGAAAATGCTTTTAGGCAGATTAATGTGAAGAATTTATAAATTTGATAAAGTACCAAAAGTAGAAGGATTAAGACCAGCTGTGGAAGAATGGATTTGGCCTCTTAGGATTATTTATGTATCTCTTACGGATTTTCCTTAACAATTTTTGTATGTAGTAGAAATTACTCATAACACTACCTTTTTTTCTTTATAGGATTTCTTGGAATCAATTCAGAAAACGTATGGGGTTGACCTGGCCAGTGTGGATTTTCAGCATACCTCTGAGGAGACAAGGAGATAAACTAGTGGGTCAGAGACCAGACAGAAGGTATGAGACAGAGTAACAGATGAACTTTTACCTCAGTCCCATGACCCTCACCAGCATTTTCCCCATGCCTTCTCCCAGGTGTCCGCCAGTCCTATCCAGATTGAAACATAGTATGATCATGGTGGAAGGTGATGTCATCTCCCTATTTCATTAATTGCTCAACAATAACTTCTAAGTATTAAAAATTTACCAAAATAATAACTTATTTCAAAGTTAGCTAAAGTAAGTAGATTCTTCTCTATGTCCTTATCATTAGTTTTCCTAAATGACATTTTGAAATTACAGCTAATGTTACATGTAAACCCATTCAAGAAACATTTTGAGAAAATAATATGGCATCTGAAACCAGTTATTGCAGACTTTATCTCCCAACATCCTGTCAAATAAATCCTGCTTGTTGGGATGAGGGTTGGCTTGTTCAGGTTCAGAGATCCTATTTCACACACCTATCTTCTGACATTGCTAAAACCATAACTATGACACTGCTAGCCTGTGGGTAGAAACTGGGTTCAAGGAATTTAGTTTTTAAACTTTATTAGTACACTGGTTGGATTTTAAAAAGTGATATACTAATGACTCAAAGAATTTTTACCTTTATCTGTAAAGCAAAGACCACTCACAATATAAGGTTCACTATTTATTACACTCTCAAACAAAAATTGTCTTTAGCACATATTTCAAAGTTTTTCTTTTTATAGTGTTGGGTATGCTTTCACACAAGTCTGCTTGACAATTTGGTTTCTTTAAACTTTGACCTATTTAACCTATGTAAACCTTGGTTGAGTTTACTAACGGGCTTCCATTTTAAAGAAAAATTAAGTAGAGAGGTATACATTTGAACTACATTTGATTGCTACTGTATCATTTGTTCAAATTTTATTTTTTGACAGGCAGATTTGTAAATAAAATAAATAATCTTTTCTTATCTTTTCAGGGAGATAAAGAACTTCTAGCTTCAGATGTGGTTAATAGCTTGACTAAGCTTGTGCTGGTGAATGCCATCTATTTCAAAGGGGAGTGGGATGAAAAACTTCTGAAAGAAGACATGACAAAAGCCCCATTTCATTTGAATAAGTTAGGAAAAGTAACTTTGAAAAATAACTTCTTACCATAAAAGAACACAGTTAATCGGAATGATATGTCTCCTTGACCTACTCAGAAAGACAAAAAATGGTGAAAACGATGCATCAGACTGCATTTTCCATATGGCTACATCTATGGATTAAAGTGTCATGTGTTAGAACTGCCCTATCAAGACAAGGACCTCAGCAAGGTACTCCGGCTGCCACATGACATTGAAGATGACGCCACAGGTTTGAAGAAGGTAATTCCTTCCTTGGTGTGGTAGTCCATGCTTGTTTTGGCCTGAGGCTTCGTGTATGTGTCAGCTGAGAGATGTTCTGTCACCTTTACTGACACTGGCTTTGCTTCCTATTTCTTTCTGAGTCCTTTGAAATAAATCCACCTATATTTACTACTCCAAAGTTCTAGGTATAAATATTGAAGAAACATTTCTATAATCAGAGTGGTGGGAGACATCTAAAATAGTATGTTAAATTTTACATTGTTGTTGTTATATACTTTCAAGTTGACTATGAGTCATATTGACCCTCTGAACAAAAGCTCTGAACCCTCCTCTATTCTGAGCCAATTTTACTGTCTGTGATACACCTACCCTCATTACACCAGTTACTGTGTCAGTCCATCTCATCAGGGTTTTCCTCTCCTTTGCTATTCCTCCACCCTTCTAAGCATGATACCCTTTTCCAAAGACTGGTCCTTCCTGTTTACATACCCAAAGTAGGTAAGAAAAAGTCTCAAGATTCTTGCCTCCAAGGAGTAATTTGGATTCATCCTCTCCAAGACAAGCCTCTTAGTTCTTTGGCACTTCATTGTATGTATGTTCCATATCTTTCTCTGGCACCACAACTCAAAGCATCAATTAATTATTCTGTCATTCTTGGTCATTGTCCAGCTCTCTGATGCAAAGCAAGTAATTGTGAAGACCATGGGCTGGATCAGGCACACCTTAAACTCTAGACTGACATCCTGGCTCTTCAGTACTCTGGAGAGATCCCTAAAAATAGATTTTTCTATTCAATTTGTCTTTAGATTTTCTGACTGCTGGTGCCAAGAGTGTTGATTGTGAAAACCAGCAGGCTGAAATCATAAAAAATCTCCATTTCTTTTCCACCTATCATGATGTTGCCAATTGGTACGGTGGTGAAAGTTATCACTTTCTTGATGTTGAGTTTCAATCCTTATTGCAAACTACACTTCTTGACCATATGCAGCAACCACTTCAGGTGTACTTTACTTTCAGCAAGCAAATTATATCATCTGTATAATGCCGGTTGTTGATGAGTTTTCCTCCAAATCTGATACTACAGTCTTCCTCATAAAGTCCAGTCTCTCAAAT
This sequence comes from Elephantulus edwardii, assembly GCF_000299155.1. Taxonomy (NCBI): domain Eukaryota; kingdom Metazoa; phylum Chordata; class Mammalia; order Macroscelidea; family Macroscelididae; genus Elephantulus; species Elephantulus edwardii. Next base: position 5,726,557 of record NW_006399821.1, on the reverse strand, counting down.
GATTTATTCTTCACACGAATTTAAAAGGTATTGAGACAGGACACATCTCTGGCACACTTATTTTTTTTATTTTGAGCCATTCAGTATTTCCTTGCTCTTTTGACAACTGTCTCCTGTTCTAAGAGTAGAGTTTGTATGAGCATATGGTATTCAGAGACTTCCATTCTTCTTGAGGTTAATTCCAATGTGTCATGATCCACACAATCAGATGCCTTTGCATAGTCATTGAAACACAGATAGACATTCCTCTGGTACCTTTTACTTTAGGCCAAGATCCATCTGACATTGGCAATAATGTTCCTAGTGCCCTGGCCCTTCTAAATCCAGCTTGTATTTCTTGTAGTTTTCTGTTGATGTATTATTTCAGTTTTGGTTTTGTTGTTTGTTTGCTCACTGTGGTTCTGGTAAGGAGCCCTAGTGATGCAATGGATCAAGCCTTGGGCTGATAACCAAAAGACTGGCAATTCAAACCCACCTGAGGAGAGAGGGGAGGTGGTGAGCTCCCAGGGAGATCACAGCCTTGGCGGCACTCAGGGGTGGCTCTACTCAGTCTTGGGGGGGCTTCTGTCAGAATAGAATCAGGGTCAGTTAGTGTTAAGGGTTTTGGTCAAGCAAAAAAAAAGGTTCCCTTGACCGGTTTAACTCTCTCCAGGATGAATCTGTTCGTTTTCTTAGCAGTCCATGGTTCACTCAGTACTCTTCTCCAGCATCACAGCTCAAAGGTTAAGATCCATGTAACATTAGCTACAATATCCCTAGTACCATGACCCCTTCTAAACCCAGCCTGGACTTCCGGTAGTTCTCTGCTGGTGTGATGTTCCAGTCATTTTTGGATAATCCAGTAGAATCTTGCTTGTATGTGAAATCCATGACATTTTTCTATAGTTTCCACACTCTGTTGGGTCACCCTTCTTTGGAATGGGAACAAATATAGATCTCTTCCAGTCAGTTGCCCAAGTTGTTTTTCTCCAGATTTCTCGGCATAACTTGGTGAGCACACCCAGGGCAGTATATGTTAGTTAAAATATGTCAACTGGTATACCATCTGAAAACCCTTTGTACAACAGGACACACATAGAATAGCAGAAAGGGCAACTGAGGTGGAGCTTTCAAGTATGGAAATACAAAGGAAGAGAAGCAGATGTAAGCAGACACTAGTGACGGAACATAGAATGTGAGAATCAATCAAGATGCGTTTGAATGGAATGCCAAAGTTGGAAACAGAGATGATTCAGTAGTTGGAAAATATGGACTTGGGGACAGAAATGAAGCTGGAGATAGAATGATTGGATGTTGCACAATCAATGACTTATTTATTGTAAATACTTTTTGGTTTTTTTAAAATAGGAACGCTTCTTGAATTTGTGTGTCATCTTTGCGCAGGATCCATGCTAATCTTCTCTGTATCGTTCCAAGCAAATATGTTTTTTAAGAGACATAAATGCAGGTTATATACATGATTTCACCTGATGGTATGTATAGGAATCAAATTGATTCATCTGTGGAAAGAAGCAATGGAGAAGCTCAATATCACCTCTGAAAACTAGGCCAGGAGCTGAGTGTGGAACAGACCACATCTACTCATATGCAAGTTCAAGCTGAAGCTGAGGAAAATTAAACCAAATCCATGGGAACCAAAATATGACTTTGAGTCTATCACACCTGAATTTCAGAACCATCTCAGGAACAGGTTTGAGGTCATGAATACTGATGAGTGAAGACCACATGAGTTGTGGGAGGATATCAAAAATATCATTCAGAAAGAGTGCAAACGTTCATTACAAAGACAGAGGAGGAAGAAAAGACCAAAGTTGATTCCAGAAAAAACTCTGAATATTGCACTGGAGGGTAGAGAAGTCAAAGCTGAATCCAGAATTCAAGATACTAAAGAGCTTAACAGAAGATTTCAAAAGGAAGCACGGGATGACAAAGTAAAATATTATAATGAAATGTGCAAGGAGCTGGAGTCAGAAAATCAAAAGGGCGAACTC
>NW_006399821.1:5723855-5724466 GCF_000299155.1 Elephantulus edwardii | reverse complement strand
TAATATTGCATGAGTTCCTTGTTTTTCAATGCAGTGTAGTATTCCACTGTGTGAATATACCATAGCTTCTCTATCCATTCATTTCTTGATGGGCACTTAGGTTGTTTCCAACTCCTTGCTATTGTGAACAAAGCCACAATAAACATGAGTGTGCATATATCTGCTTGGATGTCGTTTATGGTCTCTTTAGAGTATATTCCCAATAGTGGAATTGCTGGGTCAAATGGTATCTCTATTTGCAACTTTTTGAGAAAGCACCAGACTGCTTTCCACAGTGGCTGCACCATTTATATTTCTATAAATGTGAGTACGGATATAATTTTTTATTTTTCAAAAAAAGTTATTTTGTGTGTGTGTATCATCAAATTAGCTCTGACTGGTACAGGGGGAGATAGTTATTCCTTTTCCAGCAGAGTATCTGGTGGATTCGAACCATGCACCTCTGGGATTGCAGTGCAGCTTCTTTCCACTAGGCCAACGAAGCCAGCCATAATTTTTATTTTATTTGAAAAATTGTTGTTGTTGTTGTTGTTGTTATGTGCCGTCGAATCACTTGCGACTCATAGCGACCCCATGTACAACAGCTCTAAATTCTGCTCTGTCCTGTGCCA
>NW_006399821.1:5692835-5694752 GCF_000299155.1 Elephantulus edwardii | reverse complement strand
GCATTCCATTTCTTTCTTAAAAATAGCCTATTTTCCTACATTCATGGTTCTCACTTTCCATGTTCAATCATTAGTGTCTGCTTACAGCTGTTCATCCTCCTTAGTGTTTCCATACTTGAGGTCTCCATCTCAGTCGCCATAGCTGATAGTCTAAGTGTGCTCTATTATATATAGGGTTTCCTAAGACTTGCTATTTTGAAAGTGGATGGTCAATCCTTCTTCCTAGTCTGTCTTATGCCCATAAATAAACATTTAAGTGGCAGATTTAAAACAGAGTCGGACAGACAGGCATTTTATGGAAAAGAGCAGATAAAATATATTTCCCCAATTATAGAAATAATCAATCGATTCAGGGTTGTCCTCACTCTTGACACATTTGTCTTGACCCACTCATTTCTCTGCTCCAAAAGCATTCCTTCTACTCTCACCTACTCCATTCAACACCTATCTCCCCCTATCCAGCCCTTGATATAATAGCTTATATATCAAAGTTTCTGAGCTTCGATGATTCCGAACGTCTCTATTTGCTGCAAGGGTTTTTTTTTGTTTGTTTGTTTACATTGTAGCCAGTATCTCTTGAGTTTAGGAGTATGTAAGTCCAAATATCAGGTGAGGCTTTAAACACCAATTAGTGATGACCAGATGATTTGGGGGAGGATATCAAGAATATTATCCAGGAATATTGCAGGTGGCTATTACAAAGACAGAGAGGAAAGAAAAGACCAAGAGGATGTCAGAAGAAACTCTGGATATTGCACTCGAGCCCCGAGAAGCCAAAGCAAAGGGAAGAAATAAAGATATTAAGGAGTTGAACATACGGCTTCAAAGGGTAGCTTGGGAAGACAAAGTAAGCTATTATAATGAAATGTACAAAAAGCTGGAGTCAGAAATCAGACCAAACTCACTCAGCATTTCTTAAGCTGAAGAAACTGAAGAACAAATTCAAGCTCACCAAGTTGTGCCATTAAGTCTGGAGGACAATCACCTGGCCAACTGACTGGAAGAGATCTATATTTGTTCTCATTTCAAAGAAAAGTGATCTGACAGAGTGTGGAAATTATGGAACAATATCAATGATATTATAAGCGAGCAAGATTCTGCTGAAGATTATCTAAAACTGAATGTAACAACACATCAAAAAAGAACTATCTGAAGTGTAGGCGGATTTTAGAAGAGGCCATGGTACTAGAAATATTAAAGCTAATGTTAGATGAATCTTGGCTGGAACCAGCGAGTACCAGATGAATGTCTATCTGTGTTTCATTGATTATGCAAAGGCATTCGGCTGTGTGTATCATAACAAACTACAGCTAATTCTTAGAAGAATGGGAATCCGAGAACACCTAATCATGCTTACGCTAAACCTAAACTTGGACCACGAGGCAGTCATCAGAACAGAGCAAGGAGATACTGCATGGTTCAAAATCAAGAAAGGTATACACCAAGGATGTGTCCTATCTATATACAGAACAGATTATCTGGGATCCTGAGCTCTAGGAGGAGAAATGTGGCATCAGGAGAAATGTGGCATCAGGATTGGAAGAAGACTCATGAATAATCTGCCTTATGCAAATAACATAAACCTTCTTGCTGAAACTGAGGAGGACCTGAAGCACTTGCTGCACAAGACCAAGTACTGCTGCCTTCGCTATGGCTTAAAGCTCAACATCAGGGAAACAAAGATTCTCACCACTGAGGTGATTGGCAACATCATGATAGATGGTGAAGAGACTGAGATTGCTAACAGTGTTATTTTGCTTGGCTCCACAAACAACACTCTTAACACCAGCAGCCAGGAAATTAAAAGACAAATTGCCTTGGGAAAATCTGCTGTCAGAGACCTCTCCTAAGTACTGAATAGCAATGAATTATTTCTGGAGACTAACCTATATGCAGAACAGATTATCCGGGAGGCTG
>NW_006399821.1:5687519-5691755 GCF_000299155.1 Elephantulus edwardii | reverse complement strand
AGACCAAGTTGCTCCTTGGAGGCAATGATTCTGAAGCTTTGTCTGACATACTTTGGATATGTTGTAAGGAGGGACAAGTCTTTGGAGAGGTATGTCATGCTTGTGAGGATGGGGGAAGAGTGCAAGAAAAGAAGACCTTGATGAGATAGATTGATTCCATTAGTAGGATAATGAGGTGTAGGTGTGTCAGATACAGTGAGATCAGCATAGCATAGAGTTGGGATTTTATACATAGTCACTATGAGTCATAGGCAACTTGATTGCACATAACAGCAACAAAAAGAACAAGAGAAATTACCTGTAAACCTCAGGTTATTTTCATATAGAAGTCTTAAAATGCAAAATTTGGCATTATCTCCAAAAATAATAGGATGGGTAAGAAGCCATAACAACCTAACTAAAACTAGAAAAAACAACAAATAACAGAAGCAATGGATGGGCTACCAATATAAAATGTCATAAGACTATGTGATTAAAGACAAGATTAAAAACTTCAACAGAACTTGAAGAAGACTGACAACTGTACAAAAAATACATAGATCCTCTACAATTAATCACTAGAAAGTATAGTCAACAAACATAGATAATCATCCTGTAACTCTGAGCTTGAAAGGAAACAATAAAAACTAAAAAAAAAAATTAGTTCTCACATGGACTGAAGGACAAAAAATACCCTTAATGAGAACATCAAAGAAGAACACAGTATGATGAACTAGGAATGGATCTGACAATGCACAGACATTTTGAACTTCTGCAGTCTTTCTGATCGTCATAGGAACCCAGGACAGCAATAGTTTCCACACCATGGGCTGAATGGCTACAGAAGAGATGTGATCTACTCTGCTTTTCATAACCCTATAAATTCTTGTAGATCATGGAGTGACCTGTCTTCTAATTATCTTCCAAATAGCTTACAATGTTCCCTGGCGCCGTCACATCTCCAGCTGAGCCTCCTCATGTTCCATTTTGTACCTGAAACTTGGAGGTTGTGCACAGCTGCACATTCAGAGTCTTGCTCTTACCTTTGCATGTTGGTAGACTGTTTAAGAAGTCATCTAGCTAGAGGCCACAATGTAGAAGCACCACTTTTTAGTTGAGTCCTTCTTTCTGGACACCTTCTCAACTGATAGAATCTGCCTCTGACCAGGTTCTCATGTGGATTTTTCACTTGGCAAACACTATGCCCATGTTTGGAGGACTCTCCATACCCTCTAGTGTACCACCTTTGGATATATCAGAGCTAGCAGTGACAGAAATACCCGTAGGTTTAGTGTCAGGTGCACTCTCTCTACTAGAGTTAGGATAGTGCACTTTCTGAACTGCTATCCAACTACCGTCTACCACCTGGTCACCCATGTAGATCATGTTCCTGGTGCAAACCTTGCCTCTTCAGGCCAGCATAGTAAGTCATCTCTAATCGTTTCTGATCAGAATCCATATGCTTGTATGGAAGAGGCACCATTTTTTACCAGATGGACTGCCCAGACATGTCTGAAGGCAGCTGAAACTCTGTCATAAGCTGAGAGTCCCATTCCCAGGAGATCAACTACGCCACCATTCATTTTTATTGTGTGCCACAGATTTGGAACTGACTCATACCTTGCCCTCTAGCAGATTTTCAGAGGCTTTAAATATCACAATAGGAGACTATTCATCTTTCTCTCATAGAATAGCTGATGGGTTCAAAACTGGTATTTTAGGTCTGGCAGCACATTTTACCCCTAGCCTACCAGAGTTCTTTCATAACACTATCAAAACTGAGCTACAATCATAAAGCAATCTTCATATAAATCTTTTCATCATTCCTTAATGAGATGGAAAACATATTCAGAATGATCATAGAAATAGGAATATTTTTTATATAGAAATGAGAGATACCCTAATTAAGGAAAGCACTATTGGAAAATGAGTAAAGTTTGGAGCCAGGAGCTAAACTGGACCAGAGGTGAGCCACAGTGATCTAGCCACAGGGAGCGAGCCACAGTGAGGGAGGTGGAGAGCTGGAGTTTGATTGAAGTACTTTGTGGGGTTCACTGCTGTGTTTGGACCATTTGGACCCCATAAGTTCAAACAGAACAGAGAGAGATAGCTGAAGACCAAGTGAGGTGATAGACCCAGTTCTTGAAGAGAAAAACCAAGGCTTTCTGGTTTTCTTTTCAAGTCCCTGCTCGTGCAGACCCCGCGAGGATCTGCATGTGCACTTTCCCCACCTGTGTCTGTGCAAGCCTCCTCCCCTGTCCTGTGCACGCTTCTTTACAGGCTCTGCCTTGCATCTTCTAATGTCTAGTCAATTAACTGCCATTAGTCCAGAATGTCTTTGTCTGGCCTGGCTACAACAGTTGTCTGAAGAAAAGACTACTTTTACAGGCATTTACTTCCCCCGAACTGAAATAAATCTTCCATTGGGTCAGAAGTTAAGAGAAAAATGTAGGCAGGGTATCTGCCCCACTGCCTTCTGAAGCTGTGACTTCAGATCAAGATCCTGCTATTGTCTCTGGCACGAAAAACTCTACCACATCAATGTCACGTAAGAAGAAAGCTACTTCAAATTGAAACAAGCTCAAAGCAAAACGTCATTCCAAAAAGTGATACAGTATCAATGGATTTCCTGAAGCCACAAAGTCTGATGGAACTTTCTGACACAGATTTAAAAGAACAATGAATATTTTCAATGGCTGAAAGACAGAGAATTACAGGACACTGCAAGCAAAAGCCAGAAGGAGCTTAAAAAACAACCCAAAACAATGCAAATAAAATAACAAACCATTAGAGGCTCTGGAAAAACAAGAAATGGCAATATGAAGTCCATTGTTTCAGGTGCTCTCAACATGATTGAGGGAAACATGAACAGAGTTAAAAAAAGGAACATAGATCCAGTGAAATAGGATATAGATTTGTCACCACTGATCTGGTAGAACAAAAAGCAGCATCAAAAAGATGGAAAAAGAAGAAAACCTAAGGATAATGTGGTACACCATCAAGAGAAATTATATGCACATAATCGGAATCTCAGAACAGGAGGAAGCAAGTAAAGGCACCAAAAAAAGTTGTGGAAGAATTACTAGAAGTAAACTTCGCAGGCATAAAGAAGAATGGGAGAACAAATATCTAAGAAGCTGAGCAAACACAATATAGAATACATCCCAAAAGGAAAACACCAAGGCATATCATAGTCAAATTTTCCAGAACCAAGGACAAGGAGAGAATTCTGAAAGCAGCTAGGGAGACACAAAGAGTAACATGTAAGGGAGAGCAAATAAGATTAAATGCCACTTTTTCATCAGAAACCACACGAGCAAGAAGACAGTGTCATGACATATATCGAATACTCAGAGAACACAACTATCAACCAAAAATATTGTACCCAGCAAAGCTGCTCATCAAATACAAAGGAGAGTTCAAGTTATTCCCAGAAAAAAACAAAACCTAAGGGAGTTTGTGAAAACAAGACCAGTGTTGCAGGAAACACTGAGAGATGTCCTTCTTTCGGAATTGCCACAGAGCAGGATGGACTAAAGTAACTAGCAACCACATCAAAAAGAACTCAACAAAATGGTACTGATAAAACCTTGCTTCTCAATAATCACACTGAACATGAATGGTTAAAATGCACCACTGAAGAGAAAATGAGTAGCAGATTGGATAAAAACCCAACATTTATCAATAAGCTTTTACAAGAGACACACCTGAAAAGTAAAGATAAAAAAAGTCTATAAATAAGAGGATTGGAAAAAATATACTAAGCAAATGGCAGCCAGAAAAAAAAGCAGGAGTAGCAAGCAGTATTAATCTCTGATAAAATAAGTTGTCAAGGCAAAAACCAACACAAAGTACAAAGAAGGCCACAACATAATGCTTAAAGGGTAAATAGAACAAAAGGATATAACAATAATGAATATCTATGTACCAAATGTTAGAGCTGTAAAGTAAATAAGACAAACATTAACAAAACTTAAAAAGGATATAGAGAACACCACTATAGTAGTTGGAGACTTCAATACAACACTCTCAAAAAAAGATAAAACTACCCTAAAGAAAGTCAACAAAGACACTAAAGAATTAAACCACACAATAAACCAACTTGACCTCATAGATATTTATAGTATAATTCACCCCAAGAATGCACACTATATCTTCTTCTCCAATGTTTATGGAACTTTTTTTTCCTATAATTATATTTTATTAATTTTCATAAACATTTACAGAGATTTTGGGCTTCCACTCATTCATTGTTGC
>NW_006399821.1:5681546-5685297 GCF_000299155.1 Elephantulus edwardii | reverse complement strand
CATTTGGAAGCTGAATAACACTTTGCTTTAATATGAGAGGGTTTTGGAAGAAATAAAAAAATTACATTAAAAACTTACTTGAAACAAATGACAATGAAAACACAAGTCACCAAAAACCTCTGTGCAACAGCCAAAGCAGTAATCAGAGGTCAATTTATAGCAATAAACAAACACATGAAAAAGTAGGGGAAAAAATGACTATTGACTCTCTAACCCAACATCTCCAACAAATTAAAAAATAGCAGCAAGAAAACCCAACATCGTAAAAAAGCAAGACAAACAAACAAAACACCAAACTGAAATTATAAGAATTAGGTAAAAATAAACAAAGTAGAAAACAGAAAAACAATTGAAACTATCAACAAAATTAGTTGGTTCTTTGAAAAGGTCGATAGAATCAACAAAGAACTAGCAAAACTAACAAAGGAAAAGAAAGAAAAGACACAAATAATCTGAATAAAAGGTGAAATGGGCAATGTCATAACAGAACAAACTAAAGTAAAAAGACTAACAATGGAATATTATGGAAAACTATACTCAAACAAATTCGTAAACCTAGAGGAAATGAACAATACTGAGAAATTCACAATCAACCTAAACTGATAGAAAACTAAATTGAACATCTGAACAGACCCATTACGAAAGAAGAAATTGAAATGTAATAAAACTATTTCCAATAAAATAACCAGATGTTTTTACAATTGAATTTTATCAAACATTCAGAGAAGAACTGTCACCAATCTTATATAAACTATTTCAGAAAATAGAAAAAGATAGAATTATCTCAGATTAATTCTTTGAATCAAACATATCCTTGATACCAAAGCCAGGTAAAGACACCACCGAAATAGAAAAGCCACTATGTCTCATGACTATAAATGTAAAAATCCTGAATAAAATCCTGGTCAATAGACTCCAATGATACAACAACAAAATAATTCACCATGACCACGTAGGATTCACAGCAGGTATGTAAGGATGGTCCAACATGAGAAAAACAATTAGTGTAATTACTCACATTAACAAGGCAAAGAACAAGAATCTGATGATTCTACAAATTGAGGCAGAAAAGACTTTGACAAAATCCAACACCCTTTCCTGAATAAAACACTAACAAAATAGGATTAGAGGGGAATTTCCTCAACATAGTTAAAAGTATATATGCAAACCCGAGAGCCAACAATGTTTTCAATGCAGAGAGGTTAAGACATTCCCTTTGAGAACAGGAACTAGCTAAGGATGACCATTTTCACCTCACCTATTCAATATTGCATTAGAAATCTTAGAGATAGCAATGACAAGAGAAGAAAATAAGAGGTATCTAAATTGGTAAAAGAGGTAAAATTATCTCTATATGCAGATGACATGACAATATACTTAGAAAACCCTAAGGACTCTGAGAAAACTACTGGACATAGTTGACCAACTCAGCAAAGTGGCAGATTGCAAGATCAACATACAAAATTCAAATGAATTTTTCTACAGTGACAAAGAATACAGAACTGGAGCTAAAAAGAACAATACCAGTCACAATAGCTAATCACAAGATTAAATACTTGAGACTAAATTTAAATAGAAATACAGAGGATCTATTCAAGAAAATTACAAAATATTGTGTTGGTGGTGTTGTTGTTAAGTGGTAGGCAACTTATAGGGACCCTATAAACGACAGTCCTCGACACTTGCGTGCGTGACTTTCATCCTTTGTCCAGGTTCATAGGGTTTCCGGAGGCAAGCTAATTACGGAAGTGGATGCCACTCCTGCTTCCAATCTTGTTCAACCAGGGCACCCCCCCAAACACTGTTCACCATGGGTAACCGTTATCACATTTGGCACGTCAGTGTCACAGTGTTCAGCCTTACAGCGACCGTACAGCAACTGGACACACCAGGGCTATACGACCTAGAAGATGGTTTGAACAAAAACAATGAAAAACAGGCCTGAGGGCTGTGGATTAGAGTCACCCACCTTTGGCTTGGTAGCATTACTTTTGGTCCACGAGGCCTTCTGGTTGTCTCTCTCTCTCTGTGTGTGTTGTAAACAGAAAGAGCAGTAAACAGAAACCAAATAGCTCAGAAAAAGTTATAAAAACTGAGTTAATGAACTTACTATGTAAGTTAGGAAATTTTGTGAAGTTTGCTGAATGGGAAAATTCCCTTTGGTATCTCGGTTTTCAGTGTTGGAAAGGTTTTCTCAGCTTGGTAATGGTTATAAAAACACCTCATAGAAGACCATCATTTCAAACAGTATAGAATGTTCTCTGATCAGTCTCACATTCACAGCTATGCATGGGAGGACTTGACTTCCAAGAACCAGTCAAGGGTCATGATTTTTGTTTACCTCACTGATCAGAAATCCAAGAAACAGCTCAGAGAAGTGCTGCTTAGAGGGGCTGTGTTCCTTCCATGGACTGTGAAGTATGAACATGGAAGGAAGAATAAGAAAGGGCCTCTTGCAAGATTAACCAAGAGAGTTTTCCTTTGAGAGATGTTGTAGTGTAGTGTCCCCGTCCACTCACATGAGCATCCCACCTGAGCACTCCTCCACAGGCACACTCACATTAATACTTTTCAAGAAACACCCATGGATCCATAAACATCCATGTAAGAATCCTCATGGATATTTCCTCACTTGAACATTCCTTCATGAACCTGTTAAAGATGGAGGCATATAATATTAATCTTGCTTTATATGTCTGGATAATCATAAATTTTATATGATGCAAGAATAATGTGTGGGAGGCTCAAATACTGATCCCAGTGAACCAAAATTAGTTAAATTGAGTTCAAGGTTATCTTTTTTGAATTCTGAGGATTAAAAATAGTTTGAAAAGTTTACACTTAAAGTTACTTCACATTCTCTTGTTATAGGAACTGCTTAAAAGATATCTCTCAATGTTTTTATTTATTGCTTGAAACCTAGTAAAGCTACTTACTGACTAAAGAAATTAAACATGAGACATGCTGCCTTCAGCTGAACAGGACCAATAATAAATCAGGTTCAACTGTGATTCTCAGATGGAAAAATTCATGGACCACACAGGAACACTGGATGAGAGGAGCCGAAGTACACAGAGAGTAGTGGCTGAAAAAAATGAGTGTGGTATTCTGCTCTGTCCCAAGTGGTTTTATTTTTTTGACATATTTTTTATATTAGCTTTATATATACTTTTTTTATTTTCATTTTAACTCCTAAGGGGTTTGTTTGAGTGGCTTGTGCAAGACCAGACTGTGACAGTGACCTGGATGTATAAGGTAAAATTTTTACCACTGGCTGTCCTGTTAAATCAGGAATCCTGACCCGGTCAGAGGAAATAATTTCTTAAATATTCTCCAACTGTGTGCTTCTAGGCTGTTTCTGATAATAAAAGGAATAGGACAAACTGTACTTCTGGACTCATGTCAAAGGAACAAGAGGGATTGTGACTTGACCAATTTTGCAGAGTGATTCTATCAGAAATTTCCTAGCATGTTATGTTACATATTATTTTTCATATGTTCTAAGAAAGAGCTGCACTCAATAATTAGTGGTCCATTGCTTCTCAGAAAAATACCCTTGCTCCCCTACCTGAAATAATGGACCACGTGCCTTCAATGGCTCTCTTCGTGCCAAATCTCTACTTATGATTTATGGCAAATGCAGTTTCCTTAATACTCCCATGTGAATAAAGAGAGCATTGCTTTGATCCCAGGCACCTGTGATTTTTGTCTTTACAATCCTTTATACCTCCATTCTTCAGTGGAGAGAGTC
>NW_006399821.1:5669823-5675571 GCF_000299155.1 Elephantulus edwardii | reverse complement strand
CTTTCATCACCCAATGAGAAGCTGATACACAGTTGTATCCCCCTAAAGTGTATAAAAAAAGCCAACTTTGTCTGCTCGAGGTCGACTCCTCTATCTCCTGCGAGAGGTACGTGTCGACCCGGAGCTCCGCAATAAACCTCTCCTCTTGCTATTGCATCAAGCCGGTGTCTTGGAGTCTTGGGTCTTCGCCGTCCGCTCGGGATAGGACCACCGGTTCAGGGGGGTCTTTCAGTAAGACTTGCTACTTCCCAAATTCCAGCTTCCTGTATTTCCAATAAATTGCTCTTGGACTGTAATTTTTCAGAGACTTAGATGGTTTTTCAAAGAGATAGATGGATACCGTTACTTAATAGGATGGCAGAAAAAGAATTCATGCCTTGGATTTGTAGTGTTGGAGAAGCTTACTACTTGAATGGCCTAACAGACAGGATGATATATCTTGGAAAAGGTGCAGACAGGCTGCTCCTTTGAGGAAAATAGGGTTAAGTTTCATCTTTCATGCTTTGATACTTTACCTCCATATTTTATGTGAAGTAATTCCTTGGAAAGGGACATCATGCTTGAGGAATGGATGATCTGAGAAGAGAAAGATCCCCAACAAGAAATACTGACATGGTTACTTACTTCATCAATGGGCTTAAGTGTGTCAGAGATGATAAGGATGGCACAGGCTAGGACAGGGTTCAGGTTGCCTGTTCATAGGGTCAGAGAGTTGTACTGAACTCAATAGCACCTAACAATAACGAGAATATGCCATCTTATAATTGGCCTTTTTAAATTATAATTGTCTTGCTTATTTCCTTTACAGGGGTTTCATTGTTTATGTAGCGCAATCCACTGGTTTTCTTAGGTTGATGTTATAACCTGCCATTTTGTTGAATTGGTCAACTTCATTTAATAACGACTGTTTGAATCTTTAGAGTTTTTTAGGCATATAGTATCATATCATTTGCATTTAGAGATAGTTTTACCTCTTCTTTTCCAATTTGGATGTCTTTTATATTCTTTTATTGTCAAGTTGCTCTAGCTAAGACTTCTAATATATTATTGAATATTAGTAGTGATAAAGGGATTTCTTGTCTGGTCACTGTTTCCAAGGGAAACAAGGGAAAATTTCCAAGTCTTTAGTGTCTCTCTATTGAGAGTGATGTTAGCTCTTTGTTTTGTGTATATATTTTTAGCAACATTGAGGACATTTTCCTCAATTCTAGTCTTGTCGAATGTTTTAAAGAGAAAGGAGTATTCTCCTTTCTGAAATAAATGAACTGAAATAAATGTGTTGTTCTTTTTCTTTCCTTTTGTTGTGATGAGTTACATTTATTAGTTTTCTTGAATCATCCTTGCATGCCCATTATAATAATCTCCCTTGAAAATGATTCATTTTTTTATGTACTGTTTGATTCTAAGGTGAGGATTATTTTAAAGAATTTTACTACTGTACATGAGTGATGTTGATCTGTAGTTTGGTTTTGTGTGTGTGTGTGATGTCTGTCTTTGTCTGATTTAGGTATCAGGGTTATGCCTACTTTCCAAACTAACCCTAGGAGCTTTCTTTATTTTTCTATATTTTAAGAAACTTAAGTAAAATTAGTGAGATCATCTCCAAATGATTGATGTAATTAAATAGGAAAGCTGTCTGGAATGAGGCTTCTGTTGTTGGGAGATTTTTGATGACTTGCTGAAATTCTTACTTTGTGGTCTGTTTAACTGTTCTACTTCTGTTTATGTTAATATGAGTGAGTTGTGGGCTTCTGTAAATTTGTCTGTTTCCTCTAGGTTTTAAAATTTGTTGAAGCATAGCTTTTTGTAATATGCTGTCATTATCATTTTACTTTGAGATTGTTCTGTTTGGGATTAAAAGAAAACTTGATGACTGGGAACAAACATTTGGCACTACCATCTTATACAGAAGTCTCATAATGAAAGTTTGTAGAACACTCCTGGGCCTCCACAAGAAAAAGACTGATAAACCAGCTATAAAATGGGCAAAAGACATGGAAAGAATTTTCACAGAGGTTGATATTGAAAGGGCCAAAGGACACCTGAAGAAATGCTACAAATCATTGGCAATAAGAGAGATGCAAACCAACAGCACAATGAGATCTCATCTCACTGCAGTAGCCATGGCAATGTTTAACAGGACAGCAAATAATAATACTAGAGAGGATATGGCAAGATAGGAACCCTTATACATTGTTGGTGGGACTGTAAAATTGTACAACTGCTCTGGAGAGCAATTTGCTGCTTCCTCAAAGAGCTGAACATAAAAACTCCATTTGAACCATCTATTCCATTGCTTGGAAATACAGCAAGAAAATGAGAACTGAGGCTCAAATGGCAACTTGTACACCAATATTCAAAGTAGCACTATTTACTATTGAAAGAACATTGAAAAAGCCCAGATGTCTAACCACAAACAAATGGAGTGAGAAGCTGTGGTGCGTTCATATAATGGACTACTACACAGCATGCAGGATACAGCATACAGCATACAGCATGTAGTATTGGGAAGGACAGGAGAGCATTATGCTGAGTGACCTAAAACATTAACACAAGGAGAAATACTGTATAAAAACCATTATTGTAAAATGAGTATGAGGATCCAAGCGGGGAGAGGGTAGAGGCAGAGGGGTTAAAATTGGGAGGGGAGAGGCAGGTGCTAATCATGGGGTTAACAATTTGATGGATGGATGGGGCAAAAAAATGAGAATTATCTTGTGTGAAAGACAATGTTTTCAAACTTTGTTAATAAATCAGAATAAAATAGTTTTTTAAAGTTATGGAAAGAAAAAAGATTCTTAGTTTGGTAGCACAGCTTTAACTTTTTATTCATTTTATTTGTTCCTTGTCTTTCTTTCAAGTTTGCCAGTGATTTGTCCATTTATTGACCCTTTTGAAGAACCAGCTCTTGGTCGTGTTTTCATTTGTATTCCTGTATTCTATTCCATTGAGTCAAGTCCTTATCTTTATTATTCTTTTCTTTCTAGATAGAGTCTGTGAGATTAGCTGTTTGTTCTTTATCAATTTGTTGGAGGTATTTGCTAAAACATTTGTTTTACTCCATTCTTCATTTACTGTGTTTGCTTATTACTATGATCTGACCTCTGAAGAATGTCTTTTCTATATCTCAGAAGTTTCGATATATAATATTTTTATTCTCATTTGTTTCAAATAACCTTTTTATCTTACTTTGTATTTCTTTTATAACTAGTGAGTGATCAAATAAAATGTCAATTAGTTTTATGTGAGGTATTTATTATATCCTTTATCCTGTTGGTAATTTCTAGTTTGATCCCTTGATAAATATTTATTGTCAATAAGAATAGGCAAATGGAATAAAGCAAGTTCAAGGAGAACAACACTGATTTTGCAGATAAGAAAGAGTTCTTAGTGGGTGCACTGGCCTGACTCAGGGCTCACCACATGTGAAGGGATTCAAGTGCTGTGCTTAAATGGGTACCTAAGAGTTCTGGACACACTTGTTATTTTGGAGAACCTGTACTTTTTTCTATACAAGAACCCCCTGGTGTATATCCATGAAAAATACAACTTGGAAGATACATTAGAAAGTGCAACCAGAATGTAACCCAAATTGAAGTCAAAGATGGTCCATTATCCTATCACACAATGGACATGTTAGGAAAGGCAATTCCTTGGAAAAGGACATCTTGCATGGAAAAGTTGATTGTCAGCAAGGGAGATGAAGATAATCAACGTGATGAATTAATACCGTCCCTGCAGCAATGAACTCAAATATGTGCATGTTGTTAAGAATAGTGGGAGATAGGAGAGGTTTAATTTCTGTTGTTCATAAAGACATGAGTCATACTTAACTCATTGGCCCTTGGAAAAACAGCAACAGTACCAAAGGAGCGACTTATCTTCTAAGTTCATAATGCATTAGTAAGCAAAGATCTGTTGTATCAGAGACCTGCAGCAAGTCAGAAATCGCATGGAGTATTCCAGAGAATCCCTTCCAGCATTAGAAGAACAAGGAAGTGCTAGGGAAACCTGCCTGACTAAGCCTGCCTTGGGCACTGATACTCTTTCTCCACGCTCTAAAAGCGCACAGGCCTCATACTGGTCAAGGATCTCCACCAAGCTTCCTGCTGTCACTGATAAGGAACAGAAGGCCATGTTTAGGAAGGGCACTGGCTGAGTGGTTGCCTGGGTCCTCATTCACCCCTCTGACCTTGCAGACCCACTGCCTTCATATGAGTGTGTGTTAATACCTTGAGCTGAGGAAAAATGTCAGCAAGGAAGAATTACTAGAGGAAGGAATGGGGATCAGGAGAGCACAAATATAGGGATCAGACATTTTGTTTGTAAACAACTAGTTTATTCTAGCTGGTCCTCTAGTAGACTGGCTTAGGGAATGTGAAGGAAGGTGGCTTGGAAATCCTGTAATTATTGAGCAAACAAACTCATTGCCCTCCAGTGAGGGGTATAGGAGGCAATATCCATGATACTCCGTAGAGTATGGTAGATTCCAAACTCATGCTTTTGATATGGTAACATAACTTCTTGCTACTAGAGTGATGTAGAACTCAAAGCGATGTGGTTTGCATCCATGAGCAGTTTTGTGGCAGAACCATAGGTGAAATCTTCCATGTGATTCACAAATTGTGCACCCCAACTGGAGGATCAGCTATGTGTAAATTCCATCTCAACACCATTCAAGAAAAAGAACGGGCAACCAGTGCAAGATAGTGATAAAAACTTCCCTTCATGCACTAATGCTTTAAGATCTGTGCATCATTAATGTTGTTCCCATCCTGTATTTGGGGAGGCAGTGAACACTTAATTGAGCTGCAAAGGGCAGTGCTTAGCCATTAGAGGCCACAGGAGACCTGTAAGAGTGAGTTAGGGCTCTGGACACACATCACAGGGGCCCAGAGATGCCATGTCTGGAAAGAATAACTACAAAATCATGGGATTCAGAGACACAGGTGTTCTGCCTTGCCAGGTAGATTTCCAGGTAACTCTCTTAGCTGACTTTGAGGAAGCTCTGGTACCATGATGGGTAAGTCTCCTTTTCAATTCAAAGGTAAGTGGTTTGAATTCACTGTTCCTCTGAGGGAGAAGGAGGGGCAACTACCAACCCTGCAATTACAGGCTATAAAATCCCCCTGGATGCATCATAATTTCTCAATCCATTCTACTGTGGTTAATATTTGGGCTACTTTTGTATTCTTATGAAAGTGAATAATGCTGATATAAACATTAATGTACAAGTCTCTTTTTGTGCCTCAGTTCTTATTTTCTCAGGGTATATTCCAAGCAGGGAAATAGCTGGGTCATATGGAATTTCTATGTTCAGCTTTCTAAGGAAATAGCAAACTGCCTTCCAGAGAGACTGTAGCATTTTATAATCCCATCAACAATGCATAAGAGCTTTTACTTCGCCATATCCTCTCCAACATTTATTAGTTGCTGTCCTGGTAAACTTTGCCATGGCTACTGGAGCTAGATGGTTTCTCATTGTACTTTTTATTTGCATTTTTCTTATTGCCAGTGGTTTTGTATATTTATACTATGGACTACTACACAGCACACAGTAGCAATGTTTTTTCAAATCATTACCTAACTTGGGAGGGACTGAAGAGCATTATGCTAATTGAACTAACTAATCTCCATAATTGTCAGTGACAGGATAATATCTATACACATACAAGGAAGTCCAGTGAATACCACTATCATTCAAATATATGCACCAACAACCAGAGCCAAGGAAGAGGAGATAGAAGA
>NW_006399821.1:5659129-5667333 GCF_000299155.1 Elephantulus edwardii | reverse complement strand
GAGAACATGTATGAGGATCCCAGGGGGACAAATGGAGAGAGCAGCAGGGTGAGACTAGGTAGGTGTGGGATGGAGTGGGTGGTTGTTTAGTCATAAGGTCACACAATTTGATGGGTAGAGGTAGGAATGGGAAAAGGAAATGGGAAAGATCTGGTATGAAAACAATGTAAATCAGCTTGGTCAGTAAATTAGTATAAAATAAAATTATATTTTAAAAAAAAACTCACTGGAAATTCTGCTAAGAGTCAGTTCTGACTGGACTGTATTGATGAATGGGTTGTTTAAGACTCCTGGTCTTGGGTAAGGGGAGAGGGGAAGACTGCTGGATTTCCTGAGTTAAGGAGAGAAAAATGAAGCTCCAGGCTGCTCCCTGGACTGGCTTAGCATGTCCCTGAGCAAATGATCAGGAAACAGCTCTTCAGTGTGTCTGGGTGCTACAGGAAAGCTCAGGACTCTCTTCTGTGTCCCCTAGTCTGTGACCATGGAGCAGCTGTCCAGTGCCAATAATCATTTCACTCTGGACTTGTTCCATATTTTGAATGAGAAGAATCCCACAGGAAACATCTTCTTCTCTCCCTTCAGCATCTCCTGTGCAGCTGCCTTGGTCCTTGCTGGGGCCAAGGGCAACAGCGCAGCACAGCTGTCCAAGGTCAGTGACACTACCCTTTACATGTAAATTAGTTCCATGTCTATCTGTGCACAGAGTTGTGCTCTGTACATCCTACAATTACTACTGTTTTAATGACTGTATTTCTGTGCCACCAAATATAAAAAGTTCAGGCCAAGGATCTGTGTGCTGGATTTCATTTTCCTCAAAACTTTATTCTCCAACTTCTAATTGATGGGTTTTGTCCAGGAATATCCCTGTCCTCTTTGGACTTATGCTCCTCAGAAAGGTGTTTTAACAACTTTCCTATCAGTCAGCCGTATTCTCCTTGGCTAGGAACTTAGGATTCCTGCTTTGCATCAGGTAACATACTGATGATCAATAATACCACACTAGTATTATTTCCTTGGAGCATGATCAGCAATATTTCTGAATCTTCTTCTTTTGTAACTGTCACTCAGCTCCCTGCCAGGCATGAATATAATTTTTTTTAATATATGTGTTCAGGAGGGACAATAAAACCAAATTTCCAGTCCCGGGAATAATGAGATATATGCGGGAAAGTTGGCGACATTTTCTTTGACTGAATACCTTCCACCGTTTCACCCTCCACTTTTTTTTTTCACTGTTCATGGTTTATTTGCCTCCACTTCTTTTCACATAGGTTAAGTTGTGCTGAATTGAACATGTTGTTGTTAAATGGAAATCATAGAGACCCAATGCACCACAGATTTGAACTGTCCACTATCCTGAGCCGGTCTTACTGTCCAACACACATAGCTCAGTTACCTTAGTTACTGTAACAATCGGTCTCATCCTATAGCTTCCTATTTTACACTGTTCTGTCACTCTTGCAAGCATGATGTCCTTCTCCAAGTATTGGTCTCTCCTGACATCATGCCCAAAGTATGTCATAAGAAGCAAAATTTTTGCCTAAAAAAAAACCCAAAAAAACCCCCCAAAACCTCAACTTCACCCTCTCAAGGACAGAGTTGTTTGTACTCTTGGCAGTAAAGGGTATGCTCAGCACTCTTCTCCAGCACCATTAAAGTATCTACATTTTTTCATTATTAGTAAATTCTAGCTTTTGACATATAGCAGGTAATTTCATAAACCATGACATGAATCAGGTGCACCATAGTCTCTAGACTGACATTGTTGCTCTTTAGTATTCTGGCAAGGCTACTGACAGAATATTTTCTCGATACAATTTGTCTTTTGATTTCTCATCTGTCATGAAACCAAAAGCTGAAAATGTTAATAATCTCACCTTTTCTCCATCTATCACAGGGCTGCCAATGGGCACAATGGAAACAATCTTTGGGTGTTGGTTGTGTGTGTGTGTGTGTGTGTGTGTGTGTGTGTGTGTGTGTGTGTGTGTGTGTGTGTGTGTGTGTGTGTGTTGAGCTTCAGTCCCTATTAAACACTATATTCCTTTACCTTCCTTCATAAACATTTTAGGTCTTCTCTGTTTGAGCAACCAAGGTTGTGTCTTTTGAAGATGGCAGGTTGTCGTTGACTCTTCCTTCAATCATCATGTCACATTCCTCTTCATAAACTTTAGCCTCCCAAGTACTCTATTCCACATATGGATTCAAATGTTATGAAGACAGGGTACATCAATCCCTGACACACTCCTTTCTTGATTTAGAATATTGAAATATTTCCTTGTTCTGTTTTGACCACTGCTTCCTGGTCCAAGCACATGTTTCACATGAGCACAATCTCATGTTCTGGGATAAAATTTGTTGTGATCTACATGGTCAAATTCCTTTGAATTGCAAATGAAACACAAACAGGTATTCCTCTATTACTCTCTGCTTTCAACCACAATCCATGTGAAATTGGTTATGATGTCCCTAGTGCCATAACCTCTTCTAAAACCAATTTACACTTCTGGTAGTTCTCTGTGGATGTTCTATTACTGTCATTTGTAGATACTGCTCAGCAGAGTTTGCCTGCATGTGATGTTAAGGATATTGTTCAATAATTTCTACCTTCTTTTGGATCATGATTCTTTTGGAATGGAGTAAATATTGATTTCTTACTGTAGTTGACCAGGTAGCTGTCCTTCAGATTTCTTGGCATAGCCTGGTAAGCACACCCAGGATTTCTTTCATTTGTTTAAATATGTCAATTGTTATTCCATCAATTTCTGGGACATTGTTTTCTGCTAATTTCTTCAGAGAAGCTTTATCACTATTTTCTCTTGAGTGTATGTTGTTTCCAGAAAATCATCTCTATCAACGATTTCTTTTTGGTATAGTGACCCAGTGAACTCCTTGCATCTTCTTTTAATGCTTCCTGTATTATTCAATTTTTTGCCCACAGCATTTTTTACCACTGCATTCTTAAGGGCTGTGACTTGAAGCTTGAATTTGTCTCCAATTTCTTCAGGTTAAGAAATGCCAAAGAACTCATCCCTTTTGATTCTCTGACTCTTCATCTAAAGACATTGAACAAAATGTAACATTTCAATACTTAATATTTTTTGTTCTAGAATTGGTAAAATGGTAATTTTTGTTGTTTATATTTTATCCTCCAGAAAATAAATGGTACAGATATTTATATATTTTTATATTTAGGAAAAATTATAGATGCAATTTTTCTTTTTCTTGGAAAAATATCTTACAAACTTTCTGTAGGCATTTCAATTATTTATTATTTAGTTTACTTTTTAGCCATTCATATTTTTGAAGGAAAATTGAAAAAAAGTAGTCGTATATCAAATAATCAGGTTTCACAGAGATTTAAATTTTGAATTCAATAATGTTTGACCCAAATGAAAATGAATAAAAATGCTCATTGCAGAATCATCAGTAACCTTAATTAAAGCATATTACTTTAATTTGAGGATCACAAATAGAATCCCTTTGGAATTTCAAAATAAATGCTCATGGAAAGAATGCTTCCTTTCTTTCAGGCATTTCATCTTGATAAGATTGAGGAAGTTCAGTGTCTGAATGCTGAAATCAACAAACGTGATGCCTCCTACATCCTGAAACTTGCTAACGGGTTCTATGGCGAGAAGACCTATCACTTCCTCCCTGTAAGTAGTTCCTGCTGTGTACTCTCAAATGCCCCTGGCACAGAGTCACTTCCAAACTTCAACTCAAAACCTCAACTCATTTTGCTAATTATCCTTCTATTTTTACAGTAATGGTGTCAAGTGGTATTTGTCCTTAAGAGATGAAATTAGTTCACACACCATAATCAGTGGTGATTAATTTTATAAAACACATTGAGAATCAAAGAATGTGTGAAACACAAAGGATACTAATTATGCATGTGAACCAATATTTAAAAACCCACTACAGATAAACTCAAGTCTTTGCTGCTTAGTGTGAATTGACTCTGTTGAAACACTCCAGGAAGATTTTAGAGTCTGTAGTGCCTGTCTTTCGCCCCCAGAGCATGTGGTGGATTTGAACCACTACCTTTGTGATGGCAATGCAAATCCTTACTCACTAAGCCACTAGTGTTTAGAAGCATTCAATTCCAGTATGACTTGATTGCCTGTGTCTGTGAGATGAGACCCCACGAAAAAGTGATGTAGTAAGGAAACTTGGTGCAGAGAAGGTTGTCTTTCCATGATATGATGTTATATGCCATGGTGCCTGCAGTGGAAAGGTGTGCCAGGAGCCCCTTGAACAGTTAGCCAATGAAAATCCTTTCAGACAGTTTGATGGGAAGAATTTCTAAATTTGATAAAGCACCAAAAGAAGAAGAGTCAAAACCTGTTGTGTGTGAATGGAATTTGGCCTCTTAGGATAATTGCTGTTGCTCTTATAGATTTTACCTAACAATATTTGAATGTAACAAAACCTACTCATAACACTTCCTCTTTTTTGTTTATAGGATTTCTTGGCAACAATTCAGAAATTCTATGGGGCTGACCTGGCCAGTGTGGATTTCCAGCATGCCTCTGAGGACGTGAGGAAGGAGATAAACCAGTGGGTCAAAGACCAGACAGAAGGTATGGGATAGAATGACATGTGAACTTTTACCTCAGGCCCAAGATCCTTCTCTGTGTTTCTTCCCTGCTCTCTTCCACTCCCTCAAGTCCTATCCAGATGCACTCATAGTCAGATGGTGGTAAATGTGATGTCATCTCCCCACTTCATTAAAATCTTAAGAACTTCCAAATATAAGAAATTTACCAAAATAATAACTTAGACCCAATTTATCTAAAGTATTGAGATTCTTTTTAATGCCACACTCCCACCAGTTTTCCTAAGTGTCATTTTGAAATAGCAGGTAATATTACATGCAAAATCAATAAAAGAAACATGCTGAACAAATCCAGCTTTCCTAAAGTAATTTAATATACATATGGAAGGGAATAGAGAATATATTACCAGTCATTACAGACTTTGTCTACAATATCCTTTCAAATAAATGCTGCTTGTTGGGATGATTGTTGACTTGTTCAGTCTCACACCCCATTTCACATGTCTGTCTTCTGATTTCTACAGTGTCCTTTCCCAACAGCAGAGTCCCGTAACTAGGACACTCCTAGTCTGTGAGAATAACCTTGGATCCAAAGGTCTTGGTTTGAATCATTATTATGAAAGCACACTGGTTGGATTTAAAAGGGGATTTGCTAACAACTGAAAAAAAATTTCTACTTATCTGAAAAGTAAAGAAAACTAATAATATAAGGCTTACTGTTTACCATACTATCAAATAAAAATCGCCTTTTACACTCCTACCAACAGCAAATAAGGGTTCCAGTTTCTCCACAACCTCGCTAGCATTTGTTGTTTGCTGTTTTGTTGAATTTTGCTATTCTTACTGGTGTACTATGGAAAGCTTTATGGTGCTTTCTCAAAAAGGTACAAATAAAAATACCATTTGACCCAGCAATTCCACTACTGGGGATATACCCTAAAAAACCATGACTGCCACTCAAGCAGATATGTGTACATGTTGTTTATTGTAGCTTTGTTTACAATAGCAAAGAGTTGGAAACAACCCAAGTCCCCATCAACAAATGAATGAATAGAGAAGCTATGATATATTCACATAATGGAGTGCTATACTGCACAGGGTCAGGGTTGCGGGTGGGGGGGGATGAAGGGGGGACTGTACATCGATGAAGGAAATTTTCTTTTACTTTTCAAAGAGAGGACCGAACTGGAGAGGAGAGGTGGGCAGGGAGAAAAGGTCAACAATGAATGAATGGAAATATAAAATCTCTATAAATGTCCATTAAAATTAATAAAATTTAAAAAATACAATGCTGCATTGGAAAACAAGGAACTCAAGAAATATTACACAAAATCCTGGAGGACATTATGCTTAGTGAAATATTTTTGTTACAAAAAAAGACAAATAGTGCATAATGCCACTGTTATAATAGAGAATAGATACAGGGTTTAGGGAGAGTGAGAAAAAGTGGTTAAGTAATGTATACTGGAATAATGTATACTGCACTGAAACAGATGAGGGAGAGAACTGTTAAAAAGGAATATTTGATAGGTATTGTTATGAAAGGAGTCAAGAATGAAGGCAGGATAGTGGGGTGAATTTGGGGGAGGGATTTTATAACAATGAAAGAATTTTTATTTTAATTTTCAAAGAGAACCACAAATTGGGGGAAGGGGTGGCAGGGAGAAAAGTACCACAATGAATGAATATAAATCCAAAGTCTCTGTAAACTTACATTAAAATTAGTGTTAAAAAAATTTAAGCTAAAAAAGAAACTAGAAAAAAATAGCCTTTTAGCATATACTTACTAAGTGTTGACATTCTGTATGGTTAGATGTTTCTCTTCCGGTTTACATAACAACTAAATTTCTTTAAACTTTGACTTAGTGCTGGAGAAGAGTATTGATCATACCATGGACTGCCAGGAGACCAAATAGGCCTGTCTTGGAGAGAATGAAACAAAGTTTCTACTTGGAGGCTAGGATTTTAAAGCTCCTTCTCACATACTTTGGGTTATGTGCCCAGGAGGGGTCAGTCATGGAGAGGGACATCATGTTTGCAAGTATGGAGGGACAGAGCAGGACAGGAATACTCTGGGTAAAATGAATGGACATGATGACTGGAGCAATGCCCTTAGATGTGTCAGAGTCAGTGAGTCTGGCTCAGAATAGGGCAGGGTTCAGATATGTGTACATAAGACTGCTACGAGAAATTTGACTTCTGTAACCAATATAAATTGTAATCAATTTTTGGATGCGCTTTCTTAGGGAATTCCTTTTTAAAGGAGAATGAAGTAGAAAGCTATACATTTGAACTACATTTGAGCGCTAGTATAAAATTGGTTCAAGTTGAGTTTATGATAGGAAGGTATTTTTAAAAAATATTTGTCTTTTCAGGGAAAATTCCAGACATTTTACCTTCAGGTGTGGTTAACAGCTTGACTAAACTCGTGCTAGTGAATGCCATCTATTTCAAGGGGAAGTGGCAGAAATTATTTCCTAAAGATGAGACAAAAGAAGCCCAATTCCATTTGAATAAAGTAAGGAAATGTAACATTAATAAAATAATTTGATGGGATAGTATGAGGGAAATGGAAATAATCTGTTCTTGAAAATAATGTATTCAAATGTTATAAATAAACTAGTATAAAATAAAAAATAACTTCTTACTATAAAAGAATACAGTTAACTTGACTGATATGTCTCTTTGACCTGCTCAGAAAGATAAAAAAACGGTGAAAATGATGTGTCAGGTGGATATATTTTCATACGGCTATATCGATGAAGTAAAGTGCCATGTGTTAGTACTGCCTTATGAAGACAACGACCTCAGCATGGTCATCCTGCTGCCACATGACATTGAAGATGACTCCACAGGTCTGAAGAAGATAATGCTGAGATTGCCCGATTCCTCCCTTGTATGTCAGCTGGGAGATGTTCTGTCACCATTTACTAACACTGACTTTCCTTCCCAGTTCATTCTGAGTCCCTTGAAATTAGTCCACCTACATTTACTAACCCAATATCCTAGATTAAAAGATTAAGGAAAGGTTTACAAATCAGAGTGATGGCAGACATCTAAAGAACGATATTAAATTTAGTATTATTTCTAGAAAATTATGTAAGTTCTGCTCTGGGATCAACTTCACAGGAAAGTGCAGCACAGAGGATTGCTTCCTTGAAGGAGAAAAAAAGACAGAAAATGAAACTGAAAACATCATAATGTATAGCTGCTTCAAATACAAAGAAATTACAATCATTATTAGCATGCTACATATGTTGTTGTTATTGTTGTTATGTACCGTTGAGTCGCCTGCTACTCATGGACACCCTATGCACAACAGCCCTAAACCCTGCTCTCTCCTGTGCCAATCTTATAGTCTCTGACACACTTACACACATTATCTCAGTCACTGAATTATTCCACTTTATTTAAGGTCTTTCTTTCCTGCTCTGTCCTTCTACCCTCCTGAATATGACATCCCTCTCAAAGGACTGATCCCTACTTGCAACATGCCCAAAGTATGACAGACGAAGCCCCAGAGTCCTTGACTTCAAGGAGGAGCCTGGTTTAATACTCTCCAGGTTGAATCTGTTTGTTTTCTTGGCAGTCCAGGGTACATTCAATACTCTTCTCCAGCACCACAGCTCAAAGGCATCAATTCTCC
>NW_006399821.1:5657534-5657971 GCF_000299155.1 Elephantulus edwardii | reverse complement strand
TCAGTTGACCAAGTGGTTGTTCTCCAGATTTCTTGGCACAACTTGATGAGCACATCCAGGGCAGCATCTGTTAGCTGAAATACATCAATTGGTACACCATCTACTCCTGGGGCCTTATTCCTTGCTATTTCCTTCAAAGCAGCTTGAACTTCTTCCTTCTTTACCATAGGCTCTTGCTCATATGTTATTTCATTAAATTCTTCTGTATCTGCCAATTCCTTTTGATACAATGGCTCAGTATATTCCTTCCATCTTCTTTCAATACTTCCTGGATCATTTAATATTCTGCCTAAAGCATCCTTGATTATTGCAACTCTAGGTTTGAATTTGTTCTTCAGTTCCTTGAGCTTAAGAAATGCTGAACGAGTTCGGCCCTTTTGATTTTCCGATTCTAACTCCTCGCACATTTCATTGTAATATTTTGCTTTGTCATTCCG
>NW_006399821.1:5653205-5656926 GCF_000299155.1 Elephantulus edwardii | reverse complement strand
GCATCTTGATTGCATGTTCGATCTATCTCCGACTGTAAGAGTTGGTAGAAATCATCTATTTCTTCTTTTTTGGCTCTGGTTGTTGGTGCATATATCTGAGTGATAGTGGTATTAACTGGACTTCCTTGTAAGCGTATGGATATAATCCTATCACTCACAATGTTGTACTTCAAGATGGATGTAGAAATGACTTTTATAACTATGAAGGCAACCCTAGTTTTCCTCTCCTTTTCATCTCTGGAGTAGTATATCATATGATCATTTGACTCAAAATGCCCCATGCCAGTTTATCTCATCTCTCCAATGCCTAGTATGTCAATATTTATGCATTCCATTTCTTTCTTAATAATTTCTAATTTTACTACATTCATGGTTCTTACATTCCATGTTCCCATCACTAGTGCACTATTGTCTGCTTACAACTGTTCCTCTTACTTTGTATTTCCATACTTGAAAGTTCTACCTAGGTTGCCCTTTCTGTTATTCTATGTGTGTTCTGTTGTACAGAGGGTTTTCAGAGGACTGATATTTCAGAAGTGGATGGCTAATCCTTCTTCTTAGTCTGTCTTAATCTGAATATTTAGATTTAGAGGAGTATCTCAGAGACAAGCAATTTGTGGAGCAATGAAAGATAAATCCTTTATTGTGGATTTAACCATTAGTTACAGTGTTGACCCGACCCTGCCCTTAGCCTTCACCCACTTAGATCATGAATTATATTTGCAAAACTTTCATGATAGAAGAGAAGTGGTAACTGGAACATTACCTCCTTCCTAATATAACCATTACATATGCTTTCAAGTATATGTAATTTAGATTTCTGACATCTACTCTGAGAAATAAAGATGGCGATCTCCTTCTGGAAGACTTTAAGCTTCTGAAAATTCATCTATTAGGTTGTTCTGACTCAATGGTTTTTGACTAATAAGATGTTTGGTTTTTTGGGTTCTTTTTGTTTGTTTTATCTCATCTTAGGGCTAGAACTAGGACAAATTTTTCTATGATGTTCCTACTATGCTGTGTGATTTTTAAAAAGTTTAATTGTATTACTTATGATAATTAATAGAGTTAATTGGTTCAAAATGTGTGCACTTTTATAGAAGTCAAGTGTTCTGTTAGGAATAGGGTCTAATATTAGTTATTTACACTTATATTGTATGTATGAAATTTAATGCATTGCTTATTTTAATGCAGTTTTTATATTTGTATTATTTGTGACTTTTAAAAAACCCCTTTCTCTCATAATAAGCTTTACTTGAATAGGATGAGTGGAACAATGGTTTCATTAAAGTTTGAGAGTAATAATAACAGTAATATGATAATGTTGTTGTTGTTAGGTGACATTGAGCTGACTGTGACTCATACCAATACCATGAACAATAGAATGAAACACTGTTGGTTCCTGTGAAATTCTCACAATCAGTGCTGCACTTGAAATCATTGTTGAAGCCACTAGGTCCATTCATCTTCCTAAGGGTCTTAATGTAGCACTTTCTGAATGCCAAGTACTTTATAGAGATTAAATTATGTAATGCTCCACCAACACTAAAAGGAGAACATTTTCATTCTCTCTATTTCACATGAAGATGTAGGCCTAGCATACTGCCTGAATTTTATATTTCACCTCAGTTTCTCAATTCTCATTGCCATCAATTGAGAATCAACTCTTAGAGGACCCTCCAGTGAGTTTTCAGACACTATAAATCCTATAAAAGTATATTGCTTCATTTTCTTTTAGAGCAGTTTGTCTATTGGAACTAACTGACTTTGGATGGGTGTTGTAATTCTTACTAACTAAACCATTGGGACTAAATTTATTAGCACTGATTTCCTTAGCTCCACTGAGTTTCACCAGCCACAATGGAGTTAAAAATGTAGAGAAGAAGATGTTTCAATATATCCTTGTATCACTCCACCATTTAGCACTCTGACAATTAGCATCATGTTGGCTTATCACAGTGATCCATGTGTGATTAGGACTTGGTAAATTCTGAGTGAGTGAATGGATGGCAAATCGATGATGAAAGAAATATGGATGGCTATGAATAATGACCTTCTTCATTCCAAGTCCTTATCATTGGGACTTTGAAGACCTGGAACTTGACTGTTGTTATTATTATCAACTATTGCTATCAATTTTCAAAAGGAACTAAATTCTTGCCAAAATATCTGATTTTGCATAAAGGTGAAGGAAACAAAGTAGACAAAATATATGTGTCCATTTATTTAAAGACTAGTAACCATGATGGGTTTTTATTTTACTTATTATATGTTGGTAGCAAGAGTGGCATCTACTTTGTAGCAACATGCCTCCAGAACGTCTATGAACTTTGATAAATGTTGATAGTTATAGAGATAATTCAAGCCCTTTTATTTGTAGGGTAGCTATGAGTCGTGCTCAACTCAAAGGCAATTAACAATAACAATTATTTTAAATGAGATTGAGTTTATTCCCTTTTTTTTTTCTCTTCTCATTCTAGATTGAGGAACAGTTGACTTGGGATAAACTGAATGAATGGATCAATTCTAATAATTTGAAGGTGGATAAAATGGAAGTTAGAGTGCCTAGATTCAAGCTTGAAGAAAGCTACAATCTCAAATCCCACTTGGCCCACCTGGATGTGCAGGATATATTTAATCCTAGTAAGGCAGATCTGTCTGGCATATCAGGAGCCACAGATCTTTTTATATCAGATGTTGTTCATCAATCCTTTGTGGAAGTTAATGAAGAGAGTACAGAGGCTGCGGGTACCACAAAAGTTGTGGTTGTGCCATTATGTGGTGGGTTCCGTTTCAGGAATTTCACTGCCAACCATCCATTTCTTTTCTTTATCCAACACAATGCCTCAAAGTGCATCCTCTTTTTTGGCCAATTTGCTTCTCCTTAGAAATTGTTCAAATGCAGAGTCAGACCTAGAGCTGTATTACCTGAGCTTTTAGTGGTAACAAGAAGTATAAATAAAAATTATTTCCCAGAAACAAGTTTTTATAAGATCAGGTTTGTCTCAATAGAACTATGTGTTTCCCTTTTTCACTGGGAAAATGTAAGGGTTTTTTTTATGTTTAAATGCATTTAACAATAAATACATAAATAAACAAACAAATAGTAGTGACTCAGATTCTGTTCTAACATGGAAGGGCTTGATGCTGTTATATTTTCATTCATGGATAGAATTTGGGTATCTATAATAGAGAGATGGGAGCTTTGGTGACCTAGTGGTAAGAAATTGCCCTGCAATCCCAAAGACATGCAACTTGAATACTCCAGTCCCTCTGAGAGAGAAAGATGAACAATTTCCTCCCGAAGGATTAAACTGTGCCTGCAAATCATCTGGCAGGTTGTCTATGAGTCAGTTCTGAATTGAGGACACATAACAACAACAAAAACAACAACAAACCATAAAACCTTGAATCAGAGATACCCCTAGTCAGGAATATCCTCACTGTTGATGTTTGGCTTAAAAATTGACCTTCAACTGAAATAAAGAATAACACCCCAATGGAACAATTATATTTTGAAGAAAGTCTAGCGTTGGCCTCTTTATCTTTCTCTTTGTTCAGAAGAATTAATGCTGTATTTCTCTATTTAATAAAAAAATATTCTGACTCTGGAGAACATTATGCTGAGTGAAATATCACAGTCACAAAAGGACAAATATTTCATGGTTCCACTGTTGTAGAATAGGACTGACCTTGGGGTTGGGGAGAGATTGAGTAAGAT
>NW_006399821.1:5630987-5643075 GCF_000299155.1 Elephantulus edwardii | reverse complement strand
CAGTACCTGCAGTGGTAGCAGACAGGAAGGCTGCAGTGATAGCAGACGGGAAGGCTGCAGTGGTAGCAGACAGGAAGGCTGTAGTGGTAGCAGACCTATCTTTTCTTGAGAGTGGTGTATTGAAGTCTCCAACTATGACAGTCAAGTAGTCCATTTCCTTTTTCATTTTTGTTAATGTTTGTTTTATGTATTTTGCAGTGGTTTCATTTGGTTCATAGATATCTATTATGGTTATGTCTTCTTGTTCTATTGACCCTTTAATCATTATGTAGTAACCTTCCTTGCCTTTGTGATGGTTTTTGCATTGAAATCTGTTTTATCCGAGATAAATATTCTTGCTTTTTTCAGGTTGCCATTTACTTGGTATATTTTTTCCCACCACCCTTTTATTTTTAGTCTTCCTTTATCTTCATTTTTCATGTGTGTCTCTTGTTGGCAGCATATTGGTGGATTGTTTTTTAATCAAATTTGTTACTCCTTTTCTCTACAGTGGTGTATTTAATCCGGTTACATTTAGTGTGATTATTGAGAGGCAAAATTCCATTGCTATCATTTTCTTGAGTTCTTTTTGGTTTTGCTTATTACTTTGGTCCATTCTGCTTGCTGTGGCACCTCTGTAAGAAGGATGCCTCTCAGTGTTTCTTGCAAGGCTGGTCTTGTTTTTACAAACTCCTTAAGTTCTGTTTTTCTAGGAATATCTTGATCTCTCCTTCATATTTGATAGACAATTTTGCAAAATTATTGGTTAACAGTTGTGTCTTTTTAATTTTTTTATATATGCATTTCATTGTCTTCTTGCTCTCATGGCTTCTGCTGAGAAATAGGCACTTAATTTTTTTTTTCTTCCCCTAATAGATTATTCTTTGTTTTTCCTATGCTGCCTCCAGAATTCTCTCCTTCTTTTTGGTTCTGGCAAGTTTGACTATGATATGTCTTGGTGTTTTTCTTTTGGGGTTTATTCTATATGGTGTTCTCTCAGCTTCTTGACTATGTATTCTCTCATTCTTCAATATGCCTAGAAAGTCTTCTAATAACTCTTCCATGACTTTTTCTGTGCCTTTAGTTGCTTCTTCTTGCTCTGGGATTCTGATTATGCACATGTTATTTCTCTTGATGGTATCTCACATTATTTTTAGGTTTTTCTCCTTTTTCCGTCATTTTGATTCTGCTTTTTTTGTTCTAGCAGATAAGTAGTGACAATTCTATCTCCTATTTCACTTTTTCTGTGTTACATCTCTTCAACCCTGTTCATGTATCCTTCCATCATGTTGACAGCATCTGAAACACTAGACCTCATATTTTAGATTGTAGTTTCTTATTTTTCTGGAGCCTCTAATGCCTCGTTTGTTTTATCTGAATTGTTTTGTATTTTCTTTTAAGCTTTCCCTGGTTTTAACTTGCAGTGTCTTATAATTTTTCCAGTTTGTCTTTCACCCATTGAAAACATTCAGTCATTGTTCTTATAAATTCTCTGTCAGAAAGTTTCATCAGACTTTCTGGCTTCAGGAAATCCACTGATACTGTGTCTCTTCTTTGGCTTGATATCTTGCTTTGTGCTTGTGTTGAGGTGTAGTAGCTTGCTTCTTATGTTATTTTCTTGTGGTAGAATTCTTCATGTCTGAGGAAATAGCAGGTTCTTTTTCTGAAGTCACTGCTCCAGAAGAGGGCAGGGGTGGGGGGCTACTCTGACTGGGTTTCTCTGTGTCTTCTGAGCCAAGGGCAATTATGCTTCAGTTCAGTAGAGAAAAGACCAGCGGAAGCATCCTCCTCTGTCAGACACCTGCTGTAGTTAGGGTAACCCAAGGAATTCTCGGGTAAATGTACTTGATGGTCTGGATGTGAGAAGATGTAAGGCGGAGCCTGGGACCTGATTGGAAAACCAGGAATACTTGGTATTCCCTTCATGAATGAGCTCCAGGAGTCTCGCTCCTTTTGGATTGAGCTTAAGGGTTCTCATGTGATCCAGCCAAACAGCAGCAATACACCCCCCCACACACACACACACAAAGTACCGCACTAAAGTTCCAGCAATACTCATGGTATGTTTCAGCTTCCAGAGTGGGCATCGTTTCCAGGACCAGATTTCCAGGAGTAGGGTGTTAGTACCAGAGTTCTGGGCACTGACCAGCAGCATCAGGACAAGGGTTCCCGGTATGGTTTGTCAGCATCAGGACCAGAGTTCTGGGCACAGGGTGTTGATGTCAGGACAGGTGCTCCAGACATCAGGACCAGAGTTCCTGGTGTGGGGCATCAGCATACTGACCAGAGATCTAGGTATGAGGAGTTGATATTAGAGTTCCCAGCATGTGGCATCAGTGCTGTGACAGGGGTTTCAAAGACTGGGTGTCAGGATCAGGACCTCAATTCTGGCCAAGAGGCATTGGCATTGGGACTAGATCCAAGTTCCCATCTCAGGCAGATGGCAACAGGACTAGTGTTCTGGACTCACACTAAGAAATTCTTAAGACACATATCTAGTTAATTTTCTGGATTTGACCATAGAATCAGTGAGGTGTAGAACCTCTGATAGGCTTTCCTAAAGAATAACATCTTCTAATGACATATCCAAAGTATGTGAGATGAAGTTTTGTCATTCTTGCCTTTAAGGAATTTTCTGGTTCCAAGATACAATTATTTCTTATTTTGATATTACACGTAATATTTAGTACACTTCTCCAACACTACAATTCAAAAGTATCAATTCTTCTGTCAACCTTAGCCATTTTCCAGCTCTCGGATGCATAGCAATGATTGAAAGGAATATGTTCTGTGTTGCTATTTTCAGCAAGACTTGACAACACAGTACTGCTGAGGAGAAGAGGGAGTGAGGGAAGGGGGGAGGAAGGAAAAGAAAAAGGGATCGAGGGAGGAGAGAGAGAGAGAGAGAGAGAGAGAGATATGCTAGGGGCTTAGGTAAGAACCAAATGCTAAAATCTTTATTCTTCTCAGCACACACAGAAAAAATAAAAACCTTTTCACTACAATCAAAATAACCAGACTTTTGGTTACACAACAAACAATTATCTCAAATACCATAAAGTAACATATCTAACAAATATCTCTGAAGCCACAAAGGAATATGTCTTTAGACATCCAGGAACTAGTGCTTTTAATGATTTACTTAGATCTAACTAAGACGGAAAAAGTTTATGTCTTCTGCAAATTCTCAAGGACAATAGCTTCTCATTAATCAGTATTTTCTACAAGCTTTCAAGAACTTGAGTTTCTCCTTAATAAAACCTTCACAGCCGTTCTTCTGGGTTTCTGAGGTCTCATGAAAGCAATCTGTTTTTCTTGGGGAAAGCCCACTTGCTTACCTAGTAGGCTGTTTTCAGCTAGCTTCCTGCTGAATTTCTTCAAAGCAGTATCTTTAAACTAACAGGCAGACAATCATCCAAGGTACAGTGGCTTTCAGCAACTCTCACATTCCTGAATCAGGTGCATCTTGGTCTTCAAACTGAACTTATTGTTCCTCAGAAACTTGAAGAGATTCCTGACAATGGACTTGCCCAAAGCAGTAAGTCTTCCATCATCCTGACTCCTGGTTGAACAAGGGTATTGATTATGCATCCATGTAAGACAAAACCATTAACAGTTTTCAGTATCAGTCCAATGGTGAAGATTTTGATCATTTTGAAGATGAGCTGTACTTGATACTGAAAGTTATAGTCCTTAATCTTCTGGGAAAACATTAAGTTCTCCTCACTTTCAGTAAACAAGATTGTGCAATCTACATAACATAGCTCATTAATAAGTTTTCCTTGGTTCCTAATGCCACATTTTTATTCATAGAGTTCAGCTTCTCAAATTATTCGATCAGTGCACTGATTAAATAAGTATGGGGAAAGGATATAATCCTTATTCACAGACTTTCTAATTTTAAACAATGCATATTTGAAACACTTACTCTGTTCAAACAGCAGCTTCTTGGTTTAATGATAGGTTTCATGTAAGCATAATTAAGTTTTCTGGTATTACCACAATTTTCAATGTCAGCTATAGTTTCTTATGTGGAGCACAGTCAAACGCCTTTACACAGTCAATGGAACACCCATAGACATTCTTCTAGTATTATCTGCTTTCAGCTAATATTCATTTGATATCAGAAATGAAAACATTTTGCCATATATTCTTCTAAATTCAACCATAACTTCTGGCACTTCTCTGTCAAAGTACTGTTCCATTCATTAAAGGTACCTTCATCCTTTCAAGCATGATATCCCTCTCCAAAGACTGGTCCCTTTTGGCTAGATGACCAAAGTATGTGAGACAGAATATCAAAATCTGTGACTCCATGGAGCTGCGTGGTTTCATCCTCTTCAAGACAGACCTGTTCGTTCTCTTGGCAGCTGACTATATGTTCAAAGTTCTTCTGCAACACAACTCAAAGATATCAATTATTTTTCTGTCGTCTTTGGTCACTTCTCAGCTCTCAGGTGCATAGAAAGTAATGGCAAAGACCATGGCCTTGATCAGGTGCGCCTTTGTCTATAGACTGACATCATTGTTCTTCAGCATTCAGGAGATGTCCCCGAAAGTATATTTCTCTAATGCAATTCATCTTTTGATTCCTGAGAGCTTGTGCCAAGAGGGTTGACTTTGGAACCAAGTTGAAATTACGTTGTTGATCTAGTGACCTATAGCAAGAAGCTGCCCTGCAATCCCCAAGACACGCCGTTTATGCAAACACTATGCTAAATAGGGCATCCTTTGGATGCAATTAACTGCCTCTAGAAACATGTCAGAGGGTCAGCTATGAGTGGTTCTGATTTTTGTTAATGTTAGAAATTTCTCTCATTCTTCCTACTTTTTTTTAAATTTTGCTTTAATGATCAAATCTTTAATCTATTTTAAGATTGATGTTAACATAAATTAAGAGACAGAGATCCACTATTTTACATCATAACAGAAAAGATTCTTAAAATAACTTTCTAAAGAATTTCTATTGACTTCCTTAATTAAATACATCGTTCGGATTCCAAATTCTAGTTTTTACTTCCCGCCTTGAATTTAATGTTCACTAATACCCTCCTCAATCCTAAATTCATTGTTGTTGTTGTTATGTGCCATCAAGTCATTTGCGACTCATAGCGACCCTGTGTACAACAGCCCTAAACCCTGGTCTATTCTGTACCAATTGCATTGCCTCTGACACACCCATCCCAATTACCCCAGTCACTGAATCAATCCACCTCATAGAGGGTCTTCCCCTCCTGCGCTGTCCCTCCACCCTACCAAGCATGATGTCCCTTTCCAAGGACTTGTCTCTCCTTACAACATGTCCAAAGTATGTCAGACGAATATGTTCCCAGAATCCTTGCCTCCAAGGAGTAGCCTGGTTTAGCACTCTCCAGGTTGAATCTGTTTGTTTTCTTGGCAGTCTATGGTACATTCAATACTCTTCTCCAGCACCACAGCTCAAAGGCGTCAATTCTCCTTCTATCCTCCCTAGTCATTGTCCAACTCTCTGATGCATAACAAGTGATTGCAAAGACCATGGTCTGTATCAGGCACACCTTAGTCTCCAGAGAGACACCGTTGCTCTTGAGTACTTTGGAGAGGTCCCTAACAGCAGACTTTCCCATTGCAATACGTTTTTTATTTCCTGGCTGCTGGTGCCAAGAGCACCAGCTCTTGACTGTGGAGCCGAGCAAACTGAAAGTGTGAAGAATATCAGCCTCTTCGCCATCCATCCTGATGCTATCAATTGGTCCAGTGGTGAGAATCTTTGTCTTCTTGACATTGAGCCTCAGTTTATACTGAAGGCTGCAGTCCTTGATCCTCTGCAGCAAGTGCATGAGGTCTTCCTCAGTTTCGGCAAGCAGGGTTGTGTCATCTGCATAACGCAGATTGTTAATAGATCTTCCACCAATTCTGATGCCACACTTCTCCTCATAGAGCCCAGGCTCTCGGATAATCTGTTCTGCGTACAGGTTGAAAAGGTATGGAGATAGGACACATCCCTGGTGTACACCCTTCCCAATTTTGATTCATTAGATGGTAAATTTCCCAGTAAAATCTAATCCTGTTGGAGATAGTCTCTTAAAATACATTTGTGCTGGGTCCTGACATCATAGGAGAGGAAGATGATCAACAAAATGACTTGACAGAATGACTAACAATGGGCTCAAGCTTATCAGAGATGGTGAGGATGAAGCAGAGTAGGGCGATTTCAGATCTATTGTTCATTGGGTCACTATAAGGTACTCAACAGAATCCTACAATAACGAGAGCAAAACACAGTAACATTTAATCTACCTCTATGTTCTTGATTCTTTACAAATTCAGGCATTTATTACACAGAATTAAAAGGATTGTTCAATTATGCCTCCATTGGAGTATAAATGCCACTGTAACAGAGGATTTTGTTGTTGTTGCTGTTGTTGTGAGATCCTCAGCACTTACTACCACGTTCTTAATTTGTATGGGAAGCTGGACTGTATGAGAAGTGTGGCATCCGGACTGGAGAAAGATTCATCAACAATCTGCTTTAAACAGACAACACAACATTACTTGCTGAAACTGAGGAGGACCTGAAGTGCTTGCTGCCAAATTTCAGGGACTACAACCTTCAATACGAATTGAGGCTCAATATTAAGAAAACAAAAATTCTCATCACTGGGCCAATTGGCAGCATCATGATGGATGGTAACGAGATTGAGGTTGTTAACAGCTTTAGTTTAATTGGCTCCACTGTCAACACTCTTGGCACCAGTAGCCAGGAAATTAAAAGATGTATTGAGATGGGAAAGTCTGCTGTTAGGGACCTCTCCAAAGTACAGAAGAACAATGGTGTCACCCTGGAGACTAAGGTGCACCTGATGCAGTCTATGGTCTTTGCAATCACTTGCTATGCACCAGAGAGCTGGACAATGACTAGGGAGGATAGAAGGAGAATTGATGCTTTTGAGCTGTGGTGTTGGAGAAGAGTTTGAATATACCTGGATTGCAAAGAAAATGAACAGTTTCATCCTTATGAGTGTTAAATCAAGCTGCTCCTTGGAAACAAGGATTCTGAAGCTTTGTCTGACATACTTTGGACATGTTGCAAGGAGGAACCAATCCTTGGAGAAGGACGTCATGCTCAAGAGGTAGGAGGGACAGCACAAGAGAGGAAGACCCTCTATGAGGTGGATTGATTCAGTGACTGGGGTAAGTGGCGTAGGTGTCTTGGAGACAGTGAAATTGGCACAGAATAGAGTAGGGGTTAGGGTTATGATACATAGGGTCTCTATGAGGTGCAGGTGAGTCAATGGCACATAACAACAAAGACAACAGTGTAGAATAAAACATGGTACCTCTCTAGAAAATGTCAGCAAACATGAAGCCAAGCTTGGGGCACTTCTGAGAACATAGGTGGCCCCACCTGCCATCTGCTCCTGAAGGCAGCCTTGCCTAGCACGATGCCTGGCATCCTGGTGGTACACACTCACTAATAACGCTACCAAAATACTATCAGTCAGTAGCAACAATCACAGCAACTAGAAGAGGAGGAAGCCAGTAACAATCATGGTAGGTATATCTCAATACCCTCCAAAATTCCCATAACTCCTACATAAGACCTACAGTGAAACATCATTGATTTCCTTGTCTTTATTGAGGATTGTAAATCTGAGGTCTGTTTTTTTAGAGTACACTTATTTTAAAAGACAAGAAGACAATTCACCATGCTATTCTTGCTGTTGTTGTTAGGTGCCACCACATCAAGTACTATTCAAAGAGAGTCTATGAACACTGTCCTGTCCAATGACATCCTCACAATCTCTGACATACTCAAGCCCATTCTTGCAGTCACCGTGTTAACCCACCTGATCAAATGTTTTCCTATCATTCACTGTCCCTCCACCTACCCAAGTATGATGTCCCTCTGCAAAGAATTTGTTACGGCGAGCTCTGGTGGCCTAGGGGCAAGAAGCTGCATTGCAATCCCAGAGGTGCGCAGTTCAAATCCACCAGATGCTCTCCTGAAGAAGGAGGAATAATAGCCTCCTGTACCAGTCAGATCCAATTTGACAGTACACACATAAAACAATAATAATAAGTTTAAAAAAATAATTTGTTACACAGAATTAAAAAGAGCTGTTCCACTAAGTCTCCATTAGAGTATATATACCACTATGACAGGATTTTTGTGTTGGGAGATCATCAACTCTGAGCACACAGTACATGATTTGTGAAGCTCAGTGCAAAATGAAAACATGATATGTCTTGTGAAAATGTTAGCAGTCATGAAGCCAGCTCAGGGCACTTTTGAAACCACAAGTGGCCTCAAACTCCATCTGATCTTGAAGCTGTCCCTGCCTAGCACTGTGCCTGGCACCCTGGAGGCAAGCATTCACTAATAACTCAACCAAAATGTTATTAGTGTCGTAGCAAGGGTCTGAGGAACTGGTAGAAGAAGAAGTTCGTAACAGTCATTCTGAGTGCAATTCAATGGCTGTATAGGCCCATCCCGCTAGGCTTTACAGACCTACAACATAGCATAGCAGATTTCCTTGTTCTTTACTGAGGACACACAGATAGACATTCCTCTGGTACTCTCTGTTTTTAGCCAAGATCCGTCTAACATCAGCTATAGTACCCCTAGTACCACGGGCTCTTTTTAACCCAGCCTGAAAATCTGGCTGTTCTCTGTTGACATCCTGCTCCAGTTATTTTTGGATCATTTTCAGCAGAATCTTACTTGCATGTGTTATTAATGATATTGTTCGATAATTTCTGCACTATCACAGGTCGACTTTTTTTGGAATGGCCACAAATATAGATTTCTTCCCGTCAGTTGAGGTGGCTATCCTCCAGATTTCTTGGCATTACTTAGTGAGCGCATCCAAGGCAGCATCTGTTTGTTGGAATATGTCAATAGGAATGCCGGCAATTCCTAGGGCCTTGTTTTTGCCAATTTTTTTTCCAGAGCTACTTGAACTTCTTCCTTCAACACCACAGACTCTTTTTCATACATTGTTTCATGAATTTTTTCCCTGTCAGCTAATTCCTTCTGGTACAGTAACTCTGTATACACCTTCAATCTTCTTATAATGCTTCTTGGATCATTTAATATTTTTCCCAAGGTATCTTTAAGTATTGTAACTCAAGGCTTGTGCTTGTTTTTCAATTCCTTCAGCTTAAGAAATGCTGAGTGAGTTTGGTCCTTTTGATTTTTTGTTTCAGCTCTTTGCACTTTTCATTATAATACTTTGCTTTGAAATACCTACTACCTTTGAATTCTTCTGTTCAGCTACTTAATATCTTGATTCCCGCCCCCCCCTTGCTTTGGCTTCTCAACATGCTAGTGTAATATTCAAAATCTCATCTGACGTTCATCTTCGTCTTTTCCTCCTCTTCTGTTTTCATAATGACCATTTTCATTCTTTGTGGATGATATTCTTGATATCCTCCCACAGCTCATTTGGTCTTTGCTCATTGGTGTTCAAGACCTCAGACCTGTTCCTGAGGTGGTTTTGAAATTTAAGTGGGGTAGACTTAAGGACAAATTTGGTTCCTATGACTTTGCTTTAAGTTTTTTCAGTTTCAGCTTGAACTTGCATATGTGAAGTTGGTGGTCTATTGCACAATCAGTAAGTGACCTAGTTTTCACAGCTGCTTCTCCAGTGATTTTTTTTCCACAGATTTGGTTCCTATACCATCAGGTGAAATCCATTTGTATAGCCTGTGTGTTTCTTATAAAAGGTATTTGCAATGAATAAGTCATTGAATGTGCAGAATTCTATCTCCAGCTTCATTCTGTCACCAAGTCCATGTTTTCCAGCTACTGATCCTTCTTCACTGTTCCAACTTTTGAATTCCCGTCACCCATTATTATTAATACATCTTGATTGCATGTTCGACTGATTTCTCACTGCAAGAGTTAGTAGAACTCCTCTATTTCCTCCTCTTTGGTTCTAGTTTTCAGTGCATATACTAGAATGATAGTGGTATTCACTGGACTTCCTCCTATGTATAGGGATATTATTCTGTCACTCACCACATTGTATTTCAAGATGAATCTAGAAATGAATTTTTTAATTTTGAAAACAACCACAAATTTTCTCATATTTTCATCCAGGCATAGTAGATCATATGATCATCAGATTCAAAATATCCATGCCAAGCCATCTCACTTTGTCAATACCTAGTATGTCAATATTCCAACTTTTTTGCATTCATGCATCTCACAATCCATTTTCCAATCATCCATCCATGTTTACAACTGTTCCTCCTTTGTGTTTCCATACTTGAGACCTCAGCCTCAGTTTCTGTGTCTGCTAGTCTAAGTGTGCACTATTGTACATAGAGTTTTGGAAGGCCTGTTATTTTAGAAGCGGACAGCCAATCTCTATAATCTATCTTAAACCAGGAGGCAGTCATCAGAACAGAGCAAGGAGACACTGCATTGCTCAAAATCAGGAAGTGTATATTCCAGGGATGTATTGTGTCCCCAAACCTTTTCAATCTATATGCAGAACAGATCATCCTGGAGGCTGGGCTGTATGAGGAAGAACGCGGCATCAAGACTGAAGGAAGATTCATCAAAAACATGTGTTATGCAAATAACACAACCCTGCTTGCTGAAACTCAGGAGGACCTGAAGCACTTGCTCCAGATCAAGGTCTTGCAGCCTTCAGTATGAAATGAAGCCCAACTTCATGTAAACAAAGATTCTTACCACTGGGCCAATTAACAGCATCTTGATGGATGGTGAAGAGATTGAGATTGTTAACAGCTTTAGTTTGCTTTGCTCCACAATCAACACTCTTGATACCAGCAGTCAGGAAATTACTTTGGGAAAATCTGCTGTCCAGGACTTCTCCAGAATACTGAAGAGCAACGATATCAGTCTGGAGATTTAGGTGTGTATGATTAAGGCCATAGTCTTCGCAATTGCTTGCCATACATCAGAGTGCTGGACAGTAACTAGGGATGATAGAAAGGGAATTGATGTCTTGGAGCTGTGGTTATGTAGTGGAAGTTTTGACTATACAATGGACATCAATGAGAACAACAGGTTCATCCTAGAGAGGGAGAAGCAAGCCTGCTCCTTGGAGGCGAGGATTCTGAGGCTTCGTAGGATATACTTTGGGTTTTTTGTAATGAGTGACCTGTCCTGGGAGAGGAACATCATTCTTGAAACGGTGGAGGGATGGAGAAAGTGAGGGAGACCATTGATGAGATGAATTAGTACAGTGATGGAGGTAATAAGGAGAGGTGTAATTAAACGTTCTTGAATTCCCATTCTTCTCAATTGTTGTAGTTTTTGCCTTCGAGTAGAGCACGACTCATAGAGACCCTATGGACCAAAACCTTGAAGCCCCTCTGCAATTATCAACATTTATCAAAGTTCATAGAGTTTCCAGAGGCATGTTGTTTAGTAAGTGGATGACACTCCTGCTTCAAAATTATTCTCAATGTTAGCCATAAATGGTTATGACCACACGGTTATGACCTTAGCATAGTTAATAACACATAAAAAGTTATTCTGGTATTTTTCCAGGATCCATCTGGCTTAAGTTATGATATCCCTAGTATACTGGTTTCTTCTAAATGCATCTTGAATATTTGTCAGTTTTCTATGTACTGTTATTGTAATTTTTAAATGATCCTCGACAGTATTTTGAATGCAAGTGGTATTAATGATATTATTGGTAATTTCTACATTCTGTTGAATAACTTTTCTTGTGATTGGAAACAAACATTAATATCTTCTGGCCAGCTTTCCATGCAGTTGCCCTCAAAATTTCCTAGCATAGACTGGTGAGCTTGTCCAGGGCTGATATTTCATACATTTCAATTGGTATCACAATGATTGCTAAGGCCTTTCTTTTGCCAATGCTGGCAGTGCACCTTGCATTCCTTTTTCATTATCTTTGATTATTGATAATATGATGTTGTTGTTGTTATGTGCCGTCGAGTCGTTTGCGACTCATAATGACCCTATGTACAACAGCCCTAAACCCTGCTCTATCCTGCCCAATCGCATTGCCTCTGACACACCCATCCCAATTACCCCAGTCACTGAATAATCAATCCACCTCATAGAGGGTCTTCCCCTCCTGCGCTGTCCCTCTACTCTACCCAGCATGATGTCCCTCTC
>NW_006399821.1:5624523-5630502 GCF_000299155.1 Elephantulus edwardii | reverse complement strand
TCCTCAGTTTCAGCGAGCAAGGTTGTGTCATCTGCATAACTCAGATTGTTGATAGATCTTCCACCAATCCTAATGCCACGCGTCTCCTCATAGAGTCCAGCCTCTCCGATAATCTGTTCTGCATACAGGTTGAAAAGGTATGGAGATAGGACACATCCCTGGTGCACACCCTTCCCAATTTTGAACCATTCTGTGTTGCCCTGCTCTGTTCTGATGACTGCCTCTTTGTCCAAGGATAAGTTTCACGTTAGCACGATTAAATGTTCTGGGATTCTCATTCTTCTCAGAGTCAGCCACAGTTTGATCATATGATAGTTCCTGAAATATTTCCTTTTTCTAATTATAATGAGGATTTTATTGGAACCTTAGTGCTGGTCTGTTAGGTGACCCTGTGACAATACACCTGAATCTTCTCTCCTAGCCTCACAAATCCTCATTATCTCTGACACACTTGAGCCCATTGCACAGCCAGTGTCACTCTATCTCATTGTCTTCCTCTCTTTTTCTGACCTCCACTTTTCCAAGCATGATGTCCCTTTCCAAAGAATAGCCCCTCCTTGCAACATGCTCAAAGTTTGTGAGCTGAAATTTTGCTATCCTTGCCTCCAAGGAACCCTCTGGATGCACCTTCTCCAAGACATATCTCATTGGTTTTTGGCAGTCTGTGGGATGTTTAGTACCTCTCTGCACCACCACAGCTCAAAAACATCAATTCTTCTTCTGTCACCTTTATGTTTTATCTAGCTTTCATATGTATAGCAAGTGATAATGGCTTGTATCAGGCAAACCTTAGTCTTTAGACTGACAATGTTGCTCCTTAGTAATTTGGAGAAGTCCCTGACAGAAGACTTGTCCAATGCAACACATCTGATCTCCTGACTGATTTTAACAAGGGTATTGATTGTGAATCCAAGTAAAAAGCAATCATTGACAATTTCATTCTTTTCTTCATTTATCATTAGGTTGCTTATTGATCCAGTGTTGCAGACCAAGGGTAAAGTACAATTTTATAATTATTAATAGTGAGACAGACAGCCAGGAATGAGATAGAATAGAGAGTATAAAACAGGGACCAGCAGTTCTCCACTGAAGACCCCAAGCCAAGCTTCTCTGTATCTTCATTAAAATTATCTGGAAGTAAATAATAAAGAGAATTCAATGCAAATGAAGCCAAGCTCTTTCTATTGAAAACCTTCTGCTTGACTCAGGAGGGAGGGGTTAGCAAATGCAAGAATCTGGTAAACCCTTAAAGATTTCCTTAGAGCCTCAGGGTGAACTCTAGCTTGAACCGTGCCTCCCCCACATCCTGAAATAGCATTCAGTTATTTCAAATATTTAGTATTGGTTTCCCATAGTCCAGTTGTGAGGAGTTTTGACTTCTTGATGTTGAGATGAAATACAAATTAAAGGCTTTCATCTTTGATCTATTGAAAGCAGAGAAAACCAGAAGAATGTCTCCTTGTATTTTATTGGCTATGCTAAAGAATTGATTGGGTGGAGAATAACAGATTATGGCTAACATTGAAAAGAATGGGAATCCCAGAATACATTGTGCTCATGTCAAACCTATACACAAACTAAGTGGCTATTGTATAAACACTGCAAAGGAACACTGTATAGCTTAAAATCAGGAATGGTGTGCATAAGGGTTGTATCCTTTCTCTATACCTAGTCAATCTGTGTTCTGAACAAATCTTTTGAGAAGATGTCAGCATCCCCCTGGATACCTTCACACATGAACACTTTCACATGAATCTATTAGAGATGAATGTAGACAATAGGTAATTTTGCTTCATATGTCTGGATATTCAGACATTTCATATGATCCAGGAACCATGTGCAGAACGCTTATATATTGATCCCAGTGAA
Source organism: Elephantulus edwardii (assembly GCF_000299155.1). Lineage (NCBI taxonomy): Eukaryota > Metazoa > Chordata > Mammalia > Macroscelidea > Macroscelididae > Elephantulus > Elephantulus edwardii. Next base: position 5,628,633 of record NW_006399821.1, on the reverse strand, counting down.
CCATAACTGGCCAAATCAGGCTCTTGAAACTTGTGAATAAAAAAATAGTTTGATGAGTTTACACTGAATGTTACTTCTCATCCTCTTGCAAAGGGACCTGCTTAGATAACATCTATGAATGCTCCCTTTTATGAAGTCTTCACTGACAATTAGTAAGCTTGTTTATAACTGAAGAAATTCAACATGAAACATGCTGTGCTCAGCTGTCATAGGACCCTCAGTCTGGTTCAACTGTGGTCCTTAACTGGAAAAACTAGCAGGCCACACAGAAGCATTGGATTAAAAGAGCGTAAGTGCAAAGAGAGTAGTGGCTGAAGAGAATGACTGTGGTATTCTGCTCTATCCCTAATAATTATATTGGTTCTGCTATTTTCACCTCAAGGCCTAAAGAGGCTTGAGTGGCATGGGCAGGACCAGTGTGTAACAGTGGCCTAGACGTTTACTGTAAAATCTCTACCACTGGCTGTCCTGTTAGATCAGGAATTGTGGTCCAGAGAGAGGAATAATTTTCAAAAACATTCTCCAATTCTGTGCTTTTAGGCCCCTTTTGATAACAAAATGAATAAGACACAATGTGTTTCTGGATTAATGTCAAAGAGGCAAGAAGGATCACGATTTGACCAATTTTGAAGAGCAATTCCATCATAAGACATTTCTTCGCATGTTATGTTAGCTGCTCTTTTTCATATGTTCTAAGAAACTGCATTCAAGAATTAGTGTTCCATTGACTCTCAGAAAAATACCCTGGCTTCCTTACCTGAACCCACCGACCACATGGTTTGAATGGCTCTATCCAAGACAAAGCTCTACTTCTGGCATAGTGCAGCTGCAGTTTCTCACACAAATAAAGAGAGTAACTACTCAATTCCAGGTGCCTGTAATTTTTGTCTTTATAAACTTTTATAGCTCCATTCACCAGTGCAATGGGTCTTCTTGTAAGACTTTCCACCTCCAAAATTCCAACTTCCTGTATTTTTAATAAATTTCTCTATGATTGTAATGTTTCAGAGACTTAGGTGACTTTCAAAGACATGGATTGATACAGTGACTGTAGCAATGGCTCAAGCATGACAGAACGGCCCAGTATGTGGCAAGGTTACAATCTTTGATCATAGGGTTATTATGAGTCACAATGAAATCAATGGCACCTAACAACAAGTTTACTCATGGATACTGGACTATGAGGCATGGATGAAGCAGAAAGTCTATTTCAGAAAACTAGGAAAACTAAGAGTCAAACTTAATGGTAGAGAAAGTCTAGAGCACTGGAACAGAAATCAGAAACACTACGAAGCTTTAAAATAAGTGGAATTCAACCAGTTTTCTAAGTGGAAAAAATTACTTGTTAAATCCTAACATGTACCAAAGTTCTGCATACCACAAGTTACTGATGATTCCTCTTCCAGTCTTGATGTCACATTCTCCTTCATACAGTTCAGTTTTCAGGTTATCTGCTTAGCATCAGATTTATCAAGTATGATGAAAGAATACAATTCCGACACACACTTTTCCTTTTAAGCCATGCACTATCCCCTTGTTGTGGTCACTTTCTCCCTTTGGGCCAATATATATGTTTCACATGAACACAATTAAGTGTTCTGAGATTCCCAATCTTCACAATAGTATCAATCATTTGTTAGAATTTACATAGTTGAATGTCTCTGCATAATCAATAAAACATGTGTCAACATGTTTTTGAAATTTTCTTCTTTTAACCAAGATCCATATGACACCAGCAATGATACCATATGTCCGCTTCTGAATCAATATCCTCTTCTCTGACTGCCATGTTTCTGTAGATGTAAACATTTTAAAGCATATGAGAGTTTATAAAGCACACGGAAAGAAATTGCTTCGATTTCTCTCATGAAGTGTCTGTTGAGTACCAACTGTGTGCCTTTGGGTTGGCAGTGCAACTCCTGACTCCTAGACCACCAGAGAACCCTCTTTTCAATGGTAATTGTATGTTGCTGAATTCACTTTTTTGAAAAGGGCATTGTTGATTGGCTAAAATTAAAGTCTTACATCTTTTTTGGAATAGATTAGTGAGTAAAAGTAGAGGGGTTTTCACTTTGATGACATTTCCATTGAAGACAAGGACTTGAAATAGAGATGATCAAATACGTGAACTTAATAAATTTTCTCACAACTGGAACAATAACCAAGATAATAACAATGGGAGGAAAATGGTTTGCATTGTCATAGGTTTCATTTTAGTTGGCCCACATGCTTGGACATTTTCCAGTTCCCTGAATACAGACACCATGCATGTTAAAGTAGCTGTTGTTATATGCATTGAGTCAGAGTCCATTCATAGCTAAGCTTGTAGTGGGTTTTTAAAAGCTATAAATCACACTGAAAGATATCACCCACCTTCTTTTTGGAGCAGCTGGTAGATTCAAATTGAAAAGGAAAGAAAAAGAAAACCAATCCCCCAAAACTAGGCCAGGTACTGATTATCAAATAGACCATCAACTATACTAGACCATCAACTACTCATATGCAAATTCAAACTAAAGCTAAAGAAGGTTAAATCAAATCCATTGGAACCAAAATTTATCCCACGTCAATTTAAGACCTATGTTAGGAACATGTCTGAGGTCTTGTATTCTAATGAACGAAGAGCACATTAGCTATGGGAGGACTTGAATCATTTGCAACAGAAGATCAAGGACTATAGTCTTTAATATCGAAGGTTAACATCAAGAAGACAAAGATAATTTCCACTGGGCCAAGTGGCAGCACCATGCTGGATGGAGAAAGGATTGAGGTTTTTAACAATTACAACTTGCTAGGCTCCATCGTTGACATGCATATCAGCACCAGCAATCAGGAAATCAAGATAAATAGCACAGGAGAAGTCTGCTGTCAGGGACCTCTCCAGAGTGGTGAGGAACAATGATGCCAGTCTAGAGACTAAGGTGCACCTGCTCCAGGCCATGATCTTCAAAATTACTTGTTACACATCATAGGGCTAGACAATGACTAAGGATGACAAAAGAATTTTATGCCTTTGAGCTGTGGTGCTAGAAAAAAGTATTGAACATACCCTAGACAGCCAGGAGAACAAACAGGTCAGTCTTGGAGAGTGTAAAACCAAACTTTCCCTTGGAGGCAAGGATTTTGAAGCTCTGTCCCACATACATCAGGTACGTGGCCAGGAGGAAACAGTCATTGGAGAAGAACATCATGCTCAGAAACATGAACAGAGAACTGGGGCCTTCCTGAATTACTGATACATAGATAGGAACTGTCCTTTTCAGATGTAGAAATCACCTTTTTTTACTAACAAAAGTGCATTGTTAAATGAGCTGGATTTCACCCTAGTATATAAGGCCATGACCACTCCCAGACAGGGAGGCAGGCTTTGAGGCCAGGACCCACTGTCCTCCACAGACCTGTAATAAAGTGCATTTATGGATATTGCATTCCATTTGTCTTATTGGCGACTGACTACAGAAAGAACCCCTTGCATTCAGTAACATTTACCGTTTCCTAAGAAAGGAATTATTGGCACTTCACTCTACAGATGGCTGAGAGCTCCACTGGTGCATTAAAAACTAGAGGTTTTATTGCAACAAGAGGAATCTTAGAAGCCAAACTTATTAATGTATTTCATTTTTTTTAAAGTAGAGGGGTGGGAATGGAGAAAAAGGCAACAATGAATGAATGGAAATCCAAAGTCTCTGTAAACTTTCATTAAAATTAATTTTAAAAATTTAAAAGAAAAATACCTTAAAAAATCATAGCCTAGAAACTCTATTGAACAGTTCTACTTTGCACATATCTCAGCATGCATAAAGTATAGAGAAGCAACAATAACATTTACAAATTTAGAAATTTAAGCTCAGGAAAGTTTAGTTAGTAGAAGGTAGGTAGGAATGAACCACAGAATCCTAGAATCTAAAACTAGCTGGATCAAAGATTCCTGTGTCATCTTCCCACATGCTGGACTCTCTCCTATGCTGAACTACTAGCTGTTGTTGTTGTTGTTATGTGCCGTCGAGTCGTTTGTGACTCATAGTGACCCTATGTTCAACAGCCCTAAACCCTACTCTATCCTGTGCCAGTCTCATTGCCTCTGACACACCCATCCCGATTACCCCAGTC
>NW_006399821.1:5614275-5615458 GCF_000299155.1 Elephantulus edwardii | reverse complement strand
GCAGGCGACTGGATGGCACATAACAACAACAACAACAACAACAACTAGTTTAAATTTTAACTTGCTTATGAGTAGTTAATGGTCTGTTCCACAATCAGTACCTGGACTAGTTTTCATTGCTGATACTATACTTCTCCAATGATTGTTTCCACAAATGTAATTGATCAGATTCCTGTGCATGCCAACAGGTGAAATCTATATTCAGAGCCTGTGTTTGAATTTCTTTTAAAATGTACTTGCTATGAATAATTTGTTGATTGTGCATATTTCTGTCATTCTATCCCTAGCCTCATTTCTGTCATCAAGTCCATATTTTCCAACTCTTAATCCTTCTTCCTGGTTTTTGCATTTCAGTCATCCATTATTATTAATGTATCTTGGTTACATGTTTGACTGATTACAAACATAATCTGTGGACTTCTTCAGCATCGTTCTGTATGGAGTCTGAGAAATCACCTCTGATTTTGGACCCAGCAAATGAGGAAATAAATGTAGCACATCCTTTCGACCCTGAAATTCTTGTTCCAGCTACACCAACGGCAGGAGCCATAGCCAAACCAGAGAAACAAAATGAGATGGAGGTACCTTGAGATTGCTAGCCCTCAAGGACAGAATCAGAACTAAGATAAGAGCTATCTCAATTGTTGTTTTAGATGATTAGAATGATGTGCAGGAACATCAGGATATGGCTGATTTCAAGGGAATTGGTTTTGTGTTGCTGATGTTGGTGGAAACAGTTCCCCTTTGTGAAATTTGTAAAGGTCAACTATGACTGTCCCCACATGGCCCTTGATATTTTTATAGGTCTTCTTAGTCAAATGCATTTTCGTAATCAATAAAACACAACTAAACATTTCTGATATTCTGTGATTTCAACCAAGAACCATCCAATATCAGAAAGTATATCCCTCTTCTGAATTTAGTTTGAGTTTGGATGTCCCTTGTTTGACATACTGTTCCAACTATTTTATAATAGCCTTCACCAAGCAACATAAGTAATATTTACATTGTTTAATAATATCCACAATTAAAGTCAGAAAATCAAAAGGGCCAAACTCACTCAGTGTTTCTTAAGCTGAAGGAGCTGAAAATAAAATTCAAACCACTGGTGGCAATACTTAAGGATACTTTGGGCAGTATATTAAATGATCCAGAAAGTATCAAGACAAGATGGAAGGAATAC
>NW_006399821.1:5608090-5614082 GCF_000299155.1 Elephantulus edwardii | reverse complement strand
TTGGCAGTCCATGGTACATTCAATACTCTTCTCCAGCACCACAGCTCAAAGGTGTCAATTCTCCTTTTATCCTCTCTAGTCATTGTCCAACTCTCTGATGCATAACAAGTGATTGCAAAATCCATGGCCTGTATCACCTTAGTCTCCGGAGAGACACCGATGCTACTAGCTAGGCAAAACAAATTTCTTTCGTGTGTTTATGCTTTAATCTTTACCTTAGGCACTCCCCCTGAAATATATTTGTACTTAACAGTACTCCACAAATAAAACAATATCTTGACAACTTTCCCCCTTTGTTTCTTCAAATGTTATTGAACTTTAGAGGCTGATACAAATTTTGAGCTAAGTTAGGGGTGGGAAGGACAAGTCTCTTCAGAGAAGAGTCTTAGTGTGGGATGCCCCCTGATGTGCAGGTCCCTGCCTACACAAAGCCCCTGTTACTGGAGGACAGGATGTAGGGGTCTTGTGTAGGAAAAGCATGAATGTCTTTCTGACTGTAGGCTAATATCTGAAGCTTTCTGCTGAACAAACACCAGGTGTCCATCCAGGACCAAAAAAGAAAATGTGAGAGGTAACTAGGAAGTGAGGGAGAGGTGAGTCTCCCTAGGTTAGAAGTGGAAGATGTGGAAAAAGGTTCTTTCCAGAAAAATGAACACCCCATTTCTCAAAATGATACTTCTAATTTTGACAGGGTGCCTGCTTGAAGTTAGGCAAAGTGACACAAAACTTACTTGGACACGTTGAGTTTAAAGTGAATTTTCCTAGATGAATGATGAGAGAGAAAAATTACTGAGGCCTACCTATGTGTTTCTGCAGAAACTTTAAATGTCTATTGAGTTTCTGGTAGCTACATGCTGGAGATAGAATAGTTGAATTTTGCACAACCAATGACTTATTCATTGCAAATACTTTTTATAAGAAACATAAACGCATAGGAATCAGATTGATTACATCTGCAGAAAGAACCATGGGAGAAGCTCATTATCAGCTGTGAAAACTAGGCCAGGAGCTAATTGTGGAACAGACTACCAACTACTCATATGCAAGTTCAAGGTGAAGCTGAGGAAAATTAAACTGAATCCAAGGGAACCAAAATAGGACTTTGAGTTTATCCCACCTGAATTTCAGAACCATCTTAGGAACAAATTTGAGGCCTTGAACACTAATGAGTGAAGACCAGACGAGTTGTGGGAGTATGTCAAAGGTATCATCCAGGAAGAGTGCAAACGTTCATTACAAAGACAGAAGAGAAAAAAAGACCAAAATGAATGTCAGAGGAAATTTTGAATATTGCACCGGAGCACAGAGAAGCCAAAGCAGAAGGAAGAATTCAAGATACTAAAGAGCTGAACAGAAGATTCCAAAAGGCAGCATGGGATGACAAAGCAAAATATTACAATGAAATGTGCAAGGAGCTGGAGTCAGAAAATCAAAAGGGCCGAACTTGTTCAGCATTTCTTAAGGTCAAGGAACTGAAGAACAAATTCAAACCTAGAATTGCTATGATCAAGGATGCTTTAGGCAGAATATTAAATGATCCAGGAAGTATTAAAAGAAGATGGAAAGAATACACTGAGTCACTGTATCGAAAGGAATTGGCAAACACAGAGAATTTAATGAAATAACATATGAGCAAGAGCCTATGGTGATGAAGGAAGAAGTTCAAGCTGCTTTGAAGGAAATAGCAAAAAATAAGGCTCCAGGAATAGATGGTATACCAATCGATGCATTCCAGCTAACCGATGCTGCCCTGGATGTGCTCACCAAGTTGTGCCATGAAATCTGGAGAAAAATTACTTGGCCAGCTGAGTAGAAGAGATCTATATTTGTTCCCATCCCAAAGAAGGGTGATCCAACAGAATGTGGAAACTATAGAACAACATCATTGATTTCACATGCAAGCAAGATTCTACTGGAGAGAGATTATTTAAAAAACGACTGGAACAGCACATCAGCAGAGAACTGCCAGAAGTCCAGGCTGGGTTTAGAGGGGGTCGTGGTATTAGTGATATTGTGGCTAATGTTAGATGGATCTTAGCTGAGAGCAGGGAATACCAGAAGGTCTATCTGTGTTTCATTGATTATGCAAAGGCGTTTGACTGTGTGGATCTTAACAAACTGTGGCTGACTCTAAGAAGAAGGAGAATCCCAGAACACTTGATCGTGCTAATGCAAAACCTATACTTGGACCAAGAGGCAGTTGTCAGAACAGAGCAAGGAAATACTGCATGGTTCAAAATTGGGAAGGGTGTACGACAGGGACGTGTCCTATCTCCATACCTTTTCAACCTATATGCAGAACAGATTATCCAAGAGGCTGGGCTCTATGAGGAGAAGTGTGGTATCAGGATTGTTGGAAGATTTATCAACAATTTGCTTTTTGCAGATGACACAACCCTGCTTGCTGAAACTGAGGAGGACATTAAGCGCTTGCTGCAGAGGGTCAAGGACTGCAGACTTCAATATGGATTGAGATTCAATATCAAGAATATAAAGATTCTCACCACTAGACCAATTGGCAGCATCAGGATGGATGTAAAGAAATTGAGAATGTTAACAACTTCAGTCTGCTCGGCTCCACAGTTAACACTCTTGGCACCAGCAGCCAAGAAATAATATTGCTATGGAAAAGTCTGCTGTTAGGAACCTCTCCAAAGTACTGAAGAGCAATGGTGTCACTCTGAAGACTAAGGTGCATCTGATATAAGTCATAGTCTTTGCATTCAACTGTTGTGCATCAGAGAGTTGGACAATGACTAAGGAGGATAGAAGAATTGATGCCTTTGAGCTGTGGTGCTGGAGAAGGGTACTGAATGTACCAGGGACTGCCAGGAAAACAAACAGATTCATCTTGGAGAAGATTAAACCAAGCTACTCCTTGGAGGCAAGGATTCTGGGGTTTCATCTGACATACTTTGGACATGTTTTAAGGAAGGCCTGGTCCTTGAAGAGGGACATCATTCTTGGGAGGGTGGAGAGACAGCGCAGGAGAGGAAGACACTCTATGAGGTAGATTGATTCAGTGACTGGGTAATCGGGATGGGTGTGTCATAGGCAGTTCTATATTGGCACAGGATAGAGCAAGGTTTAGGGCTGTTGTATGTAGGGTCATGATGAGTTGCAAGCGACTCAACAGCACATAATAACAACAACATATAACACAGGTTATATGGTTGGGTTTTTTTTATTTTCTTTTATATTGGTTTGCATACAAAGTTCATGTACACTGTGTTCGACACTATCTGTCTCTCCCATTTGACAGAGTACAGTTTGCTCAGGAATCTTCGTCCAATCCTAATGCAATATTCTTGTCTGGATAGTCCAGCTTTTAACATTATTTGTTAAGTGTGCAGGCCAAATAGATATATGGAGAAAGTATAGAAGCCTGATGCACATCTTATTTTATTTTAGACCATGCAGTTTCCCTTTGTTCTATTTTTACAATATCTTCTTTGTCTCTTTATAGGTTTTGGAAAAGAACAGTGAACTGCATTCTACTCAACATTAGCTATAATTTGTTATGATCCTATGGACTTTATTACTGAAAATGCCTATCCTAGCCAATGACTTTACTATGTGGATGAATGGGAATATGTGAACAGGGTTTGTGAGCCTGTCCACTAGGGAATTGGCTAACTCACCAATCCATGAGGAAATTGGCTGGTCTTTCTCCATTGTTTGAGCAATCCAGCAGCAAAGGAAGACCTTTCCCACCAACAAAGAAGAAGCCGCAAGAGGAGAATGTAATACATCCTTCAGACCCAGAAATTCTTGCTCTTGCTACAATTATGGCAGAAGCATTCATAGGCAAATGAGAGAATCATGAGGATATGGAGCTACCTAGGAACTGCTACCCCACGCACAGAAGCAAAAAGAAGCTCAGACCCTTTTCTCAAGTTAGTTAGACAACTGGGGGTGCAAGAAGATCCAATACTGGCAAGGCTAAGAACTTTGTGACACTTTTCTTTCTTTTTTTTTTTTAGCACTTTTCAAAGTTCTGATGCTCAGGACTGATATGTTGGAGTGTACATTTCAAAAGATGTTCCGACTGTATGCTATTGTTATGTGCCATCAAGTTGCCTGTGACCCATAGCAACTCTTTGTACAGCAGCTCTAAGCCTGCACTGTCCTGATCCAATCTTACTTACTCACTCCTACACACCTACTCCTATTTCCCCAGTTACTGTGTCAATCCAACTCATCTGGGATCTTCCTCTCCTATGCTGTCCATCCACCCTTCTGTGAAAGATGTCCTTCTTTAAGAACCTGTCTCTCCTGACCAAGTGACCAAAATATGTGAGAAGGAGCTTCAAGATCCTAGCCTCCAAGGAGAAACTTGGTTTCACCCTCTCCAAGACAGGCCGATGATATATTCAATACTTTTCTCCAGCACCACATTTCAAAAGCATCAATTTTTCTTCTCCCATCTTTAGTCATTGTCTAGCTCTCTGACATATAACAAGTAATTGGCAAGACTATGGCCTGGATTAAGGGCTCCTTAGTCTCTAGACTGACATTATTGCTTTTCAGTACTCTGGAGAAGTCCCTGACAGCAGACTTTTCCAATGCAATTTGTCTTCTGATTTGACTGTTGAAGCTTAGAGTGTTGATTGTGGTTCAGAGCAAGCTAAAATTGTTAAGAATCTCAATCTCTTCTCCATTTATCATAGTGCCCAGTCAATTGGCCCAGTTAATAAAAATCTTTGTCTTTTTGATGTGGAGCTTCAATCCATATTGAAGACTATAGTCCTTGACTTTGAGCAGCAAGTAAGTTATAGTGCTTCAAGGCCTCCTCAGTTTCAACAAGCAAGGTTATGTCATCTGCATAATGCAGGTTGTTAATGAGTCTTCTTCCAATCTTGATGCCACATTCTATTTTGAGGACTGATTCTTGATCCAAGTATAGGTTTTACATAAGCACTGTCAAGTGTTCTGGGATTCCCATATTCTTCAAGGTTAGCCACAATTTATTGTGATCCCCACAGTCAAATGCCTTTCCATAGTCAATGAAACATGGACATTCCTCTGGTACTTTTTCCTGTCTGCCAAGATCCATCTTGCATAGGCAATAAACTCTATAATGACATGACTGCTTCTAAACCCAGCTCATATTTCTGGTAGTTGTCTGTCAATGTACTGCTCTTTCAGTCGTTGATCATCAGCAGGATTTTGCTAGTGTGTGATATTGTGATACTGTTGAATAATTTCCACATTCTCTTGGGATTCCTTTTTTTTTTTTTTTTTAGAAATAGAAATAAAAATGAATCTCTTTCAGTCAGTTTGCCAGTTTGCCTTCCAAATTTCTTGGCATAACCTAGTGAGCACATCCAGGGCAGCATCTGTTTGTTCAAATACATCAATTGGTATTCCATCAATTCCTGAGGCGTTATTTTTTGCCACTTGCTTTAGAGCAGCCTACATTTCCTCCTTCATCATCATTGCCTCTTGATCATATGTTGTTTCTTGAAATTCTTCTGTGTCAGCCAATTCTTAATGGCATGGTGATTCTATATACTCCTTTCATCTTCTTTTAGTACTTTTTGAATCATTCAATATTCTGCCCATAGAATCCTTAAACATATGAACTCATGGCTTGAATTTGTTCTCTATTCCTTCAGCTTAAGAAATGTTGAGTGAGTTTCCCCCTCTTGATTTTCTGACTCCAGCTCTTCCACCTTTCATCATAATACTTTGCCTTGTTTTCCCATGCTTCCTTTTGTAATCATCTATTCAGCTATACAACTTCTTGATTTCTTCCCTTTGCTTTGGCTTCTCAGTGTTCTAGTGCAATATTCACAGTCTTTTCTGACATTCATTTTTGTCTTGTCTTCTTCCTTTTTTGAAATGACCTTTTCATTCTTCATGCATAATATTCTTCAAATCTTCCTACAGCTCATCTGTTCTTTGTTCATTAATGTTCAAGGCCTCAAGTATGTTCCTCAGTTGTTTTTTAAATTGAGGTGAGATAGACTTGAGATCAAATTTTGATTCT
>NW_006399821.1:5589850-5602529 GCF_000299155.1 Elephantulus edwardii | reverse complement strand
GCAAAGGAGAGGAAGACCTTTGGTGAGATGGATCAATTCTGTGACTGGAGCAGTGGGAATAAGTGCGTTTGAGATGGCTAGGTTGGCACAGGATAGACCAGCATTTAGAGCTCTTGTATATAGGGTGGCTATGAGTCGCAAGCGACTCGATGGCACATAACAACAACAACAATAATATCCACCTTCAATTGAATCCCATTTTTGGGGAATGAAAAACAATTAGTTGGTTGTCCAAATTTCTTGACAAATGTCTTGACAAAATTACTCTACTTGACAGCACCTAAGAGGAACAATGTAAGACATTCTTCTATACTTCCCACTTTTCAATTAGCCTCTATTTCACAGGAGGTATCTTACAAAATAGTTTTTCTGTCACAAGTTAATTAACTTCCAATAATATAAAGAGGCCCATATTGGATAGTATATAACATATTCTTCATATTGGATAGTATATAACATATTCTTCTTTGTTCGCAAGAGTTGCATTATAATCCAACATGTAAAGATACCATAGTTTCTCTATCCAATCATTTGTTGGTGTTCTTATAGTTGTTTCCAACGTCTTATTGTAAATAATGTACCAACAAATATTGTTGTTCCTATTTGTTATTTTCAAGTCATTGAGTCATGAATGACTCATTAGAGATCCTATGAACAAGTAATCAATATTTATCCTTGCTGCCAAGAAAGAGGACCCAACAGAATCTGGGCATTATATATCATTAGTATCACTTGCAAAATATTGCTGCACATCATCTCAAAATGTCTAGAACAATGCATTTACTGATACCTGCCAGAAGTTCACACAGGATTTCTAAGAGTTCATGCAACCAAGGATAACATCAGACAAATCTTGCCTGAAAGCAGAGAATGGCAGAAAATTGAATATTTGTGTTTTATCTACATTTCCAGGTATTTGACTGTGTGGATCATAACAAACTGTGGCTAACATTGAAAAGAATGGGAATACCAGGACATTTAATTGTGCTCATGCAAAAAGTAATCTATACTTTGATCAAGAAGATGTTGCCCAAACTGAGGAATATAACACTCCATACATTAAAATCAAGAAAGATAGGGACTGCACAGAAGGAGGCAGGACAGTGCAACAAGAAGTGGGACTGCATTGCCTGCACTGCTCCCACAGTTACGTGGGGAAAAGTGCTGGGAACCCTTAACTCAAGCAACAAGTAAGGCCTGGGCACCTCGACGAAGGAAAGAAGCCACTTCCAGAAGAAAACACATGCTTTCTCCTTGATCATTCAGGTAGTTTATGGAAAAAAAAAAAACTGCTGTCAAGCCGAAGGCTTTGCAGTCCTCAGGCCAAGAAGAGAGCCAAATATATACGTGGTTTAAAATTATTGCTGTACTCTGGCAATTTTATAGTTAAAACAGACTCGATGGCACATAACAACAACAACAACAACGTCTACTAAGACTCCCATAATATCAAGAAAGCTGTAATACACATCAGCCTATTAAAAAAAAATACAAACCAAAACTCCAAAATAACACTTCTCCTAAAAAAGCAGACCCAATCAATACTCCAGATAGAGAGAACCAGAAGAAATATGTTAATTTAGAGTTATTTAATCAGCTACAGAAAAAGATACAAATGTAGGAAAAATCAATAATACTCTCAATAAGAAATATATGGATGAGGATCAACCTGAGCAGATATGCATGAAAATACAAAACATGAAAGAAAAATTGATAGAAAGAGGTATAAGTAATTTAAAAAAAATCATCACACGACAAAGAGGGTACAGACACCATAGGACTGAATGTTACAGAAAAGCATCAAAACGCAATTCAGAATATAAAGACCAAAATGGCAGAAGTGTCCAACATGCTGGTAAGACAAAAAAAGTAGAATTGAAAAAATGAAATAGAGAGTCAGTGAGCTGGAAGACAAGAGCTTGAAGAAAAATCAGAGATGAGATGTAAACATTAGGAAAACATGAGGGGAGCTCTGGTGGCCTAGTGGCAAAAAAGCTGCACTGCAATCCCAGAAGTATGCTATTCGAATCCACTAGAAGCTCTTCCGGAGAAGGAGGGGCAATGTCCTCCTGTACTGAAGAGCTACAACATCAGGCTAGAGACTAAGGTGCATCTGATCCAGGCTATAATCTTTGCAATTACGTGGTATGCATTGGAGAGTTGGACAGCGAATAGGAATAACAGAGAGAGAACTGATTGATGCCTTTGAGCTGTGGTGCTGGAGAAGAGTGTTGAATATACCATGGACTGCTAGCAGAACAAACAGGTTTGTCCTGGAGAGGGTGATGCCAAAATGCTCCTTGGAGCCATGGATTCGGAAGCTTCGTCTGACATACTTTGGGCATGTTGCAAGGAGGGACTGGTCGTTGGAGAGGGACCTCATGTTTGGGAGAGTGGAGGGACGGCACAGGAGAGGAAGATCCTTGATGAGACGGATCGATTCTGTGAGTGTAGTGGTGGGAATGAGGGCATTTGAGATGGTGAGGTTAGCACAGGATAGAACGGCGTTTAGGGCTCTTGTACGAAGGGTCACTATGAGTCGCAAGCAACTCAATGGCACACAACAACAACAATGAAATTCCTGTTGAATAGACTCAAGATTGTATTTCGGTTCTTGTGGACTTGTTTTCATTTCCTTCTGCTTCAATTTTAATTTGCATTGAGTAACTGATGGTCTTTTAGCACTTAGTCTGGTCTTGACTGCTTATACTGAGTTCCTCCAAAGATTTCTACCACAAACCTTGTCCTTTTGATTCATATATTGTCCTTCTAGTGAGTGTAATGTCATCATTTATGTTTTGTAAAAATGGTGTTTATGATTAATAAAATCATTGAACGTACAAAATCCAGTCATTGTATTTCCAGCCTCACTTCTGCCACAAAGTTCTTTCTCTCTGAATATTCTTCCTTCTTCATTGTTTCCAACTTTATATTCAAATCACCACTTATCATTAGCTCACATTGATTGAATGGTCAATTTCATACAGCAAAATGTGGTAAAAAATCTTCAATGTTTTCTTCTTTGGCTTTAGCTCTACGTGTATATACTTGAATAATATAATTATGCAAAGATGTGAGTCTGGAGACTAAGATGCACTAGATTCAGACCATGGTCTTGACAGTTACGTACTACCTATCAGAGAACTGGACAATGATTAAAGGTGAAAGAAGGAGGTGCATGTGTGTTGTGGTGCTGAAGAAGAGTATTGAAGATATTATGGCCTCTGAAGAAAACAAACAGGTCTGTCTTGGAAAGATTGAAGCCAAGTTTTTCCTTGGAGACTAGGAATTAGAAAGTATTGCCTCACATACTCACATGTCCTTCAAGAAAGACATCATGCTCAGAAAGGTGAAGGGACAGCACAGGTTGACATGGATTGACACAGTAATGGAGGTGATGGGGGTAGGTGTGTCAGAGTCTGTGAGACTGGCCTCAGGATAGGGCAGGCTTCAGGGCTATTAAACATAGAGTCACCATGACTCCAGGGGACTCAATGGCACATAAAAACAACAGCATTATATAATAATAATAATAATAATATAGTACTTCGAGTAATATAATAGGATTCTACAGTCAACATTTGCTATTTCAATTCTGTCACAAACACAAGTATGTTAAACAGTAAGCAGAAACCAACAGAGCTTAAAAAAAAATACAAAAACTGAGTTAATGAACTTACTAGGTAAGTTAGAAATTTTTGTGACCTTTGCTGAATGGAAAAATCCCCTGTCTTCCCTGGGTTTTCAGTCTTGAAAAGATTTTTCTCAGCATGGTAATGATTATAAAACATCTTATAGAAGCCCAACATTCCAAACAGGATAACATGGTCTCTAATCAGTCTCATGTTCACAGGTATGCTTGGGAGGACCTGGCTTCCAAGAGCCACTCAAAGGTCATGATTTTTTTTGTTTAGCTCACTGATCAGGAATCCAAGAGTCAGCTCAGAGAAGTGCTGTTTAGAGGGGCTGTGTTCCTTCCATGGACTGTGAAATATGAACATGGAAGGAAGAATAAGAAAGAGACTCTTGGGAGATCGACCAATATAGTATTCCTTTGATAGGTGTTACAAAGCAGTGTCTCTATCCACTCCCATGAGCATCCCACCTGAGCACTCCTCCACCAGCACACTTAGATTAACACTTTCCATGAAACATGCATAGACTCCATAAATAGCCCATGTCAGCATCCCCATGGACATCTCCGCACTTGAACATTCCTTCATGAACCTGTTAAAGATGGAGGCATTTAATAAGTAATCTTGCTTCATATGTCTGGATATTCATAGATTCCACATGATGCAAGAACAATGTGCAGGAGGCTCAAATATTGATCTCAGTGAAAATGAAATGTGCTCAACTGAGCTCAAGGTTGTCTCTTTTGAATCCTGTGAATCAAAAATAGTTTACACTCAACTTAAAGTTACTTCACATTCTCTTGTAATAGGAACTGCTAAAAAGATATCTCTCAATGCTCCTATTTCTTAGTTGAGACCTAATAAAGCTATTTACTTGCTAAAGAAATTCAACATGAGACATGCTGCCTTCAGCTGAACAGGACCAATCATGAATCAGGTTCAACTGTGGTTCTCAGGTAGAAAAACTCATAGACCACACAGGAACACTGGATGAGAGGAGCCAAAGTAACAGAGAGTAGTGGCTGAAAAAAATGAATGCGGTATTCTTCTCTCTCCCAAATGTTTATTGTTTTTGGTATTTACACTTTATCTCCACAGGGATTTGAGCGGCTTGAGCAAGATCAGACTGTGACAGGGACCTAGATGTCTAAGATAAAATTTTTACCACTGGCTGTCCTGTTAGATCAGGAATCCTGACCCAGTTGGAGAAAATAATTTCTCAAATATTCTCCAATTCTGTACTTCTAGGCTTTTTCTGACAGCAAAAGGAATAAGACAAACTGTACTTCTGGGTTCATGTCAAAGGGAAAGGAGGGACTGTGATTTGACCTATTTTACAGAGTGATTCTTCATTAGAAATTTCTTAGCATGTTATGTTACATATTATTTTTCATATGTTCTAAGACCTGCACTCAAGAATTAGTGGTCCATTGCTTCTCAGAAAAATACACTTGCTCCCCTACCTGAAGCAACGAACCACATACATGCCTTCAATGGCTCTATTCACGCCAAATCTCTACTTCCAACATATTGCAAATGCAGTTTCCTGAATACTCCATGTGAATGAAGAAGGCATTGCTTTGATCCCAGGCACCTGTTAGTTCTGACTTTACAATTCTTTACAGCGCCATTCTTCAGTGGAGAGGGTCGTCTTATCTTGTAAGACTTGCTACCTCCCAAATTCCAGCTTCCTGTATTTTCAATAAATTGCTGTTGGACTGTAACTTTTCAGAGACTTAGATGATTTTCAAAGAGACAGATGGATAAAGTTATTTAATAGGATGGTAGAAGAAGAATTCATGCCTTGGAGTTGTAGTGCTGGAGAAGATTACTACTTGAATGGCCTAACAGACAAGACAATATATCTTGGAAAAAGGTGCAGACAGGCTGCTCCTTGGAGGTAAATAGGGTTAAGTTTCATCTTTCATGCTTTGGTACTTTGCTTCCATACTTTCATATTAATTATGTGAAGTAATTCCATGAAAAGGGACACCATGCTTGGGAAATGGATGATCTGAGAAGAGAAAGATGCCCAAGAAGATGGATTGACATGGTTACTCACTTCATCAATGGGCTTAATTATAATGAGGATGGCACAGGCTAGGACAGGGTTCAGGCTGCCTGTTCATAGGGTCACAGAGTTGTACTGAACTCAATAGCACCTAACAATAAGGAGAATATGTCATCTTATAACTGGCCTTTTTAAATGATAATTATCTGGCTTATTTCCTTTACAGGGTTTTCATTGTTCTTGTAGAGCAATCCCCTGGTTTTCTTAGGTTGATGTTATAACCTGTGACTTTGCTCAATTGGTCAGCTACATCTAATAACGACTATTGGAGTCTTTAGCTTTTTTCTACATACAGTATCCTATCATTTGCATCTAGAGATAGTTTTACCTCCTCTTTTCCAATTTGGATGTCTTTTATAGTCTTTTCTTGTCAAGTTGCTCTAGCTAGAACTTCCAAGGTCTTAGTGAATATGAGTAGTGGTAAGGGGTTTCCTTTCCTGGTTGCTGTTTCCAAGGGAAACAGTGGAAACAAAGGGAAATTTCCAAGTTTTAGTATCTCTCCATTGAGTGTGATATTGACTCTTGGTTTTGTGTATATATTTTTAGCAGCATTGAGGACATTCTCCTCAATTCCTGTCTTGTTGAAGGCTTTAAAGAGGAAGGTGTATTCTCCGTGAACTGATACAAACATGTTGTTCTTTTCCTTTCCTTTTGTTGTGATTAATTACATTTATTAGTTTTCTTAAATCATCCTTGCATGCCCATTATAGTAATCTCAGTTGATAATAATTATTTTTATATATTGTTGGATTCTATTGGCAAGAATTATGTTAAAGCATTTTATATCTGTGAATGAGTGATGATATTGATCTGTAATTTGGTTTTTTGTGTGTGACGTCTGCCTTTGCCTGGCTTGGTTTCAGGATTATGCTTGCTTTGTAGACTAACTCTGGGAGCTTTCTTTATTTTCTATATTTTAAAATAACTTAAGTAAGATTAGTGAGATTTAATCTCCAAATGATTGGTAGAATTCAACAGGAAAACTGTCTGGTCTGGTGCTTTTGTTGTTGGGAGATTTTTTTTTGCCTGCTGAAATTCTTACTTTGTGGTTTGTTCTACTTCTATATATGACAACTTGAGTCAATTAGGGATTCTGTAAATTTGCTTATTTCCTCTACATTTTAAAATTTGTTGGATGGAGCCTAGTTTTTCATAATATGTAGTCATTATCATTTTATCTTAAGATTGTTCTATTTTGGGTTAAAAGAAAACCTAATGACAGGGAACAAACATTTGGAAATACCGTCTCATATGTCTCACAAGGAAAATTTGTAGAATACTCCTGGGCCTCCACGAGAAAAAGACTGATAAACAAATTACAAAGTAGGCAAAAGATGTTAAAAGAATTTTCACAGTAGTAGATATTCAAATGGCCAAAGGACACCTGAAGAAATGCTCCAAATCACTGGCAATAAGAAAGAAGCTAAGTAACAGCACTGAGATACCGTCTCAACTCCAGTAGCTGTGGCAACATTTGACAGGACAGCAAGTAATAAATGTTGGAGAGGATGTGCAAGATAAGAACCCTTATACATCGTTGGTGGGACTGTAAAATGGTACAGCCACTCTGGAAGCCATTTTGTTCCTTCCTCAAAGAGCTGAACATAGAAATTCCATATGAACCATCTGTTTCATTGCTTGGAAATACTGCAAGAAAATGAGAACTGAGGCTCAAATGGCAACTTGTACACCAATATTCAAAGCAGCACTATTCACTATTGAAAGAATATCAAAATCTCAGATGTCCAACCGCAAACAAATGGATTGAGAAGTTGTGGTGCATTCATACAATAGAATACTACTCAGCATGCAGGAGCAATGGTTTTGTAAATTACTACCTAACTTGGAAAGGACAGGAGAGCATTATGCTGAGTGACCTAAAACAGACCCACAAGGACAAATATTGTTTAAAACCATTATTGTAGAATGAGTATGAAGATACAAGTTGGTGGAGGGTAGAAGCAGAGGGGTTAAAGTTGGGAGGGGAGAGGTGGGTGCTAACCATAGGGTTACACAATTTGATGGGTGGGTAGGTCAAAGAAATGAGAATGATCTTGTGTGAAAGAATGTTTTCAAACATTGTTCATAAATCAGTATAGAAGATTTTTTTTTTAAAAAAAGGTATGGAAAGAAAACAAAGATGGTTATTTTGATAGCACAGCTTTAAATTTTTATTCATTTTATTTTTTCCTTTTTTTTTTAAGTTTACCAATGATTTGTCCCTTCATTGACCTTTTGAAGAACAAGCTCTTGGCCATGTTCTGTATTTCACTTGTTTTCCTGTATTCTATTCCATTGAGTCCAGACCTTAACTTTATAATTCTCATCCTTCTAGAGTCTGTGGGGTTAGGGGGTTGTTCTTTATCAATTTGTTGGAGGTATTTGCTAAAACATTTGTTTTACTCATCTCTTCTTTTATTGTGTTTGCTTATTACTATGATATGACCTCTGAAGAATGTTTTTCTACATTCCGGAAGTTTTAATATATAGTATTTTTATTCTCATTTGTTTCACATAAACTTTATTCTTTTTATTTCTTTTATAACCAAGGAGTGATCAGATAAAATGTTAGTTAGCTTTTATGTGGGTTATTTATTGTATACTTAATCCTCTTGTTAACTTCTAGTTTGATTTATTGTCAATAAGAATAGTCAAATGGAATAAAACAAGCTCAAGAATAACAGCACTGATTTTGCAGATAAAGAAGAGTTCTTAGTGGGTGCACTGACCTGGCTCAGGGCCTCACCACTTGTGAAGGGAGATTCAAGTGTTATGCTTAAATGGGCACCTAAGAGTTCTGGACACACATGTTATTTTGGGGAACCCCTGCTTTTTTCTATACAAGAACCCCCCGGTTTATTTCCATGGAAAAATACAACTCAGAAGATACTTTAGAAAGTGCAACAAGAATGTAACTCCAACTGAAGTCAAAGTTGGTCGATCACTTCATCGCACATTGGACATGTTGTTAGGAGAGGCAATTCCTTGAAAAAGGACATCTTGCGTGGAAAAGCTAATGGTCAGCAAGGGATATGAAAACCATCAACGAGATGAATTAATACAGTCACTGTGGCAATGAACTTAAATGTGTGAATCTTGTTAAGAATAGTGGGAGATAGGAGAAGTTTCATTTCTGTTGTTCATAAGGACATGGGTCATACTCAACTCAAAGGCCCTTGCAAAAATAGTAACAGTAGCAAAGTGGAATGGGCAGTCTTCTAAGAGCAACTCATCTTCTGAGTTCATAATGCATTAGTAAGCAATGATCTGTTGTATTAGAGACGTGAGGCAAGTCAGAAATCTCAGGGAGGATTCCAGAAGGATCCCTTCCAGCATTAGGAGAACAAGGAAGTGCTAGGGAAACCTGTCTGACTAAGCCTGCCTTGGGCACTGATACTCTTTCTCCATGCTATAAAAGCACACAGGCCTCATACTGGTCAAGTGTCTCCACCAAGTTGTCCTGCTGCAACTGGTAAGGAACAGAGGCCATGTTAGGAAAGGCACTGGCTGGGTGGATACCTGGGACCCCATTCACCCCTCTGACCTTGCAGACCAATGCCTCCATATGAGCTTGTATTAATACCTTGAGCTGAAGAAATGTCAGCAAGGAAGAATCGCTAGAGGGAGGAGTGGGGAACAGGAGAGCACAAACACAGGGCTCAGTGTTTTTCTTTGTAAACAACTAGTTTATTCTACCTGACCTTCTATTAGACTTGCTTGGGGGATGTGAAAAAAGGCAGCCTGGAAACCCTGTAATTTGAGCAAAACAGACTCATTGCCCTCCAGTGAGAGGTATAGGAGGCAATAGCCATCTTACTCCCTGGTGTCAACTGGTAGATTCCAAACTCATGCTTTTGATATGGTAACATAACTTCTTGCTACTGGAATGACCTAGTAATAAGAAGCTTCCCTGTTTTCCCAAAGCGATGTGCTTTGAACCCATGGGCAGTTTTGTGGCAGAACCATAGGTGAAATCTTCCATGTGATTCACCAATTGTGCACCCCAATTGGAGGATCAGCTATGTGTAAATTCCATCTCAACAGCATTCAAGAAAAAGAACGGGCAACCAGTGCAAGACAGTGATTAAAAACTTCCCTTCATGCTCTTATGCTTTAAGACCTGTGCATCATTAATGTTGTTCCCATCCTGTGTTTGAGGAGGCAGTGAACACTTAATTGAGCTGAAAAGGTCAGTGCTTAGCCATTAGAGGCCACAGGAGACCTGTAGGAGCTAGTTAGGGCTCTGGACACACATCACAGGGGCCCAGAGATGCCATGTCTGGAAAGAACAACTACAAAATCATGGGATGCAGAGACCCAGGTGTTCTGCCTTGCCAGGTTGATTTCAGGTAACTCTCTTAGCTGACTTTGAGGAAGCTCTGGTACCATAATGGGTAAGTCTCCTTTTCAATTCAAAGGTAAGTGGTTTGAATTCACTGTTCCTCTGAGGGAGAAAGAGGGGTTACTACCAACTCTGCAATTACAGGCTATAAAATCCCCCTGGATGCATCATAATTTCTCAGTCCATTCTGTTGTGGTTGACATTTGGGCTATTTTCATGTTCTTACAAAAGTGAAAAATGCTGACATAAACATTAGTGTACAAGTCTCTGTGTGTGCCTCAGTTCTCAATTTCTCAGGGTATATTCCAAGCAGGGAAATAGCTGGGTCATATGGAATTTCTATGTTCAGCTTTCTAAGGAAACACCAAACTATCTTCCAGAGAGATTGTAGCATTTTATAATCCTACCAACAATGCGTAAGAGCTCTTACCTCGCCATATCCTCTCCAACATTTATTACTTGCTGTTCTGGTAAACTTTGTCATGACTACTGGAGTGAGATTGTATCTCATTGTGCTTTTTATTTGCATTTTTCTTATTTCCAGTGGGTTTGTATATTCACATGATGGACTACACAGCACACAGTAGCAATGATTTTACAAATCATTACCAAAGTTGGGAGGAACTGAAGAGCATTATTCTGAGTGAAATAACTCAGCCCTATAAGGACAAATTCTATATAAGACCTTTATTGTAGAACATGTATGAGGATCCCTGAAGGACAGAGTGAGAGCAGAAGGGGGGGACAGAGTGAGAGGAGAAGGGTGAGACTGGGCAGGTGTTGCATGGTTGGGTGGTTTTTTTAATCATAGGGTCACATTATTTGATGGGTGGAATTAGGAGTGGAAAAAGAAAATGTGAAAGACCTGGTGTGAAAACAATGTAAATGAACTTTGTCAGTAAATTAGTATAAAAGAAATTTATATTTAAAAAAAAAAATCTCCCTGGAGATTCACCTAACAGTAGGTTCTGACTGGATTGCATTGATGAATGGGTTCTGGAAGATTCTTGAAGGCTCCTGGTCTTGGGAGAGATGAGAGGGATAGACTCCTGAGGAAGAGAAAAAGCAAGCTCTAGGTTGCTCCCTGGATTGGCTTAGCATGTCCCTGAGCAGATGACCAGGAAACAGCTCTTCAGTGTGTCTGGGTGCTACAGGAAAGCTCAGGACTCTCTTCTGTGTCCCCTAGTTTGTGACCATGGAGCAGCTCTCCAGCGCCAATAATCAGTTCACTCTGGACTTGTTCCATGTTTTGAATGAGAAGAATCCCACGGGGAACATCTTCTTCTCTCCCTTCAGCATCTCCTGTGCAGCGGCCATGCTCCTTGCTGGGACCAAGGGCAACAGCGCAGCACAGCTCTCCAAGGTTAGTGACACTACCCTTTACACTGTAAATTAATTCCATGTCTGCATGCAGAGCTGTGCTCTGTGGATCCTACAATTACTGCTGAGTGTTTTTGAGAAAAAGTAATGTATTTCTGTGCCACCAAATATAAAAAGTTCAGGCCAATGATCTGTGTCCTGGATTTCATTCATCTTCAAACCTTTACTCTCCACCTTCCAATTGATGGGTTTTGTTCAGGGATATCCCTGTACTCTTTGGACTTATGCTCCTCAGAAAGGTGTTTTAACAACTTTCCTATCAGTCAGCCATATTCTCCTTGGCTAGGAAGTCCCTGCTTTGCATTGGATAACAC
Source organism: Elephantulus edwardii (assembly GCF_000299155.1). Classification (NCBI taxonomy): domain Eukaryota; kingdom Metazoa; phylum Chordata; class Mammalia; order Macroscelidea; family Macroscelididae; genus Elephantulus; species Elephantulus edwardii. Next base: position 5,590,787 of record NW_006399821.1, on the reverse strand, counting down.
ACTGATCATAAATAATACCACACTATGTATTATTTCCTTGGAGCATGATAAAAAATATTTCTATATCTTCTTTTATAACTGTCACTCAGTTCCTTGCTAAGCATGAATATAACTTTTTTTAATATATGTGTTTAGGTGGGACATTAAAACCAAATTTCCAGTCCCAGGAATAATGAGATTTATGGGGGAAAGTTGGTGACATTTTCATTGACTGAATACCCTCCCCCATTCACCCTCCACTTTCTTTAACGTACATTAAGTTGTGCTGAATTGAACGTATTGTTGTTACATGCAAATCGTAGAGACACAATGCACCATAGCTTGAAACTTCCACTATCCTGAGCCAGTCTTACTGTCTAATACTAGTCCTGTTATCTCAGGCTCAATCAATCTGTTATCAATCAGTCTCATCCTATAATTTCCTATTTTGCACTGTTCTGTCACTCTTCCAAGCATGATGTCCTTCTCCATGTACTGATCTCTCCTGACAATATGTCCAAAGTATGTCAGAAGGAGTAAAATCTTTGTCTCCAAAAAGCAACTTGACTTTACCCTCTCTAGGTCAGAACTGTATGTTCTCTTGGCAGTACAGGATATGTTCAGTACTCTTCTCCAGCACCACTAGAGTATCTATACTTCTTTTGTCATTATTAGTAAGTTCTAGCGGGTTTTTGTAACGCAGTAATTACAAAAACCATGACATGAATCAGGTGCACCACCGTCTCTGTACTGACATCGTTGTTCTTTCGTATTCTTGCGAGGTCACTTACAGAATATTTTCTCAATGCATTTGGTCTTTTGATTTCCTGTCTGAAGTGTAACCAAAAGCTGAAAATGTTAATAATCTCATCTTTTCTCCATCTATCACAGGGCTGCCAGTGGGCTGAGTGGAAACAATCTTCGGGGTTTTTGTTGTTGTTGTTCTCTCTCTCCCTCT